>NC_136426.1:300836789-301502289 GCF_052849685.1 Lactuca virosa | reverse complement strand
CGTCTTATGGTCCAATTTAGTACAAACTAGAGAGAAGCCATACAATATCAAAAGAGAGTACATCAAGTTATCAACATGATTACATGAAACTCCAATTCAAATTCCCTCCTATGTTGGTCCAATTTTTATGTCATAAGATGTAATATTCGTAATTTGGTATGTTTCCTTTTAGCCCCTTAATGCAAAATTTAAATCTTTTTGGTCCCTAGCTAGTATGTCGGGCATACTCTATGAGTACGCTTATCGTAGCAGTGTTGGATCTATACGTCCAAGAATCATTATGGAGTGATATTGCTAATAATATATGATCCTATAGGGTCACATCTTTATCAAGTTGGCACATTTTGTATATTTATTATTAATATGAGTATTAATAAATAATATCAATTCTTATATTTTAATTAGGGAATAATTATTGTTTTATGAAAATTATAATTATAAGAGAATATTACTAGTTATTATTTCATATGGTATGAATTAATAAGTCATGCACAACATTTTGGATTAGTTGGATTCTTTTGTCTTTTACCTAAAGACAGAGTTTATATTTTATAAACTTGGAGTTTATAAAAAATAAAGAATCTTACTTTTTAAAATGCATAATGATGGTGTGAGAGGTTGCTTTTCAACTTTCCACATTTTGTCTCCCATGCTTCTAAAGGCTACAATCACTTTAGATTATTTTAATGGTTAGACCTTACTTTTCATGAGCTATATAAGAGATGCACAAGGCTTGCATTTTTGCAAGAGTGAAGCTCGTCTTCTTCCTTTCTTTCTCTCTAAAACTGTGGGTTTTCTACTCCTCTCCCTCTCTCTCTCTCTCTCTCTCTCTCTCTTTTGAAGTTAGGTTGGCGGTTTAGAAGACCTCTTGAGTTGTTCCCTTTAGTGCTTAATTGAGTTAAGCACTTAAAGGCTTAAGACACTCAAGAATACAAGAAGGAACTAGCATCCCAAGTACCTTACTCTTGATGGCGGCTACTTGTAGAGAAGATCATACACTTTGATTTTTTGTTATCTTCATCAACACCCAAAAACCAAGTGGGTTCAAAGGCTTCAAAGGTTATCTCTAAAACATCATATGGTTGTTTTTTATTTCATTCTAACCTCTATAAATGGATCCATGATGGTGTGGTTTTGTTATGAGCTAAAAATAAACTTGTTACTTTTAAAGTCTTCCGTTGCCGGTTTTTATGAAAAACAAGCTTTTATTTCTTATCAAAATCCAACAAGAAACTCTTTTTTGGTCGCGGGAATCACCCACGTACGCGGTGCGTACGTGGAGTACGTGGTGCAGGGGGAAACCCTATTTTTTAGGGTTTGTACCTTATTTAAGAAACTTATACCACCTTTGGACATTCTATTGATCAGCCTCCATCACTCTTTATCCTAAAAACACAACCCTAAGTGCTTTTGGTGAGTTTTAAGCTTGAAAATGAGATTTGGTGGTGTTTCTAGTGAAGAAGAAGAAGAACACTTGGTGGTTGCTTGGGAGTAGCTTGGGCTTGTAGATCCAGGGTCATCTTTATCTTAGCAAGACATTTGAGGTAAATAGCTCCCATCTTGATGATTCTTTATGCTAGATCCAACTTAGGGTGTTATTTATGCATTTTTGGGTCTTTTGAGCTAAAGTTGAGCTTTTGATCTACTCCAGGAGCTATGGTTGTTAGATCTTAGCTCCATTGAGGTCCCGTGTTGACTGACAGATCTGTTCTGAGTGGGGCTCGATGCCGAGCGGGGCCGGATGACAGGCGAAGCCTATTATATGTTTGATATGTGTGGTATATGGTATTTTCGGGAACTCACTAAGCTTTGTTTTTACGGTTTTCAGTTTATGTTTCAGGCAAGGTTGTAAAAATCGTTCGACGGTAGCTCGACGGTCGACTGGTGTTAAGGGATTAATCAGTCTTGGCAGAGATTAATCGTGGATTAATCGGGGACCATAGATTTTTAATAAAATATTAATGTTAACTATATATTAATATATCTTAAGAAAAACAAGTACTTCAAAATAAGAAAATAAGAAATTTTGTAATTTGAAAATACGAAAATATGAACATTTTGCTATAATATTTGAAAATTTGAAAACTTGAAAATTTTGGAGTAAAAAAAAGTTAATTTTTTGAATTTTTTAAATTTTTTTTTTTTTTTTACTTTTTTTTACTATTTTGACTTTTCTTGACTTTTGTTGACCGATTAATCCCGCCAAGACCGATTAATCCCGCCAAACCCGATTAATCCAAAATTTCCGAGTAATACCCTAATCCTCGACGGTTGGAGAACGCCAAGCGATTAATCCACGATTAATCGCCGATTAATACCGATTTTTGCAACCATGGTTTCAGGTACTTCTGGTTCGAAGGGGAAGATCCTGGGATGATTGCAATGCACACACCACATCATTTCGAATTTTTATACTACTCTGATGTACTTGGATGTTATTGATACACTTTGATTCACCATGGTTTCTATGATGTTGTTTGGATAATGGTTTTATTAATTTAAAAATCGAAATTTTTAGTCTAAATTTTTGGGACGTTACAAGTTGGTATCAGAACCTTAGTGTGAGGGATCCAGACATACTCTCGGGTGTGTCTGAACTTAAACTGAGGGTTTGGTAAAATTTTTGAAAAATAAATGTTTTATAAAAAGGGTTTTCTAATAAAAGAATAAGGGTCTGGTGCATGCAGTCGACCTAGCTGAAGTAAGTTTTCCCAAAATACCCATACATGTTTTATGATATGCTTTGATTTGTGAATCTGTGAATCGCATGCTAGTTAGAGCTAAGGATTTGCATGATAGAATGCTAGGAGAGATGAATTTATATGCCTACTTTATGAGCTTGTAGACTTGCATCCTATTACTGATCAGTCAGTGATAGGATGGGCTATTTAGGTTATGCTTTTTCCCATTGCACAATGCTCGAATGTTGCTTGCTTTGTGCTTTTAGGAGTTCACATTAACTGCAGCTAACTAGTAAGTGAATATACTAAGTTACATATTGTTGAGACTAAATAATTTTAGAAGGTTAGGTTTTAAATCAATTATGCAACTCTTGTTTGAGTCCAATCATTGTAGTGTGAGGCCTTTCATTTGAAGAATTATCTGGTGTCGGTGATATGTAATTGTATTTGTGAGCTAGTTAGAAGATGTTAGAGGGAGTTCCTTCTGCAGCCGATGGCGGGGAGTAGTGTGGTGGTTGCCCTAGGAAAACCTAGGAGGAGATTTAGTGCTGGAAGCCTTGTCTTGTTGAGGATTGTATGAATGAATAAGAAGTGACTTAAAAGGATTCAAGGCGATCTTTGAGGAAAGTACAGATAGATATGGAAGGTAGTATGGGCCCGTACTACTAGAAATAGAGGATCCGTACTCGAGCCAAGAAAAGATGTAATGAAACTAGAGAGCTTGTAGAGTGGGAGACACCTCGATATTATTTATGTGTGTTCTGATGGTTTGTATGGTTTATTTTCAATATGGTGACTCTTATTGGTTCTGTTGCTGGTGAGGGTTCGGGCTTCGGCTGTAGAGCCGTGAAGTTGGATGATCAGACGTCGGAGTTCATTTCGTCTGAGATTACCTGAAGCATACTTGAGCAGACTCCTATGATTTTTGGTACGGTCAAGGAGGGCATTCTGGAGACTTTTGGATGAGCGTTTGAGCGCTTTTCGGATTAAGATGGTGGCATTGATGGGAGCTCGCACGTTGACCTTCCGTGAGTTCCAAGCATGTGGGGCTCCAGAGTACTTCGAGGAGAACGACCCAATCGCGAGCAGGAAATGGTTAGAGGATGCTGCTAATGCCTTCCGCACTAGCAGTTGTCCTGATTGGGGCAAAGGTCAGACTTGCTTCCTGTCTTCTAAAAGACAGATCTCGGGATTGGTGGGAGGAGTTTGGGCGCTCCGTGACTTATGAGGCTGTTTATTCGATTACATGGAATGACCTTGTGAATAGATTTCGAGCTGAGTTTTCACCGGTGATCGAGGTATAGCAGTTGGCGAGGGAGTTTCAGGACCTTCGCCAGACTACTGAGACGGTGGTTGAGATCACCGCTATGTTCCGCGAGAGGGTGTTGTTGGTTACGCAATATGTGGCGGATGAGGAGATGAAGAAGGTGAGATACCATGAGAGGTTGAGGAATGATATTCGCCAATTCGTGAGCCGATCCAGTTGCAAGACACTGTAGGATATGATTGCGAGAGCCAGAGAGAGGGATATCGATCTAAAGATTGTGAGGAAGAGGAAGCCAGATCAAACTCAGGTTTCAGGGGGTTCGGGCAAGAGGCCCAAGTATCCGATCTAGCTGCTTCAAGTGCGGTCGGACATGTCATATTAGCAGGGCTTGCACTGCTACTACTATCACCACCACCCCAGTATCCGATCTGATTTGCTTCCATTGCAATAAGAGGGGCCATAAGAAGGCCCATTTTCCAAGTTTGGCAGCAGCGAGACCAGTGGTATCACTGATGGCCGCTAGGGCAATGCGGATGTGTCTGTGGTGAAGAGTATGGATTTTCAGCTGACAGCCGAGGAGTCTTATGTAGCACCTGATGTGGTGACGAGTATATATCTTCTCATTATCTCTTTATTTTTATTGATTATCCTGCTTATGTTTATGTGTTTGTTGTAGGATCGTTCCTTGTGAACAGTATCTATGCCCTGATATTGTTTGATTCAGTTGCTACTCGATCTTTTGTATCTCTTACGCTCAGCAAGAGGTTTGTTGGAGCTCCAGGGGAGATAAATTGTCCATTATAGGTTGAGATCGCGGATAATCGATCAGTTCGGGCATCGAGGGTTCATTAGGGTTGTGTTCTAGAGATGTTCAACGAGCAGTTTCTGATCGATTTGGTTCATATTCCTTTGCATGGGAACAATGTTATTGTAGGGATAGACCGGTTGAGCCCCAATGGGGCGGTGATTGGTTGCGAGCATCAGATGGTACGGATTCGGAGCCTAAGTGGGTGGAGTTATTAGTTCAGGGAGAGAGAGATCTGCGTGGGTCAATTCTATGTTCAGCAGCTAGGGTCAGATGTTATCTTCATTAGGGTTGTTCTGGATTTGTCGCCTATGTTGTGGATACCAATTGTATGGGAGTACCCGGATGTGTTTCTGGAGGATTTTACTGGAGTGCCTCCGGACAGCGCCGGTGGAGTTTAGGATTGAACTGGTTCCTAGTGCGGCTCTGATAGCCAAAGAACCATATAGTTTAGCTCCTCGATAGATTCAGGAGTTGTCTACACAGCTGCAAGAGCTGTTAGACAAGGTATTCATTCGACCGAGCAGTTGGCCATGGGGAGCACCGATCCTGTTAATGCGAAAGAAATATGGGTCTCATCGGATGTGTATTAATTACCAAGAGTTGAATAAGATAACAGTGAAGAACCGTTATCCACTCCCGAGGATTGACGATTTGTTTAACCAGCTTCAGGGTGCATCTTACTTTTCCAAGATTGATTTGCGTTCGGGTTATCACCAGATGAGGGTCAAAGAGGAGGATATGTAGAAGACAACCTTCCATACTTGTTATGGTCATTACGAGTTTGTGGTGATGCCCTTCGGGCTCACGAATTCTCCGGCCGTGTTCATGGACCTCATGAACCGCGTATTCAGGCTGATGCCTGATCGGTCTGTGATTGTATTCATTGATGATATCCTGGTCTATTCCAAGACCCAGGAGCTGCATAAGAAGCACTTGAGGGAGGTATTAGAGAATTTGAGGAGGGAGAGCCTTTATGTAAAGTTCTCCAAGTGTGAGTTCTGGTTGCGCGAGGTGCAGTTTCTAGGGAACCTTGTCAACCAGAACAGTATTATGGTCGATCCAGCCAAGGTCTACATCTGACTCAGTAGAGATGGGAGGTTCCAAGGTCTACATCTGATTCGGAGTTTCCTTGGGTTGGCAGGTTACTATCGGAGGTTTATTCAGGATTTCTCCAAAATAGTGGTTCCTCTGACTCAGTTGACGAAGAAGACTATCACTTTTTGTTGCGGGCCTGAGCAGCAGGCAACTTTTGAGACCCTGAGACAGATATTGTGTGAGGCGCCCATTTTGATCCTGTCGGAGGGTGTTGAGGATTTCGTAGTTTATTGTGATGCGTCGATCATGGGTTTGGGTGCAGTTCTGATGCAGAGGGGTCGCGTGATCGCTTACTCTTCGAGGCAGCTGAAGCCTCATGAGGCGAATTATCCGACGCATGATCTAGAGCTAGGGGTTGTGGTTTTCGCTCTCAAGATTTGTTGACATTACCTCTATGGGGTCCGCTTTACTATTTACACGGATGACAAGAGCCTGAGGTATCTGATGGATCAGCCGAATCTGAACATAAGGCAGCGTCGGTGGTTGGATATGATGAAGGATTATGATTGTGAGATCCTTTACCATCCTGGGAAGGCCAATATGGTGGCCGATGCTCTTAGCCGCAAGGCGTTCGCAGCTCCGATTAGGGATATTTTTTTGAGGATGACCATGATTACTCCACTTTTGGAGCAGATTCGAGAGGCTCAGGTTGAGGCTATGAAGGAAGAGCAGCGCAAGAGTGAGCGCATAGTGGGCCAGGTGGCTTCATTTGATTATGATAGCCGAGGGTAATTGACTCTTCATCGGAGAGTGTGGGTTTCGTATTGGGCTGGTGTGCGTCAGGTTTTAATGGAGGAGGCGCACAAATCGAGATTCTCCATTTACCCCGAGGCGAAGAAGATGTATAGAGATCTCCGTCCTGATTATTGGTGGCCCTGTATAAAGCAGGATGTAGGTTGGTACGTGGAGAGGTGCTTGACTTGCAGGAAAGTCAAAGACGAGCATCAGCGACCTCACGACAAGATGCAGCCGTTAGATATCACCGTTTGTGTAACATCCGGATACCCAGGTATCTTATTTTAAGTATTTTGTTGAATTTTAGAAAAGGACTCGGCGAGTAGGCGCTCAGACTCGCCGAGTGGAATCGCGCTTCTGCCAGCCTGGATTTAATGAAGGGACTCGGCGAGTCCATGCGTGGACTCGGCGAGTCCGCGCTGTTAAATGAAGCCCTAATTTTCGGGGCTTGTGCCCTATTTAAAGGCCCTTATAGCCGTCATTTGAGGCCACCTTGTTCCAGAGAAACCCTAGAGAGAGTGAGGAAGGCTTGAGTGCAAGAAAGGGCTTATAATCTTTATTTTGGGGTGATTTTTGCTAGAGAAAGAAGAGAGGATCCATCTAGATCGTTAAGGGAGCTTGGATTGGAGCTAATCATCTTGAGATATTGTCTCTGGAGGTATAATTCCTTCTATTTCGTATTGATATGATAGATTTCATGATTTTAGGGTTTTACCTCCCTTTTTTATAAGATCTAGTGAGTATGAGGTCCCCTTTGTGTTGATGATATCAGATCTGGACCTTGAGAGGTCCATAGAGTCACTACCTTCTAGCTTTTTGCAAGCAAATAAGCAATTGAAGACTAGGTTGCCATTTCTAGTGATATTTCTCCATTTGAGGCTTGATATGGGTTGCATGCACGTAAAGGTTGCACCTTTACGTGACTTTTGAATGTTAGAAGGATGGATCTACTGTTTGGTGAAGCAGATCTGACCTCAAGAGATCTTTTGAGAGTTTTCATGGGAGGAACTCGCCGAGTCCATAAGGGACTCGACGAGTCGAGTCGAGTTGCCCCGTGACTCGCGATCTGAAACGACCCGGGGAATATAGGGTTGACTCAGTGAGTCAAGTGAGGACCAGGGACGAGGAGGACAGGCATGTACTCGCCGAGTCACTCTAGTGCACTCGGCGAGTCTGGTCAATATGGACTATTGACTTCTGTTGACTTTTAGGGATTAGTCAGTGTTTGGACTTATGAGCCATTAGAGGGGCAGAATGGTCTTTTACCCTTCTTAGAGAACTTATAGAGAGGAGTTGGCCTAGCCTTTAGAAGTTGTATTAATTAGAGAATTTATTTATGTGATTAGGTGAAGGCTAGTGCAGTATTTCAGAGTTCGAGGTTTACCGAGTTACTCGAGGTGAGTCTTCTCACTATACTTTACCTAGGGTGGTAATTAGAGTTATGTGACAGAGTATTTTGTATGCTTTTGCATGATGTGATTTCTATGTGATTTATGCTATGTATGTTACAGAGTTTACAGAGTTAGGACCGGAAGGTCCATAGAGTTAGGGCCAGAGGGCCCACAGAGTTATGGGACTGGAGGGTCCCACTGAGACACATTGACCAGAGGGTCAAACAGAGTTCAAGCCTCGAGTGGCTAATATGTGTGGTGTGTGGTATTTTGGGGAACTCACTAAGCATTTATGCTTACAGTGTTTTGTGTTACGTGTTTTAGGTACCAGTGAGGATCGCGGGAAGGCGCCGGCATGATCAGTACACACTATTGGAGTTTTATACATTATGATATTGGGATGTGTTTTTATGGATTTGATATGTGATACATTGGGATTCGAGAATATTTACGAATGAAATTACATTTTAAAAAGTGAAAAATTGTTTTGAAATTTACGGTGTTACAAGTTGGAATCAGAGCCTTGGTTTGAGGGATTCGGGTGCATCTTCGGATGAATCTGAACTCAAACTGAGGAATTGAGAAAGTTTTCATAAAATAAACAAATTTTCTAAAAGAGTAAAAAGATTTTGAAAAGAGCATAGCAGAGCAGTGTGTACGATCAGCTAGCGCCTGAACGGTGATTTCCCAAAATACCCTTACATTATGTGTTATCAGATGTGTTATGATATGATATGCATGCTAGAGTAGGCTAGGTATTACTATTAGGACTAGAGTGGCCTGATCTGTGATGCCTTGGCCTAGGAGTTACTGCTGCTATGAGATGCTTCGAGAGTAAGTAGGTAGCAGCGAGGAACTTATGAGTGGTTTACTAGAGAGTAGCCTGAGTTTAGTGAGATATGGAGTATTGGTGACCTGGGATCCAAGGAGGAGGACTTAGGGTGAATACTGATGCGGTGTGGACGGTAGTATAGGGCCCGTACTACTAAAGACACCGGAGCAGTGCGCACTCTAAGTAAGAATCCTTTGGGTACTAAGAGAGCAAGTAGGGTCGAGTATCGAGTGCGAATATACTCGAGCGAGTCTCTGATTCCTTTTGTGTTGTATTTCAGAGACATCATGGTTAGAACGCGCCATCACCCAGGGGGCAGTGGTACCAGTGGTACCAGTGATAAGGAGATCCGTAGGCTGATTCACGAGGAGGTGGCCGCGGCCATCCGAGCTGAGATACCAGAGATGTTCGGGTCTATCAAGACCACGTTGATCGAGACTTTTGATGAGCGGTACGCTGCTCTCACTGAGGTTGTTGTTGCTGCGGCCACCGCAGCCGTCGCTGCTGCCAGGCCGCAGGGGGGTGACTCATTGCTGTACCGAGAGTTCAGCAACACGAAGCCACCAGAGTTTGATGGGACGCAGGATCCGATTTCTGCGATGAGATGGGTTTCTTATATTGAGGGATGCTTTTATATGTGTTCTTGTCCGGAGCATCTGAGAGTTCGGTTCGTGCTGAACCAGCTTCGCTTGGGAGCGAAGGACTGGTGGAAGTTTGTGACAGCGCACTACACACCTGCAGAGTCTGCCGCAGTGACCTGGGAGAGGTTCACCGCTATGTTTCGTGATGAGTACGTTCCCCCGGTGGAGAGGGAACGTTTGGCCCAGGAGTTTCTGACCCTTAAGCAGGGTACTGAGTCTGTTACTGTGATCACCAGGATGTTCCATGAGAGGGCGATGTTTTGCCCTGAGCACGTGTCTACCGAGCAGGCACGTATGAGTCGGTATCTGAGTATTCTGAGGAGGGACATACGAGAGTTCGTGGCGAACTCGTCATACCGGACATTTGTTGAGCTTCAGGCAAATGCCCGGAAGAGGGAGATAGAGCTAGAGACTCAGGCTAGAGAGGAGACGGAGTCTCAGGGGAGAGATCGGCGACTGGCACAGTCCCAGCCAGCAGCCAAGCGGGCCAAGCCCGCCAATTCGAGATCAGGGAACCAGAAGGGCCGCACTTGTGGCAAGTGCAGCAAGGGTCACGGGGGAGTTTGTAGAGCAGGGTCTTGCTACAAGTGTGGCAAGGAGGGGCACATGGCCAAGGATTGCCCCAAGGGGTTTGCAGTTTGTTTTCACTGCAACCAGACCGGAAACCGGAAGGCAGAGTGTCCGCAGTTACGAGGGTCAGCTCAGGGAGCTTCTCAGGGATCTGCCCCTGCTGCCGTGCGAGCTACGGAGAGTCGGCCAGTGAAGGCGGAGGCGCCAAAGGCTCGCGGGAGAGCCTTCCAGTTGACAGCGGAGGAGGTCCGCGCAACGCCCGATGTCGTGGCTGGTATGTATTCTTTCATCTGCTTACTTTGGATTGTGGTGTTATGCTTATATTGTGTTATGCGTAGGTACATTTCTTGTGTGTTCTGTACCTGCTGTGGTGTTATTTGACTCGGGTGCGAGTCGGTCTTTTGTGTCGTTAGCCTTTAGTCAACACATCAGTACTCGTCGAGAGGCGTTGAGTCAACCTTTGCAAGTTTCCATAGCTGACGAGAGACCAGTGTATGCCACTGATGTGATTCGAGGATGTGTACTCGAGATATTTGGCGTTGAGTTTCCGATTGATTTGGTCCCGATTGCTATGGGAGATGTCTGTGTCATCGTGGGCATGGACTGGTTGAGCAGATTTGGAGCGGTTATCGACTGCGAGCGGCAGCTGGTGACCATACGAGACCCTAGTGGGGGAGTTCTTACAGTTTATGGCGAGGGTACCCGTTCTGGATCGGCATTTTGTTCAGCCGCAAGAGCGAGGCAGAGTCTACAGCAGGGCTGTAGTGGGTTTGTAGCTTATGTGGTGGATACGAGAGTAGGTGCAGAGAGACCGAGGTCGGTCGATGAGGACTCGATAGTGCATGAGTTCCCGGATGTTTTCCCCGAGGAGTTGCCGGGTGTGCCTCCCGAGAGGCAGGTGGAGTTCCGTATCGATTTGGTTCCGGGGGCAGCGCCTATCGCCAAGGCGCCCTATCGCCTTGCACCTCCAGAGATGCAGGAGTTATCCTCGTAGCTTCAGGAGCTGCTGGGAAAGGGGTTTATACGGCCGAGTAGCTCGCCGTGGGGAGCGCCGATCCTTTTTGTCAAGAAAAAGGATGGTTCACACCGGATGTGAACTGACTACCGGGAGTTGAACAAGTTAACGGTCAAGAACCGTTACCCATTGCCGATGATCGATGATCTGTTCGATCAGTTGCAGGGAGCGTCTTGGTTCTCCAAGATTGATCTGAGGTCTGGATATCATCAGATGAGAGTGCGAGATGAGGATATCCAGAAGACGGCGTTCAGGACTCGTTATGGGCATTACGAGTTCGTGGTGATGCCCTTCGGGCTCACCAATGCACCAGCAGCATTCATGGATCTCATGAACAGGGTGTGTAGACCGATGTTGGATCGATCGGTGATCGTGTTCATCGATGACATATTGGTGTATTCGAGATCCAGAGAGCAGCCTGAGGAGCACGGAGTTCTGAGATCGGAGAGGCTTTATGCCAAATTCTCCAAGTGTGATTTCTGGTTGCGAGAGGTCCAGTTCCTAGGACATCTCGTTAATCAGAATGGGATATTGGTCGATCCGGCCAAGATTGAGGCGGTAATGAGCTGGGAGGTGCCGAGGACCCCCACCGAGATCAGGAGTTTTCTGGCGTTGGCCGGCTATTATAGGAGGTTTATTAAAGATTTCTCCAAGATCGTCGTGCCTCTCACCAGGTTGACCCGGAAGGGCGTTACTTTTTCGTGGGGTCCTGAGCAGCAGGCCTCGTTTGAGACTCTTCGCCAGAGGTTGTGCGAAGCCCCGGTGTTCTCCCTTCCAGAGGGAATGGAGGATTTTGTGGCGTATTGTGACGCATCGATATCAGGGTTGGGTGCAGTGCTTATGCAGAGGGGGCATGTGATAGCATACGCATCGAGGCAGCTGAAGCCTCATGAGACGAGGTATCCCACTCATGACCTGGAGTTGGGGGCTGTGGTGTTCGCTCTCAAGATCTGGCGTCACTATCTGTATGGGGTTCGGTGTACCATATACACGGACCACAAGAGCTTGAAGTATTTGATGGATCAGCCCACCCTGAATATGCGCCAGAGGAGATGGTTGGACGTGGTAAAGGATTACGATTGTGAGATCCTGTACCACACGGGCAAAGCTAACGTTGTAGCTGATGCCCTGAGCCGTAGGGCGGAGAGTGCCCCGATACGAGATGTTTGCTTGAGATTGACAGTGATGACTCCGGTGCTGGACACCATTCGGGAGGCCCAGGTAGAGGCCGTGAGACCGGAGAACCGCAAGAGGGAGCGGGTGATTGGGCAGGCACCTGAGTTCGTTACCGACAGCCGTGGGCTTATGACCTTTCAGGGTCGGGTTTGGGTGTCGTATACAGGCGGGACGCGCATCACTTTGATGGAGGAGGCGCACAGATCGAGGTTCTCGATCCATCCCGGGGCCACTAAGATGTATTTGGACCTGAAGAAAGATTATTGGTGGCCCTGTATGAAAAGGGATGTCGCGTGGTTTGTGGAGAGGTGCTTGACCTGTCGCAAGGTTAAGGCCGAGCACCAGTGTCCGCATGGCAAGTTGCAGCCGCTTGATATTCCCCAGTGGAAGTGGGAACATATTTCCATGGATTTCATCACCAAATTGCCGAGGACCGCGAGGGGTGTCGATGCAATTTGGGTGATCGTCGATCGACTGACGAAGAGCACGCATTTTCTTGCCATCAGTGAGAGCTCTTCTGCTGAGAGGTTGGCAGAGTCGTATGTGCGGGAGGTGGTATCGCGTCATGGAGTTCCGATCTCGATTGTGTCAGATCGAGATGTACGTTTCACTTGCAAGTTCTGGAAGACGTTCCACGAGGAGTTGGGTACGAGATTGCATTTCAGTACCGCCTACCACCCCCAGACGGACGGACAGAGTGAGCGGACGATTCAAACGCTCGAGGACATGCTCCGAGCATGTGTGTTAGACTTCGGAGGAAGTTGGGACACGTATCTGCCGTTGGCTGAGTTTTCCTACAACAACAGCCACCATTCGAGTATTGGTATGCCTCCCTTCGAGTTGTTGTATGGGAGGAGGTGTCGGACTCCCATTTGCTGGGGAGAGGTAGGGCAGCGTGTGATGGGTAGCACTGAGATAGTGCTTCGGACGACAGAGCAGATACAGCAGGTTAGACAGAGGTTACTGACGACCCAGAGTCGTCAGAAGAGTTATGCGGATAGGCGACGATCCGATCTTGAGTTCCAGGTGGGAGACTTCATACTCCTGAAGGTATCTCCTTGGAAAGGAGTGATCCGATTCAGGAAGAGGGGCAAGCTGGGACCCCGGTACATTGGTCCGTTTAGGGTGACTGCGTAGCATATCGGTTGGAGCTACCTGCGGAGTTGAGCTAGATTCATGATACCTTCCACGTGTCTCAGTTGAGGAAGTGTATAGCCTATGAGTCTGCAGTGGTGCCATTGGAGGACATTCAGGTGGATGCGAGCCTGAATTATGCGGAGAGGCCAATCGCGATTCGGGATCGGAAGATCAAGGTTCTGAGGAACAAGGAGGTGTCACTGGTGCAGGTCCAGTGGCAACATCGGAAGGGGTCCGAGCTGACCTGGGAGCTGGAGTCGGAGATGCCGGAGCAGCATGTAGAGTTGTTTGCCGAGCAGGACTTCGAGGGCGAAGTCTGATTCTAGTGGGGGAGAATTGTAACATCCGGATACCCAGGTATCTTATTTTAAGTATTTTGTTGAATTTTAGAAAAGGACTCGGCGAGTAGGCGCTTAGACTCGTCGAGTGGAATCGTGCTTCTGCCAGCCTGGATTTAATGAAGGGACTCGGCGAGTCCATGCATGGACTCGGCGAGTCCGCGCTGTTAAATGAAGCCCTAATTTTCGGGGCTTGTGCCCTATTTAAAGGCCCTTATGGCCGTCATTTGAGGCCACCTTGTTCCAGAGAAACCCTAGAGAGAGTGAGGAAGGCTTGAGTGTAAGAAAGGGCTTATAATCTTTATTTTGGGGTGATTTTTGCTAGAGAAAGAAGAGAGGATCCATCTAGATCGTTAAGGGAGCTTGGATTGGAGCTAATCATCTTGAGATATTGTCTCTGGAGGTATAATCCCTTCTATTTCGTATTGATATGATAGATTTCATGATTTTAGGGTTTTACCTCCCTTTTTTATAAGATCAAGTGAGTATGAGGTCTCCTTTGTGTTGATGATATAAGATCTGGACCTTGAGAGGTCCATAGAGTCACTACCTTCTAGCTTTTTGCAAGCAAATAAGCAATTGGAGACTAGGTTGCCATTTCTAGTGATATTTCTCCATTTGAGGCTTGATATGGGTTGCATGCACGTAAAGGTTGCACCTTTACGTGACTTTTGAATGTTAGAAGGATGGATCTACTGTTTGGTGAAGCAGATCTGACCTCAAGAGATCTTTTGAGAGTTTTCATGGGAGGAACTCGCCGAGTCCATAAGGGACTCGACGAGTCGAGTCGAGTTGCCCCGTGACTCGCGATCTGTAACGACCCGGGGAGTATAGGGTTGACTCAGTGAGTCAAGTGAGGACCAGGGACGAGGAGGATAGGCATGTACTCGCCGAGTCACTCTAGTGCACTCGGCGAGTCTGGTCAATATTGACTGTTGACTTCTGTTGACTTTTAGGGATTAGTCAGTGTTTGGACTTATGAGCCATTAGAGGGGCAGAATGGACTTTTACCCTTCTTAGAGAACTTATAGAGAGGAGTTGGCCTAGCCTTTAGAATTTGTATTAATTAGAGAATTTATTTATGTGATTAGGTGAAGGCTAGTGCAGTATTTCAGAGTTCGAGGTTTACCGAGTTACTCGAGGTGAGTCTTCTCACTATACTTTACCTAGGGTGGTAATTAGAGTTATGCGACAGAGTATTTTGTATGCTTTTGCATGATGTGATTTCTATGTGATTTATGCCATGTATATTACAGAGTTTACAGAGTTAGGACCGGAAGGTCCACAGAGTTAGGGCTAGAGGGCCCACAGAGTTATGGGACTGGAGGGTCCCACTGAGACACATTAACCAGAGGGTCAAATAGAGTTATAGCCTCGAGTGGCTAATATGTGTTGTGTGTGGTATTTTGGGGAACTCACTAAGCATTTATGCTTACAGTGTTTTGTGTTACGTGTTTCAGGTACCAGTGAGGATCGAGGGAAGGCGCCGGCATGATCAGTACACACTATTGGAGTTTTATACATTATGATCTTTGGATGTGTTTTTATGGATTTGATATGTGATACATTGGGATTCGAGAATATTTATGAATGGAATTACATTTTAAAAAGTGAAAAATTGTTTTCAAATTTACGGTGTTACGGTTTGGAAAGAGAATGAAATTACCATGGATTTCATTACGAAGTTGCCTTGGACTGCGCGCAGAGGTGATTCGATTTGGTTCATCATGGATCTATTAACTAAGAGCGCGCTTTTTATCCCGATTCAGGAGAGTGTCTTTGTGGAGAAGTTGGCCGAGATATACATCAAGGAGGTTGTGGCATGACATAGGGTGCCGTTTTCTGTGGTTTCAGATAGGGAAGTCTGGTTTACTTCCAAATTTTGGAAGAGTTTCCACGACGAGTTGGGTGCTCGTCTACATTTCAGCACGATCTTCACCCCATAGACTGACGGTCAGAGCGAGCGGACAATTTAGAACTTGGAGGATATGCTTCAAGCGTGTGTATTGGATTTTGGTGGGAGTTAGGATATATATCTTTCGTTAGCAAAATTTTCGTATAACAACAGTTATCACGCTAGCATTGATCAACCTCCTTTTGAGATGCTCTATGGGAGGAAATACAGGACCCCTATTTGTTGGGGTGACGTCATTTAGGGAGTCATGGTAGTACCGAAGTGGTACTTAAGACTACGGATGTAGCACCTGGTTCTTGGTACGTATTCTTTTATTAATTCTTTAAATATTTTTGCACTTTTGGCCTTGGACTCGGCGAGTTGAAGGACCAACTCGCCGAGTAGAAGCGGGACGGAACGCGAGATTTAAGTGATGGACTCGGCGAGTTGAAGGACCAACTCGCCGAGTAGAAGCGGGTCCCGGACTCGGCGAGTAGACGCTGTCTGGACAAAAACTCTAATCCAAGGGTTTGCACCCTATTTAAACGACCTTATGCAGCCTCCATCGCCCCTTTATGCTCCCAAACACCTCTCATTGAAACCCTAGCCGTTATTGAAGCAATCTAAGCCTTGTTAGTGGATTTTGGTGCTTGTGGTCTTAAGAAGGAAGGAGAAAGGCTTGAGGAAGCAAGTATAGGCCAAGGGAACCCGAGTTTGTGCACCTTCTACAGCTCATTGAAGGTAAAAGTTGTAACCTTGCTCATTCATTTGTTAGATCCCTCTTTTGGGAGATTTAGGGCTTTTATAAGCCATTTTTGGTGGCCAACCATGTTTGCAAGCATGGTTGGGGGTTTAAGCTTCTGAATCACATCATTAAAGGAGTCACTAGGAAGATTTGGGTTGCTTTTGCACCCATGAAAGCTCCCATGCACTATAGGAGCTTGTTTTATGTCTTTTTGAGCTCAAAGTCCCATGCAAGCACGTAAAGTTTGTAACTTTACGTGCTAGATCGATTATAGAAGCTTAGATCTATCTTTTGATCAAAGGTTGTACATCAGAAACCAAAGATTTAGAGTGTGGACGTGACCAACTCGGCGAGTCCATTCTTGGACTCGACGAGTCCGAGGCTTTGAGCCCAGATCTGTTGAGGGTCAAAGGAACCCAGTTGAGTGTTAGAAGGTTTGTAACCGGACAGAAAGAGTTACCCAATGCATTGGACGTGATTTTAGACCTGGAGTTCATGGGATTCGGCGAGTGCTAGAACAGACTCGGCGAGTCCAAGGCAATCTTCTTAAGGATGAAGATGAACTCGACGAGTTGTTCATCAACTCGGTGAGCCGAGGACAGAACCTGTTCATCAGATGAAGGTGAACTCGACGAGTTGTTCATCAACTCGGCGAGTCGTATGAGTTTTCATGTGAGGTTCATATGAGAGAAGAACTCGTCGAGTTGACGGCCCAACTCGACGAGTGGGGTCATGAATGAGGACGAGTAAAGGGTGAGGGACTCGGCGAGTTGACGACCCAACTCGGCGAGTCCGGTCAACTAGAAGTTGACTTTGACTTGGACTTGGACTTGGTTGGGGGTAAAATGGTCATTTTACCCTAAGAGTAGATATCAGTTTCTAACTGAGTGTTTGTGGGGATTGTAGCCGGAGGATTTCCGGAGCAGCGGCGGACGGAGGATTCCCGCACAGATTATCAGCAGCTTCTTGTACGAGGTGAGTTACCTTCCAGTAGGGGTGGGTCTAAGGCCACAATGTCGACCCACCAATGAGGAGTATTTAGAAGATGATTGTCTTTGTGATAATTATCTTGGTCTGGTTATGTGTTTGGTTATGAGTTATATCTGTATGATATGTTACGTACATGATAGGGATAGTTTCCTTGACAGTGGTCCTTAGGACCAAAGGGTAGGTCAGTACCCGGATATGCCTGACTGTAAGCTTATATCTTGTTATTGTATGCTAGTGGTAGGGGGTGGAATAGTCCCCAGTTACCGGTTGAAAGATACCGATGATGGTTACCGCTTGAAAGATACCGATGATGGTTACCGGTTGAAAGATACCGATGATGATTACCGGTTGAAAGATACCGATGATGATTACCGGTTGAAAGATATCGATGATGCTTACCGGTTGAAAGATACCGACGAAGATTACCGGTTGAAAGATACCGATGATATTGTATGGTATGTGGTATGATGGGGGAACTCACTAAGCTTTGTGCTTACGGTTTCAGTTTTGGTTTCAGGTACCTCTTCGTCTAAGGGGAAGGAGCCGGAGACGTAGCATCGCATCACACACACACATGATTTCCGCATAGAAGTTTTTTGGGACTGTACTCTGATATGTTATTAGTTTATGACTTGGGTTTCAGACATGATACATTGTTTTATGAGACGACGTGTTTTCACAGTATTTTCTAATGGATGTTTTTATGAGTTATTTAAATAAAAATGAAATTTTTGGGCGTGAATTTTGGGCTGTTACAACGGAGTTGATTCAGCAGGTTTGTAGTAGACTCCAGACGAAGTGGTACTCAAGACTACCGAGTTGATTCGGCAGAAGAGCTATGCCGACAAGCTCTGGTCAGATCTAGAGGTCCAGGTTGGGGATATGGTTCTACTGAAGTTGTCACCTTGGAAAGGTGTCATCTGAGTCAGTAAGAGGGGCAAGTTAGGCCCCAGGTACATCAGTCCTTTCAGGGTTTTGGCCCGGGTCGATCGGGTTGCTTATGGCTTGGATCTTCCCTAGGACATTAGTCAAATGCATAGAACATTCCACATCTCTCAGTTGCGGAAAAGTTTAGTTGATGATTCCGCGGTGGTTCCATTCGAGGATATTCAGGTAGATGATCGCCTGGATTATATTGAGAGACCGGTGTTGTTTCTTGACAGGAAGACGAAAACTTTGAGGAATAAAGTTGTTGAGTTGGTGAAAGTTTCGGTGGCAACATTGCAAGGGTTCAAAATGGATGTGGGAACCGGATGACAATATGATGGAGCATTACTCATAGTTATTTAGGGCAGCAGACTTCGAGGACGAAGTCCGATTTAAGTGGGGGAGAATTGTAACATTCGTAATTTGGTATGTTTCCTTTTAGCTCCTTAGTGCAAAATTTAAATCTTTTTGGTCCCTAGCTAGTACGTGGGGCGTACTCTATGAGTACGTTTAGCATACTAGCTCTTTTCTGGTCGCAGAAATCACCCACATACACGGTACGTATGTGGAGTATGCATGGCGTATGTGGCGCAGGGGTAAACCCTAATTTTTTGGGTTTACACCCTATTTAAGCAACTGATAACACCTTTGGACATTCTATTGAGCAGCCTCCATCACTCTCCACACTAAAAACAAAACCCTAAGTGCTTTTCGTGAGTTTTGAGCTTGAAAGTGAGATTTGGTGGTGTTTCTAGTGAAGAAGAAGAAGAAGAAGAACACTTGGTGGTTCCTTGGAAGTAGCTTGGGCCTGTAGATCGAGGGTCATCTTCATCTTAGCAAGACATTTGAGGTAAAAAGCTCCCATATTGATGATTCTTTATGCTAGATCCAACTTAAGGTGTTATTTATGTATTTTTGGGACTTTAGAGCTAAAGTTGAGCTTTTGATCTACTCTAGAAGCTATGGATGTTAGATCTTAGCTCCATTGAGGTTCCTTGTTCATAAAAAAGCAAACTTTATGAGAGTTATTGGTCCACACAAGTGTTAAGAGTGTTATTAAGTTCTTTTTTAGTGTTGGACCCCAATAAGTCATGCATGGGTGTAAAGTTGTCAACTATGCGTATTACGTCGTCATTTAGAATCAGATATGAGAGTTTAGCATGTTGGCTTAACCATTTAAGTGATAAATGGGTTGGGTTGGTAATTTGGGGAGTACGTTGGGCACACCCAGCTGGTACGTTGTGCGTACTAGCCCCTGAAGGATTACATTAAGTGTACGAGCTAAGTATGCCCCACGTACTCAGTAGATTGACCTTCAGTTTGACTTCATCGGTTTGGGCCATATTTTGGCTTTTAGGGTTTGGGCCTTGTTGGGCCATTGGACTTCTGACTTTGGGCCATGGATAGACTATAGACTTTCTTGCGATTAGGTCCATGATGATTTTAGGGCCCAATTTGGAAGTTGGGCCTTATTGGGCCTTATGATGCCAATTAGAAATTTTGGGCCTTTTCAGCAAATGGGTTGGGCCTTTGTTTTGGGCCAAGTAAGAAAAATGGTAAAATGGTCTTTTACCCTGGATATTAGACAAGTAGCTTAGATTTTTTATTATGGGTCGAGATCCAATTATTAATTGGATATTATTTAATGATGTTAGCGCGGAGATTCAGTAGCTAAAGGTGAGTTTTCTCACTGTGTTTAGGGGGTCGAAGGGACTAATGCTGGCCCATGGTTTTTTATGTTTAGGATGCTAGTTGTCTGCGTGACTTTTTCATGTGATATGTGTTTATATCTTTACCGGGCGGGGCCCGATGACTATCCTGTATGCTATTTATCTTTGCGATTATTGTATGAGTTATATGATTATTTGTTTATGTGTATATATGTATACCTGGCGGGGCCCGATGACGGGCGGGCGCATTATATATTTGATATGTGTGGTATGTGGTATTTTTGGGAACTCAATAATCTTTATGCTTACGGTTTTCGGTTTATGTTTAAGGTAATTCTGGTTCGAAGGGGAAGAACCCAGGATGATTGCAGTGCGCACACCACATCGTTCTGTATTGTTATATTACTCTCATATACTTGGATGTTATTGATACACTTTGATTCACCATGGTTTTTATGATGTTTTGGATAATTGTTTTATTAATTTAAAAATCGAAATTTTTAGTCTAAATTTTTGGAACTTTACATAAGAAGGCAAAGTTGTTATCCTTATAGACTATCATTGGGGTAATTTTCACCTTAAAAAGTAAAGCATGATCGTTCTTATATTTCCATAGTACCCTAAAAAAAAAGGCAATGTCTGTCTGTAACCACTGTAACTTCAACGAAGGTGATGCGCTAAGAGTAGAAGATGTGCCACCAATTGTATAGAGCAACCCGTATTCCCCCACCTTTTCGCGGTGGAATAGTTGGTATCAATTTATTTCCTTTTTTTTCTTATTCTAGTGTATATTTTCATTATAATATTAATATTTAAGATGTGTTTGGGAGTGGACTTTTTGGTGCTTTTAGTTTTTATCTTTTAACAAAAATTTATTTTAAACAAAAAAAAAAAAAATCGTTAGTGAGTACGAACATTTTGATTTGATTTTTTTTTAAACTTCAAATCTAAAAACTACTTCATTTAACGTTTAAGAAAAAAAAATTTATTAATTTTTTCTAATCAAATTTCAAAATTGCTCTTAATAAGATTATCAAAATCTCTTTTAATTGTCTTTTTATAAAATTTTACACATTTCAAAAGTTTCTACCTACTTTTGTCGAACATTCATATAGCAAATAAAATGTACACATTCTGGCTACGGATAAACGTTTTAACCGAAAAATAAAACCGGAACCGTTAAGTGATATTTGGTCCCGTTGTCGGCTCTTAGTTGACGGGTTATTCGACTTTTGATTTTCCGGTTTCGGTCCGGTTCGTGCCAGTTCCAGTTCCAAACACCTTCTTAGATAGAACCGAACTGAACCGGAAACGGAACTAATTATTGGTATTCGGTCCGATTTTCGGTTCTTAATTTAAAGCTTATTCGGTTTTCGTTTTTTTTTTCGATTCCAAAACGGCTTATATGCTTACTTCCGGCTACTCTCTTTCAACTTTTAAATACCAGCTATCAGTTAGTTTATACCAAACATGCCTAAGCTCTTTTGGATGTTAATCCTTAAATTTTCCAAGATGTCCAACGCTAAGTAACAAAACCATGTCTTTAATCTTCGCTAATTTTCAACTATTTTGTGCTGCCTTTGTCATAATTAAATCATTTGACACTGAATAAATCATATAAGGGATACCGAAATGAATTATGAGACATGGGGAGTATAACGTACCATAAATGAAGTTGTTTAAGCTTTTATTAGGCAAATACTCGTACACCAGCATGGTTTCTTCACCTTCAATGCAACAACCCAAAAGTTTGACAAGGTTACGATGTTGTAACTTTGCGATCAAAATTAATTCATTCTTTAATTCTTCAACGCCTTGTATCGACTTCTCTAAAAGCCTCTTAACTGCTATCTCTTGCCCATTCGATAATTGACCCTGCGAGCACAAATTAACATTGTAAAGCACAGTTCTTTGTTAATTAATAAAAATATACTTAAAGATATAATACGTTCACTACCCAAATTATTTTCCTTAAAAGCTGAATCATTACTTTTATTCTTGAATATCATAGTTATTTATATAATTCCATAAAACCGTAAAAAAATGCTCATGGGTATAGGTATACTCAGTAAAACATACTAGAACCTACCCTGAAAAACTATCCATTTTTATTCATAATCAAAATTACCCATTTTTATTCATGGGTACATATACTAAGAAAACGTATTCGAACTTCGTGTTGTTCAACAATCTTACAAACAACAGGCGCTATGTGGTGAGTTACCTTATACACAGAACCAAAACCGCCTTGTCCAATCTTGTTTCTCTCAGAAAAATTGTTACATGCAAGTAAAATGGTATCAAGATCATAGATAGGCAGTTGAAATCCTTCATCTTGGTTATCTTCCATGTATTGAAAACTCCCACTTCGTTGACCTGTTACAAAGCGATGAATTACATGAACAGTGAAATAAAGAATAATAATACCAAAATGGAGTTTATTCCATGCACATTATATGAACATTGAGAATACCTTTAGAGTTCTGAGTTATTCCATCTTTTCTTTTTACCCTGGTTATCCAACTGAGGTACCATACTGCACCACTGAATAGAAGCAGCGATCCAAGGACTGTAACTATGCTGACGACCTTGACTGTTACACGTTTCCTCTTAGCATCAGCAATGGATTCTGTGATTAAATAACCAACGCAGAGAAATGTAAATCTTCTTAATTACGAAAGTTCATGAATGCAACTCTATAAGCCCATGAGAAAGTTAGAGAACATACGTAATTCAGAGCGTGCCATTCGTATGTAGATCTTCTCTCCACCATTGGGAAAGATCTTCATATCAATCAAATCACCAATCCACACCACACATAGACTACCATTTCGGTAAACATTAACGTTAGCATAAGCCATACAACTACAATTTTCCAAACATTTTGTTCCACATTCATGATCCGTGTAATTTGACCAAACAGTTGGATTATCAGGAAATTTCAACCCATCGTATTTCACAAATCCATCTCCATGTCCACATTCCAGTTCGTGTTTCCTTTTACACCCACCTGAGTAGCTAAATAAACCCCAGTCGAGTGGCGAAGTGGGTGTAAACCCACTCAAACACTTGCAACTACTTAGTGAATAACAAATCCCATAATAGCCGCATTTTCCATAGCTATCACAAGGATCAGTGTTGAATGATACCAAAAGGTTCCATTCTTTACTGATGTTAACCCTCCATGTAAAATACTGAAGAGAACCCAAGGGTGAAACTACAAGTCTAGACAAAACGGATTCATCCAACATTTCATATTGGTAGTAGAGCTCTACAGAATTTGAAACATATGTAGACTGGAACAATGGATTTATAGTCAAGGTAGTGCTACCACTAAACGAGGTCCCATCAAACGGACCCCATCTGAAAAGTTTTCGTGAACCACTTCGAAGAACAAGTTGTGGTGCTTCCGGTGGATCAAGACTAAACGTATACTCACCATCTGAAGGATCTTCAATGCTTTTCCAAGATCTAATCAACCTTTGTAATCCAACGTCTAACTTCCACCCCAGTTTCAAATCTGATAAAACTGTGTCAGTTGGAAAATCAAAGCTCTCCCAGAAAATGGTGTTGTTTCTCCCATCATCTCTAATTACAAGATTACCGGAGTTTGATAACTGAAGAACGGGACTGAAAGTACTTTTGATGGGTAAGTTATTGGTTGACCAAACAGTAGCCAATGAGTGATTATAAAGGATTAAAACTCCATTTTCGAGTAAAACTACCTTTCCAGGTAAATCACGAACAGGGTTGTTTCTATTAGCCACCCAAACCACTGTGAGAGGAAGATTATGATACCAAATTCCAAGATATCGAGAACCAGAAGAACCATTACCAGGAGTGAAGAAGCCAAATTCAAATCTTTGGTTGGAGGAGATTAAGGTCAAGCCCTCAGTGAAGTTTTGGTTGGGTTTCAAGGTATCTATACACATGGAAGTTTGCAAGTTTTGTGAAACGAGTATCCATAAAGATGTGAGAATATACAGAGTTCTCATCTTTTTCAGGTTTGAATAATTAAAACTCTGAACGTGAATTCAGGTAGTGTTGATCATTTGGAAGAGGGTAATCACTAATCAATAATGCAACTAAGTTAATCTTGACAATAGAGCGTTCAAAGTCTTTATTGACTGCACCAAACTAAATAACTATTACATTTGGTAAACCATGCGGTATTATTATAAGACCCATGCATGCCTTTTTTTCCATATATCCTACCATCAACTAGTATGAATCCAAGGCTTTATTAATGAATCTCAGTAATATAAGGTATTATTTTAATTTTTAAATTAGATATCGATAACCTTCCTACGCCTAGAGATCTTTCTGAAATTTAATATTTTTCCTTAGTTTGGATAAATAACATTTCCTTTGAATCATCGTTTTCACTTTTGTGTGCTTTCATCCATCAACATATGTCTAATAAATCACACAAATGGGGTTAAAATATTGTCCAGTTTTATTTTGTCATAGATGCTTTTTATGAAGCTCGAATTTAACGTTGTTGAGGAACTCAAACAACCAGTCAAGTATACATGAGTTTATCTTTCTTTGGATATTTAAATATAATATAAAGCTGAAACAGTTTTAACTTACCATATGAATTGTTTCATCAATGTTCGCGCCAACCACAATGCGATTTTCTAAAAAGTTTACAGTGTCTGGCGATTAAAAAATTTGTAAAAGGTTAATAGCAATAGACAAGCCAAGTAAATATCTGTTCTATGTTTTGAGATTCAAGAATTGCGAGAGTCACAGAAAACGAACTAATGTGTATTTTTTCCCACTTCTGTTTTGTGAATACTTAATTCTGGATTAGGTATAATAGCACATGATATAAAAGACAAAGTAGTCTAGAATATAGGTTCATAGAATAATATCATTCTACTAAGATCCGTTCCTCACTTTCTGAACAAATAAAGGCTGGTCAATTGGTAATAGCCAAATGGGTAATCATACTTTTAAGTTTAAACATCGTGGGTCACGGTTCACATGAAGATGGTAATAGCCAAATGGGCTCCAGCCAAGTCGATACTAAGGTGTAAAGTTTGTTCATTATATTTGCGTAGTTATTAAAGGAACAGTTAGCCAACACAAAAGCAATTACACACTCTACTAAATATCGTCAATTAACTGTTTCCTGTTGTCTTCTTGGTATATATATATATATATATATATATATATATATATATATATATATATATATATATATATATATATATATATATATATATATATATATATATATATATATATATATATATATATATATATATATAGAACCATAATTAACCAAGGAACTAATTTTTTTTTCAACTTTTAGAACTTATTTTTTATCAAAAAAAAAACTAAAAATATAGAACTTCATAACTTTTTATCCTTTTTCCAAATTCGATTTTTTTTTTTTTTTTTTTTTTTTTTTTTTACGTCAAATTCACAATGTGAATCTTTGAAAATTCACAATGTGAATCCGGATTCACACGGTGAATCCGAAAAATATTTTTGACATTCACAATATTAATATATGAATTTAGATATTTTTAGATTTTTTTTTTCGATAAAGAATAAGCTCTAGAAATTGAAAAAAAAATTTAGTTCCTTGAAGAACCAATAATTATGGTTCTCTATTGAACTTTTCCATATATATATATATATATATATATATATATATATATATATATATATATATATATATATATAAAGCGCTGGTTATTTTGGATAAAGTTTGTAAAAATAGGACATTGTAGAATTTATTTGTAAAAATAGGTTGGTGGACCCACTACAAGAATATTGGGTTTTAGTGGCAACATCTTTAGCGGTGACAACCATTATCAGCGGCGACACCCAACATTCGTGTTAGATGTCGCCGCTAATGATGACTGTCGTCGCTATAGGTGTCGTCACTACAACCCGTTGACCCCAATCCATATGAATATCTAGGGTTAAACCCAATCCATCGATTTATTGCTTAATCTAATAGCTGGAACCACGATACGGATACAACAATAGCGTTGACACCAATACCGGAGACAGGTGGCACCGCTATTACTAAAAAAAAATGCCCGTCAATATTTCCCTTCAAAGTTGTCACCGTTATTACTCTTAGTGTTGCCGCAATTGATTACCGTCGTCGTTAATACGCGACACATATATTACCCTTGGCAGCCCATTCTTCCCTCTTCCACTAACCATTTTCTCTCTATCAACACTCCAGCGAAAATGCGTCTCTACCGTCGGATTTTCACCGACAAAGGCCACAATTGTTAACCAATCTACTTCGGCGACGAGGTAGCTCATCACCGATGACGTCCACTATAGTACTAGCGATGACAGGTGAGCAATTCTTGTGAAACCTCTGTCTTTTTTTGTTTTTGTTTTTCTTTCTCTTCTCCCCAATGACATATTCGTCGATTTTGTCAAATTGTTTCAGTCCTTTTTCAATATTGCTAAACTCTGCCGAAATTTCTAGCTGTTGCCAGAATTTGCTCGGAAAATCGAACTGCTGTTGGAATACCGCCACCACTGCCCTTCTCCACCGGATTACACCACCACATGTTTTATATAATCTGTTTTTACTTTTTGTATGTATATGTAGTGTAGCGTCCCAAAAATACTAGGTAAAATTTCCATTTTTCCATCAACCAAAACCATTCATTCATTCATTCCAAAAGATAATCAAAGTATAATGTATTCTCAAAACATAAGAGTAAATTCATAAATAAATAAATAAATAAATAGTGCGGAAAACTCCAAGGGATGTAGTGTGATCAATGTAAGCCCTTCCCTTTCGAATTAGAAGTACCTGAAACATCTAAACATAACACCGTAAGCACAAAGCTTAGTGAGTTACCCAAAATACCACATATCATACATAATATCACGGGTTTATTTCAACCCCAAGTGAATGTTATGGGCTAAATCATAGTCTCACAATCCTTTTCTGCCATGGTCCAACTCATGGCCTTCAATATGTCAGGGGCTAGATCCTGGTCTTTCATGAATTTGTCAGGGTCCAGATCCTGGTCTTTCATACAATTGCCAGGGGCCGGTCTTTCATACAATTAATACGGGTCAGATCCTAGTCTTTCATACAATTATCAAGGGCCAAATGTTGGTCTTCCATACAAGAGTCACAACGACAACTAGCAGCCTCTATATTATAGTGAGAAGACCCACCTCACACAGGAAGTCGACAACACCAAAACTCGTACAGTCGAAAGGCTGGTTCTACACAATAACTAATGAAACAACTAAGTAAAAACCTTAGTCTACTCTCTAAAACTAGCAATTTGACTAAAATTCAATCGGGTCAAAAAGTAAACGGTCAACGGTCACCACGACGTGGCCAACCACTGGCCATGTTGTGGCTTTTTAATATTGTCGTGACCAACTCTGCCATTATGTCGTGGTAAACATGACACCACGTTGTGGCAGCAACCCAACAAAAAAATCGTGAAATCGTCCTTCACCACGTCTGTAACATCTCAAAAATCACAAGAAATTTAAATTTTTCAAAACAAACCATTTACTAAAAAAAAGTGTTTTCATAACCATTGTTTCCAAAAACATTATTCAAAATCAGAGTCTCCCAAGATCAACAACATAAAACCAAGGATGTGTACGGTTACGCCTTCGCCTTGCCACGGTCCTCAGAAGTACCTGAAACAAAACTAAAAATGTAAGACAACGCTTAGTGAGTTCCCCCACAGTACCACCACATAAACATAACAAACAACAACATGCATACAAAGCCTTCAGCATGAGTGGACCGTCAAACCGGGCCTACAGTCTATCTGGACTGCTCTTTGGGCCTTCAGCCTGACTGGTCCGCCTCGCAGGCCTTCAGTTTATCCACTGGTCCGTATCAACCCAACAAACCATAACATATCAATGCATAACATTATCAGTCAGTAAAAAATAACACATGTAGTCCTCCAGATCTATCAGACTAAGCACATAACCAGTACCACATAACTTCGCATAATAGCATACAACAAATCAATATATCTAATCCAATGGGTCGGGCTTGCTGTCTTCGACCCATAAGTACAGTGAGGAAAAACTCACCGCACAGTCTGACAAATATCTGAACAATACACTGCTCCAAATACCGGTTCTACAGGTCACCTATTCAACATATAGAGACCAAGGCTCAACTATAGCTCAAAATACCCAAAATACCCTTAAGTCAAACTTGATCAACCCTGGTCAAAGACAAAGTCAAATTCAACAGGTCAAGGAGTCAACTTAGTCCACTCATCCAAGTACGTGGGGCGTACTCAGCTCCTACATTGAGCGTACTCGAGCCTTGACCGGAGTCGAGGAATTGACCACGCATGCTGACGAACGCACGGCGTACACTCAGAACTCCATTTCCTCAATAAGAGCTTAATACATTAAGCTCTCACATCCAACTTTCAGATACAAGGCCAAAATACCACTAAGAGTCATAAAGTTTCCAACTTTATGACTTTGCATGTCCATTAAGTGCTTAATAAACAAAATCGCAACATCTTAATGCCTTAAGAGCTTTTATATGCATGGAGCAAAACTAAGCACTAAAACCACACTTTTATGACACAAGATCCCTCATACGGTCTGAAAGTACGACCTATTTGGTTAAGAGCATGTCATGCTTACGATTTGTCACACCCCCAAACCGGAACGGCGGAAACGTTCGGGGGCGGAGGACGTCATGTTTAGTATCACAACACATGCATCATAGTAATCAAAGTAACAAACAACCATTGCATTAATATTTAAGTGTTTACAAAGTATGTGATGCACATAAGATTGACTCCAAAAGTAAATAACAAAACAAGACATGAAGCTACTATGCTCCATCTTCTGAATCCCAGAGCGCGTACCTGTCTACTATTCTCCTGAGAATACAAGTTATTTTGAAAGAGTAGATCAGCATTTAAGTTGGTGAGTTCATAAGTATTTAAGTGATGAAAAGTAATTTGTAAGTTCTTTTTAGAAATGTTCGTATGTTCCTCCAGAAAATGCTATATTTTCTGGTATGATGAATGAAAGTAAAAATGACTCTACAATTCCTTCTATGAGTATTAAATGGATACAAGTTATATACAATCCAGATCAAACAGACAATCGATTGTGTGAATCTGCCCTAATGTGACAACCCGAAATTTCTATCTTGTGGATCCATTCGATTCAATCAAAGTCAGACTTGTTTTTGGCTATCTTCTAGTCTTGTTAAAGGTCTGTTTGGGTGTTTTAAGCCTAGTACCTTAAAGGATAAAGTGTTAGGAAGCATCGTATAGAATTCACTGTGCAACATACAAGCCAGAAACTCCAACACATGGAGTTTAAGGCCGTAAACTAGAGTTTACAGCCGTAAACACCTCCTTTGCCATGAACTCTTCCCTTCATATGAGTTATTCCTTCACTTTTCACCACTTCTCACACTTCCATCTCAAGAACTCGATTTTTTTGTCAAGTATCATCAAGAACTTTCATCTTGATCTTCAATATTGTAAGTAATCTTTCCATTTTCAAGTTGATTTTCTTCTCTATCTAGTGAAGATCCATGATTTCATCCATGAAATTACTTCTTTTGGTTAGATCTTCAAGTGTTCTTCATTTTCACCAAAAACACCAAGAACACCTACTAAGTTCTTGGACCGTGAACCCCCTCTGAAGCTTCAAAAACGCGAGTCTTTCCTTTATCTTCTAGTTAGGTTTGATAAGCACATGATTCCTAGCCTTAAATCATCATATAATGCATGTTCATCAAGAGTTTACGGCCATAAACCCTTGCATGGCCGTAAACCCTTGTTTTGGTGCATATCTTGGCCTCAAACTCGTTTTAAGTCCAAGCCTAGGACCGTGAGCACTTGTTGAATGCTAGATAGGACCATAAAACAACTAGTTTGCAAGTCCTCCCATGAGTGTACGGCCGTAAAATCCTTGACCGTACACTCTAGGGCCGTATACTCCTTAGGGTCGTAAACCACCACGACCGTAAACACCTTGGTCGTAAACACCAAGGCCGTGAACACACTTGTGTGGCCGTAAACCCCTTAGATGCAATCCTTTGTGATTGTAACACTTCCATATAAGTGTTTCCTAGTTCCTAAGGTGAATCTCTATCGTGATTAGTTGCTTAAACACTAATTATATACATATATGTGTCATTATATGCTTATTAGGATCCGTTGTGCTCAAGGCTTCACTTGACACTTAGCATCCTACAAACCGATCTTACATTCGTATCACTCACTGCAAGTGAGTTCATACCCCTTAACTTACCTTTTAAATGATTTTAAATGCTTTTATGGGGTGGGGGGGGGGGAATACAAGTAGAAACATTATAGTTATTATATCAATCGCATGTGATTAATAACTAACAGATAGATTTCTTATACTTCAAACTGTGTTTTTAAACAAATTGCTTCAAATAGTTTTACAAACTCTTTTATATGAAAAACTCTTTATCAAACTCTTTTAAACTTATATTTTGTCAAAATAATGTCTATATAGATATAGTTATATAAGTAGTAGTGAAAGGACTTAGGACTGATAACTCGCCTTATTTCTTGTTCCTTGTTTGGTTGCGGACTTAGGGTATCGGTTGTTTGTCCGAATGTCGTTTGAATCTTAGTTATATATCATGTGTATGTATATAGATATTAAAGTTCTTCATTCAGTTCAATACCTTTGAGTAGCAAAGGTGTACAAACATGTTCATTCATACAAACAACATTACTAGTAAACTATAATAGGTATAGTTTAGGAAGTCACTACTTACTATTACTAGAACAATGAAACATAAAAGAGTCAATTCATACATGAGTCAATTCAAACATACTATAAAGAGAAACATATAGAGCATACTATAACGAGAGACAATACTCACTATAAAGAGAAACAATACATACTATAATGAGAAACAATACATACTACACACTATACACTAGAGAACATACTATACACTACACACTATACACTATAACATTAATGTGAGATACTACTTCATGGCTCGGCAATATACTGCTGCGTCACATTTGGTACCCAGAGTCTCCTGGAGGGAGAGCGTGAATTTGTGTATAGATCTATACGGGATTGACCATCCCACACCTTGTTGCTAGCTACAGTGGGACCTGCAGGTCTACGGGTGATGAATGTCATATCATTTTCGACGTGTAGAAAGTCGTGTTATACTAGTCAATCAAGTATGGTTACTATCTTATCACATTTTGCCTTAATTAAACAAACATGTTTAAGGTAGTTAGTGCATTGGCAGTTACTTAGTTAAAACTACAGTACATCTTTATTTTCCCATTCCATTCACATTGTGATCTTCTCACATTAACGGTAATGAAAACTATATTTTGGTAATGATAGTCAATCTTTGGGAAAACACACACTTTTACAAAAGAACAAACATAAAGAACAGTTGGGTCTTGGTAGAAGACTACTTTAGTAGAAAATATAGGATTTTCTAGGAAGTTTACAAACATTTCCATCAAACATTTACAAACTTTTACATCAAACATTTATAAGCACTTTCTTCAAACTTATACAAACAATAACACTAAAATACTTATGAACTCACCAGCTTTAATGCTGATCTACGCTTTTAAAATAACTTGTATTCTCAGGTCGCCAGTAGACAGGTACCGATGACCAGGTTTTGAGAAGATGGAGCACATTCAAGACTCATCTCTTATTTTGATTCATATTTTTGGTGTCTTATAAACTATACAGAACACACTTGTATTAAATTATACTATTAATGCAATGGATGATGTTGTTGCTTGTTTTACTATTATGCATTGTTGTGATACTGTACATGACGTCCTCCGCCCCCGAACGTTTTCGCCGTTCCGGTTATGGGGTGTGACAAATTGGTATCAGAGCATTGTTTATAGTGAATTGAGTATATCAACCCATAAAATATATACAACTATAAACACAACGGGATTAAAATACTCTGACCAAGAGTTTATACTTTTAAATAATAAAATATTTAACCAAAGTATACATACCTGTATTCATACAAAAATCAGTGTCACTAGGACAAAATAAAAGTATTACGATTGTTGGACAGCACAAGCAGGCTTGGGAACATATAATCAGATCTGGGAGTGATATAGCCTGATCAACTATATCTTTCCGAGAAGTGATTAGCATGTGCCTAGGAATGGTTGTGATGTTGTAGCAAGTCTAAAACTTACCAACACTACTACAATGAAAACATTAGAACAGAACATAAACTTAAAATACTATAGGAGTATTTTATGTTACTATAATTACTTAGGTGCAAACTAAAAAGGTCTTTATTAGTATGTAAATAGTTGCTGAGTGGATACGCTAAGGTTATATGTAACTAAGGTGTCATAGACTTAGAATCTGTGATCTTTGCTTTACTTCCTGTTCCTTGTTTGGTTGTGGACTTAGAGTTAGGATCACTTATTCGAAGGTCTATCCTATTTTGGTTACATATGACTGGTATGCACTATGCAAATGTTGGAGTAACTGGTAAGGATCATCTTATAATTATCTTTATTAGTACGTCTATTAATTATTTCTTTTACCCCTATTCTCGCGTAGATAACATGGCTGAATTACATATCCCCGAAGATCCGTACTTTCCCAACCAAGGCAACGGAGGATGGCTCGATGATAAGCCAGAAGAGAATCATGAAATTCCATTGGACGACGATTTCGCAGAAAACTTCCCGGAGGATTCTGACTCCGAGCCAGAAGTCAATGACCTACCTCTGGCAGCTCCAATCCCAAATCCTAACCCTCGTCTGGCTTTTCAAGGCCCGGTGCCTCTGTAGGTGGAAAGTTTGGAGACATGGAGTCAAGAACAGGGTCAACCCATGCCATACAACCGAGACAGAAGCTTCTACAACGTGAGCGAGGGAGGCTCAGCGGACAGAGTCCTGCCTATTCTGGTCCGCAGGGTTGCTCGTAACGAAATACAGGGTAGGACAGACCTCAACCGAATTGCGGAAGTTGATGCTAATGCGGGAGTCAATACTATCCGCATTCGTTGTCTGGAAGATGCTTGCGAGAGAGCTGCGAGAGACCATGAGTCTCTACTGCAAGAGCTAGCGGTGACTCGATCCGAAGTCATAGAACATCGCGTGCATCAGCGAGTGTACGAGCGACGCCTTCTTGACATGGAGCGTCAGCTGGCTGACTTAAGGGTTCGCCCAAGGGGTTCCCGTCGCCAGTAGGGAATGCTCTGCTCAAATTTCCTTTTATCTAAGGATTAGCCTTCTTATCTATGCTCTAAGTAGCACTTTTCCTTGTAATTTCCTGTTTATCTTAAGACCTTGAACCTTCAGTCGATTAGGTCTTAGTTCTGTTAAAATTTCCTATCCTGATTTGATGTAAGACCTACTTCTAGGTCATTTTCCCGAACTAGTTACATCTATAATACCCATAATATTGACAGTTATCTAATATCGTGGAAATTATTATCCAAATGCTTTCATCTTTCTACTACTAGATCTCTATTCAATCATACTTTCATCTGTGTTGTTGGGTATGGAGAGTTCACTACAAGAAAAACGCTATTTTGCTAGGGAAGGTTACTATGGAACGTATTTTCGTTGTTAATCTGCAATGGATCGTGTTATGGAATGTCGTTCCATAGCAATGTTGCTACCACATTGTCTACGTATTTTATTTCTGGTAGCGAGAGTGGGAGTTGCTAGGGAAAATGCTAGCGACTCCATATTCATTGGTATTATGCTACCGATAGTGCTATGGAACAAAAATTCGTAGCAATTTTCCAACGACATTTGTTACCAAATCACTTTCCGTTGTACTGCTGCTATGGAATTCATCATCGTGGTTACTATGTAACGGAGTTTGTGACGGAAACCAATTCCATAGTTGAATTGCTACGGAGGTACCATTCATAGGTATTTGCTAGGGAATTCTGCTATGGAATATGATTTCGTTTGCTTGTTTTGCTATGGAACAAAACGCGTAGCTAATTTGTGATGGCATTTGTTGGGATGTTGTATGCTTAATTAATCTTCTTATACTATGGATGAATTATTATTATGATCAATGGAATTTGTAAGATATGGTTTGAATGAAATGTTTTTGAATTGGTAATATGTGGCATAAACTAATGGATAAAAAATGTAAAAATGAATTATAAAGTAGATATTGTTAGCAAGCAGACTCGAACTTAAGCTTATGCTAGAAAAGGGCGCGGTTAAGCCAGTTGTGCTAATCAAGTTGTGTATAATTTCTTGAAAACATAGTATATAATGAATAATTAACAACGAATTCATTACAAAGTTATTTTTAATTACATTAACCGGGCATGTTAAAGTATATATAAGCTATGTAGATTAATCTTCCTTAAGAACGAATTCATTACAAACTTATTTTTAATTACATTAACTATACTTCATCACAAAAATAACATGTGTTTTACGTATACTTAATCCTACTCAAACAACAAATCAAGCAAAAATGACTAAAATGCCCTTTTAACATAACGATGTAAACACAAAACCAAAATAAAATTATAGTGGTACTATACAACTTCATATACAATACAATAAGAACACTAATATTCAATGTCCATTCTATTATCAACCATTAATATTTTTAAGAAATATACAAAACCTACCATACTCTACATACCAACGACAAACCGTGCAATATCTTTGTCGATCATCATCCTCTTCATGGCCTATTGCGAATGCACCTTTAACAGAATGACGCGAGTCTTCACATTGGAAAGTGATGTTATTCGTTGTAAGTCTATGAACAACATCAACAGCCCGCAACAACTCTTTGGCACTATCAACAACACCGTTGTACTCCCCATCATCCGGAACTGCCCAGCCAAAATAGGCATCAAGTAATTGTAAACCTACACATTAAAATATCCATCAATTAATCCAATGTACCATTTTCAATAAAACAGTAAATATTATACAACACAACACAACTAAATACTAACCCTAAACTAGAAACATGACTTAATTAACTATATATATAATTTAATTTACATATATACCATATATACATACCTTCATCACATTGATGAGACCCTCTTGAAATGTAGATCATTCCAAGCAAATAAATTGCCTCAAGATGATCTTCATCTGCTGCTTGTCTCAACAAATTCATTCCTAAATCAAAATTGCCATAATAAAAGCACTCATCCTGTTGACAGAATAACAATATCAATATATAACATCAATGACACTAATATTAATAAATGGTATAGATTACATATAATTACTGAAACTACACATACAATTCCTTGTTTAAACATGGCTTCAATGTTATTATGCAATGCACATGTGCGTATAAATAAATCAGCTTTCAGATTTTTGGGACCCATTCCTTCAAACATGTCAATGCATGTTGTTCTGTACACTTGAGGATCACCCCCTGCTTCATACATCTTCTTTGAACTTCAAAAATTTAAATACACAGTAAATAACAAACAAATAATGTTTTATTTCATCAAATATACATTCATTAGTTGATGTTTATTGAGAATTACCAAAGTCTTGCAGAGACGATGTCTTTCGCTGATTTTGACCCTAATACTACAATTATCCGACTCAAAAGCTCTAGTGGGAGATCATCTAACGAACGGCGACTTCTAGTATTCGACATTCTACTTACAAAATACACATTGGAGTAGTTGATTTCATTTTTTTTTAAAATTAAGCGTAACTATGAAAGACAGTGTAACAGGGTATGGAAAAAAACTTACTTTATACTGATCTGGTCGAGAGGAGTACAGGAGTCTCTATTATCGGAGAAAATCGTTTTTGAGAACGATTATCCTTCGACAATTTGGGGGTTTTAGTGTTTGTATGCAGATTATCGTCCGGAAAAGTAGAGATGTTCTGAATGGTTGAAGAACTGGAACGCCGGCGTGACGTCAGAGGTATGATGACGCCTTAAAAATTTAGAGTGTAAAAAAGACCAAATTGCCCCTGAAATCATTCTAAATATTTGAATACTAAGGGTATTTGTGTCAAAACACATATTTAAATATTATAGCCTTTTATAGCTAGGTAATATTGGACTTTTGATTGTTGAAATGAAAAAGACAAAAATAAAATATATATCATAATCCATAATGTAATACATTTATATTAACATTTCACCAAATTACTAGTATATATTCATGTAGTAATATACATATTAAAAGTGGAACAAGATTTTAACAGTAAACTTATTTACTTTAGATTTTAGACACAATAGTTTTCTTTTGTTGCCACTTTTAGTCCCTATGTTTATAGTAACTTATTTTACTTTGATTTCAGCCACAATACTTTTTCTTTGTTGCCACTTTTAGTCCCTATGTTTATTCCTTTACAATTTTTCCCTATGTAAAGCATGGGTTCTCCACTAGTTGATATTAAACCAAATTACCAAGTCCAAAATAAAATACATATTTGTTTATGCCTTTACAATTGTATTTTATATGTATTTAATACAAGGAAAGAACAAACATTTGCTACATACAACTATAATCACAATACAATATAAACACTAATATTAAAAGTCCAAAATACATTATTCAAGCATTATTTAAACATCATTCAAACATCATTACAAACTTTAACTCTTTTAGTCCCTTATTAACAACACAACATATTTACTAATCAAGTAACATCAAATAATTACTTATCAAGTAAATTACTATATATTCGTATATTAAACCAAAAGAATATACAAAGCATTACTTGTCATAATATGAAAGTACATATCAACAAACTACTCATAAATTATACCAAACTCCCTAGAAAACCTAACGAAACAAGAATCCCATAAACAAATGTCACACATAAACACCCATTTGTATCCATTCACAAAAGCGTCTGACACACTACCTATAGACTTATGCAATGCACAAGATCTATGGAAGCCATGGAAGTGTACATGTTTCATCCCCTCCCTATTTAAGTGGAGATGAACCTTAGAACAAGTTGTTCTAAGATTCCACTTACCTTTTGCTCTGCGGTAAGCATTGTTCAACATGTCCAAAGCTTCGTGCTTCCTATGTCTCCCTTCATCCATCAGCATCATTCCCAGGACAAATGTTGAATCCAAATGTCCCAATGCAGATGCTTCTTCAAGCATCGTTTTCCCTTCATGTTCAGCTTCTAAGAAAAATAACTTTGATGAGTTGAAAAACTCTTAGATCGATTAGATCTTCAATATGTTAAACAATAAAAGCAAACAAACACAATCAACACGATATAGAATCAAGTAATGCTTAATGATTCAAATGTAGTCACGCCTCAGCAAAGCTCGATGAAGAACTTCCACTGTAGAGGCGAGCTAGGGTTTGTAATACAATATTCAGAGTAATAATAAAAGCACTAACAATAAAGGATGCATGCATGCACCTTAAATACTAAACCCTAATAAATCATACACGGTTGGACAGGCCCAAACCGGATAGCAAAACTGGGCTAGGGACCGAGCCCAAGACACAACACTATTATACCCCAACAATCTCCCCATTTGCATCAAAAGAGGCGGGAGAATACTTCGGTTGAGTAACCTTGACCTGCTTCACAACCTTGAACAGCCGAGGGATGATCGCAAGAAGTGTCTACCGAAACTGAATGTACCAGCGAAGCATATCAGTGAACAACTTCTTGTCAGCTTCACTATTCTGATTACACCTATGAATGATCTCCAAAATATGCTCCAAGAAAGCAGTAGAGAACAGGTGCTTGTCAATAAGAGCGAACAGGCACTTTTGACCTTCGCCCCTAATGAACATCACAGTGTGAAACTTAGGATTGATTTTGCCCTTGATCATCGCATTCACATTGCCAGCTCTTCCAATTGGTTTTATCGTAGTTCGCTTGTGAATGGCAGATGCGATTTCTTGATCCATCTTTGCTACTTCGTGGATGTAACAAACAAGCATTCGCTTGACATGATCAATGATCGGCTGATACTCCTGAGGATTGGACAGTAGAATATTGTTGAGGAGTATCCAGTCGTGTGGGTTCAAGTTCGGTAGATCAGCTAGGGAGAAAGTATGGACCGAGCTATCCGAGCCTTGGGTCACTTTGAATTTGACATTAATAAATTTCCCAGCCGAAGAGGGCTTCAATACCTTGACCGTTGTAACCTTCTTTGAGCTCCATATCAGGTATTGAGGCTGAGCAAACTCCAGATAAAACTCCAATAAATCCCGATCTACCTTCGGGTCTGGAGAGGGAATAACAGCCGTTGAGTCAAAGCAATGAAAGATAAATGCCTTTCGGGTGATTGGCATATCGAATTGAGCATCCTTCGAGTTCTCAAGACCGAACGAGATAACAGGTTCAAGCCAGTGAGTACTCGGTTCATCAATGACTTCCCTCCGGAGCGATTCAATGGTCCATTCTGGAAACATGGACTTCTTTTTCTCCAAGAGTTCTTTCTCTTTCAACTCTTTATCCGTAAGATTCATCTTCTCCCGAATCTCTTGCTTTGTAGGCTTGACTTTCTGATGAAGTTTGGAAGTATTCCCTTTCAAGATGTCATCAATGTCATCATCTTCATCTTCATCATCTTCTCCAATCTTCTTCTTTTTCTTTTCCCTCTTACTGGACGAAGCTACATTATCCTTCAGTCCATCAGTCGCTTTCGGTTCTGGAGGAGGTTGAGGTGGAGCCTTGCCAGTCTTGCCTTGTGGATCCTTTGCCCCCCCTTGTTTCGGAAGAACAGTGGTCTCCGGAACACCTTCAATACGACTTAAGATATCCAAGGCAGGTCGAAGCTTCTCAGCTAAGTGGCGTCGAATGGATATAGTCAAAATGGAGTCGTGGGCATCGAGGAGATGCAACAAGATTGAGTGTACATCACCCACTGAACTTCGAATCACCTCTCGTTCAGACTTTAAATCGTCAAGCTCTTTGGTTGCTGTTCAGAGCTTTAAGTTTTGAATTTTGAGTTAGGAAGTTCGCTTATCCAGCTCATCCATGATTTTGTTTTCGACTGCAAGCTCGGCCTCAAGTTGAGTTAAACGATTATCAACTTTAGTATGAAGCTCTTCGTTAGCAGCTTCAATAGCTTTTCTAGCCTCTTCAAGTTGAGTCTTTTCTTCCTCCAGTGAACGCGTGAGATTGTCAACAGAAGCATTGACAGTCTGAGTGTTTTTCTGAGCAGCAGCTTGCAAAGAATCCAAGAAGAGTTGAGCCTCTGAAATTAGTTTTTCGACTTTTGCGGTCGCTTCCTTGCAGTCTTTTGTGGAGGCTTCAACAGCAAGCGAAGCCTTCTGGCATTGGGAGGTAGAGGCATCAATAGCCTTTGCAGCATCGGAGATAGAGGAAGCATGTTCTTGAACGACCGAAGAGAACAAAGCTTTGAGGGCTGCTTCAGAATAAGCACCAGTAGAAGACGAAGAAAGTAACTGATCAATTTTATTAGTCACAGCCTTGAGATGTCGCTTGGTGACAGGAGCGTCTTCATCATCATCGCTTTGGACACGATAAGGACTGAAGTAGGTAGAATCAAACTCCAATTCCTCACCTCCAAGAACGGTATTAGTTTCTGTGGATTGGGTAGGTGATAGAGGTTTGGTGGTAACAGGGGTTTTGGGTGCTGAAGAACGAGCCCCCGTATCAGATACGTTGGTCCGAAATCCAGTAGTGGTAGCTTCAGTGAAAATAGGTGTAGATATAGGAATGGTAGAGAAAGGTTGTGATGTGATGATAGGGAAAATGGGAGGTAAGGAAATAGGAATGGAAACAACTGGAGGAGAAGGTGATTTGGAGCGAACATTTACCTCTGGTGTAGGCGAACGAGGCGGAGTATCTCTACGAGCCGAACCTTCATCATCTGAGCTTTTGCTCTTAGATTCACTTGGAACAGCTGATTGATGACCAGGAGACACGTACTCCGAGTCTGAGTCGCTTGATGATTGAAGAATAAGCTTCCGAGCAGGTTTCTTGGACTTCTTCTGCTTAGGCGGGGAAGGTGCTGCCTTCTCATACTTTCGCTTCCTTGGAGTCAGACCCTTTGAGACTTGACCTCCTTTATCCTCCTTTTTCGAGTCTTGCTTCTTTCCCTGTTTAGCAAGTTTGTCTGCTTCCTCAATAGATTTCACCATTTCAGGAGTGAGTTCCCTTGGACCAGAAGAAGGAAGCTTCTTGTACTCCTCAATAAGCTTGCTTGAAGGAGGCACAGAAGCATACATTGTCTCCGGAATGGATCCAACGAAGAGAAACTTCGACGGATGAGTGACAATAATGTTGGTGGTATGAAATGTAGCAATAGAGGAAAGCAGTGAGTCCGCCATGATAGGAACATGATAACGCTCCATCACCCATTGAGTTATAATCGTCCAGAAACGGGCACATGAAATCTCTGTGTGGCGAGAGGAAGATGACAAACTCTGGACAAGTTGAAGCCACAAGACTAATCCATAATAAAGATTGAGACCAATGTACAACCCATAAAGCAGAGTCATGAAAGACTTGCTAGCACCATCAGATCCGGCACTGCGTTCAGAAAGACCTTTGAAGAGAATAGTGAAGAGGCCATTCCTTTGAGGAGGAAGGCATGACTTTTTGAACTTGGTCACAGTAGTTAGGGTTTCAGTGTACCGCATGCTGTAGAACAGCGAGAAAAGCTGACCTGTTGAGATGGAATCAAGATTCACCATGGATTCTTCAAAAGTGAGCCCTAGCAACGAGCAAAATCGATTCTTTGAGATGGAAGCCTTCTGGTTAAGAAGATCGAAGAAAATCTTGTATGCACCTTTGTCGTATGTGGCAGTAGAATAGATTTGAGAGAGACAGGCCATTGGAACGACTTCCACCTTTGATAGAGCTTTGACGAGAGGGGAATATTTCAGGCATTCCACCACTTGATACATATAAGTATTGTAGAGAAACGGTGAAAGATCGATCAGTAAGCTATGATTTGGCTTGATTGCAAAAAGAGTGGAGCGTGCGGTAGTTTCTTGAACTGAGGAAGATTCTGCCATTGTTGAAGTTTGTCGAAGAAGAAGATGAACAGTGAAGTTTAGATCGCTTTCTTTTGCTTGAGAGAGTTGAAGAGTGGTAAAGAGGAATACCACATAAAGGAAACCCTTATATACGATTTTTTGGAGAGAGAAAAATTGCAAGCAATGATTCCTTAAATCTGGGAAACGACGCCTAAAAAGGCGTGATTTGACAACTGGCAACCCCGATAAAGTAGTGATGACGCATGATAAGGTAACTGTTCAAATTCTCGCGCCTTCCAAACTTATCCACAATTCAAATTTCCAATCGATTAAACTTCCTGCTGAGTCGCCGCGTGAAGCGTTAATCAAATCTTTAAAACCATAAAAACCAAGGACGTTTGGAAAATGCAAGATTTTCGTACAAGATAGTGTCAAATATAAAGAAACAAATCAAATTATTTGTGGGAATAAGTGATGTCATTTAAGACACAAAGCAGTGGATACGGGCACAAATCTCTTCCTTCAAAGTCATGAGAGACTTCAAAGTGCTTGTTTGGATTCCCGTTGAATTACGATCAAGTACTTGTTGAGAAGCATTGAAAGGCATCATTTATATATAAGGCTATTAAGGATGGCTTTTGCTTCAATTCTTGAGTTCGATACTTGATATAAGACCGAAATAGAACGAAGTACTTGTGAGACCGATGTGGCCTGTTAAACAAGTAGGTTTGAAACATGTTCAGTGACTTGTTGAAAGTCGTTAATTAGAAATCTTAAAAAGAATAAAAACTGGATCCTTTGGGAAGAAAAGTCGTGGTGCAAGACATTTTCATAAGGACCTCTCATAAAAAAAAAGAGATTTCAAGAAGCATGTACAAAAAGTATATTCGTTAATTCAAAGGGTGAAGTCTAGAACATTTAATTGTTCACCGTCAATGCTTTAAAGGTTTTGAAATTTTGGGTTTCACTTAGCACGTAGTGGCACGAAACTAAGATCATCAACACAGAAGTTGTGTAACCGTAAACCTCAGTGGTAAATCTGAGAGTCTCAAGGGTTACATGTATGAGATGAAGTATGATGGAGAATAGAAAGAGGTGGTAAAGGAGCCGAAAGTACCTCTGCTACAAAAGATGGACTAAGCAGAAAAACTCTTAACTTCATTTAAGAAGTGTAAGGTAGCTCATGATTAGAGTGAATTTGACAGCCTGATTGGGAAGACATGATTGGTATATATCAAGTCATTAAGGTTTCACTCAAAATCTTTTGAGGCTTGGGTCAACATACAACAGCATGCTTCTAGGGACACTTAGCTAGTACATAGATAAAGAATTATACCTGCCCCAGCTCCATCATTGAGAATGGTCCTTATACATAAATTATATTAAAAGTAAATTGCAATAAAACGAAAGAAAATATTTTTGAGTTTTGAAGTTTCTGAAAAGAAATAAAACAGAAGAGAAAAATAGTTTTGGATTTTACAAGATTTTCTGAAAAAGAATTAAAACAGAAAAGAAAAAATATTTTTGGATTTTATGAAAATAAAAGGAAAAACATAAAATAAATTGCGAGAAAAGAGTATACAAACTATACAACCGAAATCATGTTTTGGAAATTAGGAGCGAACCGAGCCCGGTGAGACCGAGCGTTCGGTGCATTTCGGTTCCCAGAAGAACCGAACCCGAAATGGACCGAGCGTTCGCTCTATTTCGCTTCCAACTTTTATTGAGACCGAAGAGATTTCAGTACAGATTCAGCTTCCATCATTCCTAGGCCTTGAAGGATTTTATTAAAACTTGCTTCAGGGAAGGATTTAGTGAAGATGTCAGCCAATTGATCAGTGGTTCGTAGAAAATGAATTTCTACGTTACCATCTTGCACATGATCTTTGATAAAGTGATACCTCAGTGCTATGTGTTTCGTCTTTGAGTGTTGCACCGGGTTATGACAAATCCGAATTGCACTATCTGAGTCACAATATAGTGGGATTTTCTTCATGTTCAGGCCGTAGTCTCGAAGTTGAATTTGTATGCAAATGACATGTGATGTGCATGATGCAGCGGCTATATATTCTGCTTCAGCAGTGGAGAGAGATACAGACGTTTGTTTCTTGGATTGTCAGCTAACAAGTTTTCCGTCTAGAAATTGGCATCCACCAGTGGTACTCTTTCGGTCTAGTCCACATCCCCCAAGATCAGCATCTGAGAATGCTTGGACAAACAAACCTGATTTGGCAGGGTACCACAGACCGAGAGAAGAGGTTCGCTTCAGGTATCGAAAGATGTTCTTCACAGCTAGCAGGTGAGGTTCGCGTGGATTAGCTTGAAACCTGGCACAATAACACACATCGAACATTATGTCTGGTGACTTGCTGTTAGATACATGAGAGATGTCACACCCCAAAACCGAAGGAGGAAACGTTCTGGGGCGGAGTGACGTCATGCGTAGTATCACAACAGTTGTATCATAGTAAGCATAGTAAACACAACCATTACATTATAATATGAATATTTACATTGTTCAAAAACATGATTTATACATAACAGTATATAGCAAGAAGTAAAAGACATGAATCCGAAACGCTCCGTCTTCTCAAAAGTCGGCAGGAGTACCTGTCTATTGTTGCCCTGAGAATACAAGCAGTTTTAAAGAATATCAGCATAAAGCTGGTGAGCTCATAAGCGTTTAGTTCTGGTGAAAGAAAGGTTTCTTTGATCCTTTGAAAGTGTTTACCAAGAAAATCCCATATTTTCTTATGAAAGATGTTTGATTTCCCATTAGTTATATGATAAACCACTTGTTTATGAAAGTTTGAGTTATCCCAAGAAAATCCCATATTTTCTTATGAAAGATGTTCGGTTATCGATTCTGAAAGAGAAGTACAAGTATCTACCATACTTGTGTCGTTAGATGTAGTTTCCTTGAAAGACCCTGTTTATTCTCCGTGAGATGTATTAGTCTTATTACAAAAATAGAACTAATAAGTAGGTAGTGAACTAGATCCTAAGGGTATTATCAATACCCTCTAGTAATCAAATCGGTTATTACTTTGAGGTTAGTTCACTAGATTCATTATTACCAAAGTAAATCTCTGTTATCTAGGTTGCGAGTTTCATAACCATACATTAAACTGGATATGGCACGTACGGTGGCCAGTATCATTTTATGACTTTGTCACCCGTAGACCTGACGGTCCTACTGTAGCTAGCAGCGAGGTGCGGGATAGTCAGTCCCGTATAGATCTATACACAATAGTCACGCTCTCCCTCCAAGAGATTCTGGTTATAAGGGTAGTCCTACACTCACGAATCCGGTGGAGTGTTACCAAGGACATGTCTCCAATCCTTAGACTAACAAATTTACAAGTAATAATACAGAAAACCCTGTTTATGGTTGGTATGAATCCTTTGCAAAACATCACAATTTATGACAAGATTCATAAGTTCTGTGCTTTAGTTTTGAAAACTGTTTCTACGAGTTGATTTCTATATCGAATGGTAAAACCGTTTTCTATGTTTGAAAGCATACCGAACATGTAATTATTTTAAACAAAATAATATATTTGAGCACAAGTTTCCTTGTACTTTTGCTTGTATCCCCCCCTGAAAACATGAAAAACTCGGAAGAGTATAGGGGTATAAACTCACAGTTTATCGTAGGATCCGAAAGCACAATTGGTTACGAGTGTTGAGTGTCAGCCGATGTTTCGTACTCAAGTGGATCCTAATATCATGTGATAACATATATGTGTGTTAGAATTAGGGTGGTTCATTACTAAACATGACGGGAAATCACCCTAAAGACTTGGAAATGCATGCCAGGACCCTATATGATCAAATAAGGGAGGTGTACAGCCATTTGAGTGGGTGTGCGGCCAGGCTGCGTGTGCGGTCGCACACAGGAGTGTGCAGACGTACAGAGGGTGTGTGCGGCCGTACACAGGAGTGTACGGCCGTACACTCCTCATTTGTGCCCGAAATGTTGATTTTGAGGTGTTTTGAGGTGTTCTAGTGCCAATACCAAGTCCAACTAGCAAATGGGGGGCCAAACTCTTCACTTTGGAGAGTTTTGGTGTGTGTGCGGCCACCTTATGAAGGTGTGCGGCCGTACACCTTCAAATAATGAAGAACACGAAGAACACGATGAGTTTTAAGCTTAGATTCAAGTGTCTTACCACTATAACAAGCTGAATGATGAAGTGGATCACGTTTTTGAGGCCTTTAGAGTGTTCTTGGATGAAGTTTTTAGAGAGAGGAAGTAGTGAGAGAAAGCCAAAGGAAAGGAATGAGTGAAGGGGTCTCCTCCTTTATATATGAGGGGGTGTATGGCTGGAGGGTGGGTGTGCAGCCGCACACCCGTGTGTGCGGCCGTACACACCTCTCATGAGGGTGTATGGCCCGATTTTTCTTTTAAACGACATGTTGACTCATTCCTAACCTCATTCCCAACTGTAATCAAGCTTAGAATGCTTAAACGGACCCTTAAATGACGTAAAAAGGTAACGAAATCGAGTTTAATGTTGATATAAAGATCGATTGTACAGGATAAAAGTTTCAGGTTGTCACATCATCCCCCCGTTAGAGGGAATTTCGTCTCGAAATTCGAATATAGAATACAAATCATGAACTAGGGAAAGAGATGCAGATACTTCTGTTTCATCTGATCTTCGCGCTCCCAAGTGAATTCCGGTCCCCGCTTGGCATTCCAGCGAACCTTCACTATCGGGATGCGACTTTGTTTCGTTCGTTTGATCTCTCGATCCATGATTTCGATTGGTTCTTCCACAAAGTTTAGATTCTCGTTGATTTCAATCTCATCGAGAGGGATAGTAAGAGTCTCGTCGGATAAGCACTTCTTAAGGTTCGAGACGTGGAAGACGGGATGAATGTTACTAAGCTCTTGAGGTAATCGGAGTTTGTAGGCTACGGGACCGATCCGAGCGAGGATCTCGAATGGTCCTACGTATCTTGGATTTAGCTTTCCACGCTTTCCAAAGCATATCATGCCTTTCCAGGGCGAGACCTTTAACAGAACGCGGTCTCCAACCTGGAGTTCCAAGGGTTTTCATCGTATGTCGGTGTAGCTCTTTTGTCTATCTCGTGAGGCTTTCAATCGTTCTCGGATTCGGACAATCTTTTCTGTCGTTTCGTGAATGGTTTCAGGACCAGTGAGAGTGCTATCTGGGACTTGTCCCTTGGCTAACTGCGTGTCGCCCACCTCAGCCCAGCACAGAGGGAATCTGCACTTGCGGCCATAGAGGGCTTCGAAAGGCGCAACCTTGATGCTGGTATGGTAGCTGTTGTTGTAGGAGAACTCGACCAAGGGTAAATGGGTGTCCCACGACTTTTCGAAATCGATAACACACGCTCTCAACATGTCCTCTAGGGTCTGGATAGTTCTCTCACTCTGCCCGTCTGTTTGAGGATGATAAGTTGTACTCATGTCCAGCTTAGTTCCAAGAGCCTTCTGCAGGGACTGCCAGAATCTCAAAGTGAACCTGCTATCTCGATCGGAGATAATGAACACAGGTACACCGTGCAGTCGGACTATCTCTTGGATGTAGATTCGTGTTAGTCTCTCCATTTTGAAGGTTTCTTTGATTGGTAGGAAGTGAGCGGATTTAGTCAGACGGTCGACTATCACCCAGATGGCATCGTGCCCACTCGGAGATTTGGGTAATTTGGTGATGAAATCCATAGTAATCTTCTCCTACTTCCATTCAGGAATTTCTGGCTGTTGGAGCAGACCTGAGGGTTTCTGATATTCGATCTTCACTTTGGCGCAAGTCAGACACTTGCCCACGAATGTAGCGATCTCCGCTTTCATGTTTGGCCACCAATATAACTTCTTGAGATCGAGGTACATCTTGTCCGAACCTGGGTGAACGGAGTATCTGGTCTTGTGAGATTCGTTCATTACAACCTCTCTGTAACCACCGAACTTTGGGGTCCAGATCCGGTCTACGAAATAATAGACTCCGTTTCCCTTGATTTCTAGGTTCTTTTCCATTCCCCTCAAGGCTTCACCCGGCATGTTCTCTGGTTTTAAGGCTTCCAGCTGAGCCTTCTTGATTTGCACGGATAAATTGGAATGGATAGTCATGGTCAGTGCCTTCACCCTGCGACCTGAGTACTCTTTTCGGCTGAGGGCATTTGCCACCACATTGGCCTTGCCGGGATGGTAGCGGATTTCACACTCGTAATCGCTGAGTAGCTCAACCCATCGTCGTTGCCTCATGTTCAGCTCCTTCTGATCGAAAATGTGTTGCAGACTTTTATGGTAAGTGAAGATAGTGCACTTGGTTCCGTAAAGATAGTGTCTCCATTTTTTCAATGCGAAGATTACTGCTCCCAATTCCAGGTCGTGCGTTGTGTAGTTGACTTCGTGTGCTTTCAGCTGTCTTGAGGCATAAGCAATGACTTTTCCCCGTTGCATGAGCACACAGCCCATGCCCTGATTGGATGCATCACAGTAGACAACAAAGTCCTCCGTCCCTTCGGGCAGAGACAAGATAGGTGCGCTGCATAGGGCCTGCTTCAACGTTTGGAACGCAGTGTCTTGCTTCTCACTCCAACAAAAGGGTACGCCTTTCTGAGTCAGAGTGGTTAAGGGTTTGGCAATTTTGGAGAAATTTTGGATAAATCTACGATAGTAGCCAGCGAGACCCAAGAATTGACGGATTTCCGTGGGCGTCTTCGGTGCTGACCAGTTCTCTATCGCTTTGATTTTGGAGGGGTCCACGTGTATGCCTTCTTCGCTTACCACGTGACCTAGGAAGGTTACTTTTCGAATCCAGAATTCGCACTTGGAGAACTTTGTGTAAAGCTTCTCTGTACTTAAGGTTTCCAACACCGATCCCAAGTGTTGTCGATGATCTTCCTCACTTCTGGAATAGACAAGTATATCGTCGATGAACACGATGACGAACTTGTCCAAGAAAGGACGACACACCCGGTTCATCAGGTCCATGAACACAGCCGGTGCGTTAGTTAGACCGAAGGGCATAACTACAAACTCGTAGTGACCATATCGAGTCCGAAATGCTGTTTTAGGAACATCACCTTCATGGACTCGTAGCTGATGGTACCCTGATCTTAAATCTATTTTCGAGAAGTAGCTGGCTCCCTGAAGTTGATCGAAGAGATCATCGATTCGAGGAAGAGGGTAACGGTTTTTGACTGTGAGCTTGTTCAGCTCTCGATAGTCAATACACATTCGAAAGGATCCATCTTTCTTTTTCACAAATAAGATCGGGGCTCCCCAGGGTGAGGAACTCGGTCTGATGAATCCTTTGCTGAGCAACTCATTGAGCTGGCTAGATAGCTCTTGCATTTCTTCGGGTGCTAGGCGATATGGAGATTTAGCTACGGGAGTAGCTCCGGGGACTAAGTCGATACGAAACTCGACTTGACGTTCGGGAGGGATTCCCGGAAGCTCCATGGGAAAGACGTCCAGAAAGTTGCAGACTTCAGGAATGCTCTCAAGGTCTTTAACTTCCTGTTTTTCGTTAATGACGTGGGCTAGAAATGCATAACACTCCTTTTGCAGGAGTTTCTGGGCTTTGATGCACGAAATGATGCGAAGGTTTGAACTGAGTTTATCGCCGTAGATTACAAGAGTTTCATCCGGGGAAAGATTGAGGCGGATAGCTTTTTCGTAACAAAGGATATCAGCATGATTGGGGCTCAACCAATCCATGCCGATGATAACATCAAAGCTTTTTATGGAGACCAGCACAAGATCGATGGGAAATGAATGATCATTCAAGGTAAGGGTACATCCTACGTATATCTCATTAGTGCTCTCCTTCTCACCGTTAGCCATCTCGACGGTAAATGTTTCGGTTAAGGGTCGGGATTTATGTTTAAGAAAATGCTTGAATGCATGACTAACAAAACTTCTTTCAGCACCAGAATCGAAAAGAATGCATAAGAGTTGTCGAGGAGGAACGTACCCGAAACGACTGTGGTATCAGCGACTGCCTCCTCGCGTCCCATCGTCAGTACTCTTCCTGTGCCACCAGCTGTTGTTGCCTTGGGGCAGTTTCTCTTGTAGTGCCCGACTTCTCCACAATTGTAGCAGGCTTGACCGATGCCTGCTCCAGACGTTTGGTTGGTTGGTTGAGCTGGTGCTTTGCAAAATCGAACCGTGTGCCCCTTTTTGCCACAGTTAGAACATGACATTTCACGACATGGGCCGGGGTTATGGTGGTAGTTACACTTGTCGCACCGAGGGAGGGTACCAACATATTTACTGGTAGGTGCTTGCACGGAAGGAGTAGCAGCAGGAGTAGTAGCAGCGTGGACTGCTACCGTTTGCTGTTTCTTTGAGGGCTCCTGCGAAGACTGGCCCTTCTTCTGTTTCCAGAATTTTCTTTTCTCACCACTCCCTTTAGCCGGTTCAGGAGTGGTTGTCACTTCATCGAGATCGACTCCATGATCTATGAGGGTCTGCGCCAGACACTTAGCGCTATCGAAGGTGTTTGGCCTAGCAGCGAGGACATTTCCTTTGGTCGGTTGGGTCAGCCCCCAAATGTATCTTTCAACCTTCTTGCTTTCCGGGGTGACCATTCCCGGGCAGAGAAGCGCTAGGTCTTCAAACCTAGAAGTGTAGGTAGCAATGTCGGAACCCTTCATCTTTAGGTTCCAAAGTTCGTGCTCTAACTTCTGCATTTCGCCCCGAGGGCAGTACTCAACTATCATGAGTTCCTTTAAGTTCTCCCAACCCATAGCGTTTGCCACTGGTAGGGTTAGGGATTTGACCCGACCATTCCACCAGGTCAGTGCCCTGTTGGCGAAAGTGCAAGCGGCGAACTTTACTTTATTGACCTCCGAACAGGAACAGATTTCGAAGATGGACTCAATTTTCTCGATCCATTAAGTCAGGGTAATGACACCTCCAGTGCCGTCGAAGGATGTGGGTTTTGCGTTCATGAAGTCTTTATAGGAGCACTCCTTCTGGTGTCCCTGACCACCTTCATGATTTTGGGGATGAGTACCACCTCCCTGACCACCAGATCCGCCAGGATTCATCTGTGACATCGCGGCTGCCACAACAGCAGTAACAGCTGCTTGGAACATAACGGGATCAAACTGAGGGGGCGGTGGTGGTGGTGGAGTGTCGTTGTTCCTTTTGATAGGTCTTGTTTGGGGAGGCATCTTTTTCTAAAATGAATCAGGAAGAAGAGGGTGGTAAGTCCTCTGAATCGAACCAAGAGATGTGAAGCAAGAATACATCTCATCTTGATAATAAGGTGTTCTACCAAGCGATAAGCAAGGAAAGATTATTGATGCAAGTAAGTTATCGCCAAGAAACGAATAGGTAGCAGCACTAGGAATGAATTTCTACAATGTATTTGGCTCTGACTAAAATACTCCTATAGTATTTTAAGTTATATGGATACGGGGTAAGTTTTAGGCATGTTGCAACACCAAAGTCACTCCCAAGCACATGTTGGTCATGTATCGAATAAATATAGTTGATCAAGCTATATTGACCCTAGACATGATTACATAACTGCCCAGGTTCAACCGTAGTGTTCAACATCCAAAATACTTTTGTTTTGTTCTACTCGGGATACTGTTTTCTGGTATGTAGGTATACTTGTATACTTTTGTAAAAATACTTATATTTTGAAAGTATACTTTTAGTTTAGAGAACTTAGGCCCCTTAGTGTTTATAGTTGTATACCATGTAAGGTTCGGTATACTTAGTTCACTATAAACAAAAGCTCTGATACCAATCTGTCACACCCCGAAACCGAAGGCGGAAACGTTCCGGGGCGGAGTGACGTCATGCATAGTATCACAACAGTTGTATCATAGTAAGCATAGTCAACACAACCATTACATTATAATATGAATATTTACATTGTTCAAAAACATGATTTATACATAACAGTATATAGCAAGAAGTAAAAGACGTGAATCCGAAACGCTCCGTCTTCTCAAAAGTCGGCAGGAGAACCTGTCTATTGTTGCCCTGAGAATACAAGCAGTTTTAAAGAATATCAGCATAAAGCTGGTGAGTTCATAAGCGTTTAGTTCTGGTGAAAGAAAGGTTTCTTTGATCCTTTGAAAAGTGTTTACCAAGAAAATCCCATATTTTCTTATGAAAGATGTTTGATTTCCCATTAGTTATATGATAAACCACTTGTTTATGAAAGTTTGAGTTATCCCAAGAAAATCCCATATTTTCTTATGAAAGATGTTTGGTTATCGATTCTGAAAGAGAAGTACAAGTATCTACCATACTTGTGTCATTAGATGTAGTTTCCTTGAAAGACCCTGTTTATTCTCCGTGAGATGTATTAGTCTTATTACAAAAATAGAACTAATAAGTAGGTAGTGAACTAGATCCTAAGGGTATTATCAATACCCTCTAGTAATCAAATCGGTTATTACTTTGAGGTTAGTTCACTAGATTCATTATTACCAAAGTAAATCTCTGTTATCTAGGTTGCGAGTTTCATAACCATACATTAAACTGGATATGTCACGTATGGTGGCCAATATCATTTTATGACTTTGTCACCCGTAGACCTGACGGTCCCACTGTAGCTAGCAGCGAGGTGCGGGATAGTCAGTCCCATATATATCTATACACAATAGTCACGCTCTCCCTCCAAGAGATTCTGGTTATAAGGGTAGTCCTACACTCACGAATCCGGTGGAGTGTTACCAAGGACGTGTCTCCAATCCTTAGACTAACAAATTTACAAGTAATAATACAGAAAACCCTGTTTATGGTTGGTATCAATCATTTTGAAAACATCACAATTTATGACAAGATTCATAAGTTCCGTGCTTTAGTTTTGAAAACTGTTTCTATGAGTTGATTTCTAAATCGAATGGTAAAACAGTTTTCTGTGTTTGAAAGCATACCGAACATGTAATTATTTTAAACAAAATAATATATTTGAGCACAAGTTTCCTTGTACTTTTGCTTGTATTCCCCCCCCCCCCTGAAAACATGAAAAATTCGGAAGAGTATAGGGGTATGAACTCACAGTTTATCGTAGGATCCGAAAGCACAATTGGTTACGAGTGTTGAGTGTCAACCGATGTTTCGTATGCAAGTGGATCCTATTATCATGTGATAACATATATGTGTGTTAGAATTAGGGTGTTTCATGCCTAAACATGACGGGAAACCACCGTAAAGACTTGGAAATGCATGCCAGGACCCTATATGATCAAATAAGGGAGGTGTACGGCCATTTGAGTGGGTGTGCGACCAGGGTGTGCGGCCAGGCTGCGTGTGCGGTCGCACACAGGAGTGTGCGGCCGTACAGAGGGTGTGTGCGGCCGTACACAGGAGTGTGCGGCCGTACACTCCTCATTTGTGCCCGAAATGTCGATTTTGAGGTGTTTTGAGGTGTTCTAGTGCCAATACCAAGTCCAACTAGCAAATGGGGGGCCAAACTCTTCACTTTGGAGAGTTTTGGTGTGTGTGTGGCCACCTTATGAAGGTGTGCGGCCGTACACCTTCAAAGAATGAAGAACACGAAGAACACGATGAGTTTTAAGCTTAGATTCAAGTGTCTTACCACTATAACAAGTTGAATGATGAAGTGGTTCACGTTTTTGAGGCCTTTAGAGTGTTCTTGGATGAAGTTTTTAGAGAGAGGAAGTAGTGAGAGAAAGCCAAAGGAAAGGAATGAGTGAAGGGGTCTCCTCCTTTATATATGAGGGGGTGTATGGCTGGAGGGTGGGTGTGCGGCCGCACACCCGTGTGTGCGGCCGTACACACCTCTCATAAGGGTGTATGGCCCGATTTTTATTTTAAACGACATGTTGGCTCATTCCTAACCTCATTCCCAACTGTACTCAAGCTTAGAATGCTTAAACGGACCCTTAAATGACGTAAAAAGGTAACGAAATCGAGTTTAATGTTGATATAAAGATCGATTGTACAGGATAAAAGTTTCGGGTTGTCACAAGAGACCCTATCATCTGACGATAAAGGGTCATGTCAGCAGCCGGTTTGTCCAAAGAAGGTGTCAGCTTTGTGCCAAACGCCATAGGAACCTTTACTTTCGAATCTCCCATCATTCCAAACTTGGCAAGCAAGGTCTTCGTGTAAGCCTCTTGATTAATAAAAATGCCTTCGGGTCCCTGTCTTATATTCAAGCCAAGGAAAAAGTTAATAGGTCCTATTGAGCTCATTTCAAATTTAGTCTCCATCAACTTCCTGAAATCGACTGTTAAGCTAGGATTTGTGGAACCGAAGATGATATCATCAACATAAATTTGAACGATCATAAGGTGGTCACCCTCTTTCTTGCGAAAGAAGGTTGGGTCAACCGAACCTTGTTTAAACTTAGACATTTTGAGAAATCTAGTTAGAGTTTCATATTATGCCCTTGGTGCTTGCTTGAGATCGTAGATTGCCTTGTCCAGAATGTAGCAGTGATCTGGATACTTTTCGTTCACGAAACCCGGTAGTTGCTCTACGTACACCGTCTCTTCCAGTTCGACATTCAGAAAGTCACACTTCACGTCCATTTGGAATACTTCAAAGTTCTTGTGTGCAGCATAGGCGAGAAAGATATGAACTGATTCTAGCCTTGCTACTGGAGCGAAGGTCTCTTCGTAATCTATGCCTTCTTCTTGACAGTAACCTTTCACAACCAATCTTGCCTTGTTGCGTATCACATTTCCTTCCTTATCCATCTTGTTCCTGAAAACCCACTTTAATCCAACCACAGAAGCATCCTTTGGTGTTGGAATCAGTCTCCACACTTTATTTCGCTCGAACTCATTGAGTTCGTCTTGCATCACCTGTACCCAGTCAGAGTGATCGAGTGCAGTCTTGATCGTCTTTGGTTCGACTTTGGAGATGAACGAAAGAAACGTGCAGAATTCTACTTTAGAGAAAAGTGCAGTTTGTTTCGCTTTCAGTTGTGATCGTGTGAGAACCTTTTCTGTCGAATCACCAATAATTTGTTTTTGTGGATGATCTTTGGTCTATTTGGTGAGAGGAGGGCAACTCGGATCATATGTGGGATCCAGTTCAGCATTCACTTCTTCTTCAAATTCTGACTGGTATCGTCATCGTTTATATTCGGATTCTCCCCCTCGAATGATGATACTTCCTCAGTTTCAGGCTCAGAATTCTCCCCCTGGACTTGACTTTCGGTTGGAATAAATGAGGATGGGCTCTCCCCCTGGAATGGTGAATTTTGGTTCTGGTGGAAGGACGAACTCTCCCCCTGAAAATGAGAACAATCTTTTGGAGGTTCGCTTGTGTCTGGCTTTTCGGTTGTTACTGGTTCTTCTTCTGCCATTTTCTTCGCAGCATCATCGATTATCTTCTTTAAGTTATCTACCTTGTTGTCTGCAGCTTGAGATTCAGAGAAAGTAGCCTTTTCTGGTTCATCAAATAGCAGCATGTATCGCTCAAAGAGGTTTGAAATGGGAACCATAACTTGACCAGATTTTGGAAATATGTCCTCCACAGAGCCTTCGGTTGTCTTCAGTTTCTTGATGTAGTTATCACCGAAGGTAACATAATAGGTCTCCTCTATTTTCTTTGAACGCTTGTTGAGAACCCGATATGCTTTGGAGGTTAAGGAATAACCCAGAAAGATTCCTTCGTCTGCTTTGACATCAAACTTGTTGCGGTGCTCCTTTGAATTGAAGATGAAGCATCTCGAACCGAACACGTGAAAAAACTTTATGTTAGGCTTTAGGTTGTTCAAGATCTCATAAGGAGTGATGGAGAAACGTTTGTTGAGGTAAGATCTGTTCTGTGTAAAGCATGCAACAATAATGGCGTCAGCCCAGAAATATAGAGGTAGAGAAGCGAAGCTTAACATGGTTCGGGCTGCTTCACACAAAGATCGGTTTCGCCTTTCAACAATTCCATTTTGTTGTGGAGTATATGGAGCCGAGAAGTTGTGAGTGGTTCCCTTCTCTGCAAGAAAATCTTCAAAATCTTTGTTCTTGAACTCCAACCCGTTGTCGCTCCTTATATTTCGAACTATCTTCCGTAGTTGAACTTCTATCTGCTTGATAAAGAGTTTAAGCTTGAGAGTGGCCTCTGATTTCTGTTTCCAAAAGAACACCCAAGTGAAGCGAGAGAAGTCATCCATTATGACAAGTATATACTTGTTGCCGCCAATACTTTCGATTGAAGATGGACCACATAAATCAATGTGAAGTAATTCAAGTGGTTCAATAATTTTTGTATTGACTCGAGAAGGATGACTCTGTCGACTTTGCTTTCCCATTTCACATGCATCACACATGTGTTCTTTATCGAACTTTAGAACAGGAAGACCTCGAACATGATCCCCAAGCACCAGTTTGTTTATGTCTTTAAAATTGAGATCGGAGAGTCTTCGGTGCCAAAGCCAGCTGTCGCTTGACTGAGCTTTCGTTAGTAGGCAGATTGCTGGTTTCCCTCGTATGGGATTGAGATTCAGAGGGTACATCTCTCCTTTTCGCTTTGACTTCAGCAAAATATTGTTCGTCTTCTTTTTGAACAATCTCTGAGCCATCATCATCAAACGAAACTTTTAACCTGGTACCAACTACCAGTTGAGACACACTGATAAGGTTATGTTGTAATCCTTCAACATACGCCACTTTTCTTATCGAGAACTCGCCATTGGTTATCATGCCATAACCTTTAATCGTGCCAAAAGAATTATTACCATACTTGACACTTCCACCATTTGTTAAGGAACGAAATTCCCTCAGCTCTTCCCTTCTTCCTGTCATGTGACGCGAGCAGCCACTGTTTATGTACCATTCATCGTCAAACTGCTCGTCACGAATTACCTGCAAAAATTAAGCAGATTTAGGAACCCAAAGTTTCTTGGGTCCTTGTGAGCCTTTTACAGAACAGGGAATTGTAAGAGAAACATCAACCAAAAAGGTCCTTTTTATTAGGGTTGTTTCATCATTTCTTTCTATGGTGAAAACTTTGATTTTATCTGGTTTGAGAGCTTTAGGTTCATTTTTAGAATATGAGAATTGGACGTTGGCATACTTTCGGTTCTCGAAATTAGGTTCACATGACGTCTTCTTTTCGTCTTCCGGAAAGAGCTTTCCTTTTCCCTTTCGATCATTCTGTAAGTGAGAGATAGAATGAGAAAGATGAGACTTGGGAGCAGAGTTAAGCTTTCGGTCATTGCTCTTACTTCGTTGAGAACCGAAACTACTTTTGTTTCGGTTCCTCTCCTTGGTTGGTCTAGGACCGAAACCACCCTTTTGGTTTCTTTCATGTTGATGACCGAAGCTTCCTTTTCGGTTGTCGTCTGTCTGTAGACTGAAACTCCTCTTGTGATTGCTGTGCCTTTGTGGACCGAAGCTCTATTTTCGGTTGTTTTGATTCTGAGGACCGAAACTCTGTTTTCGGTTGTTTTGAATCTGAGGACCGAAACTCTTCTTTCGGTTGTTTTCATTATGTTGAGCACACGAAGCTGAGTTTGCTTTTGCTTCTTCCTTTGGTTTGGAGGGTTTTTCATAGAGAACGTAATTAGGATTTTGAGATCGCCAGAATTGTTTCCTTTCAGTGAGATTCTTCTTGTACCTCAAATTTCGTTGATGTTTTCGGTCTAACACCTGTTTTGGAGTTTTGTGGATGTTGGCCTTTTTCATCGGTCTTTGAGCATGAGTTTCGCTCTTTAGCGAAGAAGTTTCGCTTGACACCATGACCGGTTCGCCTGAAGGACTTTTGGTTCCACTTGTGCTGGGCACATCAAAATGTGTTGGATCATTAAGCGGTTCTGGCACATATCTTCCTTTCACTCTCCATGAAGTTTTCTGACACAGACCTTTTGTTTCATCGGCGTTATCAATAGGTGCTGACAAGAAAAACTCATCACAGCCATCAACATTATCTTCTTCTACTAATGTTGTCAGTTTGACTGTCTGTTGCTGAGTAACTCCATGAACTGCGTAAACTTGATTTGGAGTCGTTTGGACCTTTTGATATACAACTACCTTTTCCTTGAGGACTTTGGTCTTGTCTTTGGATAAACGAGTGAACTCAACAGAGTTTTCAGAAATAAGATTTTTGTTGGTTTCGGGTTCGCTCTTGATAAATTCGGAACAGTCCACCTCATCTTCCACAGAAATTTCGCTCATATCATCATCCTCATTGAATTCAGAAGTGTTTTCAATATCAATTTTATTTTCTGAACTCAAATTGGCATTCAAGGAGTCAAATTTCTGTACAGTTTCGGTTTTGATCCTTAATTTTTCATTTTCATCCAACAAATTTTTGAGCATGTCCTTATGGTCTTTTGACTTAATGAAGGACTCTATTTTGTCAAGACCAATTTTGTATGCAGGAGAAATATCATCAAAAGAAACAATGTTTTCACAGTCATAAGCATCGGCATCGATTTCATCCTCCTTTAATTCAATGAAGGGAAAAATCATATGATGTATCTTCTTCCCTATTTCACAATCGAGATGCAATTGAGTAATGTTGGTATATAATCGTTTAGCAATTAAAAAAAAAACATTTCGTTGTTTCAAAAGCTTCAAATTATCTCTTTGCAAATAAATTGTTTCATCCCTAGACCTAATCAACTCCTTCTCCTTCTGCTCAATCCACATACGCCTCTCCTCACTCTTTGATGATACCCTGCTGATTTGATCAGTTAGGTTAGAGTTTGTGACGCGAGTTTGAGTTAAACTACCACTTAAACTAGAAAATTTAGATTTTAATCCATTTAGTTCTTTTTCATAGTTTGATATGGGAACTTGTAAGGAAACAAGAATATATTGTACCTTCTTGATCAACTCATCGCATTCGTTGATCTGCTCACTGACAGGTTTCGCTGCAAAACACCTGTCCTCACGCTCCTTCGCTTCATTCAGTTCTCCATCAGTGGCATAGCCTCGCTTTTGTGACACCCCAGAAGTCACCATCAAACACTTTCCTGCAACATCCTCTTCCTTCACCAATAGAGCCCTCCCATGAGTAGGATTCCTCACTTCTTCATCTTCTGAATCAGTGGACCAAACTTCAACACCACCGAATTCATCATCAACAATATTTCCCTGCACAATAAGAGCATTCATAGTATTGTGAGATCCAGCTTTCTTCTTCTTGATCTCTTCCAATCTTCGTGTGAGGTTCGCTTCCTCGTCCTCATCTTCATTCTTCTATGACATCTTTCTCAGCATACAATCTCTGGCGAAGTGATTTTTGCCTCCGCAGTAGTGACAATTAATCCCAGAGTCACCTCCAAGTTTCACTTCTTTCTTTGGTTCTTCAGTCTGAGAAACAATCTTCGGTTCCTCCTTTTCTTTCTCGGCGATGTAGCTACCTTGCCAGTTTCGGTTCTTATTTGTTGGGAACCTTCTTTTGATGAACTTCTTGGGATTTGACACCATCAAAGCATACTCTTCATTTGTCAGACCATATTCAGAGAGATTCAAATATTCTTCTTCTTCTTCAGTAGCACTCTTTCCTTTGGAGATAAGGGCCAAAGAACCCATGCTAGAAACCAAATTTGTTTCTTTAGTCAAGGCACTCTCATGTGACTTTAATATTCCCACCAGTTTCGCTAGAGAATAATTCTTGAATTGTTCATGAGCCTTCACAGTAGACACCACAACCATCCATTCGGGTCTAAGGCCATTCATGAATGTCACCTTCTGTTCAATGACTTTCCTTTCAATCCCATGCTTTATCATCCTACTAAGGAGATGATTGAATCGATCGAAGGCTTGAATAAGCTTCTCTTCTGGCTTCTGCTTGAAGTCACCAAATTCTGAGAGCAACAATGTTTGGATTGAATGCTCAAGATCTTCATCCGTAGAGTAAAACTCCTTTAATCTGTCCCATATTTCTTTTGTCGTTGTGCATGAGCTTACCAACCGAAACGTGTCCGATTGCAATGCAAACCTGATCATTCTTAAAGCCTTGATGTTGCACTGAAACTTTTCCTTCTCATCTTGGGGAACGTCTTTCACATAATTGATGAGTTGATTGTAGTCTTTTTGAGTTTTAACAACTCTTGAAGATTTTGAGTGAGCGAATGGACCTACAATAATTGCCTCCCAGATCAAGTAACCATTGTCTTCTGAGCCAATCACGTAATCTTCAAAATGGTGAGTCCAGACCTCATAATCTTCAATGTACAATATAGGAATCCTTGTCGTCGATCCTATGCTGTTGGAGATATTGATTGGGTTAGACTGAGAATCATCCATAGACATGACGATGTTTGTTCAAAAACCTGCTTAAGATCAGACTTGTAAATAACGTTAGGGTAAGATCGAATATTTAAAGAACTACGTCAATAGTAAATGACGGCTCTAACAATATCAATCAAAGCGGAAAACCCTAAGATCTTCTTCAACAGAAGAGATGTGTATGAATTACACAGTCTCCCGCTCTGATACCAATTGATGAGTTGAAAAACTCGTAGATCGATTAGATCTTCAACAGGTTAAACAATAAAAGCAAACAAACACAATCAACACGATATAGAATCAAGTAATGCTTAATGATTCAAATGTAGTCACGCCTCAGTAGAGCTCGATGAAGAACTTCCACTGTAGAGGCGAGCTAGGGTTTGTAGTACAATATTTAGAGTAATAATAAAAGAGCTAACAATAAAGGATGCATGCATGCACCTTAAATACTAAACCCTAATAAATCAAACACGGTTGGACAAGCCCAAACCGGATAGCAAAACTGGGCTAAGGACCGAGCCCAAGACGCAACACTATTATACCCAAGAAACTTCATCTGAAAAAAAAAACATTAAACACATAATTTCTAGTTAAAGTTATGCAAAACAAGTAACAGATTCATTACTACTATGCATATATACAACAACGTACCAATCCATTCCTGAATAGAATATTTGGGTTTCTCATCTCTATGCATTTATTGACAACTGTATGTTTCTGGTCAGAGCAAACACGAAATCGTAATCCATGTAACTCCATATGTTTATATACTTCATCCATTTTTCCTGCCTCGTTGAAGAATCTGCAACTGCAAACGAAACACAATATTCGCTCGATAATGTAAAGACAACTCAAATACACTTGTGAAATAGAATGAGCAAAGGCAAAACTTACACACTCTTCATCTTGAAAGCCTCGACTACTGAAATTTTTGCCAAGTCGACTATTATTTTCTCAATCACTTCAAATGGCATGTCTGATAGCGATTTCGTTTGATTTCTTGATTGAATCTTAGATGAAGTACTGGCTTCCATAATAATAAACATTCACTAAGATAACGATTATGCGAAATTGATTTTAGGGTTTTTTGTCTGTCGGAATTTTTAAGTTGGGGATGTTTCAAAGTGACTGAATTTCAGAGTGAAGAACTGAAACAACGTGTTTCGTCGGAAAACATTATGGCGCCTAGAAGATGTTCCATTACAAAATGACCAAATTATCCTAATACATACAATGAATCTTATTTAATTATTAAGGTTAGTTTTGTAAAAACTCATATTTAAAAGAAAAATCAATTTCTATTTTAATTAATCAAGGTTGTAAAAATCGCTCTTCGGTAGCTCGGCGGTCGACTGGCGATAAGCGATTAATCAGACTCAGCAGGGATTAATCGGGGACCCTAAATTATTAATAAAATTATTTAAAAAATTAATATTTCCTACAAAATTTAAGTATTTGAAAATTTTAAATTTTAATACACAACCGACACAAATGATATATGTTGACCAATGGCCCATATGTCCTCCATATGTCAAGCATGGACACCATAAGCAAAAACCATCTTGACCAATGGTCCATATGTCATCCATATGTCAACCATGGACACCATAAGCAACTACCATGTTGACCAATGGCCCATATGTCATTCGTATGTCAACCATGGACACCATAAGCAACAACCATGTTGACCAATGGCCCATATGCCATACATATGTCAACCATGGACACTATAAGCAACAACCATGTTGACCAATGGCCCATATGTCATCCATATGTCAACCATGGACACCATAAGCAACTACCATGTTGACCAATGGGCCATATGTCAACCATGGACAACATAAGCAACAACCATGTTGATCAATGGCCCATATGTCATTCATATGTCAACCATGGACACCATAAACAACAACCATGTTGACCAATGGCCCATATGTCATCCATATGTCAACCATGGACACCATAAGCAACTACCATGTTGACCAATGGCCCATATGTCATCCATATGTCAACCATGGACACCTTAAGCAACTACCATATTGACCAATGGCCCATATGTCAACCATAGACACCATAAGCAACAACCGTGTTAACCAATGGCCCATATGCCATCCATATGTCAACCATGGACACCATAAACAACTACCATGTTGACCAATGGCCCATATGTCATTCGTATGTCAACCAAGGACACCATAAGCAACAACCATGTTGACCAATGGCCCATATGTCATCGATATGTCAACCATGGACACCTTAAGTAACTACCATGTTCACCAATGGCCCATATGTCAACTATGGACACCATAAGCAACAACCATGTTGACCAATGGCTCATATGACATCCATATGTCAACCATGGACACCATTAGCAACTACAATGTTGACCGATGGCCCATATGTCAACCATGGACACCATAAGCAACAACCATGTTGACCAATGGCCCATATGTCATCCATATGTCAACCATGGACACCATAAGCAACAACCATGTTGACCAATGGCCAATATGTCATCCATATGTCAAACATGGACACCTTAAGCAACTACCATGTTGACCAATGGCCCATATGTCAACCATGGACACCATAAGCAACTACCATGTTGACCAATGGCCCATATGTCATCCATATGTCAACCATGGACACCATAAGCAACTACCATGTTGACCAATGGCCCATATGTCATTCGTATGTCAACCATGGACACCATAAGCAACAACCATGTTGACCAATGGCCCATATGTCATCCATATGTCAACCATGGACACCTTAAGCAATTACCATGTTGACCAATGGCCTATATGTCAACCATGGACACCATAAGCAACAACCATGTTGACCAATGGCCCATATGTCATCCATATGTCAACCATGGACACCATAAGCAACTACCATGTTGACCAATGGCCCATATGTCAACCATGGACACCATAAGCAACAACCATGTTGACCAATGGCCCATATGTCATCCATATGTCAACCATGGACACCATAAGCAACAAACATGTTGATTAATGGCCCATATGTCATCCATATGTCAACCATGGACACCTTAAGCAACTACCACATTGACCAATGGCCCATATGTCAACCATGGACACCATAAGCAACAACCATGTTGACCAATGGCCTATATGTCATCCATATGTCCACCATGGATACCATAAGCAACAACCAGGTTGACCAATGGCCCATATGTCATCCATATGCCAACCATGGACACCTTAAGCAATTACCATGTTGAACAATGACCCATATGTCAACCATGGACACCATAAGCAAAAACCATGTTGACCAATGGCCCATATGTCATCCATATGTCAACCATGGACACCATAAGCAACAACCATGTTGACCAATGGCCCGTACGTCATCCATTGTCAACCATGGACACCTTAAACAACTACCATATTGACCAATGGCCCATATGTCAACCATGGACACCATAAGCAACTACCATGTTGACCAATGGCCCATATGTCATCCATATGTCAACCATGGACACCTTAAGCAATTACCATGTTGACCAATGGCCCATATGTCAACCATAGACACCATAAGCAACAACCATGTTAACCAATGGCCCATATGTCATCCATATGTCAACCATGGACACCATAAGCAACTACCATGTTGACCAATGGCCCATATGTCATTCGTATGTCAACCATGGACACCATAAGCAACAACCATGTTGACCAATGGCCCATATGTCATCGATATGTCAACCATGGACACCTTAAGTAACTACCATGTTCACCAATGGCCCATATGTCAAATATGGACACCATAAGCAACAACCATGTTGACCAATGGCTCATATGACATCCATATGTCAACCATGGACACCATAAGCAACTACAATGTTGACCGATGGCCCATATGTCAACCATCGACACCATAAGCAACAACCATGTTGACCAATGGCCCATATGTCATCCATATGTCAACCACGGACACCATAAGCAACAACCATGTTGACCAATGGCCAATATGTCATCCATATGTCAACCATGGACACCTTAAGCAACTACCATGTTGACCAATGGCCCATATGTCAACCATGGACACCATAAGCAACTACCATGTTGACCAATGGCCCATATGTCATCCATATGTCAACCATGGACACCATAAGCAACTACCATGTTGACCAATGGCCCATATGTCATTCGTATGTCAACCATGGACACCATAAGCAACAACCATGTTGACCGATGGCCCATATGTCATCCATATGTCAACCATGGACACCTTAAGCAATTACCATGTTGACCAATGGCCCATATATCAACCATGGACACCATAAGCAACAACCATGTTGACCAATGGCCCATATGTCATCCATATGTCAACCATGGACACCATAAGCAACTACCATGTTGACCAATGGCCCATATGTCAAGCATGGGCACCATAAGCAACAACCATGTTGACCAATGGCCCATATGTCATCCATATGTCAACCATGGACACCATAAGCAACAACCATGTTGACTAATGGCCCATATGTCATCCATATGTCAACTATGGACACCTTAAGCAACTACCACGTTGACCAATGGCCCATAAGTCAACCATGGACACCATAAGCAACAACCATGTTGACCAATGGCCTATATGTCATCCATATGTCCACCATGGACACCATAAGCAACAACCATGTTGACCAATGGCCCATATGTCATCCATATGTCAACCATGGACACCTTAAGCAATTACCATGTTGAACAATGACCCATATGTCAACCATGGACACCATAAGCAAAAACCATGTTGAACAATGGCCCATATGTCGTCCATATGTCAACCATGGACACCATAAGCAACAACCATGTTGACCAAAGGCCCGTATGTCATCCATTGTCAACCATGGAGACCTTAAACAACTACCATGTTGACCAATGGCCCGTATGTCAACCATGGACACCATAAGCAACTACCATGTTGACCAATGGCCCATATGTCAACCATGGACACCTTAAGCAACTACCATGTTGACCAATGGCCCATATGTCAACCATAGACACCATAAGCAACAACCATGTTAACCAATGGCCCATATGTCATCCATATGTCAACCATGGACACCATAAGCAACTACCATGTTGACCAATGGCCCATATGTCATTCGTATGTCAACCATGGACACCATAAGCAACAACCATGTTGACCAATGGCCTATATGTCATTGATATGTCAACCATGGACACCTTAAGCAAGTACCATGTTCACCAATGGCCCATATGTCAACCATGGACACCATAAGCAACAACCATGTTGACCAATGGCCTATATGTCATCCATATGTCCACCATGGACACCATAAGCAACAACCATGTTGACCAATGGCCCATATGTCATCCATATGTCAACCATGGACACCTTAAGCAATTACCATGTTGAACAATGACCCATATGTCAACCATGGACACCATAAGCAAAAACTATGTTGAACAATGGCCCATATGTCATCCATATGTCAACCATGGACACCATAAGCAACAACCATGTTAACCAAAGGCCCGTATGTCATCCATTGTCAACCATGGAGACCTTAAACAACTACCATGTTAACCGATGGCCCGTATGTCAACCATGGACACCAGAAGCAACTACCATGTTGACCAATGGCCCATATGTTAACCATGGACACTTTAAGCAACTACCATGTTGACCAATGGCCCATATGTCAACCATAGACACCATAAGCAACAACCATGTTAACCAATGGCCCATATGTCATCCATATGTCAACCATGGACACCATAAGCAACTACCATGTTGACCAATGGCCCATATGTCATTCGTATGTCAACCATGGACACCATAAGCAACAACCATGTTGACCAATGGCCCATATGTCATCGATATGTCAACGATGGACACCTTAAGCAACTACCATGTTCACCAATGGCCCATATGTCAACTATGGACACCATAAGCAACAACCATGTTGACCAATGGCTCATATGACATCCATATGTCAACCATGGACACCATACGCAACTACCATGTTGACCAATGGCCTATATGTCAACCATGGACACCATAAGCAACAACCATGTTGACCAATGGCCCATATGTCATCCATATGTCAACCATGGACACCATAAGTAACAACCATGTTGACCAATGGCTAATATGTCATCCATATGTCAACCATGGACACCTTAAGCAACTACCATGTTGACCAATGTCCCATATGTCAACCATGGACACCATAAGCAACTACCATGTTGACCAATGGCCCATATGTCATCCATATGTCAACCATGGACACCATAAGCAACTACCATGTTAACCAATGGCCCATATCTCATTCGTATGTCAACCATGGACACCATAAGCAACAACCATGTTGACCAATGGCCCGAATGTCATCCATATGTCAACCATGGACACCTTAAGCAATTACCATGTTGACCAATGGCCCATATGTCAACCATGGACACCATAAGCAACAACCATGTTGACCAATGGCCCATATGTCATCCATATGTCAACCATGGACACCATAAGCAACTACCATGTTGACCAATGGCCCATATGTCAACCATGGACACCATAAGCAACAACCATGTTGACCAATGGCCCATATGTCATCCATATGTCAACCATGGACACCATAAGCAACAACCATGTTGACTAATGGCCCATATGTCATCCATATGTCAACCATGGACACCTTAAGCAACTACCACGTTGACCAATGGCCCATATGTAAACCATGGACACCATAAGCAACAACCATGTTGACGAATGGCCTATATGTCATCCATATGTCCACCATGGACACCATAAGCAACAACCATGTTGACCAATGGCCCATATGTCATCCATATGTCAACCATGGACACCTTAAGCAATTACCATGTTGAACAATGAACCATATGTCAACCATGGACACCATAAGAAAAAACCATGTTGACCAATGGCCCATATGTCATCCATATGTCAACCATGGACACCATAAGAAACAACCATGTTGACCAATGGCCCGTATGTCATCCATTGTCAACCATGGACACCTTAAACAACTACCATGTTGACCAATGGCCCATATGTCAACCATGGACACCATAAGCAAGTACCATGTTGATCAATGGCCATTACCATGTGGACCAATCAACCATATGTCATCCATGGACACAATAAGCCACTACCATATAGATTGGCATGACCCATACGTCTTTTGTATATAAATTTCGGTTTAAACATAAAAGCATAAAGATGTATAGTTTATTAATGTTTAGTCCTCGTATGTAATTTTAAGTTAAAATTATACTATGAACACATCATTACTCTATGTTCTTTCTTGACGTTATTTATATGTATATACGCTGTCTATCAATCTATAGCTACTTTAAATTAATTTGAAGTACTAAATATTTAGCGGTAAGTAGCACAGTTCGAATTTTTTATTAGCGGAGGTTCAAAGTATTTCACAATTCGTTTCCCTCCAACCTACACACGTTTATGGTGCATATTAGGGTAATTAATTACGGATTAGAAATAGGGTTTACATTTTCTGTAATCATCATCTTCGGCGGCTTATTGATCGAAATCTTTGTTCGTTATACGTTTTTGCACTGACTTTGGCGATATAGGTTGTCACTCATCTAAAATTTATATTTATTTAATTTAGTGTTGTCGTGATGATCGATCGTTTTTTGTTGTCTGATCATCTTCATGTAAATGGGTTTTGATTGTATTCAATAGTTTGCATGAAAAGTAATGCCTTCATATATAATTTATTTTTATTGTTTGTGTCAGAAAGATGTCGAACTCGAAAGCAAAAGGAGCATCCGGTGTGAAGCCAACTAAATTCATTGCACCACAAGTTATGAAACGCAACAGGATTTCTGTTGCAAAATTCCTAAACAGACAGTTACAAGATGAAGAAATCGACTTGCCAATACCAACAACCACATCCAAAGCACCTATAACATCTACCAACAAAACCCCTAAACCTATATCATTAACATCACCCATGACTACCACTTCCTCGACATCACATAAAACATCCACACCCTCCTTAGAAAAAACATTTAAAACTTCAGAAACTGGAACAATACAATCGTCAACACGAACATCAATAACGAAAACTTCAGAACCTACATTATCTAAACCATCCTCAACACCAACACCCACTACCACATCATCAACACCTATATCTACTACCACAACCTCAAAACCTGCATCTACACTACCATCCTCCACAACTACAATAACTACCACACCCTCCTTAAGTAAAGGAACTACCACATCCTCAACATATACATCAATCACAACACCTACCCTAGAATATACCCCATCGACAACACCTATCCCAGAATCTACCCCATCACCAACACAACCACACATGAATGAATGTGTAGTGGAAAGTGTAGAAGGTGAAAACAATTCCTCTGAAGATCGTGGACCAGATGGACATTTTAATGTTCATGTTTGTAAAAATACGTGAGTTACCAATTCAAATCTTAATTACAACTTTTTTTTATGTATTAAATTTTGGTTTACACCTACATATCAATTCATAACTAAACACATCACATGATTACTTGCAGGCTAATGCCACCAGGCCCTTGTGCACACGTTATTAGTCAGTCGTTTAAACAAAGAGTAGATCCAGAAGGGTACGCTTGGGCACAAGTAAGCAAAGAAATGCGCGAATTATATTGGGAGGAGTTTCAGGTAACTATAAGTCATAAATTATTGTTTGGTAAACATTTACACTTTAACTTATGTTTATATTGTTAATGTGTAGAAAAAATGTTGTTGGGATGAGACAATCGACTCGTTGGTGATGCAAGCTTGGGCAAGGAAAGTGGCACAAAGTTATGGTCAATATCTCTTCAACATGAGGAGCCCAAAAAGAAACAAACATGGCTTTAAACCAGCTCATATTCCACAGGAAGTTTGGAACTCCTGGCAATTAAAATGGAATACAGAAGAATACAAGCTAAAATATGAGCAGGACAAGAAGAATAGGCGTAACGGTGTGGCTGATGAAGTAGCAAAACCCACACATAACGCTGGATCCGCATGTCATTTGAAGATAGCTTCTGATTTGGTAATTTTTTAAATGCTACATCGTATCAATGTTTGCATATGTTTATCTGTATATTTGACTTTTTATATGGTATTTATGCACAAGAGGAAATTAGGGCATGAGCCACCCCATAGTGAATTGTTCCTGTATACACACACTAATAATCATGATGGAGTCACTTTCACAAATGAAAAAGATAGACAAATTCATGTAATATTCATTTATGTTTAAATTAACTTTTATATTGTAGCTACTCCATAATATCATTCCTAAATTTGATATCTTTTAACTTATAATATTTTTATTTTGTAGGCGGCCTATATAGAAAAACGAAAAGAGTTGGAAGCTGAAGGTGTTGAATTTGAGGAGGACAAGCTATTTTATGCTGTTGTTGATGGTCATGATAAAAAAAGAAGACTTTATGAAATAGGCTCTTTTGCAAAGGCGGTTCCCAATAGGAATGGTAAAACGGATGTATCTTACATTCCGGAAAAAATGATGAAATAGAAGAAATGAGGGACCTTGTTGCTAAACAACAACAGCAAAACGAAGAGCTTAAAGAAATGATGAACGCCCAACAAGAGGAAAACAAAGCAAGGGTCGGGCATCTTGAAAAACAACTTCAAACGACATTGGATCTTATTAATGGCTTTACAAAACAACAAGAGTAGTAGGTTGACATATGTTTATTGAAGATTATGTATTTTAGAGTAACAACTTTCTTTTTTCAATGTATTAAATAATTATTTTGTTATTTTATGATATGATGGTTATGATTTTTTTGTTTTTTTTTTGTTTTTCATATATTACTACAAAATTATTTGGATATAATTTATAAATCAATTATCCATCGGTCCATAATGAATATGGTATATAATATATACACCACTAAAATTGCTACGGATTCATGACCACAAAATTTGTTAGGAGATCATCAAACGGATTTAGCTAGGGATTCATCACCACGGAATTTGCTAGGGATTCATCACCACAGATTTAGCTAAGGATTCATCACCACGAATTTAGCTAGGGATTCATCACCACAGATTTTGCTAGGGATTCATCACCATGGGATTCATCACCACGGATTTTGCTAGGGATTAACTACAACGGAATTTGTGACGGAAGAACTACCATGAAATTTGTGATGGAAACCTACTACGACATACACGACGGAATACCATCTACCACGGATTTCATTATGTTGTCACAATTACGACGAAATTATCGTTTCCGTTGCAAACTCCTCGCTACGGAGTTTTTAGGGACGGAAATAGGTCGTTGCAAATTCCGTCGCTATTCGTCTTTTGCAACGGAATTTCAGCTTTTCGCAACGGATTCCTTCCGTAGCAAAATCGTGTTTTTCTTGTAGTGTTTAGTCCATGAGTCACTCTCATCATTCTCTCTATTAAATTCGTACCAATATCTTCATCTTTTTGATTTTATAGCTTCAAGATGACCTCCGGGTAGATCGAACAGGCGCGCTACTCCAATAACTCCGAATCAAACTCCACCTCCTCCTCCTCAATACAACCCAGCAGCTATTCATGCTGCGGTGAATGCGACTGTTACAGCAGCCCTAGCACAATTCACCACTACCGGTACTAGCGGGAGTGGAACTAATGTGCATTCCACTCCAGTGGATGCTCCAGTGCGCTCCAGAGAGTGATCGTATAAGGACTTCACCAGCTGCAAACCCAAGAACTTCAATGGGACTGGCGGAATCATTGCCCTCTCGCAATGGTTCGAGAAGACGGAATCGATCTTTGAGATCTGTTCCTGTCGAGAAAGGGAGCAAAGTAAAATTTTCCGCCTGCACCTTCGCGGACCGAGCCATGACATGGTGGAATAGCCATGTCAAGTCACTAACTCTAATAGTGGCTAACGCTATGGGATGGGAAGCTCTGAAGGAGCTTATGATCGAGGAGTACTGCCCGAGGGACAAAGTTCAAAAATTGGAGCAGGAACTCTGGAGCCTAACCATGAAGGGCTCCGACATACTCTCCTACACTGCCAGATTCAGCGATCTGGTAGCGCTATGTCCGGGAATGGTCCCTTCTGAAGTGAAGAAGGTGGAAAGGTATATCTGGGGGCTGGTGCCTCCATTTTAGGGGAATGTACTAGCTTCAAACCCCACTACCTTCGATAGTGCCAAGCGATTGGCACAACGACTCATTGACTATGGGGTCCGTACCCCGTCAACAACAACAACCCTAGCCATCTCATAACCCTCAAAAGCCGCTGACAACAAGCGGAAATTCTGGGATAACAAAAAGAAGAACGTTGCGCAGAAAGCTGCCAAAAAGCAGCAGGTCGTAGCTATTCATGCTGCAATAGCACCTACCGCTGCTGCGCCGGTGAAGCAGTGCGCAGGAAGCTTGCCGAAGTGCAACAAATGCAGCTTCCACCACAATGGACCCTGCCGGGAAATACAGTGCTCTAACTGCAACATGAAGGGGCATACTTCCCATTTCTGCAAAGCTCCGGCAAGGCCAATCACCAATTGCCCCAACACTGGTGTGGGCCAGACTTGCTACGGTTGTGGCGAGGTGGGCCACTACAAAAGGAACTGCCTGAAGGCAGGGAATGCCGGCAGAGTGGGAAGAGTTTTGGCTATAGGCCACGAGGAAGCAGTTGCCGACCCCACAGTGGTCACCGGTACGTTTCTCCTCGATAACTCTTATGCATGCATACTGTTTGATAATGGAGCGGAGAGGAGTTTCGTGAACCAGAAATTTGCTCACTTGCTTAAGCATAAATCACATGCACTTAAAGAACCATTCACTGTAGAAATGGCTAACGGGAAGACAGAGAGTACTAGCTACATATACATAGGATGTACACTAGCACTAGATAGCCATTCATTTCCAATCGACCTCATGCCGGTCTCAATTAAAAGCTTTGACGTCATAATCGGTATGGATTGGTTGAGTTCTCATCGCACCGACATCATGTGTTACGAAAAGGCTGTTCGCCTTAATCTACCATCTAGAGAAACCCTAGTTATCTATGGCGACAAACCCGACACGAACCTTCGCTTCATCTCGAGCATACAAGCCCAGAAGTACTTACGAAAGGAATAAAGTGCATTCCTTGTTCATGTTGTTGATGTGAGCCAAGAGACGAAGGACATAAAGAACATCCAAGTCGTACGCGACTTTCCCGACATCTTTCCAGAAGAACTCCCAGGATTACCTCTGCAACGTCAAGTCGAGTTCAGAATCGACTTAGTTCCAGGGGCTACCCCAGTAGCCAAATTGCCCTATCGTCTAGGACCAGCTGAGATGCAGGAGCTATCCAGTCAACTTAACGAATTGCTCAGCAAGGGCTTCATTAGACCAAGCTTCTCACCCTGGGGAGCACTGGTCTTGTTCGTCAAGAAGAAAGACGAATCGTTCCGTATGTGCATCGACTATATAGAACTTAACAAACTGACCATCAAAAATCGTTACCCTCTGCCTCGCATAGACGACTTGTTCGACCAACTACAAGGGGCGAATTTCTTTTCAAAGATTGACCTGAGATCCGGGTATCACCAATTACGAGTGCTAGGGGAGGATGTTCCGAAGACAGCCTTCCGAACTCGTTATGGACACTACGAGTTTGTAGTGATGCCGTTTGGATTGACCAATGCGCCCGCAGTATTCATGGACTTAATGAATAGGGTATTCATGGATTGACCTGAGATTCGGGTATCACCAATCAGTTTGTCATTTTCTTCACCGATGACATACTTATCTACTCTCATAGTAAGGAGGAGCATAGTCAACATCTACGCTAGGTCTTAGAAACACTATGATCAGAGAAGCTATATGCGAAGTTCTCTAAATCCGTATTTTGGATCCGAAGAGTCGAATTCTTGGGTCACGTGGTTAGCGAAGAGGGAATTCACGTGGACCCTTCCAAAATCAAAGCTATTGAGAACTGGTCAGCACCGAAGACGCCTACAGAAATTCGTCAATTTCTAGGCCTCGCTGGCTTCTATCGCAGGTTCATTCAGAACTTCTCTCGGATTACGAAACCGCTTACAACATTGACCCAAAAGGGTGTGGCCTTTGACTGGGAAGAGAAGCAAGAGAAAGCGTTCCAAACGCTAAAGCGAGCCTTATGCACCGCACCGATACTGTCCCTCCCTGAAGGGATAGAAGACTTCGTGGTTTATTGTGATGCATCCAATCAAGGGCTCGGCTGTGTTCTGATGCAACGAGGTTATGTTATCGCCTATGCCTCAAGACAGCTAAAGACACACGAGGTCAACTACACCACACACGATCTTGAGTTAGGAGCAGTGGTATTTGCTCTGAAGATCTGGAGACACTACATGTATGGTACGAAAAGCACTATCTTTACAGACCACAAAAGCCTACAACATATATTCGACCAGAAGGAGCTCAACATGAGACAACGACGGTGGGTCGAGCTACTCACTGATTACGAATGCGAAATTCGTTATCATCCCGGCAAGGCCAACGTACTAGCTGACGCCCTAAGTCGGAAAGAATACTCTGGTCGTAGAGTCAAATCATTGACTATGACTATCCATTCACACTTGTCCACACAAATTAAGGAGGCTCAACTTGAAGCCTTGAAACCTGAAAATGTGGCGGGTGAATCCCTGAGAAGGATGGATAAAAACTTAGAAGTCAAGGGTGGCAAAGCCTTTTATCTCATGGATCAGATCTAGACACCGAAGCACGGTGGTTTCAGAGACTTGGTCATGACCGAAGCATTCAACACTCGATATTCCGTCCACCCAGGTTCAGATAAGATGTATCTGGATCTTAAAAAGTTATACTAGTGGCCTAACATGAAAGCAAAGATTGCTACCTTCGTGAGTAAATGCCTTACTTGCGCCAAGGTTAAGGTCAAATACCAGAAACCATCAGGTTTACTTCAGCAACCGGAGATACCTGAATGGAAGTGGGAGCAGATCACAATGGACTTCGTAACCAAGTTGCCCAAGACAACGGGTGGTATCGATACCATTTGGGTGATCGTATATAGGTTAACAAAGTCCGCACACTTCCTGCCTATCAAAGAGACTGACAAGATGGAGAAACTAACAAGAACATACATTAGGGAGATCGTACGACTGCATGGTGTTCCCATATCCATTATCTCTGATAGAGATAGTAGATTCACTTCTAGGTTCTGCCAGTCGCTATAAAGTTCCCTAGGAACTAGGTTGGACATGAGTACAGCCTACCATCTGCAAACCGAAGGACAAAGTGAGTGGACTATTCAAACTTTGGAAGATATGTTGCGAGCCTGCGTGATAGAGTTTGGGAAGGCATGGGATACTTATTTACCCCTTGTCGAGTTCTCCTACAACAATAGTTATCACACGAGCATAAAGGCTGCTCCATTTGAAGCCCTCTATGGCCGTAAGTGCAGATCCCCTATGTGTTGGGCTGAGGTAGGCGAAACTTAGTTAGCTAAAGGACGAGTTCCTGACAGCACTCTCACAGGTCCAGAGATCATTCGGGAAACGACATAGAAGATCGTTCAGATTCGTGAATGATTGAAAGCCTCTAGAGACCGACAGAAAAGCTATGCAGACAAGAGAAGGAAACCGTTGGAATTCCAGGTGGGCGACCGTATTCTATTGAAGGTCTCACCCTGGAAGAGATTAATACGCTTCGGAAAGCGTGGAAAGCTAAATCCAAGATACGTAGGGCGTTTCGAGATTCTCGCTAGAATCGGCCCTGTAGCTTACAAACTCAAACTACCTCGCGAACTCAGTAACGTACATTCTACTTTCCACGTTTCGAACTTGAAAAAGTGTCTGTCCGACGAGACTCTTGTAATCCCACTCGACGAGATCGAGATCAACGAGAGCCTCAACTTCGTGGAAGAACCAATAGAGATCATGGACCGAGAGGTCAAGCAAACGAAGCAAAGTCATATCCCGATAGTGAAGGTTCGCTGGAATGCCAAGCGAGGACCTGAATTCACTTGGGAGCGCGAGGATCAAATGAAACTGAAATATCCTCATATTTTCGGTTAGTTATTTGTAATAGCTCAATTGTTTAAACTCTAATTTCGGGACGAAATTCTCTCTAACGGGGGGATGATGTGATAACCCAAAATTTCTATCTTGTGCATCCATTTGATTCAATCAAAGTCAGACTTGTTTTTCGCTATCTTCTAGTCCTGTTAAAGGTATGTTTGGATGTTTTAAGCCTAGTACCTTAAAGGATAAAGTGTTAGGAAGTATCGTATAGAGTTCATTGTGCAGCATACAAGCCGGAAACTCCAACACATGGAGTTTACGACCGTAAACTAGAGTTTACGGCCGTAAACTAGAGTTTACGGCCGTAAACACCTCCTTGGCCGTGAACTCTTCCCTTCATATGAATTACTCCATCAATAACTTTCATCTTGATCTTCAATCTTGTAAGTAATCTATCCATTTTCAAGTTGATATTCTTCTCTATCTAGTGAAGATCCATGATTTCATCCATGAAATTACTTATTTTGGTTAGATCTTCAAGTGTTCTTCATTTTCACCAAGAACACCAAGAACACCTACTAAGTTCTTGGACCGTGAACCCCCTCTCAAGCTTGAAAAACATGAGTCTTTCCTTTATCTTCTAGTTAGGCTTGATAAGCACATGATTCCTAGCCTTAAATCATCATATAATGCATGTTCATCAAGAGTTTACGGCCATAAACCCTTGCATGGCCGTAAACCCTTGTTTTGGTGCATATCTTGGCCTCAAACTCGTTTTAAGTCTAATCCTAGGACCGTGAGCACTTGTTGAATGCTAGATAGGACCATAAAACAACTAGTTTGCAAGTCCTCCCATGAGTGTACGACCGTAAACTCCTTGACCGTACACTCTAGGGCCGTATACTCCTTAGGGCCGTAAACCACCATGGCCGTAAACACCTTGGCCGTAAACACCAAGGCCGTGAACACACTTGTGTGGCCGTAAACCCCTTAGATGCAATCCTTTGTGATTGTAACACTTCCATATAAGTGTTTCCTAGTTCCTAAGGTGAATCTCTATCGTGATTAGTTGCTTAAACACTAATTATATACATATATTTGTCATTATATGCTTATTAGGATCCGTTGTGCTCAACGATTCACTTGACACTTAGCATCCTACAAACCGATCTTACATTCGTATCACTCACTGCAGGTGAGTTCATACCCCTTAACTTACCTTTTAAATGATTTTAAATGCTTTTATGGGGGGGGGGGGGGGGAATACAAGTAGAAACATTATAGTTATTATATCAATCACATGTGATTAATAACTATCAAACAGATAGACTTCTTATACTTCAAACTGTGTTTTCAAACAAATCGCTTCAAATCGTTTTACAAACTCTTTTATATGCAAAACTCTTTATCAAACTCTTTTAAACTTATATTTTTGTCAAAATCATGTCTATATAGATATAGTTAAATAAGTAGGATTGAAAGGACTTAGGACTGATAACTTGCCTTATTTCTTGTTCCTTGTTTGGTTGTGGACTTAGGGTATCGGTTGTTTGTCCGAATGTCATTTGAATCTTAGTTATATATCATGTGTATGTATATAGATATTAAAGTTCTTCATTCAGTTCAATACCTTTGAGTAGCAAAGGTGTACAAACATGCTCATTCATACAAACAACATTACTAGTAAACTATAATAGGTATAGTTTAGGAAGTCACTACTTACTATTACTAGAACAATGAAACATATAAGAGTCAGTTCATACATGAGTCAGTTCAAACATACTATAAAGAGAAACATATAGAGCATACTATAACGAGAGACAATACTCACTATAAAGAGAAACAATACATACTATAATGAGAAACAATACATACTACACAGTATACACTAGAGAACATACTATATACTAGACATAGAGAACATACTATACAAATACAAGAATACTATAACATTAATGTGAGATACTACTTCATGGCTCGACAATATACTGTTGCGTCACGTTTGGTACCCAGAGTCTCCTGGAGGTAGAGCGTGAATTTGTGTATAGATCTATACGGGATTGACCATCCCACACCTTGCTGCTAGCTACAGTGGGACCTGCAGGTCTACGGGTGACGAATGTCATATCATTTTCGACGTCTAGAACGTCGTGTTATACTAGTCAATCAAGTATGGTTACTATCTTATCACATTTTTCCTTAATTAAACAAACATGTTTAAGGTAGTTAGTACATTGGTAGTTACTTAGTTAAAACTACAGTACATCTTTGTTTTCCCATTTCATTCACATTGTGATCTTCTCACATAAACGGTAATGAAAACTATATTTTGGAAATGATAGTCATACTTTGGGAAAATACTCACTTTTACAAAAGAACAAACATAAAAAACAGTTGAGTCTTGGTAGAAGACTACTTTAGTAGAAAATATAGGATTTTCTAGGAAGTTTACAAACATTTACATCAAACACTTACAAACTTTTACATCAAACATTTACAAGCACATTCTTCAAACTTATACAAACAATGACACTAAAATACTTATGAACTCACCATCTTTAATGCTGATCTACGCTTTCAAAATAACTTGTATTCTCAGGTCACTAGTAGACAGGTACCGATGACCAGGTTTTGAGAAGATGAAGCACGTTCAAGACTCATCTCTTATTTTGATTCACATATTTGGTGTCTTATAAACTATACATATGACACTTGTATTAAATTATATTATTAATGCAATGGATGATGTTGTTGCTTGTTTTACTATTATGCATTGTTGTGATACTGTACATGACGTCCTCCTCCCCCGAACGTTTCCGCCGTTCCGGTTTTGGGGTGTGACACCTAAGTCCAGAACCAAACAAGGAACAAGAAATGAGGCGGAAGTCTCATATCCAATTGTTTGTTAGATCTTCACTGTATATAACCCTGGTGTATTCATTTGGTACTTACGGAGTTAATTGTAATAATTCTTTATATTTGATGAAAACATTCTTTAAGAAAATCATATATTACCTTTAGTAAAAATGGTAACCACAATAGTTCCTTTTATAATTACTTAGTTTATACCAGCTATATATAATCTAATATCGAACTGACAGTTAAATGGGTGAATCTGCCCTAAGCCCATAACCATACAAGGAACCGGAAGTAAGCCGGAAAGCACACATCTAACTGCCTATCAGATATTATTTATATATAACCCTAATGTATAAACTAAGGTATTATAGAATTAACCACTAAAGGTCCATTAATTTATACTGGTTTAATAAAATGAATTAAACCCTTTTACTGATAAGGTTCTAGTTTAGCCTAGTAAATGTTCTATCTGAAAAGTATGTTTTTGTACTAGAAAAATGGTATATTGAATTTTTATACTATGACTTGACCCATACCTGGTACTACTTATGATTACTTGGTGTATATGGAATATATATATATATATATATATATATATATATATATATATATATATATATATATATAGCTAAGATCGATTAGATAGTAGACTGGGTGAATCCGCTCTAAGCCCACAACAAAACAAGGAACAGGAAATGAAGCGGAAAGCACACATCATACTGTCTACCGGATCCAATTAATACATATCCCTGACGTATCTACCGAGGAATCATAAAGTTAGCATTATAGGCCCCTTTCTATCTGAATGTACTAAGACTCGACTGTTATGTTTGTCTTTTGTAATGATGTAAGTTTTCCCAAGTTTAAGACTATCTTTTCTAAAAAATAGTTTGCATTCCTTTTATGTGAGAAGATCACTATATGAATGTAATGGGAAAATGTAAGTATTCAATAATACTGTATAAAGTAATTACTGAAGCACTAACTACCTTAAAACCAGTTTGTTAATTAAGGTTTAAAATGTGATGAGATTATAACCATACTTGATTGACTAGTAAAACACGACGATCAAAGACGTCGAAATGGTATGACATTCGTCACCCATAGACCTGCAGGTCCCACTGTAGCTAGCAGCAAGGTGTAGGATGGTCATTCTCGTATAGATTTATACACAAATTCATGCTCTCCCTCCAGGGAAACTCTGGTTAAAAAACGTGAGACAACAGTATATTTCCATGCCATGAAGTAGTGGCTCACATTAATGTTATAGTGTTATTGTATTAGTGTAGTATGTTCCTTCTGTTCTAGTGTATCGTATGTTCCTTCTGTTCTAGTTATTGTATGTTCTGAACCCCTAAACTATACCTATTATAGTTTACTAGCATGCTTGTTTTGAACTGTCCTTGATTTGTAGAAAAGACTCCATTATCTACTGAGTTATGATTGTACTTTAAAAACAGAGTTTTATAAACAAGAAAGTAACATAACTTTAAAAGAGTTTTTGAAATGATTTGATCACTTATAAAAGCATAAGAAATCCTTTGAAATGAAGTTTATCACAGATAAATATTTACACAATTTTCATTGTGGTCAACTTGTATCCCCCCCCCCCCCCCTTAAAAGCATTTAAAAACATTTAAAAGATTGATTATAGGGGTATGAACTCACCCTATGTGGGTGATTCAATTGATGATTCGCGTAAGGATGAGAAGTTCCACGAATGAATTTCCGAGGCACAAACGAGTCCTAAATGACATATAATGGCATATATATAGGCATGTTATTAGTGTTTAAAACAACTAACATGAAAGGAAACAACCTTAGGGACTAGGAAACACTTGTAAGAAAGTGTTACAATCACATGTGATTATCTAAATGGAGTTTATGGCCGAAGGAAGGTATGTTCACAGCCACATTTGAGCTTACGGCCAAGGGAGATGTTTACGGTCGTAAACACTCCAAAATGATGCATTTTGGATCTTGATTCATGCTTATAAGGTGTTGGTCTTATGAGGATACAAGAGCTTCTAATGGATAACAAGATGATAGAAGAAATACTCACACTTTGGAAGACTTTAGGGTGTTCACGGCCCAAGAACAAGTAGGTGTTCTTGGTGAAAAGATGAAGATTTGAAGATCTTGAAAGAAAAGTGATGAATTCAAGGATGTTATCAAAGGGTTTAACAAGGTCAAGAAGGAAAAGAAACAATGGAAGAATCACTTACAAAAATGAAGAGAAATCGAAGTGTTCTTGATGATACTTGAGAGAGAAATGAGTTTCAGCCTTGAAGATGTGACGAATGATGAATAAATGAAGGAAATTGATACATAAGGGAAGGGGTTCACGGCCAACATGGAGTTTACGGCCGTAAACTCTTGTTTGGGTCCGTGAACTCCTTGTGATGGAGTTTCCGGCTCGATTGCAACTCAATGAACTTTATCTTACACACCCCTACACACAATCCTTAAGTGTACTAGGCTTTGAACCCTCAAACAGACCCTTAACAATGCTAAAAGATAGCGGAAAAAAGTCTGACATTTGATTGGATTGATTGGCTTTACCGGATAGAAATTTTTGGGTTGTCACATCATCCCCCTGTTAGATGGAATTTCATCTTGAAATTAGCTTTCTTAGCAGTACTCCTGGGGTTGTGCTTCTCTGAATGGCAGAACAGTCACTTGTAGACCCGGGCAACTTTTCCCCGACGCTCATGATAAGATTCATACTTGGTCCATCTATCATCACCTCGTGTATACAAGTCGTATATAATTAAGATTATTAAGACGGTCGGATGTGCGACTCTGCCCCAGGTCCACAACCAAACAAGGAACAGAAGATAGCGCAGAAACACACATACTAAATCTGTATAATCATAATTATATACCACTTTCGTGTATACACTTAATAGTGATAGGTGGGTTGTATTTGTCCTTAGCCTCTGTGCTTGAACTTGATCTGTTGAATAAGTGGTAGTTCGGGAAGGTCTGTTAAGTATACGACGGCAAGGTTTCGGATGGCAAGGTACTCCTCGCATGAATACTTCGGGATTTAGAAGACAAGAGACAATACTGAGGTCTAGGTCGGGTTATCGTTACGAATGACGAGGGTTTCGTGAATTTGACGGTCAAGGCGATGGAATTTCGAAACATATGAACTTAGTATGGTGAGGACCACGCCAATCCATGACGAATGATGATAATGGACTCTCTACAGAAACAAAAGTTAGGCCGATTTGAAAAAAGCGTTTGTTATACGATGGTGTATTCTGAGTGTGCTCGACAATGTACTCTGTCTTGAACTTATAGTGCTTTAAGTTTTCTCCTTCTTATTACCACTGCCATGTCATACCGTGATGAGAGAGTACTAACAGTGACAGTGCTTTGTTAACTAGTGTCGATACTTTATATTATGATCCTCCTCGGTACCTCTATGATCGCCTGGCATATACAAGTTTTGTATAATTAAGATGAATAAGACGGTCGACTGAGTGGCTCTGCCCTAAATCTACAACCAAACAAGGAGCATGAATTAAGGCGGAATCACTCACTCTAAGTTTGCAAAATCTTAGCTATGCACAACCCTGATGTACATACTAAGCCATCATAGCTCACCTGTACGGATCTTTAGTTCTCTTATGAATGATGTGACTTGTTCCGATGAGTGAGTTATTATAATTAATTTTAAATGTTTTCCCCAAGTTTTAATCTTATATTAAATATAAATAAAATTTCTAAAGAAATTCGTATTTTGAAGACGTACCGCTGGTCGCTGGTGACTCCGGGGTAGTTTCTCCTGCGGTGATCATCAGAATTCGTCCATCCGCTCCTGAGTTCTTCATTATCAGGCAGTCCCTCTTGTAGTGCCCTATCTCACCACAGCCATAGCAGGCCTGGTTTACTTCTACTCCAGGGATTTGGGAGATCGGTTGTGTCGGTGCCCTGCAGAACCGGGCAGTGTGCCCCTTCCTGTGGCAATTCAGGCATTGCATTTCCCGACATACTCTGGTGTGGTGGTAGTTACACTCATCACACTTTGGGAGAGTTCCAGCATATCAATTGGCAGGTGCTGGACTAGCAGGTGTTGTGTCGGCGTATACAGAACCCACTTGTTGCTCCTGGAGGGGTTTCCTGTGTTGTTCGCTCCATCCTCTTGTTCCTCGACTTTCGTTTAAAGTCCCCTCCCTTTGATGGCTCGGGAACTGGGACCATCACGCCATGGCGGACTCCATGGTCAATGAGTCGTTGGGCCAGGCGTTTGGCCCTATCGAATGTAGTTGGGTTAGAAGACAGTACATCTCCTTGGATCGGGGTAGATAAACCCCAGATGTACCTTTCTATCTTCTTAGTCTCTGGGGTAACCATCCCGGGGCACAGTGATGCTAGGTTGCTAAACCTGTCAGTGTAGGTCACTATGTCTGAGTCGACCATGGTGTACTCCCATAGCTCTTGTTCCAGCTTTTGAACTTCGCCCCTCGGGCAGTATTCTTCCAACATCATCTCTTTTAGGTTCTCCCAACCTATTGAGTTAGCCACTGATAGGGTCAGTGATTTAACATGGCTATTCCACCATGTTAGGGCTCTGTCGGAGAAAGTGCAGGCAGCAAGCTTCACCTTGCTCCCTTCTGGGCACAGACAGATTTCGAAGACCGAATCTGTTTTCTCGAACCATCGCATCAGAGCAATGACTCCCCCATTTCCATTAAAGGATTTGGGTTTGCAGTTCATGAAGTCCTTATACGAACACTCCCTAGGGTGCCCGTGACTACCACCTTGGGTGTAGTTAACACCCGATTCACTCCCACTAGTACCGGTCGTGTTGAATGGAGTTATGGCTGCCATAATAGCCGCAACCACTGCAGCTTGGATAGCTGCCGGATTGAATTTTGGAGGAGGTAGTGGAGTTTGAGCTGGAGTTATCGGAGTAGTGCGCCTGTTTGATCTACGAGGAGGCATCTTGCTAAAAAGAATAAAAAGATGAGATGGGAATAAGTCTATAGCAGTGGTTATAAGCCGAAAGGTGAATGACAAAGTTGTCCTAGTTCTGAATGTATCTGGTTCTGACTTTCATAGAGTTCTAGAAATAATTCATAAAGGGAGTCTATATAAAATAAACTTGATGAATCAGAAGTGGCTATCCTTGAATGAATGTTTGTGAATTGAATAGCTGATACTGGTTGCATGAAAAGAAATAATTCTAACACATAGGGTGAGTAGTGAAATCACTAGCTCACTAAGTCAATTAAGGTTATTATTTATTAGTGTGACGCATAAGACGTTTTAGTTTCTTCGGCTGATCACTTCTTGGAAAACTCTTTTGAATCTCTTTTTGTTCCTCCTTGACTCCTCTGCTGACTGTTATGATGGAGTGGTAACACCTATCTGGGTTCGTCGTGCGAGAATAGAAGTGTCTAAAGAATCTATGAGATTTCGTGAAACATTATGGGGTGATCCTTATTGGGTCCTTCTATAATTGCGCAGTGTATACAAGTTGTATATAATTTAAGATTAAATAGACCTTCGAATAAGTGATCCTAGTCCAAAACCACAACCAAACAAGGAACAGGAACTGAAGCATAGATCACAAATTCTAAGTCTATAAAATCTCAATTATATAAAACCTTGGAAGCATACACTCCGAAATCATAGACCTACCAGAAGGGTCTTTTAAATTCTCACATAAGTTATTTATAGAACCTAAAATACTCCTATAGTATTTTAATGTAATGAACTTGGTATGTTTAAACTTGTTCTTGTCTTATAGTATCATAAAATACTCCTATAGTATTTTAACTTTATGTTCTGATCTAGAAATCCCTTGAATAGAATTTGTTAAGTTTTAAGACTATTGCAACACCACATCACTCCCAAACACATGTCGGTCACATGTCAAATGAATATAGTTGATCAGGCTATATTGATCCCAGATATGATTACATAACTGTCCAGGTTTGACCGCAATGTTCAACCTCTAAATACTTATGTTCTGTTCTTCTTGTGATACTTGTTCTAGTATGTATGTATGTATGTATGTGTATATATATATATATATATATATATATATATATATATATATATATATGTATAAGCATGAATGTATACTTTTATAAAGTATTGTTATATTTTTAAAATATACTTTTATTCAGAGCACTTCGGCCCCATTGCATTTATAGTTGTATATCTTTTATAGGTTGATATACTTAGTTCACTATAAACATTGCTCTGATACCAATCTGTCACACCCCCAAACCGGAATGGCGGAAACGTTTGGGGGTGGAGGACATCATGCTTAGTATCACAACACATGCATCATAGTAATCAAAGTAACAAACAACCATTGCATTAATATTTAAGTGTTCACAAAGTATGTGATGCACATAAGATTGACTCCAAAAGTAAATAACAAAACAAGACTTGAAGCTACTATGCTCCATATTCTGAATCCCAGAGCGTGTACCTGTCTACTATTCTCCTGAGAATACAAGTTATTTTGAAAGAGTAGATCAGCATTTAAGCTGGTGAGTTCATAAGTATTTAAAAGATGAAAAGTAAGTTGTAAGTTCTTTTTATAAAAGTTCGCATGTTCCTCCAGAAAATTCTATATTTTCTGTTATGATGAATGAAAGTAAAAATGACTCTACAATTCCTTCTATGAGTATTAAATGGATACAATTTATATACAATCCATATCAAACAAACAATCGATTGTATGAATCTGCCCTAAGCCCACAACCAAACAAGGAACAGGAAATGAGGCAGAAGTCACACATGCCATTGTTTGTCAGATCTTCACTGTATATAACCCTAGTGTATTCGTTTGGTACTTACGGAGTTAACTGTAATAGTTCTTTATATTTGATGAAAACATTCTTTAAGAAAATCATATATTTACTTTAGTAAAATGGTAACTACAATAGTTCCTTCTATAATTACTTAGTTTATACCAGCTATATATAATCTAATATCGAACTGACAGTTAAATGGGTGAATCTTCCCTTAGCCCACAACCAAACAATGAACAGGAAGTAAGGCGGAAAGCACACATCTAACTGCCTATCGGATATTATTTATATATAACCCTGATGTATAAACTAAGGTATTATAGAATTAACCACTAAAGGTCCTTTAAGTTGTACTGGTTTAATAAAATGAATTAAACCCTTTTACTGATAAGCTTCTAGTTTAGCCTACTAAATGTTCTATCTGAAAAGTATGTTTTTGTACTAGAAAATGGTATATTGAATTTGTATACTATGACTGGACCCATACCTGGTACTCGTTATGATTACTTGGTGTATACGGAATATATATATATATATATATATATATATATATATATATATATATATATATATATATATATATATATATATATATATATAGCTAAGATCGATTAGATAGTAGACTGGGTGAATCCGCTCTAAGCCCACAACCAAACAAGGAACAGGAAATGAAGCGGAAAGCACACATCCTACTGTCTACCGGATCTAATTAATACATATCCCTTACGTATCTACCGAGGAATCATAAAGTTAGCATTATAGGCCCCTTTCTATCTGAATGTACTAAGACTCGACTGTTTTGTTTTTTCTTTTGTAATGATGTAAGTTTCCCAAGTTTAAGACTATCTTTTCTAGAAAATAGTTTGCATTCCTTTTATGTGAGAAGATTACTATATGAATATAACGGGAAAATGTAAGTATTCAGTAATACTATATAAAGTAATTACTGAAGCACTAACTACCTCAAAACCAGTTTGTTAATTAAGGTTTAAAATGTGATGAGATTATAACCATACTTGATTGACTAGTAAAACACGACGATCAAAGATGTTAAAAAATGTTTTTGTATGTGACCTTGTATGTGACCATCACTAAAATAAGACGAACTGTTTTTGTATTATCTAACAAATATTATCAGTTATTTCAGGTTGCATGAATGCGTGATCAAAACGAAAAATACAAAAACACGCGAATGACGAAAACGCATAGACGAGAAAATTTAGTTGTGCGACTAAACAGTTTAAAACAATATATATATATATATATATATATATATATATATATATATATACACATATATGTACATATATATATATATATATATATATATATATATATATATATATATATATATATATATATATATATATATGTATTATATGTATGTATCATATTATATATATATATATATATATATATATATATATATATATATATATATATATGTTGTGTGGAAATGTCAACAAAGAAAAGTCAACATTGTGTGAAGAGTCAACAAAGTGGAAAAGTCAAGGAAATGGGAAGCTAAACCCCAAGCCACGTTTTTTGCTCCTAGGCCTCTACCACAACTTGCATTCACCAGCCATTACTTTCAACTTACTACTCAAGTGAAGAAGATATTTGTTTCAAGTATATATGTATACGTGAGTATGTATGTGTGAGTGTGTGTTCATTTTTTATTTTGTAACACTTCCTACAAACACCAAATACTCCCAAGAACATCACCATCTTCATCTTCTTCAAGAACAAGATAAATCCCTGGAGAAAGTGAAGAACACAAAGATCAAACAACAATGAAGTGAAGAACACCAAGATCATCAACAAGCTAAATGAAGAACACTATCAACCATCTTCATCTTCTTCATTGAAACTCAAGGTTCTTCATCTTCACCACCTTTTTTCATCACACCATTCACCACAAAACACTTCTCTTACATCAAAACTACCAAAAACACAACCATGAAACACCCCAAAACCTTCTACATCAAGATCAACAACAAAACCCATCACTATTCATCATCATCTTCATAGAAATTTCATCACCATCACCACCTTATATCAACCTCCTTTCAACCTCTAAACAACCTAGAAAACATCCTCAAAACACCATAACACCATTACCTTAGCCAAAACATCACAAACAAAACTTACCTTCAAATCACAAAAATCCCGAAACTAAGTTCTGCGTGAACACGGCCCGTGTTCAGCATGCCTTATATAAAACACGGCCCGTGTACTCATCTGTTTGCCTCTGGTACATCAACACGGCCCGTGTTAATCCAAGCCTAAATCCAATACGGCCCGTGTTCAGGATCCTCATCAAGAAAACCCTCCAAAACCCTCCTAAAGCTTCCTACACGACCCGTGTTACTTGTGCCTTATCTTACCCGACCCGTGTGCATGTTTTTACCCAAAAATACCTCAAATACAAATACATAAACTCATGTATTTTGTACTTTTATGTAAACACCTGTTTTACATAAAAACTGAGCTTTGAATGAACTTTTTGTTACTTATCAAATACCGGATTGATCTTTGAACAAATATCGACCAGTCGTTGCAAGAGTCCCAATATCGACCAGTCATTCCAAGAGTCCAAATATCGACCAGTCGTTCCATCAGTCCAGTTCAGTCAATTTATTGACGAACCTACTTGATATATATTTATATACTTATATACTTTATTATAGCTTTATGTCATTTAAATACAACCATTTATATTACTTATAGCTTTACGTCATTTAAATACAGTCATTTATATTATTTATAGCTTTACGTCATTTAAATACAGTCATTTATATTATTATAGCTTTCAGTCATTTATAGCTTTCATATTTATACTTATTCCGCAATTATGATTCTTTATATATATCTACATCTTATATCTTAAACTTATATATCTGTCACACAGTAACTGGTAACCGAGCCTTTTGTTGTGGTGATCAGATTTTTATATTTCCAACAATCGGTATCTTTGCTGATATAGAAGGAATAATTTCTCAACAAAAGACGTCAAAATGGTATGACATTCGTCAACCGTAGACCTGCAGGTCCCACTGTAGCTAGCAGCAAGGTGTAGGATGGTCAATCTCGTATAGATCTATACACAAATTCACGCTCTCCCTCCAGGAGACTCTGGTTACAAAACGTGACACAGCAGTATATTGCCATGCCATGAAGTAGTGGCTCGCATTAATGTTTTAGTGTTTTTGTATTAGTGTAGTATGTTCCTTCTGTTCTAGTGTATAGTATGTTCCTTCAGTTCTAGTTATTGTATGTTCTGAACCCCTAAATTATACCTATTATAGTTTACTAGTATGCTTGTTTTGAACTGTCCTTGATTTGTAGAAAAGACTCAATTATCTACTGAGTTATGATTGTACTTTAAAAACAGAGTTTTATAAACAACAAAGTAACATAACTTTAAAATAGTTTTTGAAATGATTTTATTACTTATAAAAGCATAAGAAATCCTTTGAAATAAAGTTTATCACAGATAAATATTTACACAATTTTCATTGTGGTCAACTTGTATTCCCCCCCCCCCCCTCCGTAAAAGCATTTAAAAACATTTAAAAGATTGATTATAGGGGTATGAACTCACCTTTGTGGGTGATTCAATTGATGATTCGCGTAAGGATGAGAAGTTCCACGAATGAATTTCCGAGGCACAAACGAGTCCTAAATGACATATAATGGCATATATAGGCATGCAATTAGTGTTTAAAACAACTAACATGCAAGGAAACAACCTTAGGGACTAGGAAACACTTGGAAGAAAGTGTCACAATCGCATGTGATTGTCTAAAGGGAGTTTACGGCCAAAGGAAGGTGTGTTCACTGCCACACTTGAGTATACGGCCAAGGTAGATGAGTTTACGGCCAAGGGAGATGTTTACGGCCGTAAACACTCCAAAATGATGCATTTTGGATCTTGATTCATGCTTATAAGGTGTTGGTCTTATGAAGATATAAGAGCTTCTAATGGATAACAAGATGATAGAAGAAATACTCACACTTTGGAAGACTTTAGGGTGTTCACGACCCAAGAACAAGTAGGTGTTCTTGGTGAAAAGATGAAGATTTGAAGATCTTGAAAGAAAAGTGATGAATTCAAGGATGTTATCAAAGGGTTTCACAAGGTCAAGAAGGATATTAAGAAACAATGGAAGAATCACTTACAAAAATGAAGAGAAATCGACGTGTTCTTGATGATACTTGAGAGAGAAATGATTTTCAGCCTTAAAGATGTGAAGAATGATGAAGAAATGAAGGAAATTGATACATAAGGGAAGGGGTTCACGACCAACATGGAGTTTATGGCCGTAAACTCTTGTTTGGAGCCGTGAACTCCTTGTGATGGAGTTTCCGGCTCGATTGCAACTCAATGAACTTTAGCTGACACACCCCTACACACAATCCTTAAGTGTACTAGTCTTTGAACCCTCAAATAGACCCTTAACAATGCTAAACGATAGCGGAAACAAGTCTGACATTTGATTGGATTGATTGGCTTTACCGGATAGAAATTTTTGGGTTGTCACACGATTCACCATATTTGGGACCAAAAATACCTTAAATGATGAAATTGATAGATCTACAAGATAGGATGATCAATCAAGGAGCTTTTTACCTTTTGGAGGTAGCTAACAAGTGAAAAATCCCAAATCCAAGCTTCTTCCCAAGCTCCAAGTCATTGAACCAACTTCTTTTTCAAGAACACCACCAAATCACACAAATGGGGTAAAAATTCACTCTACTCACTTAGGGTTTGTCGGAGGTCGTTTTTCTTAGATGGAGGCTATTGAGGGAATGAGAAATGAGAGATAATGATGCTTATATATGGGCAAAACCCTAAAAACTAGGGTTTGAAGGTTAACCACGTACGCCCAGCAGACGCGCTGTACTCCCAGCGTACTAGGGTCCGCCCTACACCTAGCGTACACAACATATGCTCAGCATACTTATCCTTTGCCGAAATTTCCAAAATGCCACTATGGGCCATTTTGCACTCTTGCTTAAACTCAAGGACTAAAAGAAATATTTATTCATACATAAGGTTAAAATTGAAAATACCTCAACACAGGGATGTTACAATTCTCCCCCACTCGAACTAGACTTCGTCCTCGAAGTCAGCTGGCACGAATAACTCAGGATAATGCACCCGCATCTTTGCCTCCGGCTCCCAAGTCCACTCGGAGCCTTTTCGATGTTGCCACCAAACCTTTACCAAAGGTATCTCCTTGTTGCATAAAATCTTCATCTTTCTATCCATTATCGCTGCCGGCCTCTTAATATAAATCAGGCATTCATCGACCTGAATATCATTCAAGGGGACATGGAAAGTGTTATGGATCTGGATGAGCTCACTCGAAAAATCTAACCGGTAGGCCACCCTACCTACCCTAGCGATCACACGGAATGGTCCAATATACCGGGGACCCAATTTGCCCCCCTTCCTGAAGCGTATCACACCCTTCCATGGTGATACCTTTAGTAGAACCATATCCCCGACCTAAAATTCCAACTTTGATTGGTGCTGGTCGGCATAACTCTTTTGCTGACTCTAAGCTGTCTGCAGCCTCTTCCTGATCTGATGTATAAGCTCCATGGTCTGAAGGACTAGCTCAGTCCTTCCCATGACTCTGTGACTAACCTCCCTTCCAACTAACTGGGGTACGACATCTCCAACCATAAAGGAGCTAAAAAGGCGGGGCACCAATGTTGGAGTGATAGTTGTTGTTAAAAGAAAACTTTGCAAGAGGTAGGTAGGAATCCTAACTCCCACCAAAATCTATAAAACAAGCTTGCAACATATCCTAAAGTGTCTGGATGGTCTGCTCACTCTAGCCGTCGGTCTATGGATGATAAGCAGTGCTGAAATGTAGTCTCGTACCCAGTTCCTCGTGGAACTTCTGCCAGAACCGGGAAGTGAACCGAAGATCTCGGTATGATACAATGGAGACCAGAACCGCATGACGAGCAACAATCTCCCAAACATACACATCGGCAAACTTTTCGGACAAGGAGCTCTCCCGGATGGCCAAAAAGTGGGCACTCTTGGTCAATCGATCCACGTTGACCCATATAGCATCAAATCTCTTGGCAGTCTTTGGTAACTTGGTGTTAAAATCCATGGTTATCTGCTCCCACTTCTACATGGGAACCTCCAAAGGTTGTAGATTGCCATGTAGCCTATGATGCTCGGCCTTGACCATCCTACAGGTCAAGCACCTCTCAACATACCAGGCTATCTCCCTATCCAAAACTATCTGCCTAATCCTACCAGAAACTAGAACCCAAACCCGACCACACCAGGTCAACAATCCCCGACTATCGGTGACAAACCTGTCGATCTCGCCTCTGATCCTCTGTTGTTTCCAGTTCTCCTTCTTGACTCCATCTTCCTGTGCCCCTTTGATCAAATCCAAAAGTGGAGAATCAACAGATATCCTCACACACATCTCTCCCACTGACTTGTTGTCACACCACCGAACCAGACGGCGGAAACGCCCGGGGGCTTGGGTGACTTCTTTCTTGTAGTATCATCACAGAGTATATAATTGAAACATAACATCATCATCATCACACATGTAATATTACAACTGTCATTGGTTTACATCAAATATTGTATTTCAATATTACATGCCAAAATATTGAAAGTATGATGAAACAAAACATAACAATAATATCCATGTATTCTTTCTGCCCAACCTGGTCAACGATTTCCTAAGAATACAAGTTAATTTAAAAAGGTCAACATAAAAATGTTGGTGAGTTCATAAGCATGTTTGAGAAAATGTTTTGTATTGATTTGTAAACACCAGAAAATCCGATATTTTCTGAAAAACAGTTTGAAATATTTGAAATGTTTGTGTCCGATCTTGTATTAATGCATGAGTATTATTATCTGTGAGAATATAAAGAGTATGACCCCAGACAACCCGATATTGTCTGCTTATGAGAATGCTGGAATCTCAACACCCGAGTTTCAGTACCAGCGCGAGTATGTTACCGTGTTATCCCAAAAAGAAAAGAAGAGATGGTTTCCCGTAATTTTTATAACGTTAATTCCTCTAAGTGAGTCATTATAACCATACTAGATAATGACAATTTCGCCTGTCTTGGCGTTTTTCGAACGCCAACGGAATAAGGTAAGGTTTTTGTCACCCTAGACTGGCCTAGTCTAACTGTAGCGAACAGCTCAGGTGTGGGGTGTCACCCCTGTATAGATCTATACACAAACTCCCGCTCTCCCTTCAGGAGACTCTGGTTATAACTACAGGCTACGATTGTACACTCAATAGGTGTCAACCGACACGTCTCACTAGATCCTTAATCGAATTTACGCGAAAAAAAGAAAAACATATAAGGTATATTCCAGGCCCAATAAACATGTAAGTTGACAACTAAGGCCCACCAAGCATGTAAATTATTTTCAGGCTCAAAAGGAATGAGAATATATATCCCGACCCAATTTACATGTAAAAGGACAACTAAGGCCCATTTAACATTGATATTATTTCCAGGCCTAAAAAGGACGTGAATACATAAATCGATCTATGGTTTGTTATGTTGGTTATTTAAGCTACGTTGTTTACCAAAGTCACATAAAAGTTCACCTTTTTGCAAAAGATCATTTTTGCTCCTAAAAACCGAAAACTTACAATGTGGCACCTTTTCGATAAAAATGACAATTTAGGTCCTTTATGGACAAAATTTGCGTTTAAGGCTAGTTTTAAGTAGAAATAACATTTTTAACCCACTTTTGTCAAAAATATTATTTTTGGCTTGGTTTTATGAAAATGTGCATTTTCGGCCCATTTATAAATAAATTTATCGTTTTGGCCCAAGGTTTAATAAATTCACACTTTTCGTTCCTCTTATCAAAATTTACATTTTTGGCACAACTTTGTTGAAAATGACATTTAAGCCCACAAAAGTCCAAAAATTTACAAACTTGGCCCAAAAATTCGTAAAAGCCCAAAAGAAGCACATTTATGAACTTTTACACTTCTAGCCCTTTTAAGATCACAAATCTCATAAAGATTCGTGTTTATCAAAATACATTCTTTTTGGTCCCTTAAAAACCGGGAGTTACATAAAAATACCCCACTTTTGGTTATTTTGTCACTTTTGGCCTTCTTATGCAATTTTCTTAGTTTTAAGTAACTTTGATGTATTCTTAAACCTTTTCTTTGCATAATAAGTTGAAATGAGTGTTATGTTCTACAAATATCATCACATTTTAGTAGATCTTCAAGTTCATGGAGTTTCTAACACATAATCACACATATATCATGAAAAACACACAAAATCATGCATACACACATAGATCTACACAAAACAACTTGTATTCTCCCCCAAAACATAGTAAAAACCGAAAATAGGGGGTATGAACTCACTTTGCTTTGGAGATTTTGGTTTTTGCATGAAGGATGGATGAGATCTCGGCCCTAGAAGCTTTCTTGAGTCGATTTCGAATTTAGGAAGTTCTAGGAAGCAAGAATCATGAAAACATGTGTTTATGAGGAGTGAGTTAGCTAAAAATGAAGTAAACCAACTTAAGTTTACAAGGTCTTACCACAAGAGTGAAGCTTCAAGTGATCTTGGATGGAAAGACCTTTTGAACACCTTACACCCATACGATTTTAGGGAAGATAGGAGGATTTTTCTTTTGAGGATTTTGATGGAGATGAGAGGTTTGGAGATAAGCTTGAAGTAGAAATGAAGGTGATGGTGGTTTTCTTGGTCCTTGGCCGAGAATAAGAAAGAGATGGAAGAGAAGAGAGTAATGAGATGTGATGGTTGCCTGGATAATTGAAATTGCATAAATATTTATGGGATAATTTGCATTGATATCCTCCATGCAAATATAATGTGTCATCCTTGGAATAAATTCAACATTTTCTCTTTTTTTTTTTGTTGTGGGCCGTGACTGAGGAGGGATGGTTTACGACTCAATTACATTAAAGAGATGGGTTTACAGCCCAATTACATTAAAGAGATGGGTTTACGGCCCAACTTGGTAAAGAAATTTGGGTTTACGGCCCAACATTGTTCAAGAGATTTGTTCACGGCCCATAAAGGCCCATGAGAATGAAGTGGGACATTTTAGGCCCAATAAGGCCCATGAGAAGTCTTATGTCCCAAAATGCTATTATTTAATGAATATGGGTCTAACTAGGGCCCATATAAAGATTCTTAGCCCATACTGACCAAGTTATGAGTTTATTCGGCCATTAGGCCCAGTAAGTGGATCCTGGTCCATTCTGAGTTTGAACTGGGATATTAAGGTCTTAAACCTATAGTTGAGTATATGAGATGTATTGAATTTATTTTTGAACTTCACTTAGGAATTTTGGGTTCAAATGGTTGATTTTGATTGAGCATAGCACTTGACATTATCTTAGATTACAAGTTATACAATAGTTGATTTTATGAATACAGAATTTCCTAGCCAAAAATGCTAGTTGTGACATCATCCCCCTGTTAGAGGGAATTTTGTCCCGAAATTCTTTTGAGCTATGAATGAGAGAATAAGTTAGGGTACTTCTGCTTCATCTAGTCCTCGCGTTCCCATGTGAATTCCGGTCTACGCTTAGCATTCCATCGAACATTCACAATTGGAATACGACTTTGCTTCGTACACTTCACTTCCCTGTCCATTATCTCAACTGGTTCTTCGACGAACAGGAGATTCTCGTTTATTTCGATCTCTTCCAAAGGAACGATAAGGGTTTCATCTGATAAGAACTTTTTCAAATTTGAGACGTGGAATACGGGGTGTACGTTGCTGAGCTCCGCAGGTAGCTGCAGCTTATAAGCCACCGGACCAATCCGGTCAAGAATCTCGAATGGCCTGATGTATCGCGGGTTTAGTATTCCCCGTTTCCCAAAATGGATCATCCCTTTCCAGGGAGAGACCTTTAATAGCACCCGATCTCCGACTTGGAATTCCAGAGGTTTTCGTCGTTTGTCAGCATAACTCTTTTGTCGATCTCGCGATGCTTGGAGTCGGGCCTTGATTTGGATTATCTTCTCTGTTGTTTCTCAAATGATCTCTGGTCCTGTAAGAGTGTTGCTCGGTGACTGTCCTTTTGCCAGCTGTGTGTCACCTACCTCAGCCCAGCAGAGAGGCGATCTACATTTGCGACCATACAAGGCCTCAAAAGGAGCAACTCTTATACTCGTGTGATAGTTGTTGTTGTACGAGAACTCGATTAGGGGTAAGTGGGTATCCCAATATTTGCCAAAATCGATCACACAGGCCCGGAGCATGTCTTCAAGTGTTTGAATGGTCCGTTCGTTCTGGCCATCGGTTTGAGGGTGGTAAGCAGTGCTCATGTCTAGCTGTGTTCCCATTGCCTTCTGGAGCGACTGCCAAAACCGTGAAGTAAATCTACTATCCCGATCCGAGATAATAGATATTGGCACTCCATGAAGTCTCACGATCTCTTTTATATAGATTTGTGTTAATCTTTCCATCTTGTACGATTCCTTGATTGGCAGGAAATGGGCGGATTTGTTCAATCTATCGACAATTACCCAGATAGCATCCAATCCGTCCGATGTCTTAGGTAATTTGGTTATGAAGTCCATGGTAATCCCTTCCCATTTCCACTCGGGTATCACTGGCTGTTGTAATAACCCCAAGGGCTTCTGATACTCCACTTTCACTTTGGCGCAAGTGAGACACTTGCCCACGTAAGTGGCGATCTCTGCCTTCATATTTGGCCACCAATAATGTTGCTTAATGTCCAGGTACATTTTATCCGAACCTGGATGGATGGAATATCGCGTTTTATGAGCCTCGTTCATGACTAACTCTCTAAATCCTCCAAATTTTGGGACCTGGATTCTATTCATGAAGTAGTAAGCTCCGTCCTCTTTGGCTTCAAGGTTTTTATCCATCCCACGCAGTGTTTCGTTTGCGGCATTCTCTGGCTTCATTTCCTCTGATTGGGCTTCCTTGATCTGTGAGGTTAGGTAGGAGTGGATGGTTATCGATAAAGTCTTCACCCGGCGACCTGAGTATTCTTTCCTGCTCAGGGCATTGGCTACCACGTTAGCCTTGCCTGGGAGATACTTGATCTCGCATTCATAGTCATTTAGCAGCTCGACCCACCTTCATTGCCTCATGTTCAACTCCTTTTGGTTTAGAATGTGCTGGAGGCTTTTGTGATCCGTGAAGATGGTTCACTTTGTACCGTAGAGGTAGTGCCTCCATATCTTTAGGGCGAAGACCACAGCTCCTAGCTCAAGATCATGGGTGGTGTAATTTACTTCATGTGTCTTCAATTGTCTGGACGCGTAAGCTATTACCTTTCCACGCTGCATGACGACACAGCCTAACCATTGGTTCGAAGCATCGCAATATACTACGAAGTCTTCGGTTACCTCTGGTAAGGATAGCACTGGTGCACTACATAGGGATCTCTTCAAGGTTTAGAAGGCAGCTTCTTGTTTTTCTGTCCAGTTGAAAGAGACACCTTTTTGTGTCAAGGTGGTGAGGGGTTTGGCTATCTTGGAAAAGTTCTGAAAAAACCTTCGGTAGTAGCCCGCGAGACCCAAGAATTGTCGAATTTCTATTGGTGTTTTCGGAATCGCCCAGCCTTATATGGCCTTGATCTTGGAAGGATCTATATGAATATCTTCCTTACTAACTACATGACCCAAGAAGTTTACACTGCAAATCCAGAACTCGCATTTTGAGAGTTTCGTGTATAGCCTTTAAGCTCTTAGAGTTTCTAAGACTTTGTGTAGATGTTGACTGTGCTCCTCCTTGCTTCGGGAGTATATGAGAATATCATCGATGAAGACGATTACGAAATTATCGAGAAATGGGCGGCAGACTCGATTCATGAGGTCCATGAATGCTGCGGGGGCATTCGTCAGACCGAAGGGCATCACTAACTCCTTGAAGCTGATCGAATAGATCATCAATTCGCGGAAGTGGATACCGGTTTGTGGTGGTAATTTTATTCAATTCTCTATAGTTGATGCACATTCTGAAGGATCCATCTTTCTTCTAAATAAACGAGACCGGAGCTCCTTATGGTCAGAAACTCGGCCTGATGAATCCTTTATCCAGAGGTTCACTTAGCTGGCTCGGTAATTCTGGAATTTCAGCGGGGCTAACCTGTAGGGTGATTTGGCAATTGACATTTCTCCAGGTTCAAGATCAATTCGGAATTTAACCTGTCTCTAGGAAGGTATTCCTGGGAGATCTTCAAGGAATACTCCAGGGAAGTCTCGCACCTCCAGGATACCATTGATGTTCGTCTTTCCTTTTGCTTATTCACCATGTGAGCGAGTAATGTATAATTCTTTTTGTGCAGCGCACTTTTGTGCCTTAATGCACGAGGCAAGTATTTGCGTTAGGCTTGTCACCGTAGATGATTAGGGTTTCTTGGTTAGGGAGGTGAAGGCGAACGGCCTCCTCGTGGCACATAATGTCGGTATGGTGGGGCTTAACCAATCCATGCCTATAATCGCATAAAAGCTCATAATATCTACTGGAATCAAATTGATTAAGGATGAATGATTATTTAACGTGAGAATGCACCCTATGCACATACATCTTTTGTGGTTTCGGCTTTTCCATCATTATCGTGGGGGTAGGCAGGAGTATAGTTTCTTTCGCCTAAATGTTAGCGTGCCTAGTTTGTTAGGGAGTGTCAAGGATTTACTGTTATGGTTGAAAGAGTTTTTATTTAGTTGAGATAACAATTTGGTGATTCATTATTCATTTGGTAAAAGTTTGATGCTTAACTATTGTTGTCCGAGAACGTACCGAAAATTTAGGTAGAATTCCTATTTTGTTTATTCACGTCCAACTGTTAGATTCCTCCTGTTTCCCCGTCATTACTCTTTGTTGGACAATTCCTCCTGAAATGTCCCAACTCACCACACTTCTAGCATACTGGCTTCATTCCAGATACAAAGGTTGGAGTGGTGTGCTGGGCCGGAGTCTTGTAGTAACGGGCGGTGTGTCATTTCTTGTTGCATTTATTGCAATACAACTTCTAGCAGGTTCCCTTATGATGGAAACTGCACTTGTTGCATTTTGGAAGGCTTCCAGCATATGGTCTCACTGGTGTTGATGTAGTAGGGGTCATGACCGCATGCACAACAACAGCATGTTGCTTCTTTGAGGACCCATGAGTTGGCTGTCCCTTTCTCTTACTCCCAGACTCTCGCTTCCTGCTCTTAAGTTTGGGGTTTGGAGTGCCATAATAAGCTGTCACTCGTTGGTTCCCATGGTTGTTACTTTGGTTGGAGTTGTTGACACTATTTCCACCTCTGTTTGTGTTGTTTGCGTTCAGTTGTGCCATAACAGCGGTTACGGCAGATGTTACAGCCGCTTGGAATGTAGCAGAGTCCATCTGCAGGATTGGTGTCTCACGGGTATGCTTGTTATCTCTGTGGGATGACATTTTCCGCATCTTATCACACGAAAGAGAATCATAACGAATAGTAGTGGGGGAGGGGTGGAGCTGATCCCAATCGTGGGTGGATGCATCTGGTGGTGGTGCTCAGATGCCCAAAATATCGCACCACAAGGTCAGCCAATTCACTCATCTCTCGAGTGATCTCTTTATTCCTCTGCTCTGCTCGTATTGCTCCGCAAAGAGTGGCTACCTTCTCTTCCAAGAGGCGTAGTCGGTCGGTAGAATCCTCGGGTGTTGCGGGATGGTCCTGTATCATCTCTGAAGAGTGAGGCTCGCTAGGGACTTCCTCAATGTTCCCTTCTTCTTCCATCTCCTCTTCGGATTTCTCGTACTCATAGTCTGTCTCCACATACTCCTCAGGTCCTAAACATGGATCTGCCCCTTGAACCAAACCAGGTTCTCCTTTGATCAGCCCATTGGCCAACAGGGCCTGATAGTAAAGGACACCTTGTTGGAATTCTTCCATAATGATTGCGCGAGAGACGGAGGGGTGAGAAGTGTGTGAGGAGAGTGTATGTAGACAACATTCCAAATACTCCTATAGTTTTTTAACTGTTTATGTTTGAGTTCCTTATAGCTTTTTGGATACCAGGTAAGTTTCTAAATTCATTGCCCACCATGATCACTCCCAAACACATGTTGGTCGTATTTTGAATAAATATAGTTGATCAGGCTCTATTTATCCCGAATACGATTACATAACTGTCCGGGTTTAACCACGGTGTTCAATTTCCTCCAGAGACTTTTAGTGTTATTGTATTAATGCACACCTAGGTATGTATTTTAATTATTTTGTTCAGAGTAGTTTAGTCCCATTTTATTTATAGTTGCATATCTTGTATAATTACATATGTCAGTTCACTATAAACAATGCTCTGATACCAATCTGTCACACCCCCGAACCAGACGGCGGAAACGTCCGGGGGCTTGGGTGGCTTCTTTCTTGTAGTATCATCACAGAGAATATAATTGAAACATAACATCATCATCATCACACATGTAATATTACAACTGTCATTGGTTTACATCAAATATTGTATTTCAATATTACATGCCAAAATATTCAAAGTATGATGAAACAAAACATAACAATAATATCCATGTATTCTTTCTACCCAACCTGCTCAACGATTTCCTGAGAATACAAGTTAATTTAAAAAGGTCAACATAAAAATGTTGGTGAGTTCATAAGCATGTTTGAGAAAATGTTTTGTATTGATTTGTAAACACCAGAAAATCCGATATTTTCTGAAAAACAGTTTGAAATATTTGAAATGTTTGTGTTCGATCTTGGTTTAATGCATGATTGTTATTATTTGTGAGAATATAAAGAGAATGACCCCAGACAACCCGATGTTGTCTGCTTATGAGAATGCTGGAATCTCAACACCCGAGTTTGAGTACCAGCGCAAGTATGTTACCGTGCTATCCCAAAAAGAAAAAAAGAGATGGTTTCCCGTAAATTTTATAACGTTAATTCCTCTAAGTGAGTCATTATAACCATACTAGATAATGACAATTTCGCCTGTCTTGGCGTTTTTCGGATGCCGACGGAAAAAGGTAAGGTTTTTGTCACCCTAGATTGGCCTAGTCTAACTGTAGCGAACAGCTCAGGTGTGGGGTGTCACCCCCGTATAGATCTATACACAAACTCCCGCTCTCCCTTCAGGAGACTCTGGTTATAACTACATGCTACGATTGTACACTCAATAGGTGTCAACCGACACGTCTCACTAGATCCTGAATCGAATTTACGCGACAAAAAAGAAAAACATATAAGGTATATTCCAGGCCCAATAAACATGTAAGTGGACAACTAAGGCCCAACAAGCATGTAAATTATTTACAGGCTCAAAAGGAATGAGAATATATATCCCGGCCCAATATACATGTAAAAGAACAACTAAGGCCCATTTAACATGTATATTATTTCCAGGCCTAAAAAGGACGTGAATACCGAAATCGATCAATGGTTTGTTACGTTGGTTATTTAAGCTACGTTGTTTACCAAAGTGACATAAAAGTTCACCTTTTTGCAAAAGATCATTTTTGGTCCTAAAAACCGAAAATTTACAAGTGTGGCACATTTTCGATAAAAATGACAATTTAGGTCCTTTAAGGACAAAATTTGCGTTTAAGGCTAGTTTTAAGTAGAAATAACATTTTTAACCCACTTTTGTCAAAAATATTACTTTTGGCTTGGTTTTATGAAAATGTGCATGTTCGGCCCATTTATAAAAAAATTCATCGTTTTGGCCCAAGTTTAATAAATTCACATTTTTCGTTCCTTTTATCAAAATTTACATTTTTGGCACAACTTTGTTGAAAATGACATTTAAGCCCACAAAAGTCCAAAATTTTACAAACTTGGCCCAAAAATTCTTGAAAGCCTAAAAGAAGCCCATTTATGAACTTTTACACATCTAGCCCTTTTAAGATCACAAATCTCATAAAGATTCATATTTATCAAAATACATTCTTTTTGGTCGCTTAAAAACCGTGAGTTACATAAAAATACCCCATTTTTGGTTATTTTGTCACTTTTGGCCCTCTTATTTAATTTTCTTAGTTTTAAGTAACTTTGATGTACTTTTAAACCTTTTCTTTGCATAATAAGTTGAAATGTCACACCCCGCTAAAGCGGAAACACGAGGCGTGGCAGTATAAAGGGTTTCATAGAAAAAGTTAAAAGACAACACCAACCATAGTATTAAAAATCATTACAAATTTACAATGGGTTTGAACAACTTTTTAAAAGAAATTACAATGAAAATTGAAATACAACACATGCGAATGCTTCTAAAAGTGATATGTCCCTAAGTGTGACTTACTCGATGATTCCTGAAAAAGCATGTAAAACGAGCGTCAACTATAAAAATAGTTGACGAGTACTCACAGATTAAAATAATAATATTGGTTTCCTGAATCGAAATCAAGTTTTGATAAAAGTTTCCATAAATGAAAATATATTGTTAAAATGAGTAATCAAGTTCATTGCTACAAGGAGGAAACAATTTCATTGCTAAAACATGTATAAAACTTTCCAATAATAAAATTTCGATGTTGTAATGAGAAACAAAGTTCATTGCTATAATGAGAAACAAAGTTCATTGCAATAATTAATAAACGAGTTTATTGTCATAATTAATAACAATTTTTGTATGTGTATGAGCAAACAATGAGTTCACAACCAAGCCTATGACTGATGCCCTATCAAGATCTATGCTTATCGTTCCATAGATTAATATGGTATCATACACTCAAGCAATCGGGCGAGTGAGGAGTTGTCAATTCCTAATAGCGATGTCCATAATGATCATTGGCTCAAAGAGTTAATGGTTGGATTAAAGTATAAGGGAAGGGACTTAAGACGATAAGGCCTCATGTTTCACGTTTCATAAACATACATAGCAAAATATAGCAATCAAATTTGATACAAATCAATTTAAATACAACGAACAATAAATAGATTTTCGGTCATGCTTTTCCACCCCAAAACATAAAAACCAAAATAAGGGGAATGCGTGAATACTCACAATGCATTGAGATGATGCAAATGGTGCCTTTACTACGCTTCACTCGTACCACTATCGATTCCTACAATAATGGTATTCGCTAGTGAGTCTCTAATCGAAATCTAACAATAGTATACTTACTACTACTACAGAATTATGCCAATATTGTGTCAAAATTTTAATATTGATAAGTTATAAACATTTTTCTGAAATGGTGAAATTTTAAAACTACTGTGATTAAGATAATTTTGGATATTATTTTCCATAATTTTGTAATATTAATTGAGGGTACTTTAATACATTTAAAGGTGTTTTAAACTCCTAAAAATCCAAAAATATTATCAAACAGATTCAAAAATTCATCAAATTTTACATTTTGTTCCAAATACAGTAGATGTCTTTCAGAAATTTTCTATTGAATTTTTGATGTGATTAACTTTTTTCCAAAATTTTAAGCCTTCATATCAATATAAATTCGTGAAAAATAGTATCCGGATAATAAAAATTCAAAAAAAATTTGTATTACTGCCACTAAAGATACTTAAGCTGGGAAAAATGTAAAAATTGGTTTCTAAACAGTTTATCCCAATTTTATGATTTTTATGCATTTATTCTAACAAAAATGGAAATAAACAGAAGACAGTTTCAAAAATCGCCCAAACTTTGTTTAGCACTGTTATAATACATATAGAAGCTGTGAAAAATATAAAACATATTTTTCAATTAGTTTTGCTATTTTTCTTTGTTTTATGCTCTTGAATAATCATTAAATGGTAAATAATGATCAAATAGTTAAAGTAAATTACCAAAATTTTTGTAAACTCCATTTACAGTGTACATAATCCGGGAAAAATACCAATGGTGATTTGTATATAGTGTAATCCGATTTTGTGGATTTAAGTGTATTTAATCTTAGAAAATAGGAGAAAAATAGTATACTGAATAGAAAATTCATGAAATTTTTTATTTAGAGTTTTAATATATTTTAAGGTCTTCTAGTTAACTTTCATGAATTTTGGATGAGTAAAACTATTTTTCCCATTATTAGTTCATTATAAATACAAAAATCGGAGAAAAATAGGTATGCATTATAAACAATTCCGAAAATATTTTTCTGAGTCTTCCACATAGGTTAGGAGCTGCGAAAATTATTAAATAGACTTTTCAAATTCCTTAAAGTGGTTTTATGATTTATTTGAATAAAACAAAAAGAAAATTCAAAACCATAGCAAACTGTAACAAAAATCGATGAAACTCACTGAGATGTCATCGTTCACTTTAGGGGTCATCCACGAATTTACCTAGGGTTTATAGACCTCATAAAGTATTTTATATGAATTATTTCCCTATTTTCTTGCAATAATTATAATAATTCGATAAAAATGAATTATTTTCTGAAACTTTGTAGAAAATCTCATTTTGTTGATGGAATTCTGGGAAAAATTGGATTTGGTCAGAAAAGAAGTTTTAGATATTTATTTGGGAATAAATCCTTTATGAACCTATTTGAATGCTTTTTAAGAACAAACTTTGATAATCAAGCCTAAAGCTTGAAGATCATCACATGCATGTTGGTTTTTGGGTGAAATAATATCACCATAATCATAAAAATTGTGGTTATGAACATGCATGTGAATAATCTCAAAGAAAAGTGTTTATGGAGAAAAAGAAATAGTAAAACTTGAAGGAAGAGTGAAGTAGAAATCGATTTTACCTTCAAGAACACCACAATATGATGAAGATTTCAAGTTTGAGGATTGTTCTTGGGTTTGTTTGCTGGAAAATTTCATGGTTCTTAGGGGGAAAGAGAGAAATTTGTGTAAGAGTGTGAGATAGAAATGAAGTGTGGAGAAAAGGAGAAATGATTTATAATTTTGGGGAAATAGAGTATTAGGGTTTTCAAGTAAAAGAGAGAGGAGAGAGGTCCGAAATTTTTGAGGTATAATACCCTCTTTCTATTTTTATTTTATAAAAATTTCAATTCTTTTATAAAAATATTAAACTTTTTGTAAAATATACACCCTAACCTACTTTTTATTCATGAAACCTTGATTTTTGACTTATAAATTAAGGGTGAATGTTAATGACTTAAATTTTTATTTTCCTTGATTATATTTCCCTGAATTTAATTATTTTAAGATAATATTATAAGTTTCATAACTATTTTTATAGAATTCTTGATGTCAAATTTTATAAAATTTAGGTTTTAGGGCTTTTAGGGTTTTGAGATTTAATAAATCTTCAGATATCAAAATCAATAGAATCTTTGAGACTTCAATTTATCTTATGGTATTATAACTCTTTTATAGTTATAAATAATATTTGTAACTTATTTTATCGGTTTATTGGCATTCTATGTAGTGGTTTCGATATTCAAGCGAAATTGAGGAATCAAGTATACTAGTCCTAGTTTTCAACTTTGACTTAAGTTTCTATGAGGCTCCAACCTAATTTCTACTACTAGGTCAAGTGCATAATGTGTGTATATGATTCATGAAAAGGTGTTCGAGTCAAAGAGTGACCCGAATATGGATAGTCTCTACAGTTAAGTAGTTATAATATTCACATATCAATGTGAAATCTAAGTACACCATCCATTGTTTCTATCTGTTTCCAAGTTTCTAATAGGTTATAACTTAGCTTCTAGTTACTAAGTCTAATATGTGTTGTGCCTATATGTGCAACTAAGTCTAGTCAAATCTAGAACCAACTCGAATTTTGACGGTTGTCACATGAAATGAGTGTTATGTTCTACAAATATAATCACATTTTAGTAGATCTTCAAGTTCATGGAGTTTCAAACACATAATCACACATATATCATGAAAAAAAAACACAAAATCATGCATACACACATAGATCTACACAAAACAACTTGTATTCTCCCCCAAAACATAGTAAAAACCGAAAATAGGGGGTATGAACTCACTTTGCTTTGGAGATTTCGGTTTTTGCATGAAGGATGGATGAGATCTCGGCCCTAGAAGCTTTCTTGAGTGGATTTCGAATTTAGGAAGTTCTAGGAAGCAAGAATCATGAAAACATGTGTTTATGAGGAGTGACTTGGCTAAAAATGAAGTAAACCAACTTAAGTTTACAAGGTCTTACCACAAGAGTGAAGCTTTAAGTGATCTTGGATGGAAAGACCTTTTGAACACCTTACACCCACACGATTTTAGGGAAGATAGGAGGATTTTTCTTTTGAGGATTTAGATGGAGATGAGAGGATTTAGATGGAGTTGAGTATATGAGATGTATTGAATTTAGTTTTGAACTTCACTCAGGAATTTTGGGTTCAAATGGTTGATTTTGATTGAGCATAGCACTTGACATTAGCTTAGATTACAAGTTATACAAGATTTGATTTCATGAATACATAATTTCCTATTCAAAAATGCTAGTTGTGACACTTGCGGCTCAAAGCATCCGCAACCACATTCGATTTTGTAACATCCCAAAATTTAAGACCAAAAATTTCATTTTTTATTTAAAAATTTTAAAACCAATTGTCTGAAAACATTCATAGTGTCAAATCATATCAAAACCAATGTATCAATAGTAAAAACATATCGTGATAAAACAACATCATAGTACAACTCCCAAAGATCTCATGTACGGAAATCATGGTGTGATGCGCTGCAATCATGTCGGCTCCTTTCCTTTCGAAGAAGAAGTACCTGAAACCAAAACTGAAAACTGTAAGCACAAAGCTTAGTGAGTTCCCCCATTATACCACATACCAGATAATAACATATTGCCAAGCATATCTGGGTGCTGGCCTACCCCTTCGGTCTCTTTCAACCGGTAACCGCCTAGCATATATGGGTGTTGGCCTACCCCTTTCAGTCTCTTTCAACCAGCAACTGCCTAGCATATCTGGGTGCTGGCCTACCCCTTCGGTCTCTTTCAACCGGTTACGGGGACTATTTCACCCCTACCACAACCACATAGCATCCTAGCCTATAAATGCATAATCACATACTGCCTAGCATACCTGGGTGCTGGCCTACCCCTTCGGTCCTTCAACCGGCTACGGGGAATATTTTACCCCTACCACTACCACTATCACCTATCTATTGGGTAATGAGCATTAAATCATTCCTATCGTGTACATGCAACCCTAATTGCTTTGATCTAGGTTTTCTACTATGAACACAACAACATTGAATACCAAAGCATAAACCCTAGATCTAACATGCTATTATCGAAATTGACATAAGATTAGGGTTAGAAACTTTACCTTGATTGTTATGTAGCAATAACAATCACAATCCTTCTTGATCTTGACTTTTGAAATCTTAGTGCCTCAAGTGTTGCACCTCTAATGGATTCACAAACACCACTAGCAACAAGATGACTTAGGAGAGGGGAGGAAATCGGCTAGGGCAACACCAGGAAGCATAAGGCTGAAATCCTTATGTTAGGGGTTCTATTTATACTTGTGGTTGCTAGGGTTTTTAGCTGGAAACCCTAATATGACTGCTTAAGCCTTAAGCAGCCCATGGACTCCTTCTAGAATATCCCTTGGACGATTTCCTTATGGGCTTCCCATAGAATTCGTCCAACCTATATCCCAAGGTGATCCATCAGCCCAACTGCAATTATCTTATAATTACAGTTCCAGTCCCCTTAGTTTAATTAATCTCTTTTGACCACAAAATTAATTCTAAATTAATTCTTGATCAATATTAATTAAACAATATGATTTCTCTTTTAATATATTATTCTTATAATATATTAATAAATCATAATTAATCCTCTTTCTCCTTAATTCATCCTATCAGTTGCTATGGTGAAGGCAACCCAAAAGGACCATGCTCATAATCGGTTCAAGTACATACCAAAATAGTTATGGGCTTAGACACCTAATCTAACAGTCTCCCACTTGGATAAGTCTAATAACTATTTGCAAGTATGACTTCAGAACCTGATCAGCAATCGTAGCTTTCAAAAGCCGCTGTCAACTCTAATCTTATCAGAAGTGCGTCCTTTAGATAAGGGATCATATATTCCTCCATTCTAGATATCGTATGAACTGAGACATGGATTTTAATCATACTCTCTGTTCATGTGTTCTTTCCCGATTTCCGATTTCTGACGACTGACAATAGACTACAATTGAACACATCAACTTAGTCCAGGCTTGGCCAAGCACTTTAGGGTGTCATCACTAAATCATTGAGGGGCACACAAATATCACTTTTATCCCACATTGGGTAAAAGGACATGGATAAACTTCGACTCAAATGCTCGCTTGTACTTACTCATCAAATCACACACAACAATATTTTTTATAACACCAAGTTACTGGTGCGTTTACATATTATCAATGTCCAACCGACTTGTAAATTACAACTCACATGTCTCGGTTTCAAGAATATAATATATTATCCTCTAACCAATCACTCGTGATAAAATCCATGAAGCGATCCAAGTGAGTGTGGGTTTAATCCAATACTCTAATCTTATTACAGGAGTACTCATGAACACTGCAACAGACTTTTGCTATGTCTAAAAGCTTTAGACAATCTACAGTCGGATTAATGACAGTCTAGCTTCAATACCTACTTCCAAAGTATTTATCGAATTTGGATGGTTTGAATAATCATATTATTCGGGAAGTCAAAACATGCAAAGTGAAACACAAAAATAATTGAATCCAATATGGTCTCAAACTTGTGAGTATAAATAAAACACCTTTTATTTAGTCACCATATTGATTACACATTATTCATTGTATAATTTTTCGGATAATCAACTTATTACTTGAATTATAACAATAGTTGTCCCACGCTCTAAACATGCACACTATGTTTACATATGGTCCTTTTTTTTGAAATAGATCAATTGAAAACATTTCCAATGATGCTCATTTCACAATTCCTAATCCTTATCACTAGTGTAAGAATACCAAATTCTTGCCACTATTAGAATATGTTAGATTCTAACATTTTATGCAACGATCCTTTCGTAATGTCACGAAACCAAAGCACCAAGACTTTGCTAATGATATTACAAAGTACTCTATTAGAGATTGTTACAAGGAAATTCCATAGATATGAAGTCTCACATTCAAAGTACATTCCCTTGAACATCCATCTTGCATAAAAGTTTCTAATCTAGTCATAGATTCTTGACATCCAACTCCCATTTATGGAAACATTTCCATATTTTCCATATGACAACTCATTCTAAATAGAATCATATCTATTCATAATAATGTTAATATGTTCCATCCAATACTCTACTTCCAACTTCCCACAAGTGACCAATCCAAACTCATATGGACTGAACTTGTTCAATCTTAATTTTTTGCCACCTAGCGGTACAAGGGTCTACCATTGCTTCCAAGTTGTTATGCAAACAACTGAGAACTCATAGAATTCACATGCATAGTCAACTTTACTGGAATGGGCACAGAATCAAGAATATGTCAACATAATAGGTTGCAAACCTCAAGTCGTGTGCTAGTGTTTGATGAATTCTTGAAGCTTTTCAAGATCATTAAGACTCCCACTGACCTCTTGACATATAAGATTCCCTTGTCAAGAAACATTCCTTGACAAACAAATATTCAAGAGTTATTGTGGGTCCTTATTAAGACAAATACTACACACAATTGGTCTTAGTTGGTCTTTGTCTTGTCCAAGACATCACAACTTACCAATTTCAAACGTGCAAGAGTAAGAAAAACATTTTTCTACTCCACATTTGATGAGTGTGTTAAAACTTCTTAAGATGTGTCACTCAAGTCACAATCTTAGAGTATAACTCTAAGACTTGATTTTGGAACAAAGTATAATTCACCTTTTGATTAAACCATTTCAACAATTTCTAATTCCTCTTCTTAGCCATACTAGTGCACTAAGATGTCCTTAGAGGATCAATTGTGACACGGTTTCATAATCACTAAGCTAATCACAAAACACGATACTTAAGTACTCTCCCATCTGTTCAGATTGGAGAAACTTTTATCTTTCTGCCTTATTGATTCTTCCTATTCGTTCTGCTTCACATTGAAACTTTTCCAATGATTCAGAATCATACTTAATCTTTTAAGCATAACCATATTTACTAATCTTTTAGCAAATCATGACGAATATTTTATCATTCTTTGTGGAGGACTTGACCTAGTGCACAATAATGCGTACTAGATCTCCTAGTCCTTCACTTGACTCACATACTTATGTTGTGACAACCCGAAATTTCTATCTTATACAACCGTGCAATTCAATCAAAGTCAGACTCGTTTCTGCTATCTTTTGGCATGGTTTAGGGTCAATTTGAGTGTTCCAAGCCTAGTACCTTCAAAGTTAGGGTTTAGAAATGAGTTCCCTAAGTTCACCACTTTTCAAAATTGGCCAAAAGCTCCATCAAGAGGAGTTTACGGTCGTAAACTCATGCCTTTATGGTGATATTCCTTCACTTTTATTCATTTCTCCCACTTTCATCTCAAGAACTCGAATTCTCTCTCAAGTATCATCAACAACTTTCATCTTGATCTTGAATCTTGTAAGTAATCTTTCCATTTTCAAGCTGATATCCTTCTATATCTAGTGAAGATACATGATTTCATCCATGAAATCTCTTCTTTTGGTTAGATCTTCAAGTGTTCTTCATTTTCACCAAGAACACCTACTAGTTCTTAGACCGTGAACCCCCTCCCAAGCTTTAAAAACGTGAGTATATCTTCTATCTCATAGTTAGGCTTGTTAAACTCTTGATTCCTAGCCTTGAATCATCTTATAATGCATGAACTCCAATAGTTTACGGCCATGACCATCTCCCTTGGCCGTAAACCCTTGTTTAGGGCATGTTTGGCCTCAAACTCATGTCATACTACAACACAAGATCATGGACACTTAGAGGATGCAACATAGAGCCTTGCACCACACTTTTTGACAAGTTCTTCAAGGCGTGTACGGCCGTAAACTCCATGGCCGTACACACCTAACCATATACTCCTTAGGGCCGTGAACACAATGGCCGTGAACACAAGGGCCGTGAACACCTTGGCCATAAACACACTTGTGTGACCGTAAACCCCTTAGATGCAATCCTTTGTGATTGTAACACTTCCATATAAGTGTTTCCTAGTTCCTAAGATGTTTTCTTTACATGATTAGTTGTATAAACACTAATTATATACATATATGTGTCATTATATGCTTATTAGGATCTGTTGTGCTCAAGTCTTCACTTGACACTTAGCATCCTACAAACCGATCTTTCATTCGCATCACTCACTGCAGGTGAGTTCATACCCCTTAATTTACCTTTTATATGATTTTAAATACTTTTATGGGGGGAATACGAGTAGAGACATTATAGTTATTATAACAATCACATGTGATTAATAACTATCAAACAAATGGATTTCTTATACTTCAAATTGTGTTTTCAAACAAATCGCTTCAAATCGTTTTACAAACTCTTTTATATGCAAAACTCTTTATCAAACTCTTTTAAGCTTATATTTTATCAAAAGTATGTCTATATAGATATAGTTATATAAGTAGGATTGAAAGGACGTAGGACTGATAACTCGCCTTACTTCCTGTTCCTTGTTTGGTTGTGGCCTTAGGGTATCAGTTGTTTGTCCGAAGGTCATTTAAATCTTAGTTATATATTATGTGTATGTATATAGATATAAAAGTTCTTCTTTCAGTTCAATACCTTTGGGTAGCAAAGGTGTACAAACATGTTCATTCATACAAACAACAATACTAGTAAACTATAATAGTTATAGTTTAGGAAGTCACTACTTACTATTACTAGAACAATGAAACATACAAGAGTCAGTACATACTATAACGAGAGACAATACTCACTATAAAGAGAAACATATAGAGCATACTATAACGAGAGACAATACTCACTATAAAGAGAAACAGATAGAGCATACTATAACGAGAAACAATACATACTACACACTATACACTAGAGAACATACTACATACTAGACAGAGAGAACATACACTACACTAGAACATACTATACAAATACAAGAATACTATAACATTAATGTGAGATACTACTTCATGGCTCGGTAATATACTGTTGCGTCACATTTTGTACCCAGAGTCTCGTGGAGGGAGAGCGTGAATTTGTGTATAGATCTATACGGGACTGACCATCCTACACCTTGCTGCTAGCTACAGTGGGACCTGCAGGTCTACGGGTGACGAATGTCATATCATTTCGACGTCTCGAACGTCGTGTTATGCTAGTCGATCAAGTATGGTTACAAACTTATCACATTTTGCCTTAATTAAAATAAACACGTTTAAGGTAGTTAGTACATTGGTAGTTACATAGATAGAACTACCGTACATCTTTATTTTCCCATTTCATTCACATTGTGATCTTCTCACATAAACGGTAATGAAAACTATATTCCGGTAATGATAGACATACTTTGGGAAAATACTCACTTTTACAAAAGAACAAACATAAAGAACAGTTGAGTCTTGGTAGAAGACTACTTTAGTAGAAAATATAGGATTTTCTAGGAAGTTTACAAACATTTACAAACTTTTACATCAAACATTTACAAGCACATTCTTCAAACTTATACAAACAATGACACTAAAATACTTATGAACTCACCAGCTTTAATGCTGATCTACGCTTTCAAAATAACTTGTATTCTCAGGTCACCGGTACACAGGTACTGATGAGCAGGTTTTGAGAAGATGGAGCATGTTCATGACTTATCTCTTATTTTGATTCATATTTTTGGTGTCTTATAAACTATACAGAACACATTTGTATTAAATTATATTATTAATTTAATGGATGATGTTGTTGCTTGTTTTACTATTATGCATTGTTGTGATACTGTACATGACGTCCTCCGCCCCCGAACGTTTCCGCCGTTCCGGTTTTGGTGTGTGACAGATTGGTATCAGAGCATTGTTTATAGTGAATTGAGTATATCAACCCATAAAAGATATACAACTATAAACACAACGGGATTAAGTACTCTGACCAAGAGTTTATACTTTTAAATAATAAAATATTTAACCAAAGTATACATACCTGCATTCATACTAAAATCAGTGTCACTAGGACAGAACAAAAGTTTTACAATTGTTGGACAGCACAAGCAGGCTTGGGAACATATAATCATATCTGGGAGTGATATAGCCTTATCAACTATATCTTTCCGAGAAGTGATTAGCTTGTGCCTGGGAATGGTTGTGGTGTTGCAGCAAGTCTAAAAACTTACCAACACTACTACAATGAGAACATTAGAACCAAACATAAACTTAAAATACTATAGGAGTATTTTGTGTTACTATAATTACTTATGTGCAAACTAAAAAGATTTTCATTAGTATGTTAATAGTTGTTGAGTGGATACGCTAAGGTTATATGTGACTAGGGTGTCATAGACTTAGAATATGTGATCTTTGCTTTACTTCATGTTCCTTGTTTGGTTGTGGGCTTAGAGTTAGGGTCACTTATTCGAAGGTCTATCCTGTTTTGGTTACATATGACTGGTATGCACTACGCAAATGTTGGAGTAACTGGTAAGGATCATCTTATAATTATCTTAATTAATACGTCTATTAATTATTTCTTTTACCCCTTTTCTTGCGTAGATAACATGGCTGGATTCCATCCCCACGGCGACCCGTACTTTCCCAACCACGGCAATGGTGGATGGCTCGATGACGAGCCAGAAGAGAATCATGTGATTCCGTTAGACGATGACTTCGCAGAGAACTTCCTGGAGGATTCTGACTCCGAGCCCGAAGTCAATAATAAACCCCTGGTAGCTCCAAACCCAAATCCTAACCCTCGTCCAGCTTTTCAAGGCCCGACGCCTTTGTGGGTGGAAAGTTTGGAGACATGGAGTCAGGAACATGGTCAGCCTATTCCATACAACGGAGACCGAAGCTTCTACAATGTGAGTGAGGGAGGCTCAGCGGACAGACTCCTGCCAATTCTTGTCCGCAGGGTTGCTCGTAACGAAATACAGGGTAGGACAGCCCTCAACCGAATTGCGGAAATTGATGCCAATGCGAGGATCAATAATATCCACATTCATCGTCTGGAAGATGCTCGCGAGAGGACTGCGAGAGACCATGAGTCTCTTCTGCAAGAACTAGATGTGACTCGAGCCGAAGTCATAGAACATCATGTGCGCCACCGAGTGTACGAGCGACGCCTTCTTGACATGGAGCGTCAGTTGGCTGACTTAAGTGTTCGCCCAATGGGTCCCGTTGCCAGTAGGGAATGCTCTGGTCGAATTTCCTTTTTAATCTAGGGATTAGCCTTCTTATCTATGCTCTAAGTAGCACTTTTCCCTGTAATTTCCTGTTATCTTAAGACCTTCAATTTTCGGTCAATAGCTCTTTATTTTGTCAAAATTTTCTTATCTTGGTGTGATTTAAGACCTTCCCCTATGTCATTTTCCCGAACTTGTTACATCTTTAATACCAATATTATTGACAGATATCTAATTTCATGGAAAGTATCCAAATGCTTTCATCTTACTAAGTACTAGATCTCTATTCAATCATGCTTTCAATTGTGTTGTTGGTCTATGGAGAGTTAGTCCATGAGTCATTCTCATCATACTCTATTAAATTCTTACCATTATCTTCATCTTTGTGATTTTGTAGCTTCAATATGCCTCCGCGTAGATCAAACAGGCGCGCTACTCCAATAACTCTGAATCAAACTCCACCTCCTCCTCCTCAATACAACTCATCAGCTATTCAAGCTGCTGTGAATGCGGCTGTTACGGCAGCCCTAGCACAATTCACCTCGATCGCTACTAGAGGGAGTGGGACGAATGTGCCTCCCACAACAGTTGAAGCTCCAGTGCGCTCTAGGGAGTGCTCGTATAAGGACTTCACCAACTGTAAGCCCAGGTCCTTCAACGGGACTGGCAGAATCATTGCCCTCTCGCGATGGTTCGAGAAGACGGAATCGATCTTTGAGATATGTTCTTATCCGGAAGGGAGCAAAGTAAAATTTGACGCATGCACCTTCGCGGACCGAGCCCTGACATGGTGGAATAGCCATGTCAAGTCCCTATCTCTTATAGTGGCAAACGCTATGGGCTGGGAAGCTCTGAAGGAGCTTATGATCGAGGAATACTGCCCGAGGGGCGAAGTTCAGAAGTTAGAGCAGGAGCTCTTGAGCCTAACCATGAAGGGCTCCGACATAGTCTCCTACACTGCCAAATTCAGCGATCTGGTAGCACTATGTCCGGGAATGGTCCCTTCTGAAGCAAAGAAGGTGGAAAGGTATATTTGGGGGCTGATGCCTCCATTTCAGGGGAATGTCCTAGCTTCTAACCCCACTACCTTCGATAGTGCCAAGCGATTGGCACAACGGCTCATCGACCATGGGGTCTGTACCCCGTCAACAACAACAATCCTAGCCCTCCCAGAACCCTCCAAAGCCGCTGATAACAAGCGGAAGTTCTGGGATGACAAGAAGAAGAAAGCTGCCAAAAAGCAGCAGGTCGTAGCGGTTCATGTTGCGATAGCACCTGCTGCTGCTGCACCGGTAAAGCAGTACGCAAGAAGCTTGCCGAAGTGCATCAAATGCAGCTTCCACCACAATGGACCCTGCCGGGAAATCCAGTGCTCTAACTGCAACAGGAAGGGGCATACTACCCGTTTCAGCAAAGCTCCGGCAAGGCCAATCACCCAAGTCCCCGGTGCTGGTGTGGGCCAGGCTTGCTACGGTTGTGGCGAGGTGGGCCACTACAAAAGGAACTGCCCGGAGGCAGGGAATGCCGACGAAGTGGGAAGAGTTTTGGCTATAAGCCACGAGGAAGCAGTTTCCGACCCCATAGTGGTTACTGGTGCGTTTCTCCTCGATAACTCATATGCATGCATATTGTTTGATAGTGGAGCGGAGAGGAGTTTCATGAACCACAAATTTGCTCACTTGCTTAAGAAAAAATCACGTGCACTTAAAGAACCGTTCACTGTAGAAATGGCTAACGGAAAGACAGAGAGCACTAGTTGCATATACATAGGATGTACACTAACACTAGATAGCCATTCATTTCCAATCGACCTCATGTCGGTCTCAATTAAAAGTTTCGACATCATAATCGGCATGGATTGGTTGAGTTCTCATCGTGCCGACATCATGTGCTACGAGAAGTTTGTTCGCCTTAATCTGTCGTCTAGCGAAACCCTAGTTATCTACGGCGACAAACCCAGTACGAACCTTCGTATCATCTCGAGCATACAAGCCCAGAAGTACTTACGAAAGGAATGTCGTGCATTCCTTGCTCATGTTGTCGATGTGAGCCAAGAGACGAAGGACATAAAGAACATCCAAGTGGTACATGACTTTCCCGACATCTTTCCAGAAGAACTCCCAGGGTTACCTCCACAGCGTCAAGTCGAGTTCAGAATCGACTTAGTTCCAGGGGCTACCACAGTAGCCAAATCGCCCTATCGTCTAGGACCAGCTGAGATGTAGGTGCTATCCAGTCAACTTAACGAATTGCTCAGCAAGGGCTTTTTCAGACCAAGCTTCTCACCCTGGGGAGCACCGGTTTTATTCGTCAAGAAGAAAGACGGATCGTTCCGTATGTCAAAAATCGTTACCCTCTGCGTCGCATAGACGATTTGTTTGACCAACTTCAAGGGGCGAACTTCTTTTCAAAGATATACCTCAGATCCGGGTATCACCTATTACGATTGTTAGGGGAGGATGTTCCGAAGACAGCCTTCCGAACTCGTTATGGGCACTACGAGTTTGTAGTGATGCCATTCGGATTGACCAATGCGCCCGCAGTATTCAAGGACTTAATGAATAGGGTGTGCCATCCTTACTTGGATTAGTTCGTCATTGTCTTCATCGATGACATACTTATCTACTCTCGAAGTAAGGAGGAGCATAGTCAACATCTACGTCAGGTCTTAGAAACACTGCGAATTTTGGATCCGAAGAGTCACATTCTTGGGGCACGTGGTTAGTGAAGAGATAATTCACGTGGACCCTTCCAAAATCAAATCCATTGAGAACTGGTCAGCACCAAAGACGCCTACTGAAATTCGTCAATTTCTAGGCCTCGCTGGCTACTATCGCAGGTTCATTCAGAACTTCTCTCGGATTGCGAAACCGCTTACAACATTGACCCAGAAGGGCGTGGGCTTTGACTGGGAAGAGAAGCAGGAGAAAGCATTCTAAACACTAAAGCGAGCCTTATGCACCGCACCGATACTATCCCTCCCCGAAGGGATAGAAGACTTTGTGGTTTATTGCGATGCATCCAATCAAGGGCTCGGCTGTGTTCTGATGCAGCGAGGTAAGGTCATCGCATATGCCTCAAGACAGCTGAAGACACACGAGGTCAACTACACCACACATGATCTTGAGTTAGGAGCAGTAGTGTTTGCTATGAAGATCTGGAGACGCTACCTGTATGGTACAAAAAGCACTATCTTTACAGACCACAAAAGCCTACAACATATATTCAACCAGAAGGAGCTCAATATGAGACAACGACGGTGGGTCGAGCTACTCAGTGATTACGAATACGAAATTGGTTATCATCCTGGCAAGGCCAACGTAGTAGCTGATGCCCTAAGTCGGAAAGAATACTCTGGTCGTAGAGTCAAATCTTTGACTATGACTATCCATTCACACTTTTCCACACAAATTAAGGAGGCTCAGTGTAACACCTGATTCTCGGTACGCATCTAATTTAAGAATTCTTGTTTTTTTCTCTGGGACTCGACGAGTTGGATGCCCAACTCGTCGAGTAGAGTCGAGATCTGCGGACCATTTAAGTAACCTAGTCGACGAGCCAGGAGACTGACTCGACGAGTAGGTGTTGTTTGAGTGAAACCCTAAATTTGAGGGTTTGCACCTTATTTAAACACTTTATCTTAGCCTTCATCGTCCCTATCACTCCCAGAGAGCTGTATATCGAAACCCTAACCGTTTTTGTGTGTTCTAAGGCCATTTTGGTGCATTTGGTGGATTGTGAAGCTTGAGAAGAAGAAAGAAGCTTGAGAGTTCGAGTTGAGGCTTGCATATCCATAGATTGTGGTCCATTTCCAGCTCAATCAAGGTAAAATGCACCTGCCTTGGTCTTCCATGTGTTTATTCATCCTTAGAAGCTTGGACTTTGGGTACATTTAGGGCTTTCCAAGCCATTTTCGGATTTGTGAGGTGTACATGGAATCTTGACTTCAGATCTGAGTCATTGGAGGGGTCTCATGGCATAAAGGTGCCAACTTTAAGACCATGAGAGCCCCATGCATCTTGTAGAACACCTTTTATGGCTTTTTAAGCCAAAGACCCCATGCATGTGCACCACGTTTGGAGCTTTACGTCTAAAATGGACATTAGAAGGCCAGATCTATGGTTTTGAGGTGTTAAGACACATTTAAATCGACTGTATAGTAATGGTCAAGGTTGGGCTCGACGAGTCGTTCTTGGGACTCGGCGAGCCGGGGTGTTTTGACCACCAAATCCTTTCTTTGGATGGACCAGTTGTTAGGATGGAAAGTCCCTTAGTTGTTTAGACAGGTAAAGAGACCTGGGAATCATAGGACTCGGCGAGTGTATGAATAGACTCGGCGAGTCCAAGGCAATCTCCCAACCTTGAAGATGAACTCGATGAGTTGTTCATACAACTCGGCGAATCATAGACTAGATGTATTCGTAGGAGGGAGATGAACTCGACGAGTTCAAGGTCGAACTCGGCGAGTCGAATGAAGATGGTCCCGATGGTGATTGAAGGAGAACCTGTCGAGTTCTTGCTAGACTCGACGAGCGGAGATAGGGATTGTATCGGGTTAGAGGAGTATGGACTCGACGAGTTGGTAGGCCAACTCGGTGAGTCAGGTCAACTGGATGTTGACTTTGACTAATGTTAACTTTGACTGAGCTTGAGTTGACCCTGGTTAGGGTTGTATATTCTATGTGATGACTTGGAAGAGTTGTTGTGTAGGGATTGAGGAGTCGGGGAGAGTTGACTTCCACATTGAGATCAGTGCAGACACTACGCGACATCTCGGTGAGTTACCTTCCGGTAGCGGTGGGTCTACGGCCACAATGTCGGCCCACCAGTAGGAGTTGTATGTTAGATGATTGTCTTTGTGATATTCATCTAGGTTTGCTACTACCTGATATGTTTATGTGCTAGCATGATATGTTATGTGTGATAGTGGTAATAAGGGGAGAATAGTCCCCAAGTTCGGTCGTTAGGACCGAAGGGTAGGTCGGGCACCCCAGAATTGCCTAACAGTATGTTTATGCTATGATATTATGTGGTAGTAGTAGGAGGTGAAATAGTCCTCGTATGTCGGGTGAAATAGACCGACGGGTACGTCAAGCACCCCAGAATGGCTTGACCTGGGTAGTCAGGCACCCTAGAAGTGCCTGACAGTACATGTGTGTTATATTATTACATGGTAGCGGTAGGGGGTGAAATAGTCCCCAGTAGTCGGGTGAAATAGACCGACGAGTACGTCAAGCACCCCAGAATGGCTTGACCTGGGTATGTCAAGCACCCCAGAATGGCTTGACATGGGTAGTCAGACACCCCAGAATTGCCTGACAATATGATATTGTATGGTATGTGGTATGATGGGGGAACTCACTAAGCTTTGTTCTTACAGTTTACATTTTTGGTTTCAGGTACCTCTTCAGCGAAGGGGAAGGAGCCGGCGCGGTAGCGGCACATCACACACACACCGGATTCCGCATTATGATATTCTTGGGAATGTACTTCCATTTTATTACTTTGGGTGAATTGGTTTTGAGACATGATATTATGGTTATTATGAATGAATGAAACAACGGTAATGTTTTGGTTAATTATTACTTAATTAAAATGAAATTTTTGGCCTTGAATTTTGGGATGTTACACTCAGCTTGAAGCTTTGAAACCTGAAAATGTGGCGGGTGAATCCCTGAGAGGGATGGATAAGAACTTGGTAGTCAAGGGTGGTGGAGCCTTATATCTCATGGATAGGATCTGGACACCGAAACACGGTGGATTCAGAGACTTGGTCATGACCGAAGCTCACAACACTCGATATTCCATCCACCCGGGTTCAGATAAGATGTATCTGGATCTTAAAAAGTTATATTGGTGGCCTAACATGAAAGCAGAGATTGCTACCTTCGTGAGTAAATGCCTTACTTGCGCCAAGGTTAAGGTCGAATGCTAGAAACCATCAGGTTTACTTCAACAACCAGAGATACTTGAATGGAAGTGGGAGCGGATCACGATGGACTTCATCACCAAGTTGCCCAAGACAACAGGTGGTCTCGATACCATTTGGGTGATCTTAGACAGGTTAACAAAGTTTGCACACTTCCTGCCTATCAAAGAAACTAACAAGATGGAGAAACCAACAAGAACATACATTAGGGAGATCGTACGACTGCATCGTGTTCCCATATCCATTATCTCTGATAGAGATAGTAGATTCACTTTGAAGTTCTGGCAGTCGCTACAAAGTTCCCTCAGAACTAGGTTGGACATGAGTACAGCCTACCATCCACAAACCGACGGATAAAGTGAGAGGACTATTCAAACTTTGGAAGATATGTTGTGAGCCTGCGTGATAGACTTTGGGAAGGCATGGGATACTCATTTACCCCTTGTCGAGTTCTCCTACAACAATAGTTATCACACGAGCATAAAGGTTGCGTCACGTTTTGTACCCAGAGTCTCTTCGAGGGAGAGCGTGAGTTTGTGTATAGATCTATATGGGACTGACCATCCTACACCTTGCTGCTAGCTACAGTGGGACCTACACGTCTACGGGTGACGAATGTCATATCATTTCGACGTCTCGAACGTCATGTTATACTAGTCGATCAAGTATGGTTACAATCTTATCACATTTTGCCTTAATAAAAATAAACACGTTTAAGGTAGTTAGTACATTGGTAGTTACTTAGATAGAACTACAGTACATCTTTATTTTCCCATTTCATTCACATTGTGATCTTCTCACATAAACGGTAATGAAAACTATATTTTGGTAATGATAGTCATACTTTGGGAAAATACTCACTTTTACAAAATAACAAACATAAAGAACAGTTGAGTCTTGGTAGAAGACTACTTTAGTAGAAAATATAGGATTTTCTAGGAAGTTTACAAACATTTACATCAAACACTTACAAACTTTTACATAAGACATTTACAAGCACATTCTTCAAACTTATACAAACAATCACACTAAAATACTTATAAACTCACCAGCTTTAATGTTGATCTACGCTTTCAAAATAACTTGTATTCTCAGGTCACCAGTAGACAAGTACCGATGACCAGGTTTTGAGAAGATAGAGCACGTTCAAGACTCATCTCTTATTTTGATTCATATTTTTGGTGTCTTATAAACTATACAAAACACACTTGTATTAAATTAGATTATAAATGCAATGGATGATGTTGTTGCTTGTTTTACTATTATGCATTGTTGTGATACTGTACATGACGTCCTCCGCCCCCGAACGTTTCTGCCGTTCCGATTTTGGGGTGTGACATATGTGAACAAGGAATTAGTCTTAATTTCCTAAATACGAAGGTTCTCATTCATCATACAATACCAGTTGCATGATTCCAAGTTTCTGTCTAATTGAAACTTGGGCGATGAGAATTTTTCCTTATTTGGTAAATTTCTGACATTACCACAAATAACATAACTAAGAATCATATCCATTATATTGCTAACAACAGAAACAAATAAACATCAATTTTCAATAACAACATTGCAAGGATAAATAAATAAGATAAAACTCAAATTTTCATTTATTTATAAAATGCGGAAAAACTTGTCCTTACAACGCAATTCAAATGAAAACTATGCTTATTACATATTCCTAAGCAATCTATCCTAACTCTTAAACAGTAGCTCAAAAATCCGATTTTCGAATTGTGCGATCGAAATCCATTTCTTCGTGATAAGACTCAGCTCACTCTTCCTTTAAGCTTCCTTTCTTTTCTTCGATCCTACAAAACATCAAAATGTAATCATATCACATCATGTATCAAGAATCTACAAATAGGAACTTAATAGAGTTAGATAGTGGATTTTACCTGAAGTAGAGTCATACATCTTGCTCTCCCATCTCTTAGATATCTCAGGTAGTCACGGCAGCTTTGTGACCAATGCCCCTTCTTTTGGCAGTAGATACACACAGACTCTTTGGGAATGGCACAAGGGACTATCTTAGAATTAGCCTTTCTCTTGCGTAGAGGAAACTTTTCTGGACTTCCAATGTTGCCATTGTCCATAGAAGGTTGGGACATTGATTTACCAGACAAATTTGCTTAACCGGTCTGCCAAATCATTTCTGATTCAGCAGCAATAAGCAAATAAGTCAAATAAATGAGGGTCGTGTTGTGGCCCATCATATAGTACTCTCTAATGAACTCACCATATGAGTCAGGAAGTGATTGAAGAACCAAGTCAACAGCCAGCTTCCTAGAGACTTCGACACCCAACATTCCCAGTATGTTAATATGAAACTTCATATCCAAGACATGAGCACATATAGACTTTCCATCTTCATGTTTGTTTGCCAATAGGCTTGAGTGACCTTGAACTTTTCAAGTCTTCGAACACGTGGGTCAGGAGAATTATTGGAGGAGGTGGAGGAAGTGAAGCATGATTTCCATTTCCACAATCCAATCGTGGAACATCATCTTCATGTGGAAAACGTTTTCCAACGGATTCAGGAAGACCATAGTTGTTAGATTTTGACATCTACAAAACGGGAGAAATTCAAGTTAGTTGATAAAATCCTCAATATAGCACCCAAATGAAATATTGAGGCTAGGATCCAACACAATATTCTACAACTTGGAAGAGGGGTGTCGTAATCCAAATTGCAGAAAATTTTAAGGTAGGTGAATGACGATTTACCAATTTCCACCATGAAAAACGAAAATTAAAGGTTTAAGTTTTAAATGAATTGAAACTCCTAGATCTTTTGAGATTCATTGAACTTTTCAATGGCATGTTTAATCTCGATTGTGCCCTTCATGTTTGTGACTGGGATGCCGAGGATCACAAACAAGGTGTGGATAACAATGCAAATATACTTGGTACTCTCAATGTCACTATCACCTAATCAATGTGTCGGTTAACCACACACGCTCCATTGATCTATGACAAACATTGAGTCACCCTCTGCCATCCTTGCCAATCCCAAATTAGTGTGCCAGTTAACCACACACGCTCCACTAATGTCTTGGCAAGGTGCAAAGTGTAATTTCATGGGTTAGCACCAATTCCACATTTTTCCTAAAGTAACTAAGATTTGGGAATTGATAAAAGGTTTAGTTACTTGCATTACATTATACTTATAATGGAAGGTTGTGTCCTATCCTACCCGTTCGGCTAACGACCCTCCACTAGTCAAGAGTGCGGTGGGTAAGAGTGGATACCCATTCAATCGCCATTTTATAGGCAATTTCCTTAAACACCCCTTAGAGACCAGCTTCGTGAATGAGGCCTACTAACGGTAAGACTGACTATTTACTTATACATATATAATATGTTAAACATTTAAATGTTATATAGTATAAGGTGTATTTTATACTTTTAAAATACTAAGTGGTTTAAACTTATTAATATATTAGACCTTTAATCTTAAACCATATAATTATTATTTATTAATTATCTATTTTAATTAAACTCTTAATTAAATTAATAAACCATAAGGGTGTCAATTGAACTTTTCAAAACTTTAGGGTTTTAGAATTTAATATTTCAAAATTAATACCTTTTAATTAAAATTAAATTCCAAAACTTGAGTGCAAGTTTTGAAACCTTTCAAAACATTAGGGTTTAACTATTTAAATTTCAAAAACTAAAACTTTTAAGTTCAAATTTAAACTATAAAACCTATAGGGTGCAACCTGAAACTTTTACAAATTACTAGGTTAAATATTTGACTAATAATAATCCTATATTATCCATATTTAACCAAATCCATCAATTTTGATGAGGATAACCATTCCAAACAAAAAAAATCGATTTTAGGCAATAAAAACGAGTTTTGGAAGCAATCCTCAACAAAATCTGGCAAGAAAATCGAAAAATTTGGCAACAGACCCTTGGACTCGTCGAGTCCACTATGGAACTCATCGAATAGGACCTACTCATCGAGTCCATAAATGGACTCGGCGAGTCTTCCAATCAGAGAACAAATAATTTGATTTTCTTGAACTTTGGCAATTCACTTTTGCATCTATTCACTATAAAATGACCTAGGCTCTGATACCACTGTTGGGTAATAAGCATTACATCATTCCTATGGTGTACATGCGACCCTAATTGATTTGATCTATTTTTTCTACTATTAACACAACAAAATTGAATACCAAAGCATAACCTCTTGATCTAACATGCTATTATCGAAATTGACATAAGATTAGGGTTAGAAATTTTACCTTGATTTTTATGTAGCAATAACAATCACAATCTTTCTTGATCTTGACTTCTGAAAGCTTAGTGCGTCAAGTGTTGCACCTCTAATGGAGTCACAAACACTACTAGCAACAAGATGACTTAGGAGAGGGGAGGAAAGCGGCTAGGGCAACACCAGCAAGCATAGGGCCGAAATCCTTATGTTAAGGGTTCTATTTATACTTGTGGCTGCTTGGGTTTTTAGCTGGAAACCCTAATATGACGGCTTAAGCCTTAAGCAGCCCATGGATTCCTTCTAGAATATCCCTTGGACGATTTCCTTATGGGCTTTCCATAGAATTCGTCCAACCTATATCCCAAGGTGATCCATCAGCCCAACTGCAGTTATCTTATAATTACAGTTCCATTCCCCTTATTTTAATTAATCTCTTTTGACCACAAAATTAATTCTAAATTAATTCTTCATCAATATTAATTAAACAATATGATTTCGCTTTTAATATATTATTCTTATAATATATTAATAAATCATAATTAATCCTCTTTCTCCTTAATTCATCCTATCAGTTCTTATGGTGAAGGCAACCCAAAAGGACCATGCTCATAATCGGGTCAAGTACATACCAAAATAGTTATGGGCTTAGAAATTGTAACATTCTGTTTATTTATTATTTAATAAATTGATAGATAAAATTTGATGAACGAATAGTCGCAATAAATTCATATTATTTAGTGGGGTGTTGGTTTCGGGAAGCCAAATGTTATAAACCGGATCGTTCAGGGGTTAAAAAGTAATTTTGGAATTTATTTTGAAACGATTTTGGAGACTAAGGGACTATTTGGTAAGTATTAGACTTAAATTGTAAAGGATTTCAGGAGGCTGGGTTAAAAAGGTAAATTTCGGACTTAAAATGAAAGGAATTGGGGGAGCAGGGGTATATAGAGTAAATATTGGGCCTTTGTTGCAAAAGTGTTTATGGGAGGGACCGGTTCTTCCATTATGGCAAACTTCTAATATGGAGTGGGTATTTAAGGGTTCTAAACCCTAACCCTAAGGGAAGGAATCAGCCGCCACCCCACCTTATCTCTCCCGTTTGCGGCCACACACCTCACGACTCCTCCCTCACTGATCATTGTTCCTCGTATGTGAAGTCGGAAGACCACTAGGATGCCACCGATGTGGTTACTGCCGCCAGTAAATCCGAGAACGCCAATAGGAGGGTCGTGGAACCCCTTCAGCCGCCGCCATGACCAGACGCGCCTCCCTCCCTCCTTCTGTCTGTGTGGTTCGTCGCCACTCACGTCGTCGTGTCAAGCAACGGCCGTTGTGCTCTTCTTCTTCTGCTTCTGCTGCTGTAGTTGTGATTATCGATGCTGGATTGCCACCATTTCCCCACCGTGAACGTCCCCATATCTGTTTGCGGTCATACCTATATGTTACCCCCGCTGTCGCCGTCGTTTTGCGCCGCCAGGAGGGGTGGCTGGACTCGTTCACGGCCATAAGTGTTTTGGGGTGTTGTGTTCGATTGTGGTGATGGTATGAGGCTACTAGAATGACTTTTGGTCGGAGACCCGAAGGAAAATCCCACTGCCACCATTCGCCACCGTCGGCCACTGCAAGGTGGTTTTGTGTGTGTGTGTGTGTGTGTGCTTAGCTTAGCTGTGTGTAAGTGTGTGTTTAGCTTAGTTGGGTGTGTGTTAATTGAGAATTGTTTTGTAAAATGTAATTAGGAATTTGAAATAATGGAAAAGAAACCCTATCCACCACCGTGAGGTGGTGGCTGCCGTCATCGGCCGCTGTGTCGGGTGGCGGTGTGCTTTGCATTGTTGTGTTTGATTCGTTTGGGGTGCATTAAACCCTAATGGGCCCAATGAAGCCCTAATGGGCCTAGTGAAACCCTAATGGGCCTAATGAACCCTAATTAATCAAAAGACCTAGCTATTGGGCCTATTGGGCTAAGATGGGTTGGAAACCCTAATTAGGGTTTGGAAAACCCTAATGCCATGAAACCCTAATTTGGGATTTATCGGGACCGCATCGGGATTATTTAATGAACTTAAAATGTTAATTAATAATCATTGCAAATTAACCTAAGACCAGGTGGGACTTAATAAATTAAGTCTTTGAGGGGGGTTAAGTAGGGACACTTAACCCTAATCGTCATTTTATGTGAAAAACTCTAATTAGGTTTGGATGCTTATTGAGCCACTTATTGGACTAAGCTGTTGTGGGCCTGAATGGGCCAATTGGGAACATGTTATGGACTAAGGAAATCATTGGGCCTTAGGACAGGATCCATTAGAGAGGCTTGGGCCCAATTTGGAAAATTGGTCCATGTGTTGGGCTTTGGTCCATGGTTTGGCTTTTGGGCCTTGAATTGAATAAAGCTAAGTTAGGGTAAAGTAGTCTTTTACCCCAAGTATAGAGTTGTGGTTATGTGTTGGAACCCAATTATTAATTGGGTATTGTTTGATTTTGAAAGTTCGGGAATCTGTCAACCAGCAAGGGGAGTTTTATCTGCGAGGCTTCAGCAGTGCCAGGTGAGTCTTCTCACCATACCAATGGGTCTAAGGCACCAAGGCCGTCCCATTTTATGATAGTTGGTATACTTGCTATGTAGAGGTGTGTGATATGTATGTATACATGATATGCGGTAGAGATAGCCTTTGTGGCTAATGGTAGAGATAGCCTTCTGGCTAATGGTAGAGACAGCCTTTATGGCTGATGGTAGAGATAGCCTTGTGGCTAATGGTACAAATAGCCTTTGTGGCTAACGGTAGAGATAGTTTGTATAGCTAATTGATATGTGCTAATGGTAGAGATAGCTTTTATAGCTATTTAATATGTGATATGTGGTAGAAGTAGCTTTTATAGCTGATTGATATGTGATAATAGTAGAGATAGTTTTTATATCTGAATGACATGTGATAATGGTAGAGATAGCTTTTATAGCTAAATGACAGGTGATATGTGATAGAGGTAGCTTTTATAGCCACTTGCTCTGTATTATGCGGTAGAGATAACTATTACAGCTAATACGATATGTGTTATGTGGATTGTGTGTGGGGTATTCTATGGGGGACTCACTAAGCTTCGTGCTTATGGTTTATAGTTTTGGTTTCAGGCATCGTCGATTTGGAAAAGAAGGGCTCGGATTGATCGCAGTGCACACACCTATGATTTCCACAATGAATGATTTTGGGACGAACTCTGATAAATGTTTTTAATTAACAATGTTTTGGAATGTTTGGATTAAATGGTATCTATGCTTATTTATATTAAATATAAAATTTTTACTCCTGATTTTTGGGTCGTTACAAGTTGGTATCAGAGCCTTGGTTTGAGGGATTCGGACATACTTTCGGGTGAGTCTAAACTCAAACTGAGGATCTGTAAAGTTTTCAAAAGGAAATGTTTTTAAGTAAAGAATTTCTAATATAAGAAAGGGTGTGGTGCATGCAATCAGTCGAGCTCAAGTAAGTTTCCCAGAATACCCACATATGTTGTCTGTTATGATTTGATTATGAATCTGTGAATCGCACGCTAGTTAGGGTAGGGGAGATGCATGTATATGTTGTATGAGCTGGTAGACTTGCATGTTGGTGCTGAGTAGTTACCAATAGGTTGGCCTGATATGTGATCCTTGTAGCCGCAAGAATATTGGATGTCATGTTGGACTGAGAATGATAATTGGTATTTGTAACTATTATGTGTATGCTTTTAAAATTGTATACGGTTAGGATCTTATAGCCTTAGAATAATTGATTTGGCCTTATTTCTTGTTCCTTGTTTGGTTGTGGTCCTAGGGTAGAGTCTATTATTCGACAGTCTATCAGATCCTGTTCTGTGTATAATTTGCATGCATAGGGCAGCCGAATGTGAGGATGGATCGATGTGGATAGCGCGAGTTGCGATATGTGGGTGGAATGTTCTATGGCAGTTCTTTGGATCGAATTGCTTCTGCAGGAATGCTGCTTGCTTCTTGCTTTGTGGAACTCTTGAGTGATGGGAGTCAGCTACTAAGTGGGTATGACGATATCCAGGAAGTGGATGGCTGGCATCATGGGGAGTTCCTCAGTAGCTGATGGCAGGGCGAGGTTGGGAACCTAGGAAAGCCTAGGATGTGCTCCAGTGAGTTAGTGGGGTGGTTTGGTGAGGTTCGGAGCCTAGGGGGAGCCTAGGAGGTGCTTCGGTGGATATTATGTTGTTGTTTAGCGGATATTCGGTGCATCAATGGGGTAGGTGACTTAGAGGATTCGGGAGGATTGCTGAGGAAAGTATGGATAGGTGTGGAAGGTAGTATGGGCCCGTACTACTGGAAGCACAGGATCCATACTCGAATCAGTGAGAGTCTTGGAGAATCTAAGAAACCTGGGAAAGAGAATCCTTGATTATGATTGGACTGTGGGAATAGCTGTTATGCAAAATACGGATGAGAACGCAAGGAGAAGGACAAGGGTTTGGTCCCGGCCCCGATAGTACTTTTGGGATTGGGAGACTATGTCTTGGGGATAGTTAGTAGCCCGGTGTAGAGCAGAGGTTGCTCCAACTATTGCAGTTCAGCCGTTGAAAATTGAGCTGGTGAGTGGCTCAGGGTGCGGGACCCTAAATGATATGATTTCTAGAGCTCGAGAGCAGGGATTGGTTTGGAGCATGTCGGGAAGAGGGGAACAGATCGCGTGCTTATATTGGAGGGTCTCGGGAAGAGACCCAAGAGTTCGGGTCAGCTTTTGAGAGGCCAGCAGGGCAGGATTCAGTGCAGTTCCTATGGGAAACCGCACGAGGGTTTTCGTTTCAAGGGTTTTAGTAAGTGTATATTTGGGTTTGTTTTCGCGCTTGTGTTCGGGGTTATATCTTCAAACATTGTGTTATGTTGTTTGTATACCGTAAGTTACGGGGTGGTTAGTGAGCAGTCGTTTCTCTTTCTGATGGTTTGGAGCGTCCCACGTTTTTTGGGTCGGTAGTCGAGATCGGTTCAGAGACGTGATGCGGAAGGTCTGCGGTCAGGATTGGTAACTCAGACATTGTGCTCAAGTCACCTTTTGGAAGCACTAGTGGAAGTGGTTTACTGTTAAGGCTTGGCCTGGACATCGGTTATTTGGACTTTAAGGTATAGGTGGGGCATCATTTTAAGGTGTCTGAGATTATTAGTTTCGCTAGGATTCGAGAGGGGTTTGCCTGATCTTCAGGGATTGTGTGGACATTGGGGGTTTGGGCCCACAATAGAGCACTCGCACGGACAAGAAACAGGTTGTCAGCAATTGGTTGTTAAAGAGTAAGAAGGATCGGGACTCCTTCAAATCTCATGTATTGCGAAGACTTAGTTGAATCTAAGTGGGGGAGAACCGCGCAGGTATTCAGGACAGGGACATGTATGAGACCGAAATGGACTTCTCGAGGAAAAAGGTGGTCCAAGTGGCTATTCGGTTTGAGGGTTATGTGAGTTTGGAGTTCGGTAGAACTCCCCAGCGTGTGAACCGCGTCTTCTTGGGGGCTTGATAGCAGAAGTTGGGGAAACAGGTTGGGGCTCCAGTCATGAATGGAGTTCAATTCGGGTGTTCAGTGGAGTGCATGCTCGACTCTATATGTGTTTGAATCGATAGCTTAGGAGTAAGGGATTAGGCTACGGTTGTGTTAGGATGAAAGTGTTGTAAGACTACGGGGGAGCCGTAGCATTCACTAATGATCAGTCGGTATGGAGGTGTTGTAAGACTACGGGGGAGCTGTAGCATTCACTCATGGTCAACAGAGTGAAAGTGTTGTAAGACTGCGAGTGTAGCCGTAGCATTCACTAGGTTGGTAGAGAGCATGGGAGTGTTATTAGAACATGGAAGGAACAGTAGTACCCACCAGTTCGGGTGCAGCAGTGGGGATATGGAAATCCACGGATTGGATTTCGAAATTTCCTGGATGGATTAGATCTGGTTGAGCCAGTGATAAGATTGTAAGGAACGCCACTACAGTTATGAGATCGAGGAAGCAAGGGATTGCTTAAGGTTGCTTATTACATAAGCCTACCATTGGTTAGGTAGCAATCACTTTTAGCCTTGGATTTAGTGATGTCAGGGTTCGACGCGTGGAACCGAATGGTTAGATCAGAAAATTGCTAGTCACAGCGACATGATAACTAGTGGCAACTAGTTCCTGAGAAGGGTTTCGTTCAGAAGTCGTGTGAGGCGACTAAGTGGGGGGTCCTTTGGCTCCGCAGCCGGGCCGAAACCCGGTATTTCAGATGATTGGTGAACGAATTGAGACCAGGGAGGTCTCGATAGATTTTGGCAAGTAGCCATGTGGCAGTATACTGCTTCAGGCAGTTCAGTGTTTGGGCAGTTTCGGCATTTGAGCAGTGTTAGTATTTGGGTTCTAGCTTGCAAGTACGAACGGGGTAGCTGGTTGACTGGGGAGTTACAAGTCACTCACAGTAGGAGTATCTGAGCCTTGGCCAAGTATGAGGGATCTGCAAGGATGATAAGTTCTGTGACCCTGTTTTATAGTGAGAACCTCGAGTTATCAGAAGTTGAGTAGACAGTTGAGGGGTAAACGGACAGGATTCAATGATAATGATTCAGTATGAGTGGTCTGTCGGGGAATCAGACTATCTCAAGACAGTAGATTTCAGATGGAGTAGATGTGATCTAGTTGTAGGGAATTCGTTCATCTTCAGGTTTTAGGATCCTGCTAGAGTGGGTTATGGTTGCCTTGAAAAGGCTAGTCGCGGTTACCCTGGGAAGGCTAGGGTGTGCCCAGGATTGTAACAATGTCGCCCAAGTTGTCGGGCGTGTAAGGGATGGTAAGGGATGATTTCGAGGACGAAATCTAATTTAAGTGGGGGAGAGTTGTAACATTATGTTTATTTAATAAATTGATAGATAAAATTTGATGAACAAATAGTCGCAATAAATTCATATTATTTAGTGGGGTGTTGGTTTTAGGAAGCCAAATGTTATAAATCGGATCATTCGGGGGTTAAAAGTAATTTTGGAATTTATTTTGAAAATATTTTGGAGGCTAAGGGACTATTTGGTAAGTATTAGACTTAAATTGTAAAGGATTTCAGGAGGCTGGGTTAAAAAGGTAAATTTTGGACTTAAAATGAAAGGAATTGGGGGAGCGGGGGTATAAAGAGTAAATATTGGGCCTTTGTTGCAAAAGTGTTTATGGGGAGGGACCGATTCTGCCATTATGGCAAACTTCTAATATGGAGTGGGTATTTAAGGGTTCTAAACCCTAACCCTAAGGGAAGGAATCAGCCGCCACCCCACCTTATCTCTCCCATTTGCGGCCACACACCTCACGACTCCTCCCTCACTGATCATTGTTCCTCGTGTGTGAAGTCGGAAGACCACCGGGATGCCACCGCTGTGGTTACTACCGCCGGTAAAGCCGAGAACACCAATAGGAGGGTCGTGGAACCCCTTGAGCCGCCGCCATGACCGGACGCGCCTCCCTCCCTCCTTCTGTTCGTGTGGTTCGTCGCCACTCACGTAGTCGTGTCAAGCAACGGCCGTTGTGCTCTTCTTCTTCTACATCTGCTGCAGTAGTTGTGATTATCGATGGTGGATTGCCAGCATTTCCCCACCGTGAACGTCCCCATCTCTGTTTGCGGTCATACCCATATGTTACCCCCGCTGTCGTCGTCGTTTTGCGCCGCCAGGAGGGGTGGCTGGTCTCGTTCACGGCCGTAAGTGTTTTGGGGTGTTGTGTTCGATTGTGGTGATGGTATGAGGCTACTAAAAAAATCCCACTGCCACCACCATGAGGTGGTGGCTACAACCACTCGCCACCGCCGGCCACTACAAGGTGGTTTTGTGTGTGTGTGTGTGTGTGCTTAGCTTAGCTGTGTGTGAGTGTGTGTTTAGCTTAGTTGGTTGTGTGTTAATTGAGAATTTTTTTGTAAAATGTAATTAGGAATTTGAAATAATGGAAAAGAAACCCTAACCACCACCGTGAGGTGGTGGCTGCCTCCACCGGCCGTCGTGTCGGGTGGCAGTGTGCTTTGCATTGTTGTGTTTGATTCGTTTGGGACGCTTGAAACCCTACTAGGCCTAATGAACCATAATTAATCAAAACACCTAGCATTGGGCCTATTGGGCTAAAATGGGTTGGAAACCCTAATTAGGGTTTGGAAAACCCTAATGCCATGAAACCCTAATTTGGGATTTATCGGGACCGCATCGGGATTATTTAATGAACTTAAAATGTTAATTAATAATCATTGCAAATTAACCTAAGACCAGGTGGGACTTAATGGATTAAGTCCTTGAGGGGGGTTAAGTAGGGACACTTAATCCTAATCGTCATTTTATGTGAAAAACTCTAATTGGGTTTGGATGCTTATTGGGCCACTTATTGGACTAAGCTGCTGTAGGCCTTAATGGGCCAATTGGGAACATGTTATGGACTAAGGAAATCATTGGGCCTTAGGATAGGACCCATTAGAGAGGCTTGGGCCGAATTTGGAAAATTGGGCCATGTGTTGGGCTTTGGTCCATGGTTTGGCTTTTGGGCCTTGAATTGGGCCTTGAATTGAATAAAGCTAAGTTAGGGTAAAGTAGTCTTTTACCCCAAGTATAGAGTTGTGGTTATGTGTTGGAACCCAATTATTAATTGGGTATTGTTTGATGTTGACAGTTCGAGAATGTGTCAACCAGCTAGGGGAGTTTTATCTGCGAGGCTTCAGCAGTGCCAGGTGAGTCTTCTCACCATACCAATGGGTCTAAGGCACCAAGGTCGTCCCATTTTATGATAGTTGGTATACTTGCTATGTAGAGGTGTGTGATATGTATGTATACATGATATGCGGTAGAGATAGCCTTTGTGGCTAATGGTAGAGATAGCCTTCTGGCTAATGGTAGAGACAGCCTTTATGGATGATGGTAGAGATAGCCTTTGTGACTAACGGTAGAGATAGCTTGTATAGCTAATTGATATGTGCTAATGGTAGAGATAGCTTTTATAGCTATTTAATATGTGATATGTGGTAGAAGTAGCTTTTATAGCTGATTGATATGTGATAATGGTAGAGATAGCTTTTATAGCTGATTGACATGTGATAATGGTAGAGATAGCTTTTATAGCTAAATGACAGGTGATATGTGGTTGGGGTGGATTTTATAGCCACTTGCTCTGTATTATGCGGTAGAGATAACTATTACAACTAATACGATATGTGTTATGTGGATTGTGTGTGGGTATGCTCTGGGGACTCACTAAGCTTCGTGCCTACGATTTATAGTTTTGGTTTCAGGCATCGTCGATTTGGAAAAGAAGGGCTCGGATTGATCGAAGTGCACACACCTATGATTTCCGCAATGAATGATTTTGGGACGAACTCTGATAAATGTTTTTAATTAACAATGTTTTGGAATGTTTGGATTAAATGGTATCTATGCTTAGCTATATTAAAAATAAAATTTTTACCCCTGATTTTTGGGTCGTTACAGAAACTTAATCCAACACTATCATCATAGCATACTAGTACATAAAGCATAACAGATAGTGGCAAACCGGACAATTATCACAGAGACAATCATCTAACTATAAGAAAGTACTAGTGGGTCGGCATTGGTGCCTTCGACCCATTTCTACCGGGAAGGTAACTCACCTCGAATGTTGTATGGTGGCTGTGAAATCTCCAGCTCTGAAATCATCCCAACTCAGTCCCTACACATAAAAGGTTTCCTTAATTCCCCTTTCATACTCATAACCCCTTCAGGGTCAACTTTGGTCAAAGTCAAAGTCAACATTTTGAGTTGACTCAACTCGCCGAGTTGGCCCTTTAACTCGCCGAGTTCCATAAATCATAAATCCCTAAAATCGCGATCCACCTCGTCGAGTTCTTTCATGAACTCGTCGAGTTCCTCCCTATCAACAGAATCGGGACTTCTCAAATCAATCCATCGAGTCTATCCTTGAACTCGTCGAGTTCTTCCTTTTAACAAAATCGGGACACTTCGACTCAAGTCGTCGAGTTCCTGTATGAACTCGTTGAGTTCTTCAGTCCGTTAAGCTTTCTTAATGCATTAAGCCATCATTCTTCGAATCTAAGTCTGTATTCCAGATCTGGGTCGAAAACACACTTAGGAGGGTAAAGTTTCCAACTTTACCCATTGAAACCCATCCTAGAAGAAATGAGCTCTAACCCTAACTCAAAATGGCTTAGATCCAACTCCAAAAGTTATCAAAACTTCAAGATAGACCATGAGGTCATAGATTTGGACTCTAGGGACGATTTGGTCACGTGAAGTTCCTATCTTTACTTGCATTCATGACCTACTTGGCTCAAAAGACCAAAAAGATGGTCTAAACGTTGCATGGGACTTCCATGGCCATTAAGTTGGAACCTTTATGCCATGAAGTCCCCTCAAGACCCTAGATCTGAAGGGTTTGCCCACATGATACGTCCAAATCCCAAAAACCAACATACTTGGATCAAAACATGAAGAAATCATCCTAAAACTAGATCTAAGCATGTTATACACAAGGTAGGAGCTTTATACCTCAGATGAACCAGAAATGAAGTCCAACTTCTGGATCTACTCTCCTCCTACACGTCCTTGCTCCTTCTTCAAGTACCTTCTTCTTCAAAATCACAAAGAATGCACAAAATTTGCTCAAAACTCTCAAAAGTGAATTAGAGTTTCGAGGCTAGGGTTTGGGACAATGGACGCTGGAAATGAGAGCAAACTTATGGGGGTTAATGTGTTTAAATAGGGTGCAAAACCATGAAAATTAGGGTTTCATTCTACCAGCCTACTCGTCGAGTTGAGGCTTCTCAACTTGTCGAGTAGACTTCTAAACCCGCGTCCCAATCCATCTCTAATCGATGAGTTTGGGGCCTCCAACTCGTCGAGTTTCTATACAAAATTGAATAATCACGAATTAAATATATACCGGGAACCAGGCGTTACAAATCTCCCCCACTTATCTCAGTCTTCGTCCTCGAAGTCTACTGCGGCTGGAAATAGCTCTGGGCAGTGCTCCCTCATCTCATCCTCTAGTTCCCACGTCCATTACGAACCCTTGCGGTTTAAATTGTAATAACTTAATGGTTTTAAATGTTTTAAAAAGTTGTAAATTTGCATGATTTTTATGGGTGTTACAAGTTGGTATAAGAGCCTTGGTTTGAGTGAATTGGAGGACACACTCATGTGTATCCAATCTCAAACCGAGGACAAGATTTTAAATGATTTTTCAAATGGTTTTCAAAATACTAAAGGAGGATGCAAGTGTACGATCAGCCAGAGCCAGTAAGTAGACCCCAAAATACCTTACGGATTATCTGATTTTGTGACATGTTAGAACAGCATGCTAGTACTAGGCGAGGGATCTTCAGGAATTGCATGATAGAATTACCTGATTATATGATGCCTGATAGCCTAGGGTTTTTCCTTATATGAAATTGACATCATTACTGTAGTTGCTTAGTGTATGCATCATGATTGTACATAAGTAAGATCTTATAACCTTAGAATGTTTCATTTGGCCTTATTTCATGTCCTTGTTTGATGAAGGGCTTAGGGTAGGATCAGGTATTCGAAAGTCTATAGGGTCCAGCGTTATGTATGGTTAGCATACACTAATGTTGTAGGGTTGGTGTAAGTTTCATGGATGGGTTGTGTGGGATCTGTCCGCCAGTTATGAGATATTTAGCCTTCCTCTAGGAGTGAGGATTGAGCACATGCCATGCTTACGTATAGTGTTATGGCGTTGTGATGATACTTGAGACAAATATGTGTAGGTGTGGAAGGTAGTATGGGCCCGTACTACTGAAAGCACAGGACCCATACGCGTAGCAAGGAAGTCACAACCCCTAGGGTTTTGTTGGGAGTTGGTTCCCGGATTATTATATGGAATATCTGATATCTTCCTGGTATATTTTCAGCATGGTGCTTACTCGACGATTTGTGACTGGATCTGGGTCAAGATCAGGAGGCGGCGGACAAGAGGCACCAGCAGTGCCTGAGACTATCGGCCATAAAGGGCCATACGAGATGGACGCCAGGATTCGGGAGATCCTGCATGATGAGGTTGATGTGATGTTCCGGGCTCAGTTACCAGAGATGTTTGGGTCTATTAAGACCGCCATGATTGAGTATTTCGATGAGCGTTATGCAGCCCTCACTGAGACCACCAGAAGGTTAGATGTGCCCTGAACCTGTTGAGGACCGGGGCAAAGGACTGGTGGAGGTTGATGACTAGGTCTTACACTGATGATCAGAGAGTTGCGGTTACTTAGGAGCAGTTCATGGATATGTTCCGCGCCCGCTACAACCCACGGGTCGAGCAGGAATGGTTAGCTCAAGAGTTCTTGGAGTTGAGACAGGATGGTGAGACGGTGACGTAGATCACCCGTATGTTCATGGAGAGGGCGATGTTCTGCCCGGAGTTTGCTTCTGAGTAGGATCCGATGACACGTTATCTAAGCATGCTCAAGACTGACATCCGACAGTTTGTGGCGACCCAACGTTGTGATACGCTTCTGGATTTTCAGGAGGCCGCTAGGCGGCGTGAGTTAGAGATTGATCTGCAGTTGAGGGAGCAGCGGCAGGCCCCGACACAGTCATAGCCGGCGCCAAAGCGGTCTAAGACCGCTGATTCTAGGTCGGGAGGCCAGCATGGCCGCACTTGTGGCAAGTGCGAGAAGAGTCACTTTGGGGTTTGTAGATCGGTAGTGTGTGCCGCAAATGCGGCAAGGAGGGGCAGTTTGCGAGGGATTGTCGCCAGCTAGCCCCGGTTCAAGATATGAGGATCTGCTACCACTGTCATCAGGTTGGTCACATGAAGACCAACTGTCCCCAGCTCGCTTCCAGGTCGGCGCAGGCTCCAGCTCCGACTACACTGAGGATTACTGATGGGAGTCAGGGTAGAGCAGCGCCTCCGAGGGCTCAGGGACGCGCCTTCCAGCTTACAGCAGAGGAGGCCAGCGCAGCACCAAACGTGGTTGCTAGTATGTTTCTATCCCTTATCTTACTAATTATATATTTTTTATACTTATATGTTTGTACCTGTGATTAGGTACATTTTTAGTGAACTCCTTACCTGATTTGGTATTATTTAACTTGGGGGCGAGTCGGTTGTTTATCTCTCAGACATTTAGTAGGGAGTTCGGTTTGCCAGTAGGAGAGATAGAGTGTCCGTTGCGAGTCTCTATCACCAACGAACACGGGATTTTTGCTTCTTCGGTCTATCGGGGTTGCGTATTGGAGATCTTCGGAGTATCTTTCTCAATATACTTACTTGATCCCGATTCCCATGAGGGATGTATGTGTGATTATGGGTATGGAATGGCTTAGTCGCTTTGGTGCCATGATCGACTACGAGGGTCAGTAAGTGGTAGTTCGAACCCCAAGTAGGGGAGAACTAATTGTCTACGACGAGGGCACCAGATTGGGAATAGGGTTTTGTTCAGCTACCAGGGCTCGGCAGTACATTCAGCACGGGTGTGCGGGTTATCTAGCCTACGTGGTGGATACGCTGCTCAGGGATCAGATTTCAGTTTCAGAGGTTCCAATAGTGAGGGAGTTTGCTAACATGTTCCCGGAGTGCCTCCGGAGAGGCAAGTCGAATTTACGATCGACCTAGTGCCTAGTGCGGCCCCTATCGTTAAGGCACCATACCGATTAGCACCACCAGAAATGCAGGAGCTGTCATCACAGCTGCAGGAACTGTTGGGCAAGCAGTTCATTCATCCTAGCAGTTCTCCGTGGGGGCGCTGATCCTCTTCGTCAGGAATAAGGATGGTTCACATCGGATGTGCATTGACTACCGGGAGTTAAACAAGTTGACGGTGAAGAACCGTTATCCACTTCCGAGGATAGATGATCTTTTCGACCAGTTGTAGGGAGCATCTTGGTTCTCCAAGATAGACCTGAGGTCTGGGTACCATCACGTCAGGGTTAGGGAGGAGGACGTGGAGAAGACCGCGTTTCGGACTCATTATGGGCATTACGAGTTCGTGGTGATGCCGTTTGGGCTCACCACCGCGCCAGTAGTATTTATGGACCTGATGAATCGGGTCTGCAGACCGATGCTCGATCGGTCGGTCATCGTGTTTATAGATGATATTTTTGTGTACTCCAAGACCAGATAGCAGCACGCGAAGCATCTTTGGGAGTTATTGGGATTCTTGAGGCGAGAAGGGCTTTATGCCAAGTTCTCGAAGTGCGAGTTTTGGTTACGAGAGGTTCAGTTCCTTGGACATCTCGTTAACTAAGAGGGGATTTTGGTCGATCCAGCCAAAATCGAGGCGGTTATGCAGTGGGAGGTTCTGAAATCTCCCTCGGATATCAGGAGCTTCTCGGGATTGGCAGGTACTACTGGAGATTCATATAGGATTTCTCCAAGATTGCAGTTCCCCTCACTCGTCTGACGAGGAAGGGGGTACCATGGGCATTCGTGTCAATTTGGCATTTCTTAAGTTTCTCAGGGGGCGGGGTTTGATTTGATTCATTTTTACTCACTTGATATATGTTTGACCCACATTAATTCCAGTATTCCACTGTTATTCTAATTACGAAAGATTGGGTCACATACTTTATCTCTCAACTTTCTACATCTTTTTCACTAAGGAATATGTACAAACTTTCAAAGATTTTGGCTCTTCCTTAAGGGTAAAATTAAAATTTGGGACTGACTATTTTTCCAATTGGGTTACTGAAACAATTGTGTTCTTTGGTAGTTGCTACATTTGGCATAAATTTGGATGCATATGCAAGCTTATAATGACAATAATGGACTTTTTTTGTCCCTTTAAGAGCTACTACACTAATGTTCATGATCCAAGACTATATTATGGCAGTCCAAAGATTAAATGTAATCAAAGTGCATAAAAGTCTAAGAAATATCAAGCTTTTTTCCTAATCGATTCGCATTGATTTATGTTGAACTCCCAAGTTGTCATTGAGTTTTACTTCCAGTTCATGTATAGATGTGTGACATCCCCATTTTCTCGGCCAGAAAAGACCGATTTTGTTTATGCTTTATAAAAATCAGAGTACTTCTTTTAATAAAAATGTTGCGGAATATGTTCCCAGAAAAACATGATAAATACATTATCAAAGCATTTCCGAAGAAATGTATTTTTATTCCTTTTAAAACCTTGGGATGTCATTGTCAATACAGAAACATAAGCATAAACAGAACTTACATTTATTTACACTAGTGATCTACATCTCTTTTAAATCTCTCAGTGTAAAGTGGCTTCGTATCGACACCTGTGATACAAATAAGCTTAAATGAGTCAGGTTGGGAAACCTCGTGAGTACATAAGGTTTTCAACCCACAATAATATAATCATTATGTTTAATCATCAAAAAATATATCAACCCAATTACCCAACCCCATTATCTTATTTACTCCTAAGGGTCTACCCTAAGAATCAGCTATTCCTCGTTCATTCATTCCTAAGGATTATCCTAAGGAATAGGCACGAAATCCATCGTTGCTAATGACACATCTGTCAAGCACAGCTGCTAATATTATCACTTAGGTGCAGCTGCCAAAATTGTGACATTCTTTATGGGGTGCATCTGCCGGTATAGTCCTTTAGGTGCATCTGTCGGGGTTATGAGGTTCTCTATTAGGCGCTTCTGCCGGTAGAGTCCTTTAGGCGCATCTGCCAGGGTTATCTCGTTTATTGACAGTATCGTTTCCGAGAATCCACTCGCAATACATGTCAATGGTTTTTTAGAGTACAGCTGGTGAATACACAGTTCAAATAACACCTACAGGTTGCGAGCCTGCTAGTGTTCCACTGGACTGTCTAGAATAGTCTGTGGTTGTCATCCATACTCTGCTAGATGACGGGGCCAACACTTGGGTAAAAGGCTTCTCTCATGGTTCACCTCTCACCCTTATCTCATGGTCTATATCACCTCTCATCATTTTGTTTTTGTCACACAGCAACTATTTCATCTACCCATGTTTTACCCAACACATTTTGTAGATATAAAATACATATACAGTTTAAATCATTTAAAACATGTATAAAAATCTTTCACCCAGCATAGACGGCAAGTATACAGAAAATATGCACACATAGCATGTAATTTATATTAAATACTTCATATCTATGTGTAAGATGAAAGTAACTATGCACTCACTTGAAAAGATGGTGATTCGGTACTCGGACAGCGCTTCGTTAATCTTAAAACAATTTTCCTCGGACAAAACAACGGGTTTTCTCGAAAACTGGGCTTCGCCGGAGCAGCGTTCCCGAGCCGAAAGGCTCTTTTCTTGGGGCTTCGGGAGCCTCGGGGCTTCCTTCGGGTGCTAGGGGGTTTACCTAGGCTTAGGGGGGGTTTTGGGGGCTTAGAGAGAGAAAGTGAAGTTGGGAAGGTGTGAAGAATGAGGGAACACGACACCTCTATTTATAGGCTGGAATCCTGCTTTACTCGTTGAGTAGGAGGTCCTACTCGTCGAGTCCATGGCCAGGTGTCACCATCTGGTGGCTTGCCTTGGGGAGAAAGCCTTGGCCCATATTCAGCCACGTCACCCGATTTCGCACAGCACCCTGCCGACTTCTAAACCCCGTAACTTTCGTATACGAGCTCCGTTTTCGACGTTCTTTACAACCACGCGTAGGTAAAAACAAGGTCTACAACTTTCATTTAGACGTCGTCGGCTAATTCTCGACCGATCTTAAATTTAACAGTAGGAGGAGCTTAGACTGTTAAATGACCGCGAAGAATTCATAACTCCTTCATACGGACTCCGTTTTCGTCTGTCTTTTTATCGTTGAGTTCCTATTAATGATATCTTCAACTCTCATTTAGGTTGCGTAGGCCAAAAACTACTCGAACTAAAATTCGAGTTTCGGGTCGTGCACTACTATGTCAAATCTTAGAAAATTCATAACTTCCTCATACGAAGTCAGATTTGGGCATTCTTTTTTTGTATGTTCTCGGTTTAACGTATAATACAATTTTTGTTTAGATCACTAAGGCTAAAAAGTCCTCTATCGTAATTGCACTATTTACGTCTCCCTGTGTCGTGCCGGTTTTGCCGTAAAACTTCGACGGGCCATAACTTCTTCGTTATAACTCGGATTTCGGCGTTCTTTATATGTACGGAACCCTTGTAACATATAATAATACTTGGTTAATATTATTCCTTCTAAGTAATCTTTCATCAAAAACTCATTTTTGATGCTCATTGTCTCTAAATTGAGTAGCCCGGATCTACGGGCGTTACAAGATGTTCTCTTAGCTATAATCCTATTCAATAAGTCATACTATTTAGTGGTGCTCTTCTTAACAAGAATTGCATTTTATAAGGTAGCCTAATCATATTTTGTGGTTGGTTTTGTGATGGACTTTATCTAATCATTTAAAATGACTTGCCATTTTTGAAAGACCATCTTAGAATGACCATTTTGATCATCTCTAAATTTACATTACCATTTTGACCGTTTATAAAGTTCATTACCATTTTGGTTTTCATACGGATGGACTTAGACCTAGACATACTTTAATGAATTTGTTGGGTGCTTTATTGCCACCGATGCATATGTTCCAAAAATAGTAGTAAGTTCCATTTTTTTCAATGGAATTGGATTGATAGGATAATATATTACATGTCCTTTATAGGTTATTCTTAATAAATGATACATTTATGTTTAATTAAAAATTGCGTATTATATATTTCCAATTTATTTTTTTTTATAAAAATAATTTTAAATAGTATTTACTTTATATAGAAATGTTACCCCATTAAATAATGAAAACGAATACTAATATCAATCAGATTTATAGTTATGTATGTTTATTACGTTACCGTGGATTTCACTATTTAGTTCCAATTCAAAAAGCTACAATATCAGTCACATTTCTATCATATTATCTTTTTTTTTCCTGCTATAAAAAATTAAATTAATCAATGAAACTTTAGAAAATATGAAGAATATATCATTTTACTTTATAGAAATTTGATTTTTAAATATTTTTCCATAAGAAGGTATACTGTTTGTTGTGTGTGACTGATTTGCCCCTAAAATTCTGCATCTCTTAAAAAAAAAAAAAAAAACCTCCAAAAGTATGAAATAAATGTCATTGTACTTTCAGAAATTATTTTTTTTGCCAAATTATCAATCTTAAATTACAATATTATAAAAATGTATGATATTATATTACACATCAAATTGAAAGTACAATGTTTTCATGTAGGCATATGTGTTATAATAAAATACAAATATTGCAACAAATTTTGATAGTTTAGCCCCACTTCAAACACTACTTTACAAAAACTCATATTTCTGCCATATTATCCTCTTAATTTTCTAAATTTTAAAAACAAAATAAAATATATTGATATTATTGTTTTAAGGGAAAGTAGGTTGCTATTAAACTTATATATCGGATAATTTAAATAAAAATTTAAAAGTCTAAACAAAACCTATATCTTATTACTTTAATAAAATTTTATAAATCTTTTAAATGTGGTTTTTACGGGTTGTAACCTAGTATATAATATATAACATATTATTCGGCCGTTGTTGTATTCTTATTTGTTAGTCTTTACTTTTGAATGGGCCGAGTATGTTTCGAATTATCTGCTTATTGGGCCAGTTTACGGGGTCTGTTGTAGTGTGCATACAGATAACGTACAACGGTACAAGAACAAATTTTGTAGCTTATTTAACAATAAAAATACTTTACTATGTTAGCTAAAAAAATCACAAAAGTTTCAAAGCCACATATTGCTTTTATAGGTGGAAGGCAACTAACTACGTTGATATGATATTATATTATATATATTAATGTTATGAAGAAAATGAATAGAAAACTTGTCATTTTTTTAACTGAATTGCTCCTGTATTATTGTTGGGCTTTAAAGTTAGGAATAATAAATTTTGATGTTTTTTTGGCAACTTTGCTCCTCATTTTTTAACCATTTTGACACTTTTGGACCTTGCAACCAATATTTTTACACTTTTTAGAAACCTTTTAATATTTAAAGTTAAAGTTTGGCCACAAAACTTTAGCGATTTGACAACTTTGATCCATTTTCTAAAAAGTTGCAAATTCCTACCCCTTTAATTCTTTAGCCATTTTGACACTTCTGGTCCTTGCGGTCAAAACTTTTACATTTTGTCACAAAAATTTGATGTTTTAGGCGACTTTACTCCTCATTCTTTAACCATTTTGACACTTTTGGTCCTTACAATCAATATTTTTACACTTTTTAGGAACCTTTTTATCTTTAAAGTTTGGCCACAAAACTTTAACGGTTTGACAACTTTGATCCCTTTTCTAAAAAGTTGCTAATTCCTACCCCTTTAATTTTTTAGCCATTTTGACACTTCTGGTCCTTGCAGTCAAAACTTTTACATTTTTTCATAAAAACATGAAAAAAAACGGTCCGGGGCAAAGTCCTGGCTTTTCATCATTGCACTTTCTACGTCTATCATATTTATCGATTCGCAAACAACATTGAAAGCTTCTGGCCCCGCGTAGCGGGGGTAACCTTTCTAGTTTCATATAACAAATGTAAGTGTGCTATTGTGGACAAATAAATAGAGCACATCACAAATATCAATGATGAAGGAAACTACTTTATTATTTCAAACTATATTTATACTTGCTAAATCAAACATAGGCCCAAATAGGCCAATATACATACCATCCAATATATCTCCTACTATTCTAATTTCCTGATTTACAAAACAATTATATCGCGTCATCTCAAAAACATTATCATAAATTTACACGTATCCAAATTATATACAACAAACGATCCATGGCATGAGGTCTCATATTCAATTCCGCTACATTCAATTCCGCTACAGGCACCACCACTCATGGCCTTTAAGAAAAAGACAAACCGACAAAAAAAAAACATCAGAAATCTAGTTTCTGACACATCGGTTCATTAACAAACACAAACACAAAACCTCAACACATTTCACCTTTTCACTTCGGAACATTACCTTCCGGAAACTTCCGTAATGGTAACATCATTGGATGAAATATTGATTTCTCGGCCTTCCATTATCAAATCCATTTCTACTGAACTTAATGATGTGATATCGACTTCGGTTGGTTGTGGAAGGCTTGTGTTTTCACCTTCCAACATGAAGACCACCGATGACATGGTGGGCCTTTGCACAGCTGATGATTGCACACATAACATTGCCACGTGGATGCATTGTAATGCTTCTGTTTTGTTACATGAATCTAGAATTGTGGGATCGATTAATTCATCGGGTTTCCCTTCTTTCCATAGCTTCCATGCCTGAAAAATGTCACAAATGTCTCCATAACTTTGCAATAAAATGTATAAACAAGACATGACAACATGACAGAACAAGTTGCATTGTGTTTAGTGGCATGTGAGTCACACTGATGTCATGGGTAGGCATCGTTTGTGCAAAAGACATAAATGTCCTCATTCTAATCGAAAATAGCCCTAGAAAGGTTATTTTAATTATGTAACTAACATAGGTAAAATATATTGAAAGACCAAGTACAAAGACTCTAAGTGTCCTAAAACAACAATAGCAATGTATTTTCATTGATTTTTTTTTATTATGGCATCCTACTTTTATTTCTTCCTATTGCAACATTAGGCTTTATAAAATTAACCAAATTAGAGCAATATCATCCAAATACAAACCAATTTGTATTATTATAATTGGGGATATTTGCGTAAAGGTTTAATAAGACCAAAAATTCTTATAAGACCGAAGGAACATTTTCTAGCCACACGCTTTGGGGGGAAAAATAATAAATAAAAATGAAAAAACAAATTATTGGGCATTACGTTTCATCACTTTATACATCCAAAAAATATTTTAAAAAATAAATAAATAAAAAATCACCGTTTTAGACTTTTAGTAATATATTTTAACAAAAATATTATTAATAAAAGCATAATATTTGTAAAACTCTAATATTAGAATATTAGTATGTGCGAAGTTTTAATATCTTAACAATATTCCTATAAGAATATTACAAATAGTATTCATTATGAAAATTATTCTTGTTGGAATATTCAACTAGAACGGTGATTTTTTTAATATATTTTGGATTTTAAAGACGTAGAAAATTAATGCCTTAGATTTTTTTATTTTTTATTTTTTAAATTTGTTGGCCCCCGAAATGTGTGGCTAGAAATGTATCCTTCGGTTTCAGAAAAGAATGGTCCGTCTCATTTGAACCCAAACCATATTTTTTAAAGCAAAACTATCTAATAAGAAAAAAAAAATGAAATTACAATGCTATAATTAAAGTGAGCATGTTGATTTCACTTACATGTCGAATTAGATTTGTGGAATCATTAGAACGGAAACCGTTATTTCGGTGGCCACTAATGATTTCTAGAAGCAAAACACCGAAGCTATAAACATCAGATTTCACCGAAAACAAACCTTCCATTGCATACTCAGGAGACATATAACCACTGCAAAATTGTATCAAATATCTAATTAAACCCCATATTAACAACTTCTTCACCTCAAGAATTTAAAAACCATTTTGTTTGATTTAGTAAGTAGTTGATTTTGTGTTAGATTTGAGAGGCTAGTCTTTCCCTGGGCTTTCACTCCAACAAAACAATTATGGAAAAAGACCTTATTGCCCTTACTAACTAACTCTATTTATGCATGACCTTAAAACTTATTAACAAAACATTTATTACTATATAACTCAAACTCAATAAACATAAAACCAAAAACCAAAAAAATTCTACAAAATCCGATATTATCATAAATTATATCAAGAAACTCAACTATAATGACAAATTTAGTATTATTATTCGACTATGAAATCTTATTGGAAATCAAGTAACATAAAGTATTACATTTATGTGGTAATATAATAGTATAATAAGTATACAAGTTGTTTTCATTATCAAAATATCCAAAATAATTTTTTATGTAATGTTTTAAAAATGGTTTGAGTGGAAAAATAATTGGTGTTAAAATTACACAATTTTGCTTTTATGACAAGGAGCTCAATCCACATTGGAACTGAAACTGGTCGACCAGAGAAACAAAACAACTGTTAAAACTTTAAAAAAGTAAAAAAATAAAATTATAAAAAGTAAAAACTTACTAAGTTCCAACAACTCGATTGGTATTGGCTTCGTTTTGGTTCCCTCCAAAGATTCTTGCCATTCCAAAATCAGAAATCTTGGGAGTCATTTCTTCATCAAGCAAAATATTACTGACTTTTAAATCACGATGAATTATTCGAAGCCTAGAATCCCGATGAAGATACAACAAACCTCTTGCAATCCCTTCGATGATGTTGAATCGAATTTTCCAACTTAATTCCGCTTTTTTTATCGGGTCTTTCGTTACATAAAAACATTCCCAAAATACAAAGTTTCAGAATCTTTATTCAAAGCATTTATATAAAACGGAAAATACAAGAAATAGCAATTTACATACTTTTATTCCGTGCTATTACATCATTGTACTTTCATTTTATTACTTATTAAGGCATTGTACTTTCAGTGGAAATTGTTTTGTATTTTAATTACATTGTTATAACTATCCACTTTCTATGTTGTGTCTAATGTTATATGCAAATATTCCTAATTTAGAAAGATTCAGAATGTTTCATCGAAAGCAATTATATAAAAGAAGAACAAAAAATTAGATATAGCATTGTACTTTTATTTATTTTATTATTATATCATCTCACTTTCCTTTCTTTCTATTACAACATAGTAATTTCAATTTACTATTTTAGTAACGCAATTTGACTTAGTAAAATCTACTCGATTATAGCATATTGTTATTTCAATTTTTTTTTTTTTTGCTTATTTGCATAATGTACTTTGAAAAATCAACCAAATTATAGCGTTGAAGATTGCTTTAATTGGGTAGATTTTCAAACCACAATGCTTTAATATAAAGAACCGAAAGTAGAATTCTATAATAAACAAATCAATGAAACTACATACATTCCTATTTCATGCATTTAACCTTACAAAAAATACCTAAAGAAACTTACCGAATAGAAACGTATCAAGGCTTTTATTAGGCATGTATTCATATAATAACATTCTTTCTTCCCCTTCAATGCAATACCCCAACAATCTAACAAGATTTCGATGTTGCAACTTTGCAATCAAAATCATCTCGTTCTTGAATTCCACCAATCCTTGCCCCGACGATCTTGAAAGCCGTTTTACAGCAATTTCTTGTCCTCCCGGCAAAATTCCCTAAACAAAACAAAAATTAAAACTCAATTTCTGAAAAACAGTTATATTATGTTTGACATGCATTGGACTGACACTGACATCAATCAAACAATATTTGAAACTTTTGGTCCCACCCAAAAAGATAGGACGGAAAACCATTATCGGTCTCTCGTCTGTGTAAAAGACGTAAATGTCATCCTCATCCTCGTCATAAAAAATAGCCCAACAAAGGTTGTCCAGTCAGGTCCAGTCCAATCCCAGTCCCATGTGTACACACAGGACTGAATAGAATTGGACTAGTCCCATGTGTACACACAGGACTGAATAGAATTGGACTGGTCAAGCTTTCTAGGGCTATTTTTACGACAAGGATAAGGAGGGCATTTATGTCTTTTACAACAAACCAGAGATCGAGAGCGAGTTTTAGTGGAACAAAATATTGCAAATTTTGTCAAAATGACATGGGCAAACACGGAATTTGGTTTAAATGAGTGAACCTTGTGGACCGGGCCGAAACCGCCTTGACCGAGTTTGTTCTTGTTTGCAAAGCCTTCGGTGGCGGCTTCTAAGACATTAGAACTGTATAAAGGCAACGAGGGTCCTTCATAGGGTTTCCCTTCATCATCTTGTTGTCCTGAATTCTCAACGTGATTTTGTACACCATTTGTCACCTCCGAAACTGATGATTGTTTCTTTGATTTTCCACATGGATTTCGACCCTCTATAGATCAAATAACATGAAATTGAGAAGTCACATTTAAATAATTTTTATACAAAATATATAATTATCGAGAATAATTCACCTTTAAGGTTTCGCCGGAATCTCAATACCAACAATAGAATAACGCCGAGAACAACCGCTCCAGTCACCGACAATGCAATGACTACGGTTTTCGATGCTTTCTTCCGACTTTCTGAAAATCAAATAAAATTGTCAACTAAGAGCTGACACTCGAATCATGAAAGGGATTGTGAGAAATATAAAACATACCTAAATCAGCATCTGCAAGACGAATGAAAAGGGTTTCGCCACCCTCTGCAAATTGTTCAACATCAACCAAATCATCTCCCCAAATCAAACACCCGATCCCGGATACATATGCATATGCACTACACGAACAGTTTGTCAAGCATCCATCTTCACAATCACCGCTACTTCCCGCGTCCAACCTGTCGGCAAAATCCGGCAGTTTAACACCAGTTTGCTGGAAAAATCCATCACTCGTTGAACCATTTGAATTGCAGTTGAGTAGAGTTCTTCGAACACACCCACCAGTGGAAATTTGATCGAATCCTTCCATACAAGTACACGGAGATGGAGAATTTAGGGATGATTGACAGAGTCCAAAATTTCCACATCTGTTGTAATATTGGCAATCGGAAGTAGGCAGAGATAAATTGGCATCCCATCTGGACCTTTGATTGTCCCATGTCAATTGTTGAACAACTCCATTCCATCGGATCATGAATCGCATCAGAAGTGTAGTGTTTGGATTGTTGAAGATGAAATACATGAGACTACTGTTTACACGAACTAAATCGAAACCATAAAGGAATAAGGATCTCATCTGCGGAATTCCAATGAAAATCTGATTATTCCATGGACCGGATCTCCATAGCCGCCGGCGAGATTGGGCGTCCCAAACCACCACTTGGGGCGAACCTCGAGGATCAATTCCCATGGAGTAATTCCCCTCTGAAGGATCATTAAGAGACCTCCATGAAACAAATTGACGAGTATCTTCCGCTGTGATATTCAAATAAACTCTCTGATTCGGCAAGTAAGTGTCAGTTGGATGATCACAACTCCGCCAAATAGCTTCTGTATCAACACCGACGTTTTGCACAGTTGAAAGCATTAGGTTTCCGTTATCCATAAGAATCGCTGTTAAATTACTCCCAGATGAAGGACTATTGCTTGACCAATAAACTCTATCATTTCCATCGGAAACAATCAAGCTTCCATTATTTCCGATGCTGAAAACACCAGAATCGCCGGTGATTGGATCGTTTCTGTTCGCTACCCATGCGACTGTTCGGTTCTGAAATCCGTAATACCAAATTCCGACGTATTTGAAACGTGAATTCACAGGGCTGAAGAATCCGAGCTCGAAAACCTGACTAGGGGAAACAACGGTTTGGCCATCTCTAAGCAGCTGACCTTGATCGATTCTACTGTTGTTTCCTTGTGGAAACACAGGGAGAAAGTGAAGAAGAACTATGAAAGAGATAAGGTGGAGATTTTTTAGGGTTTTATGAGTAAAACCCATGTCCAAATTCGATAAAAGTTGACAGAAAATCATGAAAACATGGAATTTGTATGTGGGTTTTGGATGAATCGAAGCTGAATGGGGAAAAATGGAAGATTTGAAAGATGGAAAGCGAAATCTAAGATAAGTTTTTCCAATTTGAAGTTCAATGGATTTGAATATTGGGGTCAGCTTAAACAATTGATTCCAACAGCATCAGCCCACTTCCCACCAACTGCCACCAATTTAGAATCTTGGCCGATAAACCTCTGTCCATGGAAAGTGGAAACTACCAAGTTGCCAATACCAACCAAAAGGGAAAATGGAATGTTCCCTCTAGTCATGGTCAATTGTGGTAACACTAATCAAATATTGAATAGTCAATAATAAGAATATAAACATAGTTTAGATTTTATAGAAGACATTAAATTTATATAAAAAAGATTTTATAGAAGACATTAAATTTATATAAAAATTTGACTTTGACTTTATATTATTTTTTTATCTTAAATTTTCAATTTCTAACAATTCCCACAAATTAAATTGTGAACCATATTGTTTGCCGCCGTGTCATTTCAGTGTCATTTCTGATGACATGACATGTTAATTCTGTCGGCATATCATGTCATTAAAACTAACATTTCAACAGAGAGTTTGGTTAACCGGTAAAAAGTTATCAGGGTCAGTACCCTTTGCAAAACTAATCAAAGGGCTTAGGGCCTCCAATTCTAAAGTACATCTAATTTTAAAGCTTATTCTATTAATTATATATATTTATATACGTATTTCTTGGGTTACAAAGACAAATTCAAGCTTGGCTTGGCGGTGAAAGTGTTGGTTTATCAAACTAAGGTTTTTAGGTTCGAATCTTTTTGCTTACATTTCATGCATTTTATTTTGAAAGTTACTTAAACATATCACACATCGTTCATAGATGAAACTCATCCAACTTCCATCTCTTATATAAGTTCTACCATCCTCTTGTTTCATATTAACTCTACCTTTGAGTCCCAATATGGTTGTGAGATCAAAACTTAACTTCATGTTTATATAAGTGATTAGGTGAGATGTATTAAGAATAGTTTGGGATTTGGTTTAAGTTATAAAACCGAAGGGCCCCAATTTTTTGTTTGCTTAGGGTCGACAAATTTGTTGAGCCGCCCCTGACAGTTATAAATGTAAGAAATTTTGAAAAAACAAAGATGAAAAATAACATGGTATTAGAATCGAAACTTGGTATAAAATTAATGAATTTTTTTAACGGCAAATTTAATATACTCCTACTAAAATACTTCTAATACCACTTATGTTCCGAACGAAATTTGAACCTTCGACCTCAATGAATTTTTATTGATTAATAAAACATTGAAAAGTTGAAATCTACCAATAAATGAGCAAACATTCAACATATTCTTTTGAAAGTTACATACTAATTAAGAAATTGTTAAGTTTAACCTATAATTATGAAGGGGTGTTTTGGCTAGTGGGCCTTTTTGGCATTATTTGAAATTTGTGAAAGTATAAGAATTCGAAAGAATTGGAATTTGACTAACGGTCTCGCATTTTTTGGAAGGAAATGAAATTAGAACTTATATCATTATGTAAAATAAATTTGGAATGTAAATAATAACAAATGACAAAGTTAATTTACCTTTTGTGCAAAATTGTTTTTAAGCCTTTAATCTTGAAATTAACTTTTTAATAATTTAATTTTCTGAAAAAATTGTTTTATCAATTAAAATGAAGAAAATAAACAGGGCCGGCTCGTTGCTTTTAAAGGCTCTGTGCTAAGAAGAAAAATAGGGCCCTAAATATAATTTTTTAATATATAAGGAAAACAAACTTCGGTTAATTGTCTTTACGGAAAACTTAAAAGTAAATAAATTAATTAAAAAGGAACATATGGAATTTTATAAAAAGTTCAAGGGATAATTATATAACTTCTGAAAACTGATTTGTTAAATATATTAGGAGGGGTTGATTATGAAATATATAACATAAAGTAATGGCCAAAAATGTAACTTGAATTTAAAACATCAAAATGTTGTGTGAAAAAGAATCGAACCTACATTGCTTTTAAATAAAGAACACACAAGAATCGAACCTACATTGCTTTTAAATAAATGACGCACTTATGCCAATTGGACTAACCAAACTTCATGCAAAATCTTGAATAAATTCATATATATTGAGTTATTAAATATATAATTTAATTAAAACTCGGGTCCTATTTTTTTCGGGGCTCTGTGCGGCTGCACCTCTTCATCCGGAATGTCAATTATTTAAATAAATTCCCTTTTTAGGGACCAACTCGTCGAGTTTATGGCATAAACTCGACGTGTTGGAAGCTTTTGGGGCGCGTGTTTTTGAGGACCAACTCGTCGAGTTGGTGAAGGAAACTCGACGAGTTGGACGCTGTTTGAGAAACCCTAATTTTGGGTTTAGCACCATATTTAAACACCTTAAGTTCAAGGTGGTGGCGTCATTTCTAGCCTCCATAGCCCCCAACCCTAATCTTGAAACCCTAGAGCCTCCTTGAGTGTTGTGAGCTCATTGTGGGTGTGTTTTGGTATGTTGGAAGCTCATCGAAAGGAAGTAAAGCTTGGTGCAAGGTGGTGGTTCAAGTAGGAGCTTTCAGATCTTGATTCTCTGTTTCATTTCCAACATATTTTGGGTATAAAGTTCTAACCTTGCTTGTTATTTGCTTAGATCCCTTATTTGGTTAAATTGCATGCTTTTAGCCATGGATGCATGATTGTTAGGGAAGTAGAAGTCCCGAGTGTTTATTCTTTCCGATCTATGACCTTCATAAGTTCTTTTGGAATAAAGGTGCCAACTTTATGGTCTTAAGGGGTTCATGCATCTATTAAGCTCTTCTTTTAGCCTCTTATGAGCTTTTGACCCTCTCCTAGCCATGCATGAGTGTAAAGTTGGAAGCTTTATGTGACCATATAGTCTTAAAGGACCAAATCTGTATTTTGGGGATTTGCCTTGGTGGTTAAGTGTTTATTGACTAAGCCCTTAACCTTTTAAGCCTAGGATTTGGGTTTTGAGCCCACTTGTTTGGTTCCTAGGGGTAAAGTTTGAAACTTTATACTTCTAGATGCTTTTTCAGTTAAGATCTGAGTGGGGAAGTTGTTAGTTTCAATTATGTCGGCTTAATGGATTAAGATGTTTGGTTCCTGATGAACTCGGCGAGTTCGATCGGTTCTTCTCGATTTTTGTAGTCTGATGAAGGAAACTCGACGAGTTGAAGGATGAACTCGGCGAGTTGGGTCAACTTGGGCTGTTGACTTTGACTTTTGACTTATGTCTTTGACCTAGTTTGTCCCAGTGGGTGTTTGTGGTATCTAAATTATAATTAAGGAAAATACGGGCTTAAGATAAGGCCCATATGGGATTGGGCCCAATTTGGAAAATTGGGCCATTAGTGGATCTTTTGGTTTTGGGGCTTTCTTGGTTATTGGAATTAGGCCTTAGTTTTGGTTCATGTTGGGGTTAGGGGTAAAATGGTCATTTTACCCTAAGTATGGATGGTGGGCCTTAGAATGAACCCAATTGCTAATTGGGTGTTATTTTGATCTATTAGATCGGTGGTGTCGTCGGGGCAACAGCTAGGGATTTCTTTTAGTAAACTTCAACATTCGAGGTGAGTCTCCTCACTGTCCTATGGGTTGAAGGCACCAATGTCGTCCCATTTGGTTTATGTATTGTAGGAAGACCCGGGGGTTAGCCCTTGGCATTATGTATGAAAGTCCAAGAGGCGGCTCCTGGCACACTGTATGCAAGACAAGAGTTTGAACTCTGGCAGTTAATTAGTTAAGTAGTGTAGATTGTATGCAGTTGTCTTTGTGATGCTTGCTTGGAAGACCCGGAGGTGGCTCCTGGCACTTGTCTGTAAGACCCAGGGTTGTGGCCCTCGGCTTAGCAAGAAAGACCACGAGGCGGCTCGTGACATAATGGTTAGACTATGGATGTCACATATCACCTTTATTGATTATGATATATGAATGTTATGTATGGCTCACGGGTATATATGACATGTATGGATCGTTTGACATGTATGATATGTGGTATTTGGGTAACTCACTAAGCTTTATGCTTACAGTTTTCAGTTTATGTTTCAGGTACTCCAATTTTCAAATGAAAGAGCTTGGGATGATCGCAGCGTATACACCCGTGTTTTCTGCAATATGTGATCTTTGGGATTGGACTCTGATAATTGTTTTATTTGAAATGCTTTTCAATGTTTTGAACAAAGTTACAATAGTGTTTTGATTATAATAAAAATGAAATTTTTACCTTGGATTTTTGGGCTGTTACAAGTTGGTATCAGAGCCTTGGTTTGAGGGATTCGGGCATATCCTCGGGTGTGCCTGAACTCAAACTGAGGAATCGATGAAATTTTTTATAAAGTAAATATTTAACTAAAAAGGAATTTATAATCAAAGAAAGGGGTGTGATGCGTGCAATCGGCCGAGCTCAAGTAAGTGGTTCCTAGAATACCAATACATGCTTATTATGTTATATGCTATGATTATGAGAATTGCATGCTAGATTAGGGCTAAGGACCTGCTCCGTATTATATGATAGGAGAGATGCCTTTTATATGCCTGATTGTATGAGCTTTAGTATTGCATGCTAGTCTGTGTATCTGATAAGTAGATGAAATGGCTTGTCTAGAGTATGTTGGTTAGATTCTTCTATTTCCTGAATGTTGCTTACTTTGTGCTTTGTGGGACTCTTAGTGAGGTGAATTGACTACTAAGTGAATATGCTAAGTCACATGTGGCACAAGTTAAATAATCTTAGAGTGATGGATTTGACCATATTGCGCAACTCTTGTTTTAGTCCAACCGTTCTAGGGCTGAGTCTTTTACTCGAAGGATTATCTGATCTCTATTGCACGTGGCTATATTCATAATGAAGCTAATTGACATTGGTAGGAGTCCTTCAGCAGCTGAGGGCTAGATAGGTTCGGTAACCTAGGAGCCTAGGATATGCTTCAGTGGGGTAGTGATGCGGTTTAGTGAGTTTTGGTGCTTTGGCTCGAGGAAGTGACTTAGAGGATCCATGAGGATTTCTGAGGAAAGTATGGATATGTGTGGAAAGTAATATTGGGCCCGTACTACTGAAAGCACATGATCCATACTCGAATCGGTGAGAGTCTTGGAGAATCTAAGAAGCCTTAGGGAGCAGAATTCTTGAGTATGTTCTGATCATTGGTTTGTGTTATTTCAGTTTGGAGATGAGATCTCATGGAGGTGGATTAGGTTCGGGTTCTGGTTCTGGTTTTGGCTCAAGCGCGGGTGCTGAGCCGATTAGCGAGCAGTTGCTGGAGTTTATTTCATCAGATATTTTTCGTTGTGTTTCGGAGGTATTGGATGAGCGCTTAGGCGCGTTCCGTGCGGAGATTATGGCTATCCAGGGAGCTCGCACTTTTTCTTTCCGGGAGTTCCGTGCTTGTGGAGCTCTGGCGTTCCATGAGGAGAGGGTCCCCTTTGTCAGTAGGAGGTGGTTAGCGGATATGGCTAATGCGTTCCGAACGAGTTTCTGCCCCGAGGAGGCGAAGGTGATATATGCTTCCTGCCTATTGAAGGACATGGCACGAGATTGGTGGGAAGAGGTTGGTAATGAGTTGGGTGATGATGATGTTGATGATATGTCATGGGATGACTTATTGACCAGGTTCCGAGCTGCGTTTACACCAGCAATTGAGGTACAACAGTTGGCGCGAGAGTTTTTGGATCTCCGCCAGACTACTAAGACTGTGGTAGAGATCACTGCGAAGTTCCGGGAGAGGGCTTTATTGGTACCGTCGTATGCAGCAAACGGGGAGATGAAGAAAGTGAGGTATCATGATATGCTGCGGTATGATATCACGGAGTTCGTGAGTATTTCAGGGTGCGACACCCTGAATGATATGATCTCTAGAGCCCGAGAGCGAGAGATTGATTTGGAACACATTGGGAATAGGGGGTCAGATCAGGTGCAAACATTGGAGGGTCCCAGGAAGAGACCCAAGACTTCTGACCAGCTTTTGAGAGGCCAGCATGGCCGGATTCAGTGCAGCACGTACTGGAAACTACACGATGGAGTTTGTCGTTCCAGGGGTTTGGGCTGCTACAAGGGTGGCAGGGTTGGTCACGTCAGCAGGGATTGTCCCCGGGGGCAAGCCCATTATGTTTTCAATTCGATCAGGTGGGCCACAAGAAGGCCGACTGTCTAATATTGTTGGGAGGAGTAGTGAGTGCGCCCGCTCCGGCTACTTTCAAGATCACTGATGGACGAGAGGGTAGGGCAGGAGCCCCATCGGTGAGGAGTCGGGCTTTGCAGTGTCAGTCAGGGGAGGTCGGGACTCCAGCAGGAGATGTTGCGGGTATGTATATTTTGCTTTCTTTCAGTTTTATCTATATTTGGTTGATTAGAATCTTGCATCGGTTTGAGTAAGTGTATCTATGGTTTACTTCTTTGCTTATGTTTGGGCTATATCTTCAAGTAATTTCATATGCCATTTGCATGCCGTGAATTATTAGTGGTTAGTGAAGGGTTGTTTCTCTAATACCGGGTGTGGAGTGTTCTGTGTTGTCTTGGTAGTAGTCGGGATCAGTTCGGGGGAATTATGTGGAAGGTTTATGGTCAAGATTTAGCGGTTTAGTTGTCCAATATCACCAGGATCTAGTGGTTTTAGCCATTATGCTTGGATTGGTTTTTGGAGGTGCCGAGGGAAGTGGTTTGTTGCTAAAGCTTTAGTTGGAGCATCCGTCCTTTGAACTTCAAGATTTGAGTGGGATATCATTCTAAGTACTTGGAACTATCAGCGTTGTGGAGAGTCGGGAAGTGTTCACCTAGTCTTCAGGGGTTTGTGCGGTCTTTTGAAATGACTAGTAATGGATAACTAGCAAGGGTAAGAATTGGTTGTCAGTGGATCGATCGTTGGAAAGTAAGAAGGATTGGGAATCCTTCAACTCTCGTGTGCTTTGAGAATTTAGTCGATTCAAAGTGGGGGAGAATCGTCCAGGAATTTAGAAGCAGGAGCGGTTTTGAAACTAGGATGAGTTTCGCATCCCCATCGGGGGGGGGGGGGGGGTCCCAAGTGGCTGTCTGGATTAAGGACTGTGTGAGTTGGGAGTTCGGGAAACTTCCCAACTTTGGGTTCGCGTCTTCTTGATATTTGATGGCAGGATTTAGGGGAACCTAGGTCGGGGTTCCCATCATGACTCGATTTCAGCTCAGGTGTTGGGTCGAGTGCGTGCTCGACATTGGATGTGTTCGAGTTGATAGATTAACGGTAAGGTTTTGGGCGACAGTTATGGTAAGGTGGAAGTATTGTCAGACTGCGGCGTGACCTGTAGCATTCAACAACAATAAGATAGTGTAGGAGTGTTGTAAGACTGCGGGGTGGCCCGTAGCATTCACTGGTCCCTGTGCAGCGGTGAGGGTGTGGCAAATTGTGATTTGCTCATGATTTTCTTTGGATAGTTTAGGACAGGGTGGGTCACTTCGAAAAGATGTGGGAGGGCCGCAGCGTGTTCGGAAGCAGGATATGGTAGGCCATGGGAGACCGGGTATGAGGTAAGACTACAGATGTTCCGTAGTGTTCAACCTAGTATTGCGTTAAGGACGAGATGTTTGAGAAGTCATTGCCAGTGAGGCTTTCTTTCGGAAGTCGTGAGGGGCGACTGTGTGGGAGTATTTTGGCTCAACAACCGGGCAGGAACCCGATATTTCAAATAATTGGCAGACGAGTTGGGGCCAGGGAGGTCTCGGTGGATTTTGGAAAGTATTATCAATGTTTCAGGCAGTATCAACGTTTTGGACAGTATCAGTGTTTTGGGCAGTATTAGTGTTTTGGGTTTCGTGTATGTGTGAAGTAAAGGGTTGATTGGGGGAATGTTAAGTCACTCATATTGAGATTAAATAATCTCAGAGTAATTGATTTGACCTTGTTGCGCAGCTCTCGTCTGAGTCTAACCGTTACAGGGATGAATCTTCTACTCGAAGGATTATCTGAGCCTTCTGTCGAGTATAAGTGTCTTGTATCAGTATTTGTCAGTGGCATTGTTTCCGTGGAAGCAACGATGTAATCGGGGATTGGAAGCATTTAGTGGTACGAAGCTCTATGAGGTTGGCATCGTGGCAGTTCGGTGTGGGAGATCCGACAGGGAGTCAGACCATTGAGACTTTAGGTTTCGGAAATTCAGATGAGATAAGATTGGTCTTATTCAAGGAATTGCGGTTTCGTTCTTCATCGGGCTTGAAGAACTATTCTAAGGATGGTTTCAGTAGTTCTGGATAGACTGATGTATGTTCAAAGTTGGAAGTGTTATGATTGGTCTGTTATTCATTGAGAGTTTGTCATGGAATTGTTTCAGCATGGGCGGTCTGCCGGGGAGTCAGACCATGATAGATTTCAGGACTCAGAAAAATAGAAGTGGTTGCAGAGGGTGAAGGTTTGATTGTTGGTGAATGGAAGTTTTGGTTTGGGGTTTCGGCTGTCTTGGGAAGATTATTTTTTGCGCAGAATTTTCTATTATGGTCATCAGGTTGGTTGTTATGTTATGAGTGTTAATAAGGACCGATTTTGAGGACGAAATCTAATTTAAGAGGGGAAGAGTTGTAACATCTGGAATCTAGAAGGTTAATTATGGAAATAAATTCCCTTTTTAGGGGCCAACTCGTCGAGTTTATGGCATAAAATCGACGTGTTGGAAGCTTTTGGGGTGCATATTTACCAACTCGGCGAGTTGGTGAAGGAAACTCAACAAGTTGGACGCTATTTGAGAAACCCTAATTCTGGGTTTTGCACCCTATTTAAACACCTTAAGTTCCAGGTGGTTGCCTCATTTCCAGCCTCCATAGCCCCTGACCTTAATCTCGAAACCCTAGAGCCTCCTTGACTGTTGTGAGCTCATTGTGGGTTTGTTTTGGTATGTTGGAAGCTCATTGAAAGGAATAAAAGCTTGGTGCAAGGTGGTGGTTCAAGTAGGAGCTTTCAGATCTTGATTCTCTGTTTCATTTCCAACACATTTTGGGTATAAAGTTCTAATTTTGCTTGTTATTTGCTTAGATCTCTTATTTGGTTAAATTGCATGCTTTTAGCCATGGATGAGTGATTGTTGGGGAAGTAGAAGTCCCAAGTGTTTATTCTTTCAAATCTATGACCTTCATGAGTTCTTTTGGCATAAAGGTGCCAACTTTATGGTCTAAAGGGCTTCATGTGTAGCACCCAGAATCAGAAAGACCAAGAAAAGGAAGCAATTTAGAGAACATTACATCCCTTCCCCAGCCTGGTCTGGGCGAGTCGGCTAGTGGACTCGGCGAGTCTGGTCTTAAGGTGCCAACTTGGCGAGTCGGCTAGTGGACTCGACGAGTCTGGTCTGGGCGAGAAAAACCCTAATCCCGGGGGTTGTGCCCTATTTAAAGAACATTACATCCCTTCCCCAGCCTCTTTACTCCCCTTTTGAGATCCAGAAACCCTAAATCGTGAGTGAGAGCCCTTGGAAGCAATTTAGAGCCTAGATAAGTGATTTTGGTGGAAAGGGGCTTGAAGATCAAGAGGCTTGCTGCAATAAGCTGTTGCTTTAGTTGGAGCATATATTGGAGGTAATAAGCTGTTGCTTTGGTTTTATTGCAAACAGATCTATCTTATGTTTGAGATTTGGGGCATTTTGGGCATGATTGAGATCTATGTCGAGTTAGAGGCCTAGATCTGAGGTTGCTACCTCAGATCTAGACTTGTGATGGTCCAGAAGGTCATAAAGTTTATGTCAATAAGTTATTGGTGAAGCCCCTTTGCCTTAAACCCTAGCCCTAGAGTGTTTTGGGCCTTTAGCTCCTTGGTTTCACGTAAAGTTTGCAACTTTACGTGGGGTATAGACTGTAGAAGAGTGGATCTATGGATTGGAGCCCCTGCATGGCTCGAAAAGCCACTGTATGGATTGAGAACTGGAGAGACTCGGCGAGTCCATGGGTGTACTCGACGAGTTGTATGAATATGTGCATGGGCTCGGCGAGTTGGAAGAACAACTCGGCGAGTCTGTTAAAGATTGCCTAGGACTCGGCGAGTCTGTTCTTGGACTCGACGAGTCAGGTCGCAGAACCCCCAACCTCTTCTGGTTAAGACGCATATCAGTGAGTTGAGCGGTGACTCAGTGAGTTGGACAGGATGGGACTCAGAGAACGTTGAACTCGACGAGTCCTGGGGTGACTCCGCGAGTTGGGTCGTATTTTGAGAGCTTCTGAGTTTAAGGACTCGGCGAGTCTTCGGGTTGACTCGGCGAGTCGAGTCAACTGGAAGGTTGACTTTGACCAGGACTTTGACTTTAACCAGAGTTGACTTAGTTGACTTCTAGAGTTTAGTTTGGAACTAAGTGTTTTATTGATATTAGTAGCTCGGGGAGCTAGCGGAGCAGCGGTTCAGAGAGTGGTCGGACAGCAGCCAGAGCGTTACCAGCAAAGTCAGCAGTGCGAGGTGAGTCTCCTCACTGTTCGTATGGGTCTACGGCCACAATGTCGACCCATTTAGTTTATGTATGGTAGGAAGACCCGGGGGTTAGCCCTAGGCATTATGCATGAAAGACCAGGAGGAGGCTCCTGGCACACAGTATGTTATTATGTATGGTAGGAAGACCCGGGGGTTAGCCCTAGGCATTATGCATGAAAGACCAGGAGGAGGCTCCTGGCACACAGTATGTTATTATGTATGGTAGGAAGACCCGGGGGTTAGCCCTAGGCATTATGCATGAAAGACCAGGAGGAGGCTCCTGGCACACAGTATGTTATTATGTATGGTAGGAAGACCCGGGGGTTAGCCCTAGGCAACATGTATGAAAGACCAGGAGGTGGCTCCTGGCACACTGTATACTATTATGAATGAAATACCAGGAGGTGGCTCCTGGCACACTGTATGCTGAGTAGCCTAGTAGAGTAGTAGGTATAGTTGTCTTTGTGATGCTTGCATGGAAGACCAGGGGGTGGCCCTTGGCACTTGTCTGTAAGACCCACGGAGTGGCCCCCAGGCTTGACAAGAAAGACCACGTGCGGCCCGTGGCAATACAACAAGACTATGTTTGGCACATAGCACTTTACTTGATTATGGATATGTTTGTTATGTATGGCTCATGGTTACGTATGGTATGTATGGATCGGTTGGTTTGTATGGTATGTGGTATCTGGGGAACTCACTAAGCTTCGTGCTTACGGTTTTCAGTTTTGGTTTCAGGTATTCAGTTTTCAGAAGAGGAGCTCGGAAGGGTTGCAGTGCACACACCATGACAAGTTAGCCTGGGATGTTTACTCTGATAATTAAACAAGTGTTTTGGAAATGAAACTATGATTTGTCATATAAACCCTTTTAGTATGTTTGAATGACTTAATGCTATGAATCAGTAATGTTTTTAAAAGAAATTTTTGGACTCGAAATCCGGGATGTTACATCATGCATCTATTAAGCTCTTCTTTTAGTCTCTTATGAGCTTTTGACCCTCTCCTAGCCATGCATGAGTGTAAAGTTGGAAGCTTTATGTGAGTATGCAGTCTTAAAGGACTATATTTGTATTTTGGGGCTTTGCCTTGGTGGTTAAGTGTTTATTGGGTTTTGAGCCCACTTGGTTGGTCCCTAGGGGTAAAGTTGAAAACTTTATCCTTCTAGACGCTTTTTTCAGTTAAGATCTGAGTGGGGAAGCTGTTAGTTTCAATTATGTCAGCTTAATGGATTAACATGTTTGGTTCCTGATGAACTCGGCAAATTTTTTGGGTGAACTCGGTGAGTTGGATCAGTTCTTCTCGATTTTGCGGTCTAATGAAGGAAACTCGACGAGTTGAAGGATGAACTCGGCGAGTTGGGTGAACTTGGGCTGTTGACTTTCACTTTTGACTTATGTCTTTGACCTAGTTTGTCCCAAGGGGTGTTTGTGGTATCTGAATTGTAATTAAGGAAAATATAGGCTTAGGATAAGGCCCATATGGGATTGGGCCCAATTTGGAAAATTGGGCCATTAGTAGGCCTTGGTGGATCTTTTGGTTTTGGGGCCTTCTTGGTTATTGGAATTAGGCCTCAGTTTTGGTTCATGTTGGGGTCAGGGGTAAAATGGTCATTTTACCCCAAGTATGGATGGTGGGCCTTAGAATGGAACCCAATTGCTAATTGGGTGTTATTTTGATCCGTTAGATCGGTGGTGTCGTCGGGGCAATTGCTAAGGATTTCTTTTAGTAAGCTTCAGCATTCGAGGTGAGTCTCCTCACTGTCCTATGGGTCGAAGGCACCAATATCGGCCCATTTGGTTTATGTATTGTAGGAAGACCCGGGGGTTAGCCCTTGGCATTATGTATGAAAGTCCAGGAGGCGGCTCCTGGCACACTGTATGCAAGACCAGAGTCTGAAATCTGACAGTTAATTAGTTAAGTAGTGTAGATTGTATGCCAGTTGCCTTTGTGATGTTTGCATGGAAGACCCGGAGGTGGCTCCTGGTACTTGTCTGTAATACCCAGGGTTGTGGCCCCCGACTTGGCAAGAAAGACCACGAGGCGGCCCGTGGCATAATGGCAAGACTATGGATGACACATAGTACCTTTATTGATTATGATATATGAATGTTATGTATGGCTCGCGGGTATGTATGACATGTATGGATCGTTTGACATGTATGGCATGTGATATTTGGGGAACTCACTAAGCTTTGTGCTTACGGTTTTCAGTTTATGTTTCAGGTACTCCAGTTTTCAAATGAAAGAGCTCGGGACGATCGCAACGCATACACCCGTGTTTTCCATAATATGTGATCTTTGGGATTGGACTCTGATAATAGTTTTATTTGAAATGCTTTTCAATGTTTTGAACAAAGTTACAATAGTGTTTTGATTATAATAAAAATGACATTTTTACCTTGGATTTTTGAGTTGTTACATGTGATGATAGAAGGGCTAGAATATCATGTTAAAGTTCGCGAAATAAATGCATGGAATACTGACATTAATGAAGAAAGTGATACAGATGGTGACAAGGGAGATTCAACATCTTTTGAAAATGGAGAGTTAGAGAGGGATGGGTGTTGGATACGATGATCAAGGTGACGAGGTTGCTCATATCACTTCTGATGTAGTTTTGGAGAAAAAAACAAGGGTGTTGTTCAATACATGTGGAGGAGTTCAACCTGAAGATATTATTACCATCATAGACACTAATTCAGTTATACTTGAGTATGCGGAAGATAGTTGTAACAAGAGATTCTCTAATGCTAAAAAGCTGACTTTTGAAGATGACTTGGGTGAAGAACAGCGAACGGTGGCTGTTGAAAAGTAGATAAGCATATGTGATAACGAAATTGGATTACAGAAAAGTGGCCCTGTTAGAGTTGCAATTACTCAATGATATACTCCTTTTCCTAGATCCAAGAAGAGAACGAAATCTAGAGTTTATAGAGGGGTGAAGATTACAGAAGAACTATAATGACTTATTGATAAAGGCGATTTGATGGGATACAATATGGATGGGTGTTATGAAACATTGAACAAAATTTTCTCCAGAACAGGTGTGTTAATAGTTATAAATGAATGTCATGTCCAAAAACACACGAGGGATAAATAAAACTGAGAAACATAGGTGGATTAAAAGTCTTTGTGTTTAAACATGGAGTGAATTTTCTCATATTTTAAGAAATGAAAATGACTACTATGCAAAAAATTCTACTATATTCGGAGTAAATAAAACTGTTTAAACGTAGGTAGCATACTATGAATATCAAAAACCCTACAAGAACTCTACTATATTCGGAATTAGTAGATATATGGTTACATATGTTTGAATTGTTATAGTAAACAATTCCTTGAATCTCTTCCTTTGTAGATCTTGGAAAGCAAGCATCAAAATTATGATGCCTCTAATGGCTCACACCTAAAACCCTAGAAACTCTAGAATGAATAGGAGAGAGGAGAGAGAGATAGAATTTGCGTTCATATGTTTCTAGGAAAGAGTATGCACAAAAATAATAAGCCAAAGGGATTCTATTTATAGTTTAGGTAACTTGCAGACAAAATCATATTTGAATTGATTAAATAATAGATTTAATCCCAGTTTAAAGCATTTCCTTATCTACAACCATAACGCTTCCAGAAACCCTAGGAAACCCTCCAAAATCGTTCGTACCATGGAGGGTTCTAGAATTGCTTCTTTTGTTAAACTATTAAACAATTACAATTCACCCATTGCATCATTAATATTAATTCCGAATTAATTCTAGATTAATTCTGATTAATAATTAATTAATTCTTAGTGATTTCATATTAATTTATTATCATATAAACTAACAAATCAATTATTTATGAAACACCCAGTCCTACAAGAAAATTCTTTCCCTAATTAAAATATAAATAGTGGAGTTTTGGCTATTACGCAGGGCGTAATATGGCCTTTTATGTGCTACGTACAAGGATACTTGGAGGCGGGGTTTTAATGACTTACGCAGGGTGTAAATCTGTGTATGCGGGGCGTAAGTGGCCAAAGCCCAAACCATAATTTCTGGGTTTTGAGCCCTATTTAAAAGCTCTAACCCCCTTGAGACATTCTATTATCAGCATCCATTCCCTTTAAGCGACCACCTCGAAACCCTAACCTCCATTTGTGAGTTTTAAGCTTGTTTGAGTGTTCTTGTGTTCATCTTTGAAGAAAGGATTCCATTGGAGTACACTTGGAAAGTTTCAAGCCTTGTGGACCTGTGACTTGCATCTCATAAGCATTCTCCAGGAGGTATAAAGTTTAGAACTTGATGAATATATTGATAGGTCTTGTTAGCTTTTAGGTTTATGTCCCTTTTTATCCCATATTCTTGGTCTAGTTGGGTATGAGCTACTCCAGACCTTATGAGTAGCCTTTTCATATGTTTTTGTGTGCATGGAGTCATAAAAATGCAATCCTGGTCCCTTCATTCCATCCATGAATGAGATATGGAGCTTGGTATTGTGTAATAAGCTATGGTTTTGGATTTGGACACTTTTTAGCCATGAAAATGCATAAAAGTTGGAAACTTTATGAATTAGAATGCTCATTAGGATTAGATCTAAGTATTGGGTGAAAGGTCTTAAGGTAATAAGTTCTTAGTGTGAAGTTTTAGATCTGTAGGCGTACGTAGGGCATACATAAGGTTGTGCAATGCATAGCCTGGTTGAACCCCGTACTCTGGAATAAAGCTCTATGCCATGCGTAGAGCTAGAGTATGCAACGTGTAGGTCAACGAAGTTGACCGTTGACTTTTGGTCAACTGTTAGGGTAGGTGTCAGGAAGGAGATAATTGTCATTTATCCTTAGAAGAGTTAGTTTTAGTATAAGGACTTGTCTGTTTGATGTTTTTACCTTGGTTTTGACTTAAGGATTTTTGGTGAATTCATAGTTTGAGGAGTTCGGGGGTCAGCAACTCTAGCTCGTGTTTTCTCTAATATTTGATTGAGGTGAGTTTTCCTCACTATACTCGGGAGTCAAAGGCACCAATGCCGGCCCACTAGGTTGTATGACGTATCATGGTATATAGGATGTTGCTATGTTTTAGTGATCTATAGATCTGTCTGGTTGTCTGTTACTGGTTATATGATTATTTGTTTGTTGGTTATATATTTAATTGTTACATATGTCGACATATTGTGTTTGGGTTGAGGCAATACTTCTTTGTGCAGAGATAACAAACTCGAGAGCAGTCCAAACATAAGTTGAGGGTTGGGAAGGCATTCCAGACTTATGTTGTCGGCTCGGGAGCAATCCAAACATAAGATGAGGGCTGGGAGGGTGTTCCAGACTTATGTTGTGGGCTCAGGGGTAATCCAGTCCGATAACTGTGGGCCAAGTGTGCATGTTGTTATATGTTTGTGTGTGTGTGGTACTTTGGGGGAACTTACTGAATTTTGGCTTACAGTCTTTGAAATTTGTTAAAGTAATAAGAATTCGAAGAAATTGGAATTTGACTAATGGTTATATAATTATGTTTCGTATTTTTTGTTAGAAATTTGGGGTAATAAAAGGCTTGGAAATTCTGAGAATTGTGTGTACACTTTCAGATTAAAGTATTTGGGTGGTACTCCCAACCTTTAATCGGATAAGACTCAGAAGAGTTTCAAGAACAGAGAATATGAAGTATGATTTTTTGTGATTGTTGTACCAGGAAAATGATGACCAAAATGATTAAGTACTTCATTTGTCTGAAAACTGTCAAGGCAGTTTTCTTTGTCCAAAAACTATTCCAACTCTCAAAACAGTCATAAACTGTCACAAAACCGGATCATTAATAAAGGTCAAAACGAAGTCAAAAAACCGGGTCATTTATAGAAAATTCAGATTTCTAAGGCATTTTTTATATAGTAATATAACTCATATAAAAAATTTACGCGCTGACCTGGCAGCTCGACCCCAGCCAGGGGCTGTCGCCCCTTGGACCCCGCTCCCAGGGGCGCTGCCCCTGGACCCCCGTTCGTTTAGGGGCTTCGCCCCTAAATGACAGTCTATTTAGAATCTTGAATGAACTTAAACAAGTGTGCACTCCACACCTTCCTTACTTGTTTAATATTCATCAAGGTTGATTTTTGGTCAACAAGTCAATCCATTACACTTAAATACACATTGATGATACAAAATCACCAAGATTTTGTCAATAAAGTTGGAATTTAACTAATAACAAATGACAAACTTAATTTACTTTTTGTGAAAAATTGTTTTTAAGCATTTAATCTTGCAATTAACTTTTTAATAATTTACTCCTCTGAGAAATTGTTTTATCAATTAAAATGAAAAAAAAGAAGAAAAAAAATCGCACAATAAGAAACCATGCACGGTATGAAAAAATGTAGAGAAAATTCGAGAAATGACCAAAAAGGGGAGGTGGTTTGAAGAAAATAACCAAGAAAAAACAGATTTTGGAAAATGACCAAAGGATCCGCAGAGCACCCTCTGCGGATCCATTGAAGGCTCTGCGGATCCTCTACAGCTCTGCGAAATCTTTGTTTTTTGATTTTTTCGTTTTTTTTTGCGTTCATTTTCGTTTATTAATATTAATGTTTTTTAAATACACTAATACCTTATGTGATTATTATGTAAAAAATTTGACAAAAAAAAGTTAAAAATAATGAAATGTTTTATGTAATACGTTTGCTATTGATGTATGTTTTCCATGTATTTTTACTGTTTTGTATTTTATGTTCTATGGAATAAAGTAGAAGTTAAGTCAACTGATTTCGTAAATAACCTAATACAAACCAAATACATATAAATAACGTAATACAAACCGGTGCATATAAATAACCTAATTAAAATTATACAAATATTCCATGTTTTTTATAGGTTACAAAACATACTTTAGAAAACATAAACATACAACCTTCATAATAAACATACTATGAAATAAACTTCATTCATTCAAATCGAACCACAAAAACTTTGATTTGTTTTCGTATTCCGTCCATGGGTTTTTTGTTGCTTGTGTCCCTAGGTTTACTGTTGCTTGCGTCCATTGGTTTTCTGGCTGTTGCTGCCATTGGTACTCGGTGCAACCCTGCCATTGGTTATGTGGCTCTTCCTGCGGTCGGTATTCGGTCCCTTGCATCCATTGGTTATGTCTCTCCTGTTGCCATTGATGTTCGGTCTGTTATGTCCATTGGTTGTCTGGCTGCTGCTGCCATTGATGTTCAGTCTGTTGTGTCCATTGGTTGTCTGGCTACTGCTGTCATTGTTGTTCGGTATGTTGCGTCCATTGGTTCTCTGGCTCATGCTGCCATTGGTTTTCGGTCGCTTGGTCGGTTCCTCTTCTTTCGCTTTTGTCCCACTCCCTGATGCCCCAGTACGTTCTTTTATTTTTACTTTGTTTATTTGGAATGATTTCCTTACACCTCCTTGCATTATGAGCTGTGCTATGACATCTACTACGCCTTCTTATTTTTGGTTCCTCACCTTGAGGGGGAATACGATTGGTGTTTTTTGGTCTACCGGTTTGACGTATTTCCATCACAGGAGGGTTAACAACCATAAGGTCATCCGGAACCTCCCAATCGCTAAGTTCTGAAAGAGGGTATACGGCCTGCTCATACGTTCTTCGATATGTTACAATTTTATAAGCATCTATAGCCATATGCCCACAATGATCAATTTTCAAGTGCGTTAAAACCATTATCACATGCCCACATGGCAAACCAGTTAGTTGCGAATATCTGCAAGAACAAGTCTTTTCCCTCAAATTCACTATGCCACCACTTTTGAAGTCATGCACTTGATATGTTGTATTGTCAACACCGGATACCGACCATCCTTGAATTCCCTCTTTATTTTTTTAACCATATCTTCAGCCCACATCGTAAGTATTGTTGTACTTTTTTCTGTTAAAACATATATTATTATATATGACATTTATCATATAATTTAAAAATTAACATAATCATACTTGCAGCCATCCGCCGTTTGTAAAACCATTTCTGCATAAGTGCGCGAAAGAACTCAAGAAGTGGTAATATAGGCAACTTCCTTGCTTTATTTGATACATCATTCGTGGAATCCGCACTATTTGAGGTCATATAATCATACCTCGTGGTAGGGCAATACGCTCTGGTCCATTTCTCACGTGGAATTTGACTGAGATATGTCGCAACATCATCTCTTATATTACGAAGTCTCCCCAATAGAATTCAAACTCAGTGGTTTTGTAAGCTCTTACCAACTTCCAAAACAAAATTGTTGTTTTTTTGTTTTTTCCAAAGGTGTAGACTATGTTTCCTATTAGATGAAAAGCACACAATCCATGTTGAGCATTTGGAAAAACATTTTGAATACTTACAGCAATTACGGGTGCCCTATCTGTGACCATTGTCAGACCTTCCACATCACCAATGCATTCATGTAGTTTTTCAAGAAAACCATGTCCAAGAATCCGCAGTCTCTTTTGGGCAAATTCTATACCCAATAGGCAAGATCTGATTGTTGCCATCCATGGTCACTACATGCAAGATGGTGCCTTTGTACTTTCCCTTCAAATGAGCACCATCCATAATAATAACTTTTCAACAACACTCTCTGAAAGCACGTATTTGCAACAACAATATAAAAACCATTAATATATCAACAATATAATTTGTTTATAAACATTTAAGAAAATAATAAATGTATTTTAAAATATATTACCGCGCATCCAATAGCGAAAAAGCAATACTCAAAACGATCCTATGAATAAGTTTTTATGTACGCCATAGTACCAGGATTATGTTTCTTCAGATTGTGAAAATAAACTGGAAGTTTGGAGAACTTTCTTCGGGGGTCCCCATCATCAATCCCAGAGCAAATTCTCTAGCATGCCACGCTTGTGAATAACTCATATTTATTTGTAGCAAAGCATTCATATATCTAATTATATCTTTAGGCTTCCAAACTCTCAAACTTCCTTGTCACACCCCAAAACCGGAATGACGGAAACGTTCTGGGGTGGAGGGCGTCATGTTTAGTATCACAAGACATGCATCATAGTAAGCAAAGTAATAAACAACCATTTCATTAGGAAGAAAGTGTTTACAAAGTACGTGGTTCACATAATATAGAATACATAGCAAATAACAAAAAGACATGAAGCTATACTGTTCCATCTTCTGAATTCCCAGAGCACGTACCTGTCTACTAGTCTCATGAGAATACAAGTTATTTTGAAAGCGTAGATCAGCATTTAAGCTGGTGAGTTCATAAGATTTTAGTGATGTAATGTAAGTTGTAAGAAAGTTGTAGTATGTGGTAGTAAGTTTGTAAATTCTGTTTAGAAAAGTTCGCTTGTTCCTCCAAAAAATCCTATATTTCCTGCTTTGATGAAAGCTAAGTTAAAATGACTCTACAATCCTTTCTATGAGTACTAAACGGATACAAGTTATATAAAACCCAGAGTAAACAAACAATCGGTTGTGTGTATCTGCCCTAAGCCCACAACCAAACAAGGAACAGGAAATGAGGCGGAAGACACACATCCCATTGTTTGTTAGATCATTGTGGTATATAACCCTGGCGTATTCACTTGGTACTCACGGAGTTAACTGTAATAGTTCCTTTATATTTGATGAAAAGATTCTTTAAGAAAACCCTTATTTCTTATTATAAAGATGGTAACCACAGTGGTTCCTTCTATAATCACTTAGTTTATACTAGCTATATATAATCTAATATCAAACAGATAGTTAATTGTATGGATCTGCCCTAAGCCCACAACCAAACAAGGAACAGGGAATGAGGCGGAAAGCACACATCCAACTACCTATCGGATATTAATTATATATAACCTTGATGTATAAACTAAGGTATTATAGGATTAACCACCTAAGGTCCTTTAAGTTATACTGGTTTAATAGAATGGATTAAACCCTTTACTGGTAAGTTTCTAGTTTTGTATACCAAAAGTTCTTGTTTGAAAAGTATGTTTGTGTACTAGAAAACGGTGCATTGAATTAGTGTCCTATGACCTGGCCCATACCTGGTACCCCTTATGATTACATAGTGTATATGGAAACATATATATATCTAAGATCGGATAGATAGTAGGCTGGGTGTATCTGCTCTAAGCCCACAACCAAACAAGGAACATGAAATGAAGCGGAAAACACACATCCTACTACCTGTCGGATCCGATTAATATATATCCCTGAATGCATATACTAAGGAATCATAAAGTTAGCATTATAGGCCCCCTTCTATCGAATGTACTAGACTCGACTGTTTAGTGTGTCGGTTGTAAAATGTAAGTTTTCCCTAGTTTATAACTATCTTGACTCGAAAATAGTTTATATTAACTTTCAAGTGGAACTGTCACATTATGAAAGTATTTGGAAAATATAAGTACTCAGTTGTCTTATGAACTGACATTCTGCAGTACTGATTACCTTAAAATATATTTGTTTATTAAGGTCATAATGTGAAGGCTAGTACCCATACTATACGCTCTCGCTGTCAAGAGATTCTGGGGACCAAACGCGACTGCAACAAACAATTACTAGCCGTGTAACTTCACATTAAAGTTATACAATCATGTATACCCAATTTAACTATCACCTTTTGTTTAGAACAATGAGTTAGTGATTCATTGGTATAATTAGACCCTGTAGTTGTCCCATGCTGCAACACCTTATTATGTTCGTTCTGTTATAGTGTCTTAGTATGTTCTCGTTATAGTATCTTAGTATCTTCTCTTGTTATAGTATCTTAGTATTCTCTAGTATCTAGCATCTTAGTATCTTCTAGTTATAGTATGAACTGAATCCCTAAACTATACCCCATATAGTTTACTAGTAATTTAATTGAAATGTTGTTGAAAAGACTCATTTTTCTACTAAGTTATGCTTGTACTTTAAAAACGGAGTTTTGTTAAACTATAAAGTAACATAACCTTAAAAGAGTTTTTGAAATGTTTTGACTACTTATAAATGACATAAGCAATCCTTTAAAATGTTTATAACAAACAATTACACAATTATCATTGTGTTGAACTTGTATCCCCCCCCTTAAAAGCATTTAAAACAATTTAAAAGATTGATTACGGGGTATAAACTCACCTTATGTGGGTGATTCAAACGAATATGTGCGTAAGGATGAGAAGTTCCAAGAATGAAGTCCCGAGACTTAATGAGTCCTAAATGACATATAATGGCATATATTGACATAAATATAGTGTTTAGAAGCAACCAAATGCAAGGAAACACCTTACGGGACTAGGAAACACTTTGACCAAGTGTTGGAATCACATGTGATTCACTAAAAGGGAGTGTACGGCCACTTTGAGGAGTGTGCGGCCATGGGTGTGTGGCTAGGAAGTGTGCGGTCGCACGCTCATGGTAAAGAGTGCACAAAAACGTTTTCCAAGGGTAGGGAAGATTGTAGGACTAATGCTCATTAAGTGTTGAAGCTAGAAAGGCACTTTGGAGGCCCTTAAGCACTAAACAAAGGGGTGTACGGCCACATGGAGTGTGTGCGGCCGCACACTCCTTGATGAACATGGTTTGGACGTTTTCTAAGGATCATATCGAGTAAGTAACAAGCTTAGGGGATGGTACTTACAATATGGAAGCCTTTAGGGGTGTTTGGAGGTAGTTTTGAGGGGTGTACGGCCACACCTGTGTGTGCGGACGCATACACCATATGTTCTTGAGTTCTGGACATTTCGAAGGTGTTAAAATAGTGTTCTAAGCAAGATTCAAGCATTGGGAAGAGTACTTACGATCCGGGGGCTCGAGAAGGCTCAAAATCAACAAGAACAAGTGTATGTTCTTGGTGTTCTTGGTGAAATGGATGAAGATTTGAAGATCTAGCCAAAACATGATTTCAAATGGATGAAATCAAAGGATGTTACTAGTTTATGAAGATTAACAACAAATCTAAGGAAGAACACTTACCAACTCGAAGATCTAGGCTGCAAATCGGATGATAGTTGAGAGAGAAATCGTGTTATAGGCTTGGGAGTGTGAAAAGGGATGAAAGGAGGCAGAGTTCTAAACTTGTACACGTGAGTGTGCTGCCAGGAGAGGGGAGTGCGGCCACACACCCATGTGTGCGGCCGTACACTCCTTAAGTTGAAGTGTAAGGCTCGATTTTGATGCTAGACGTGTACGCGATCCATTCCTATACTCGAGGCTTGAATGTACTGAGCTTTAAACCTTTAAACGGACTCTAAACGAGGCTAAATGATAGAAGAAATGAGTCTGACACTCAGTTGAGTTGACTGGCTGAGCTTTACAAGGCAAAAATTTTAATAAATTTTCGGGTTGTCACATCATCCCCCCGTTAGATGGAATTTCGTCCTGAAATTAGCCTTCTTAGCAGTACTACTGCGGTTGCGCTCCTCTGATTGGCAGAATACTCACTCGTAGACCTGGCAACTTTGCCCTATTGTTCATGATAGGATTCATAATCGGTCCATCTATCATTACCTCATTTATACAAGTCGTATATAATTAGGAGTAGTTAGACGGTCGGACGTGTGACTCTGCCCCAGGTCTACAACCAAACAAGGAACTGGAGATAGGGCGGAAACACACGTACTAGATCTGCGTAATCATAATCATATACCACCCTCGGGTATACACTAAATAGTGATAGGTGGGCTGTATTCGTCCTTAGCCTCTATGCTCGAACTTGGTCTGCTGGACGAGTGATATTTCAGAAATGTTTGTGGAACATACGACGACAAGGTTTCGGAAGACAAAGTACTCTTCGCATGAGTACTTTGGGGTTTAGAATACGAAAGACAAAACTGAGGTTTAGGTCGGACTGTCGTTACGAATGACGAAGATTTCGTGAACTTGACGGTCGAGGCGATAGGAACATATGAACTTAGTATGGTGAAGACCACACCAACTCATGACGAATGATGTTAACGGACTCCTTATTGAACAAAGTTTTTGGCCGATTTGTAAGAAACGTTTGTTATATGATGATGTACTTCCCTAGTGTGCTTGAAAATGCACTCTTTGTAAATGTTCTAGTGCTTTCTGTTTTTCCTCTTGTTGTTAACACTTCTACGTATCGTACCGCGATGTGCACGTACATACTGCGAAAGTGCTTTGATAACTAGTATCGATACTTTAACTACGATCCTCCTTGGTACCACTACGATCGCCTGGAATATACAAGTTATGAAGAATTAAGATGAATTGGACGGTCGACTGAGTAACTCTGCCTCAAATACACAACCAAACAAGGAACAAGAATTAAGGCGGAATCACTCACTCTAAGTCTGTAATATCTTAGCTATGCACAACCCTTAATGTACATACTAAGCCATCATAGCTTCTCAGAACGGATCTCTTAGTTCTCTTGAATACTGTGACCTATTTCAATATGTGAGTTGTTATAATTACTTTTAAATGTTTTTCCCCCAGTTTTAATCTTATATAAATATAAATTAATTTTTCAAAGTAATTACTAAATCGAAAATGTACCGTTGCTCGATGGCAACTCCGAGGTCGATTCTCCTGCGATGATCACCTGAATTCGCCCATCCGCTCCTGAGTTCTTCGTTATCGGGCACTCCTCCTGGTAGTGTCCATTCTCACCACAGCCATTGCAGGCTTGGTTTTCTTCAGCTCCGGGGACTTGGGAGATCGGTTGAGCCGGTGCCCCACAGAAACGGATTGTGTGTCCCTTTCTATGGCAGTTCAGACACTGCATTTCCCGACATACTCCGGTGTGGTGGTAGTTGCACTTTCCACACTTTGGGAGGGTTCCAGCATACCGTCTGGCAGGTGCCAGAGTAGCAGGTTTTGTGGTGGCGTACAGAGTACTCGTTTGTTCCTCCTGCGGGGGTTCCTGTGTTGTTCGCTTCTTCTTCCTCTTATTCCCCGACTTCTGGCTATTGTCCTCTTCCTTCGATGGTTCGGGAACGGGGACTTCCACACGATGGCGGACTCCATGGTCAATGAGTCGCTGAGCCAGGCGTTTAGCACTATTGAATGTGGCTAGGTTAGAAGACAACACATCTCCTTGGATCGGGGCAGTTAGACCCCAAATGTATCTTTCTATCTTCTTGCTCTCCGGGGTAACCATCCCGGGGCATAGAGCTGTTAGGTCGCTAAACCGGTCAGTGTAGGCCACTATGTCTGAGCCGACCATCGTGAGCTCCCATAGTTCTTGTTCCAGCTTTTGAACTTCGCCCAAGGGGCATTATTCTTCTAGCATTAACTCTTTCAGGTTCTCCCAACCTATTGAGTTAGCCACTGATAGGGTCAGTGACTTAACATGGCTGTTCCACCATGTCAGGGCTCTGTCGGAGAAAGTGCAGGCAGCAAACTTCACTTTGCTCCCTTCTGAGCACGAAAAGATTTCGAAGACCGAATCTGTTTTCTCGAACCATCGCATCAGAGCGATGACTCCACCATTTCCATTAAAGGAATTGGGTTTGCAGTTCATGAAGTCTTTGTACGAACACTCCCTTGGGTGTCCGTGAGAATCTCCGGGGTTGGCTAAGTGAGTACCGCTACCAGATCCGAGGGTACCACTTTCACCGAAGGGAGCTAGAGTAGTCGCCACTGCGGAGGATATCACTGCTTGGAGAGCAGCATGATCGAATTGTGGCGTTGGAGTTGGAGTTATCGGAGTAGTGCGTCTGATTGATCTGCGAGGAGGCATCTTTGCTAGAGGAATACTAAGACGAGTTGGAATAAGTCTACAACAGTCGATATAAGCCGAAAGCTGAAAGACAAGGTTATCCTAGTTCTGAGGGTATCGGGTCCTGACTTTCACAGGGTTCTGGAAACAATTCATAAAAAGAGTCTATACTAAATAAACTTTATGAATTTGGAATGTCTATCCTCGAATTAATATCTGTTACTTGAATAGCTGTTAACAATTGCATGTAAGAAAATAATCCTAACACATAATGTGAGTAGTGTTTCCACTAACTCATTAAGTTAACAAGATTATTATTTATTTGTGTGACGCATAAGACGTTTTGGCTACTTCGGCTGATCCTTCCTTGAAAACTTCTCATGAACTTGGTCTTGTTCCTCCTTGACTCTTCTGTTGACTGCTATGAGGAAGTGCTTACATCTATCTGGGTTTGTCGTACGAGAATGGAAGTGTCTAGAGAATCTACGAGATTAAGTGAAACCTTATGGGGTGATCCTTACAGAGTCCTTCTATAATTGTACAATGTATACAAGTTGTATATAATTTAATATTAATTAGACTTTCGAATAAGTGATCCTACTCCAAAACCATAACCAAACAAGGAACAGGTAGTGAAGTGTAGATCACAAATTCTAAGTCTATAAAATCTCAATTATATATAACCTTGGGAGTATACATTGCAAGATTATATACCTATCTGTAAGGGTCTTTTAAGTTATCACATAAGTTATTTATCTAGTGTTTAAAATACTCCTATAGTATTTTAATGTAATGTACTTGGTATGTTTTAAAACATATTATCGCGTTATAGTATCATATAATACTCCTATAGTATTCTAACTCTATGTACTTGATCTAGAATTCTCTTGACTGGTGTTAGGTAAGTTTTAAGACTGTTGCAACACCACATCACTCCCAAACACATGTCGGTCACATCTCGAATGAATATAGTTGATCAGGCTATATTGATCCTAGATATGATTACATAACTGTCCAGGTTTGACCATAGTGTTCAACCTTTAAATACTTCTGTTCTGTTCTTCTTGTGATACGTGTTCTAGTATGTATATACGTATAAGCAAGTAGGTATACTTTTATAAGGTATCATTATATATTAAAAATATATTGTAACATCCCAACCTTCAGGTATCATTATTATTCCATTTAGATTTCATGTTTTAAGGTCTACTCGACGCTGTGACTCGTCGAGTAGCAGCGGGCCAGGACACGTCATTTAATGAGTGACTCGTCGAGTCGGCATTGGGGGCTCTACGAGTAGGAGCTGGCAGTGGAAACCCTAAGTTTCAAGGTTTTTACACCCTATATATTGGACCATTAGCGCCTCCCATTGTCCTCTATCACCCCTTGAGAGCCAGAAACCCTAATTTCCGTGAGTGTGAGCTTGGTGAGTGTTTTGGAGCTTTGAGAAGTGATTTTTGTGAAGGAAACTTGTAGATCAAGAGGCTAGCATCAAGGATTTCGTGTGGATCCAGAATCTACTTCAGTTTGGGCACGCCTTGGAAGTAATAAGCTGTTACCTTGACTTCTTTTCTTCTAGAATCATTCATATGTGGAGTCTAGGGCTTTATTTAGTTATTCATTAAGGGATTTTGGTATGGGAGCTAGATCTGAAGCTGAAACTTCAGATCTGAACCTCTTTTGAGTCCTAAGTCCATAAAGTTTCCAGCTCTTGCAAGGATGAGACTCTCCTAAGGTGTAAAGCTCCATTAGAAGCTTAAATTGGTCATTTAGAGCCTTTAGGGCCTTGCATGCGTGTAAAGTTTGCAACTTTACGTGATAAACATGCCTTAGAAGCTTGGATCTGTAATTAGGAACCTTGGCATGGCTTAAAAAGTGTCTGCATGGATGAAGGTCTGCAAGGACTCAGCGAGTTGCATAGTCAACTAGGCGAATCATATGAAGATGGTCATGAACTCGTCGAGTTGATGAACAACTCGACGAGTCCGATGAAGATTGCCTTGGGCTTGGCGAGTCAGTCGACTGACTAGGCGAGTCGGCTAGGGTTTTTCCCAATCTTTGGACACGTATGAACTCGGCGAGTTAAAGGCGAACTCGATGAGCCAACCAAGGATTTCACGACTTCTCGAGTTCAGGAAGGACTCGACGAGTCGGTGAACTGCACTCGACGAGTCAAGTCAACATGGACTGTTGACTTTATCTGTGGACTTTGACTTTGACCAAGGGTTGACCAGTTGACTTCTGAGGGCATTCTAGTAATTTTGAAATTTATGAAAAAGGGTTGTATGGTAAATTTAGGTGGAGGAGTTCGTGTTGGTGATCCGAGAGCTGAGCTTATCACTTCAGTACGACACTTGAGAGGTGAGTTCTCCTCACTATATATCAACAGGGTCTAAGGCACCAATACCGGCCGTTATTGGATTGATATCCGGGTTTATTGCATGATATGCTTATTGATTTACATCCTGATAGTGAGGATGGTGTTATGCTTAGTGACCTGGTTAGGTCAGTATCCTGGTATATAGGATGATGCTATGTTAGTGACCGGTTAGGTCGGTATCCTGGTTATAGGATGTTGCTATGCTATTTGATGTGTTAGATCGGTTGACTGTTATATATGCTAGCGTATGATATGTATGTGCACATGTTTGTTTGATTGGGGGTTTGGGTTGAGGCCGTCCTGCTTTGTGCTGAAGGCCAACATACCCAGGGCGGTCCGGATAGACTATAGACCCAGGAGGGTGTGATAGTCAGACCGAAGGCCCAGCAAGCGGTCTGGATAGGATGAAGGCCCGGCGAGGCGGTCCAGACGTGCCGAAGGCTCGGAGAGCGGTCCAGATAGACTAAAGGCCTGCGAGGCGGTCCAGTCAGGCTGAAGGCTCATTATGCATGGTGTTTTGTATTTGCTGATATGCTATGAGTATGGTTATATGAGGTTGGTATTTTGGGGGTAACTCACTAAGTTTTCGGGCTTACAGTTCAGTTTATTGTTTCAGGTACATCAGGGGATCGCGGCAAGGCGAAGGCATGATCGTACAACTCCTCATATTATATTTATGTTTCTGGGAATACCCTGATAAATAATATTTTGAAAACAAAGTTGTAATGTTTTGATGAACTTTACATGTTTTAAAAGTTTAAATTGGTTCGAATTTTTTGGGTGTTACAAGTTGGTATCAGAGCCTTGGTTTGAGTGAATTGGAGGGACACTCGTGTAACTCCAGTCTCAAATCAAGGAAAGGATTTTCAAAATGATTTTTTTCAAAAAGGTTTTCAAAATAAGTAAAGAAGGATGCAGGGTGTACGATCAGCCGAAGCCAGTAAGCAGATCCCAAAATACCATACAGTTATTTGATTATGTGACATGTTAGAACAACATGCTAGTACTAGGCTAGGGATCTTTAGGAATTGCATGATAGAATTGCCTGATTACATGATGCCTGCTATCCTAGGGTTTCCTTTATATGAGATTGACATCATTACTGTAGTTGCTTAGTGTATGCATCACGGTTATACATAATTAAGATCTTATAGCCTGAGAATGTTTGATTTGGCCTTATGTTCTGTTCTTGTTTGATTGGGAGCTTAGGGTAGGATTGGATATTCGAAAGTCTATAGGGTCCAACGTTATGTATGGCTAGCATACACTAGCGCTGCAGGGTTGGTGGAAGTTTCATAGGTGGATAGGTTGTTTGGGATGAGTCCGCCGACTACGAGGTATTTAGCCTTCCTTTAGGAGTGAGGCTTGAGTGCTCGCTATGATTATGTGTATTATTAGGGCGTTTTGATGATACTTGGGACAAATATGGGTAGGTGTGGAAGGTAGTATGGGCCCGTACTACTGAAAGCACAGGACCCATACGCGTAGCAAGGAAGTCACAACCCCTAGGGTTTTATCGGGAGTTGGTTCCCAGTTCTTTGTATGGATTATCTGATACCTTGTGCTATGTTTCAGAATGGTGATGACCAGGCGCTTTGTGACTGGATCCGGTTCGGGATCAGGAGAGGGAGAGGGAGAGGGCGGACAGGGGGCGCCGACAGCGCCCGAGACTATCGGCAAGATGAGGCCAGATGAGATGGATGACAGGATCCGGGAGATCCTGCATGATGAGGTTGCTGCTTTGTTCCGTGCCGAGTTGCTGGAGATGTTCGGGTCTATTAAGACCGCTATGGAGGAGAATTTTGATGATCTCTATGCAGCCCTCACTGAGGCGGCTGCCGCAGCGGCTACAGCAGCTGTATTAGTGGCAGGGTTGGGAGTCGGTCGGGCTTTTCAGTATCGGGACTTCGACAACACGAAGCCCCCTACTTTTGATGGGACTGAGGACCCCATCGAATCCATGAGGTGGCTGTCTGACGTGGAGGGATGTTTCTTCACATGCTTATGTCCTGTTGACGAGAAGGTCAGATGTGCCCTGATTTTGCTGAGAGCCGGGGCAAAGGACTGGTGGAGGTTGATGACTGGGTCATATTCAGACGAGCAGAGGGCTGCTATTACTTGGGAGCAGTTCAGGGATATGTTCCGCGCTCGCTACATTCCTCGAGTCGAGCAGGAACGGTTAGCTCAGGAGTTTTTGGAGTTGAGACAGGATCGGGAGACGGTGACGGAGATCACTCGTATGTTCACTGAGAGGGCGATGTTCTGCCCGGAGTTTGCTTCTGAGTAACCTCAGATGACCCGTTATCTGAACATGCTCAAGACACATATTCGACAGTTTGTGGCGACTCAGCGTTGTGATACACTTCTGGAGTTACAGGAGGCCGCCAGGCGGCAGGAGATTGAGATTGAGTTACAGCTGAGAGAACAGGGTCGGGCTCCGGTACAGGCGCAGCCGGCGCCTAAGCGGTGTAGGACCGCTGATTCTAGGGTTGGGGGCCAGCAGGGCCGCACTTGTGGAAAGTGCGGCAAGGGTCATTCGGGAGCCTGTCGAGCGAGTAGTGGGTGCCACAAGTGTGGTAGGGAGGGGCACTATGCGAGGGACTGTCGCCAGTCCGCCCCTGCATCGGATATGAGGATATGTTATCATTGTCATCAGGTTGGTCACGTGAAGACCAACTGTCCACAGCTCGCAGCCAGACCGACGCAGGCTCCAGCGCCGGCTACATTGAGGATTACTGATGGGAGGCCAGTTAGGGCAGAGCCTCCGAAGGCTCAAGGGCATGCCTTCCAGCTTACAGCAGAGGAGGCCAAGGCAACACCATATGTGGTTGCGGGTATGTTTCTATCCTTTATCTCATTTATTACGTATGTTTTATGCTTATCCGTTGTACCTGTGGTTAGGTACGTTCCTAGTGAACTCCTTGCCTGCTTTGGTTTTATTTGACTCGGGGGCGAGTCGGTCTTTTGTATCTCAGACTTTCAGTAGGGAGTTTGCTGTGCCAATGGGTGAGCTAGAGTGTCCGTTACGAGTCTCTATCGCCAACGAACACGAAGTTTATACTTCTTCGGTCTATCGAGGGTGCGAGTTGGATATCTTCGGAGTGTTCTTTCCGATTGATTTGATACCAATTCCCATGGGGGAGGTGTGCGTGATCGTAGGGATGGATTGGCTTAGCCGTTTTGGTGCCATGATAGATTGCAAGGGTCAGCGAGTGGTAGTTCGAACCCCAAGTGGGGGAGAACTGATTGTATATGGCGAGGGCACCAGGGTAGGTTCAGGGTTCTGTTCGGCTGCCAGGGTTCGGCAGTACATTCAGCACGGGTGTGCTGGTTATTTAGCATATGTGGTGGATACGAGGGTCAGGGATTAGACTCCAATTTCAGAAGTTCCAGTGGTTAGAGAGTTTACTGATGTGTTCTCGGAGGAATTACCCGGAGTGCCTCCGGAAAGGCAGGTCGAGTTCAGGATCTACTTAGTGCCAGGCGCGGCCCCTATCGCCAAGGCGTCGTACCGATTGGCACCACCAAAGATGCAGGAGTTGTCATCGCAGCTGCAAGAGCTGCTGGGAAAGGAGTTCATTCGTCCGAGCAGATCTCCATGGGATGCACCGATACTCTTCGTCAGGAAGAAGGATGGTTCGCACCGGATGTGCATTGATTACCGGGAGTTGAACAAGTTAACGATGAAGAACCGTTATCCACTCCCGAGGATAGATGACCTTTTCGATCAATTGCAGGGTGCGTCATGGTTTTCTAAGATAGACTTGAGGTCTAGGTATCATCAGGTCAGGGTCAGGGAGGAGGACGTTGAGAAGACCGCGTTTCGGACTCGTTATGGTCATTACGAGTTCGTGGTGATTCCGTTTGGGCTCACAAACGCGCCAGCAGTATTCATGGACCTGATGAATCGGGTCTGCAGACCGATGCTGGACCGCTCGGTCATCGTGTTTATAGATGATATCTTGGTGTATTCCAAGACCCGAGAGCAGCATGAGGAGCATCTACGGGAGTTATTGGGGGTTCTGAGATGAGAACGGCTGTATGCCAAGTTCCCGAAGTGTGAGTTTCGGCTACGAGAGGTCCAGTTCCTCGGACATCTCGTTAACCAGAAAGGGATTTTGGTCGATCCGGCCAAAATCGAGGCGGTTATGCAGTGGGAGGTTCCGAAATCTCCCTCGGACATCAGGAGCTTTTTGGGACTGGCAGGGTACTACCGGAGGTTCATTCAGGACTTCTCCAAGATTGCGGTACCCCTCACTCGTCTGACGAGGAAGGGGGTGGATTTCCGGTGGGGCCCTGAGCAACAGAGGGCGTTTGAGACCCTACGACAGCGGTTGTGCGAGGCCCCAGTCTTGACACTCCCGGAGGGACTAGAGGATTTTGTAGTGTTCTGTGATGCATCCATCACAGGTTTAGGGGCAGTCCTCATCCAGAGGGGACGAGTGATAGACTATGCGTCGCGGCAGTTGAAGCCGCATGAGACGAGATACCCTACGTACGATTTGGAGCTGGGAGCAGTGATGTTCGCTCTCAAGATATGGAGACATTACCTTTATGGAGTCCTCTGTACCATTTACACGGATCACAAGAGCTTGAGACATGTCATGGATCAGCCGAACCTGAACATGAGGCAGCGCAGGTGGCTGGATGTAGTCAAGGACTACGATTGCAAGATCCTTTACCACCCTGGTAAAGAGAATGTGGTTGCGGACGCTTTGAGCCGCAAGTCAGATGGGTCATCCACCCCAGTGGTATTCATGAGGATAGCAGTGGACTCTCCGCTTGTGAGTTTGATCAGAGATGCCCAGGTTGAGGGCATGCGACCAGAGAATTGGAAGCTGGAGAGGATGAAGGGTGAGAATACTCGGTTTGAGCAGGACAGTCGGGGATTATTGACCCGATGCGGTCGGGTTTGGGTTCCGGCGTCTGGTGGGGTTAGGCAGACGGTTATGGAGGAGTCTCATAAGTCTTACATCTCTATTCACCCGGGGGCCACCAAGATGTACCGTGACTTGAGTTTGAACTATTGGTGGCCGTGCATGAAGCGAGAAATCGTTTGGTACGTCGAGAGGTGCTTGACTTGTAGGATGGTCAAGGTCGAGCATCAGAGGCCGCATGGCAAGCTGCAGCCCTTGGAGATCCCCATGTGGAAATGGGAATAGATCACGATGGATTTTATTACCAAGTTGCCGAGGACGGCGAAGGGGTTTGACGCTATATAGGTCATCGTGGATCGATTGACCAAGAGTGCCCATTTCTTGGCCATCCGGGAGAGCTCATCGGCCGAGAAATTGGCCGACGTGTACGTTCGCGAGATCGTGTCTCGCCATGGGGTTCCCGTTTCCATTGTCTCTGATCGAGATGTCAGTTTTACCTCCCGTTTCTGGCAGAAGTTTCACAAGGAGCTGGGCACACGGTTGCACTTCAGCACAACATTCCATCCGCAGACTGATGGTCAGAGCGAGCGGACCATTCAGACCCTCGAGGATATGTTGAGGGCGTGTGTCATTGATTTTGGTGGGAGCTGGGATTCCCACCTACCGCTTGCAGAGTTCGCCTACAACAACAACTATCATTCCAGCATTGGCGCCCCGCCATTCGAGCTGTTGTACGGGCGGAGATGTCGCACCCCGGTTTGTTGGGGTGAGGTTGGTCACAAGGTGATGGGTCGGACGGAGGTGGTCTTACAGACTACCGAGAAGATTCAGCAGATTAGGCAGCGGCTGTAGACCGCTCAAAGTCGGCAGAAGAGTTACGCCGACTGGCGCCGCTCCGAGTTAGAGTTTAAGGTCGGTGACATGGTACTCCTGAAGGTCTCGCCCTGGAAGGGTGTGATCCGCTTCAGGAAGAGGGGAAAATTGGGACTCCGATATATTGGGCCGTTCAGGATCATTGCCAGGGTTGGCAAGGTGGCTTACAGGCTAGAGCTGCCGGATGAGCTCAACCGGATTCACAACACCTTTCACGTTTCGCAATTGCGAAAGTGCATTATGGACCCGGAGGCAGTAGTACCACTGGATGACATTCAGGTTGATGAGCGCCTGAATTATATTGAGAGGCCGATTTCCGACTTGGAAAAGAAAGTGAAATTCTTGCGCAACAAGGAGGTTCCGTTGGTGAAGATACAATGGGAGCATTGGAGGGGATCCGAGTTGACATGGGAGTCGGAGGCTGAGATGCGGGAGCATTACCTAGAGTTATTCGCTACAGCAGACTTCGAGGACGAAGTCTAAGTTAATTGGGGGAGAATTGTAACATCCCAACCGTCAGGTATCATTATTATTCCATTAAGATTTCATGTTTTAAGGTCTACTCGACGAGTTGATGCTGTGACTCGTCGAGTAGCAGCGGGCCAGGACACGTCATTTAATGAGTGACTCGTCGAGTCGACATGGGGGACTCGACGACTAGGAGCTGGCAGTGGAAACCCTAAGTTTCAGGGTTTTTGCACCCTATATATTGGACCATTAGCGCCCCCCACTGTCCTCTATCACCCCTTGAGATCCAGACACCCTAATTTCCCTGAGTGTGAGCTTGGTGAGTGTTTTGGAGCTTTGAGAAGTGATTTTTGTGAAGGAAACTTGTAGATCATGAGGCTAGCATCAAGGATTTCGTGTGGATTCAGAGTCTACTTCAGTTTGGGCACGCCTTGGAGGTAATAAGCTGTTACCTTGACCTCTTTTCTTCTAGAATCATTCATATGTGGAGGCTAGGGCTTTCTTTAGTTATTCATTAAAGGATTTTGGTATGGGAGCTAGATCTGAAGCTGAAACTTCAGATCTGAACCTCTTTTGAGTCCTAAGTCCATAAAGTTTCCAGCTCTTGCAAGGATGAGACTCTCCAAAGGTGTAAAGCTCCATTAGAAGCTTAGATTGGTCATTTAGAGCCTTTAGGGCCTTGCATGCATGTAAAGTTTGCAACTTTACGTGATGAACATGCCTTAGAAGCTTAGATCTGTAATCTGGAACCTTGGCATGGCTTAAAAAGTGTCTGCATGGATGAAGGTGTGCAAGGACTCGGCGAGTTGCATACACAACTCGGCGAGTCATATGAAGATGGTCATGAACTCGTCGAGTCCGATGAAGATTGCCTTGGGCTCGGCGAGTCAGTCGACTGACTTGGCGAGTCAGCTAGGGTTTTTCCCAATCTTTGGACACGTATGAACTCGGCAAGTTAAAGGTGAACTCGATGAGCCAACCAAGGATTTCACGACTTCTCGAGTTCAGGAAGGACTCGACGAGTCGGTGAACTGCACTCGACGAGTCGAGTCAACATGGACTGTTAACTTTGACTGTGGACTTTGACTTTGACCAAGGATTGACCAGTTGACTTCTGAGGGTATTCTGGTAATTTGGAAATTTATGAAAAAGGGTTGTATGGTAACTTTAGGTGGAGGAGTTCGTGTTGGTGATCCGAGAGCTGAGCTTATCACTTTAGTACGACACTTGAGAGGTGAGTTCTCCTCACTATATCAACAGGGTCTAATGTGACATCCCCATTTTCACGGCCAGAAAAGACCGATTTTGTTTATGCTTTATAAAAATCAGAGTACTTCTTTTAATAAAAATCTTGCGGAATTTGTTCCCAGAAAAACATGATAAATACGTTATCAAAGAATTTCCGAAGAAATGTATTTTTATTCATTTTAAAACATTTGGGATGTCATCGTTAATACAGAAACATAAGCATAAACAGAACTTACATTCATTTACACTAGTGATCTACATCTCTTTTAAATCTCTCAGTGTAATGTAACTTCATATCGACACCTGTGATACAAATAAACTGAGTGGGTCAGGTTGGGAAACCTGGTGAGTACATAGGGTTTTCAACCCACAATAATATAATATTATGTTTAAACATCAAACAATCAACCCAATTAGCCATCCCCATTATCCTCTTTACTCTTAAGGATCTACCCTAAGAATCAATTATTCCTCGTTTATTCATTCCTAAGGATCATCCTAAGGAATCGGCACGAAGTCCATCGTTGTCAATGACATAGCTGTCAAGCACAGCTGCTAGTTCTATCACTTAGGCGCAGCTGCCAGAATTGTGACATTCTATGTGAGGCGCAGCTACCAGTATTGTCCTTCGAGCACAGCTGCTAGGGTTATCTCGTTTATTGACAATATCGTTTTCGAGAGTCCACTCGCAATACATGTCAATGGGTTTTTAGAGTACACCGGTGAACACATCGTTCACAACACCTACATGTTGCGAGCCTGCCAGTGTTCCACTGGACTGTCTAGAATAGTCCATGGTTGTCATCCATACTCTGCTAGATGACGGGGCCATCATTTGGGAAAGGCTTCTAACATCGTCCACCTCTCACACTTACCTCGTGGTCTATAACATCTCTCAACTCATCATCCAACTCATATTCCATCTATTACATCTACCCATGTTTTACCCAACATATTCTCGTAGATATATATATATACAGTTTAAATCATTTAAAACATGTATAAAATCGTTCATCGAGCATAGATAGCAAGTATACAGATAATATGCACACATAGCACGTAATTTATTTAAAATACTTCATATCTATGTGTAAGATGAAAGTAACTATGCACTCACCTGAAAAGGTGGTGAATCCGAACTCAGACAGCGCTTCGCTTCTTAAAAATAATTTACTTTGACGAAACCTAGTATTATTACCACTAGAGTTTAGTCTATTATTCACCGAGACTAATTAATAGTCTAGCTATTATTACTATTATATAAGCGTTAAACAATACTTATATAACCCATAATAATAGCCCAAGTACTTATTATAAGTTCCTAATAACGTTACTATAATTAAATAAACGATATATTAAAAATAGCGTAGGCGTAGCTCACTTACAGCGGGTTTTATAGAAAACCGGGCTTTGCTTGGAGCAGCGTTCCCGAGCCGAAAAGCTCTTCTTCTCGGAGCCGTCGAGCACTCCAGGGATTCCACCTCGTGCTAGGGAGGTTCCCTAGGCTTTTCGGGGGGTTTCGGGGCTAGAGAGAGGTTCTAGAGAGAGAGTAAAGAGAAGAAAGAATGGGAAAGGTGTGAAGAAGATGAGGGTGGGAGAGGTTCTATTTATAGGTGAAAAATGGCTGAACTTGGTGCCACATGTCACCATCTAGTGGCAAAACTTGGGGAGAAAGCAATGGCCAAGATTGTACCACATCACCCATTTTCGCACAGCACACTTCCGACTTCTAAAATCCGTAACTTTCACATACGACCTCCATTTTTGACGTTCTCTATATCCATGCATAGGTAAACATAAGATCTACAACTTTCATTTTGACTCCGTCGGCTAATTCTCGACCGATCTTAAATTTAACAGTACGAGGAGATTATACTGTTAAATGTCCGCGTAAAATTCATAACTTCTACATACGGATTCCGTTTTCGTCTGTCTTTTTACTGTTGAGTTCCTATTAATGAGATCTTCAATTCTCCTTTAGGTCGCGTAGGCCAAAAACCACTCGATCTAAAATTCGAGTTTCGGGTCGTGCACTGCTATGCCAAATCTTAGAAAATTCATAACTTCCTCATACGAAGTCAGATTTGGGCGTACTTTTTTTGTATGTTCTCGGTTTAACGTTTTCTACGACTTTCGTTTAGATCGCTGAGGCTAAAAGTCGCTCTATCATAAATTCACTATTTACGTCTTCTGGTGCCGTGCCGGTTCTACCATAAAACTTCGACGGGTCATAATTTCTTCGTTATAACTCAGATTTCGGCATTCTTTATATGTACGGAAACCTTGAGACGTATTCTACAACTTGATTAAGATTATTTATTCTAAATAATCTTTTGTCGAAAAGTCGTTTTCGACCCCTATTATCTCTAAATTGACTAGCCCGGATCTACGGGCGTTACAATTATCTCCCCCTTAGGATGATTACGTCCCGGAATCATCAACGAAACAAGGCTGACATGATGACTCCATACGTTATCTCTTCATCCTAAGTCATAACTTTGATGTTTCTTCGAACGAGTATCTAACTCTTAGACTCCTTGACTACAGGCGGTGCTCGATCTTGCATCCGCTCTCTATCTTATGTTAGACTTCCAATCATGATCTTCATGTCACGATCTCGATCTTTATTGGAGACTCCTTATTTAACAAACTTGAGATAAGTTTCTTCCTTCGATTATCATAATAGACCGATAGGTCATGTTCTAATGACCTCTCATCGTATGTTGCAATGCTTAGACTCAGGTCTTTTAGAGTCAAATTCCGGAACAGACTATACATTCCTTCATGTTCTTATCACATCTTAAAAGGTAGCATTTCTAGCTACAAGCAACTGTCGTGATACCTGTACTGATCGCTTTGATTATCTTTCATTTCAATCTTCCGGCTTAAGTCAGATGCTACATCGAACTTGGTTCTCTGAACCTCGTAACATACTCATCATAGTCGGACTCGATTTGATATGAACACTAGGGTCGGAATAACAATCATCTTCTTAGTCATTACCGAAACAATGGTAATGACATACCTGAACAAAACAGAATCAACTACTAGCTTCTCGGTAACCTTGTGACTTTCCCTGATCCAAGCGTGAGTCCTGTGCTTCCGGTAGTATATGAATCTACTACCTTTCACACCTACTCATACTCGTCCCAAGTATTGTGTCACCATACAAGAAAATCACATAACATTTTAACGCACCAGATAACAAAACGAAGGCTTTATTATTTCTTGAAACTATTACATAGGTGTTCGAGTTCACCCTATACTATGCCTCTAACAGGTTACATTATACGATACTACCCCTTGGTTACTTCATAACTCGATCTTTGGAGATTAAGCCTTCACTCCTGAATCCTTGCATTGTTATCTGCTTCGTCAAGGATCATTTGAAATGCTCTCGCCTTTGGCTTTGGCGGCACATTTGGCTTTGTAGCCCCTTCTCTCTTTGGGCAGTCTTGCTTGAAGTGACCTTCCTCGTTACATGCGTAACATACCCTTTTGTTGAATGTACACTCGTTGGCGTAATGCCCATGCTTTCCACACTTGAAACAAGTCACCTTTTCACCGCATGTTCCAGAGTGTTTCTTTTTTCACTTCTCGCACCATCTTGCTTCACTTCCTCTTCCTCCTCCATACTTCAGGAATTTGGTCTCCTTGTTGGACCTTGAAGATCCTTCAAACTTCCTCTTCTCGCCAACTTCAGCTTTCTCCAGACCCTTTTCCCTAATCCGAGTCTCAACATTCCTGGCTGCCCAGATGGCGGCTTTCAAAGTGGTTGCTTGCTTGACCATTGGACCAAAGTCCGTTGGTAATCCATGTGCAAACTTGTTGACCTTGGAGAGCTCAGTTGGAACTAGGTAAGGAACAAGCTTCATCTTCTCCGTAAAACTTGCAGAATACTCAGTGACACTCATCCTTCCCTTCTTCAGATTTTGAAACTCATTGTTGATCTCTAGGAGATCCTGCTCAGAGCAGTACTGCATTTTCAGTTGCACCATGAAATCTTCCCAAGACATTTTTCTTGCTTCTCCCTTGGGCATCGTGTTAGCTAGTAGCTTCCACCAGCTCAGTACTCCAGACTTTAACAGAGGGATCGCGAGAGCGGTCTTCTGTTTGTTGCTACACTCGCAACTCTCAAACATTGTCTCCATCTCGGAGATCCAGTCCATAACTTCCACCGGTGTTGGGCTTCCAGAAAGACTTGGGGTTTTGATGCCATGAAATCCTTGTACTTGCATCTACGTTCGTCATTTCCTCCATCCTGATTGTTTCGGCTAACTATCAGTGGGTCGGCTCGACCAACCGTCCCACTGTAGTTCCCTCCTTCTGACTGCCCATCACTGAGCTCGGGCTGTTCAATAGGCAACGTAAGTTCCTCTCGATTTTGTTGAAGTAAACGCCTTGTTTCCTCCATCTGACGATCCAACATCATTTGGATCATCGCTTGTACTCCGGCCATGGTTATTGGCTCAGCAGTGGCTACCACAACCGGTATTTGCTCAATCACTGGGGGTTGGTTTCTGTTCCCATTAGCATTCCCGGCTCCCCTGCGGGTTCTTGCCATTTTGATCTATACACCGAATAAGGTGAATCTAGATATTTATTTAGGATAGTCGTTTAAATCGTCCTTATCACTCCGAAACAATTACATGTTAGTTCTAATATCGTAGTCGTACGTTTAGAATCCTAAACACATAAGGTTTCTAGATCCGGTCGGCAACAGACCATAGATCCGAACAAATAACAACATATGAGGCGTAAATCATTTAGCACATAAAGCATATTAGGCATACTTTCCTAAATAAGCTAGTGCTCACATCTCACAATCATCGCTTAGCATTCTAAGTTTAATTCTAGAAATAAATTCATATTCCTAGTTCGCTTAAACTAATGCTCTGATACCAACTGTGACATCCCCATTTTCACGGCCAGAAAAGACCGATTTTGTTTATGCTTTATAAAAATCAGAGTACTTCTTTTAATAAAAATCTTGCAGAATTTGTTCCCAAAAAAACATGATAAATACGTTATCAAAGAATTTCCGAAGAAATATATTTTTATTCATTTTAAAACATTTGGGATGTCATCGTTAATAGAGAAACATAAGCATAAACAGAACTTACATTCATTTACACTAGTGATCTACATCTCTTTTAAATCTCTCAGTGTAATGTAACTTCATATCGACACCTGTGATACAAATAAACTGAGTGGGTCAGGTTGGGAAACCTGGTGAGTACATAGGGTTTTCAACCCACAATAATATAATATTATGTTTAAACATCAAACAATCAACCCAATTAGCCATCCCCATTATCTTCTTTACTCTTAAGGATCTACCCTAAGAATCAATTATTCCTCGTTCATTCATTCCTAAGGATCATCCTAAGGAATCGACACGAAGTCCATCGTTGTCAATGACACAGCTGTCAAGCACAGCTGCTAGTTCTATCACTTAGGCGCAGCTGCCAGAATTGTGACATTCTATGTGAGGCGCAGCTACCAGTATTGTCCTTCGAGCACAGCTGCTAGGGTTATCTCGTTTATTGACAATATCGTTTTCGAGAGTCCACTCGCAATACATGTCAATGGGTTTTTAGAGTACACCGGTGAACACATCGTTCACAACACCTACATGTTGCGAGCCTGCCAGTGTTCCACTGGACTGTCTAGAATAGTCCGTGGTTGTCATCCATACTCTGCTAGATGACGGGGCCATCATTTGGGAAAGGCTTCTCATATCGTCCACCTCTCACACTTACCTCGTGGTCTATAACACCTCTCAACTCATCATCCAACTCATATTCCATCTATTACATCTACCCATGTTTTACCCAACATATTCTCGTAGATATATATATATATATATATATATATATATATATATATATATATATATATATATATATATATACAGTTTAAATCATTTAAAACATGTATAAAATCGTTCATCCAGCATAGATAGCAAGTATACAGATAATATGCACACATAGCACGTAATTTATTTAAAATACTTCATATCTATGTGTAAGATGAAAGTAACTATGCACTCACTTGAAAACGTGGTGAATCCGAACTCAGACAGCGCTTCGCTTCTTAAAAATAATTTCCTTCGACGAAACCTAGTATTATTACCATTAGAGTTTAGTCTATTATTCACCGAGACTAATTAATATTCTAGCTATTATTACTATTATATAAGCATTAAACAATACTTATATAACCCATAATAATAGCCCAAGTACTTATTATAAGTTCCTAATAACGTTACTATAATTAAATAAACGATATATTAAAAATAGCGTAGGCGTAGCTCACTTACAACGGGTTTTATAGAAAACCGGGCTTTGCTTGGAGCAGCTTTCCCGAGCCGTCGAGCACTCCAGGGCTTCCGCCTTGTGCTAGGGAGGTTCCCTAGGTTTTTCGGGGGTTTTCGGGGCTAGAGAGAGGTTCTAGAGAGAGAGTAAAGAGAAGAAAGAATGGGAAAGGTGTGAAGAAAATGAGGGTGGGAGAGGTTCTATTTATAGGGTGAAAAATGGCTGAACTTGGTGCCACATGTCACCATCTAATGGCAAGACTTGGGGAAAAAGCAATGGCCAAGATTGTGTCACATCACCCATTTTCGCACAGCACACTTCCGACTTCTAAACTACGTAACTTTCACATACGACCTCCATTTTTGACGTTCTCTATATCCACGCGTAGGTAAAAATAAGATCTACAACTTTCATTTTGACTCCGTCGGCTAATTCTCGACCGATCTTAAATTTAACAGTACGAGGAGATTATAATGTTAAATGTCCGCATAAAATTCATAACTTCTACATACAGACTCCGTTTTCATCTGTCTTTTTACCGTTGAGTTCCTATTAATGAGATCTTCAATTCTCCTTTAGGTCGCTTAGGCCAAAAACCGCTCGATCTTAAATTCGAGTTTCGGGTCGTGCACTAATATGCCAAATCTTAGAAATATCATAACTTCCTCATACGAAGTCAGATTTGGGCGTACTTTTTTTTGTATATTCTCGGTTTAACGTTTTCTACGACTTTCGTTTAGATCGCTAAGGCTAAAAGCCGCTCTATCGTAAATTCACTATTTACGTCTCCCGGTGCCGTGTCGGTTCTGCCGTAAAACTTCGACGGGTCATAACTTCTTCGTTATAACTCAGATTTCGGCGTTCTTTATATGTACGGAAACCTTGAGACGTATTCTACAACTTGGTTAAGATTATGTATTCTAAATAATCTTTTGTCGAAAAGTCATTTTTGACCCCTATTATCTCTAAATTGACTAGCCCGGATCTACGGGCGTTACATCTAAGGCACCAATGCCGGCCCTTATTGGATTGGTATCCGGGTTTATTGCATGATATGCTTATTGATTTACATCCTGGTAGTTAGGATGGTGTTATGCTTAGTGAACTGGTTAGGTCGGTATCCTGGTATATATGATGATGCTATGTTAGTGACCGGTTAGGTCGGTATCCTGGTTATAGGATGTTGCTATGCTATTTGATCTGTTAGATCGGTTGATTGTTATATATGCTAGCGTATGATATGTATGTGCACATGTTTGTTTGATTGGGGGTTTGGGTTGAGACGGTCCTGCTTTGTGCTGAAGGCCAACGTACCCAGGGCGGTCCGGATAGACTATAGACCCAGGAGGGTATGATAGTCAGACCGAAGGCTCGGCAAGCGGTCCGGATAGGCTGAAGGCCCGGTGAGGCGGTCCAGACATGACGAAGGCTCGGAGAGCGGTCCAGATAGACTGAAGGCCTGCGAGGCGGTCCAGTCAGGCTGAAGGCTCATTATACATGCTGTTTTGTATTTGCTGATATGATATGAGTATGGTTATATGAGGTTGGTATTTTGGGGGTAACTCACTAAGCTTTCGGGCTTACAGTTCAGTTTATTGTCTTAGGTACATCAGGGGATCGCGGCAAGGCGAAGGCATAATCGTACAGCTCCTCATATTATATTTATGTTTCTGGGAATACTATGATAAATAATATTTTGAAAACAAAGTTGTAATGTTTTGATGAAATTGACATGTTTTAAAAGTTTTAATTGGTTCGAAATTTTTGGGTGTTACATATATTCTTATCCAGAGCACTTCGGCCCCATTGTATTTATAGGTGTATATCTTTTATCGGTTGATATACTTAGTTCACTATAAACAATGCTCTGATACCAATCTGTCACACCCCAAAACCGGAATGGCGGAAACGTTCTGGGGTGGAGGGCGTCATGTTTAGTATCACAAGACATGCATCATATTAAGCAAAGTAATAAACAACCATTTCATTAGGAAGAAAGTGTTTACAAAGTATGTGGTTCACATAATATAGAATACATAGCAAATAACAAAAAGACATGAAGCTATACTGTTCCATCTTCTGAATTCCCAGAGCGCGTACCTGTCTACTAGTCTCCTGAGAATACAAGTTATTTTGAAAGCGTAGATCAGCATTTAAGTTGGTGAGTTCATAAGATTTTTGTGATGTGATGTAATGTAAGTTGTAAGAAAGTTGTAATATGTGGTATTAAGTTTGTAAATTCTGTTTAGAAAAGTTCGCCTGTTCCTCCAGAAAATCCTATATTTCCTGCTTTGATGAAAGCTAAGTAAAAATGACTCTACAATCCTTTCTATGAGTACTAAATGGATCCAAGTTATATAAAACACAGAGTAAACAAACAATCGGTTGTGTGTATCTGCCCTAAGCCCACAACCAAACAAGGAACAGGAAATGAGGCGGAAGACACACATCCCATTGTTTGTTATATCATTGTTGTATATAACCCTGGCGTATTCACTTGGTACTCACGGAGTTAACTGTAATAGTTCCATTATATTTGATGAAAATATTCTTTAAGAAAACCCTTATTTCTTATTATAAAATGGTAACCATAGTGGTTCCTTCTATAATCACTTAGTTTATACTAGCTATATATAATCTAATATCGAACAGATAGTTAATTGTGTGGATCTGCCCTACGCCCACAACCAAACAAGGAACAGGGAATCAGGCGGAAAGCACACATCCAACTACCTATCGGATATTAATTATATATAACCTTGATGTATAAACTAAGGTATTATAGGATTAACCACCTAAGGTCCTTTAAGTTATACTGGTTTAATAGAATGGATTAAACCCTTTACTGGTAAGTTTCTAGTTTTGTGTACCAAAAGTTCTTGTTTGAAAAGTATGGTTGTGTACTAGAAAACGGTGCATTGAATTAATGTCCTATGACCTGGCCCATACCTGGTACCCCTTATGATTACATAGTGTATACGGAAACATATATATATCTAAGATCGGATAGATAGTAGGCTGGGTGTATCTGCTCTAAGCCCACAACCAAACAAGGAACATGAAATGAAGCGGAAAACACACATCCTACTACCTGTCGGATCCGATTAATATATATCCCTGAATGCATATACTAAGGAATCATAAAGTTAGCATTATAGGCCCCCTTCTATCGAATGTACTAGACTCGACTGTTTAGTGTGTCGGTTGTAAAATGTAAGTTTTCCCTAGTTTATAACTATCTTGACTCGAAAATAGTTTATATTAACTTTCAAGTGGAACTGTCACATTATGAAAGTATTTGGAAAATATAAGTACTCAGTTGTCTTATGAACTGACATTCTGCAGTACTGATTACCTTAAAATATATTTTTTTATTAAGGTCATAATGTGAAGGCTAGTACCCATACTATACGCTCTCCCTGTCAAGAGATTATGGGGACCAAACGCGACTGCAACAAACAATTGTTAGCCGTGTAACTTCACATTAAAGTTATACGATCATGTATACCCAATTTAACTATCACCTTTTGTTTAGAACAATGATTTAGTGATTCATTGGTATAATTAGATCCTGTAGTTGTCCCATGCTGCAGCACCTTATTATGTTCGTTCTGTTCTAGTATCTTAGTATGTTCTCGTTATAGTATCTTAGTATCTTTTCTTGTTATAGTATCTTAGTATTCTCTAGTCTCTAGCATCTTAGTATCTTCTAGTTATAGTATGAACTGAATCCCTAAACTATACCCCTTATAGTTTACTAGTAATTTACTTGAACTGTTGTTGAAAAGACTCATTTTTCTACTATGTTATGCTTGTACTTTAAAAACGGAGTTTTGTTAAACTATAAAGTAACATAACCTTAAAAGAGTTTTTGAAATGTTTTGACTACTTATAAATGACATAAGCAATCCTTTAAAATGTTTATAACAAACAGTTACACAATTATCATTGTGTTCAACTTGTATTCCCCCCCTTAAAAGCATTTAAAACAGTTTAAAAGATTGATTACGGGGTATGAACTCACCTTATGTGGGTGATTCAAGCGAATATGTGCGTAAGGATGAGAAGTTCCACGAATGAAGTCCTGAGACTTAACGAGTCCTAAATGACATATAATGGCATACATTGACATAAATATAGTGTTTAGAAGCAACCAAATGCAAGGAAACACCTTACGGGACTAGGAAACACTTCGACCAAGTGTTGGAATCACATGTGATTCACTAAAAGGGAGTGTACGATCACTTTGAGGAGTGTGCGTCCAGGGAGTGTGCGGCCGCACACTCATGGTAAAGAGTGCACAAAAACGTTTTCCAAGGGTAGGGAGGCTTGTAGGACTAATGCTCATTAACTGTTGAAGCTAGAAAGGCACTTTGGAGGCCCTTAAGCACTAAACAAAGGGGTGTACGGCCACATGGAGTGTGTGCGGCCGCACACTCCTTGATGAACATGGTTTGGACGTTTTCTAAGGATCATATCTAGTAAGTAACAAGCTTAGGGGATGGTACTTACAATATGGAAGCCTTTAGGGGTGCTTTGAGGTTGTTTTGAGGGGTGTACGGCCACACCTCTGTGTGCGGACGCATACACAATATGTTCTTGGGTTCTGAACATTTATAAGGTGTTAAACTAGTGTTCTAAGCAAGATTCAAGCATTGGGAAAGATTACTTACGATCCGGGGGCTCGAGAAGGCTCAAAATCACCAAGAACAAGTGTGTGTTCTTGGTGTTCTTGGCGAAATGGATTAAGATTTGAAGATCTAGCCAAAACATGATTTCAAATGGATGAAATCAAAGGATGTTACTAGTTTATGAAGATTAACAACAAATCTAAGGAAGAACACTTACCAACTCGAAGATCTAGGCTGCAAATCGGATGATAGTTGAGAGAGAAATCGTGTTCTAGGCTTGGGAATGTGAAAAGGGATGAAAGGAGGCAGAGTTCTAAACTTATACACGTGAGTGTGCTGCCAGGAGAGGGGTGTGCGGCCGTACACCCATGTGTGCGGCCATACACTCCTTAAGTTGAAGTGTAAGGCTCGATTTTGATGCTAGACGTGTACGCGATTCATTCCTATACTCGAGGCTTGAATGTACTGAGCTTTGAACCTTTAAACGGACTCTAAACGAGGCTAAATGATAGAAGAAATGAGTCTGACACTCAGTTGAGTTGACTGGCTGAGCTTTACAAGGCAAAAATTTTAAAATTTTTTCGGGTTGTCACATTCCTTGACCCATAATGTCATGTATTATGGTTCCCACAACTTCGCTATTTGCTTGCCTATCATTTTTGTGTATAAGCAATGAAGAACATGTATGCTCGTCATTAAACGTCTTAATTTCAAACATTTCCGTTCCTTTAATGAGAGATGCATATAAACGCCAATGACAGTTTTCTTGCATACAAACAACCTGGTACCGAAATTTTGAAGATTTTTCAACCTTTATCTAAAACTTTTCTCTAGCAACTTTCAATTTAACAGCAAACACTAGCTCTTTTTTGGTGTTATAGGTTTGATTGACAATTAATTTATCATTCAGACCTAAACTGTGAAATGGTCCAGGTTCAAGAATAGGTTCTGGACAATCAGGAATAGAAGGAATACAATACCATGGATTAAAAGCAGTTTTCTGTTTCGTGTACTCATCATCCGACCACCCTTCATTTGATTTTTCCTCACATGTTTGATCATCAACTTCAGGAACTTCTCCAAACTCGAACAGATTATGACGTTACAATTCAGTCATGCCCACTTTTGCTTCTTTATCATTATCTGATACAAAAGTATCATTATCAGATACAAACTTATCAGTAACCGAAACTTTTTTTTCATAACCCACTGGCACTTCATTTCCTATTCCCTTTGAACGGTTTCCATCACATTGGCTTTCTCTACAACCTCTATTAGTTTTTGCTGGATTAAAGTGTGACAACTCGAAATTTTACCATGTACAGTCTTTCAAATTCAATCACAGTTAGACTCATTTTTGCTAACTTTTGGCATTGTTCAGGGTCTATTTGAATGTTCTAAGTCAAGTACATTCAAGATATAAGTTTAGGAATGAGATAACTTAAGCCATCGTATAACATTCGGGCCAAACACTCCAATTTGAGGAGTGTAAGGCCGTACACTTGTGTACAACCGTACACAGGAGTGTACAACCGTACACATGGTTGTACGCCCGTACACCCAAGTATGACAGCAAACCCAAACGTATATCAAGGTTTTTCCTTCATTTCCTCTCATTTCACACACTTACACCTCAAGGAAAATCGATTCTCTCTCAAAGTTTATCAAGTTCTTCACTCTAACCTTCATAGATGTAAGTATTCCTTCCAATTAAGTGTTGATATATGGCTTTATCAACTAAAGATCTATGTTTTCATCCATGAAATCTTCTATAGGCGCAAGTTCCTGATCACCTCTGTGCTAGGCTGAAGTGGGTGATACGTAGCTAGCTAAAAGTCAAGTTCCTGACAGTACTCTCACTGGTCCGGAAATCATTCACGAAACCACGGAGAAAATCGTACAAATTCGGGAGCGACTTAAAGCTTCCAGAGATAGACAGAAAAGCTACGCTGACAAAAGAAGAAAACCTTTGGAGTTCCAGGTTGGTGACCGCGTCATGTTGAAGGTCTCACCCTGTAAGGGCATGATACGCTTTGGAAAGCGTGACAAGTTGAATCCAAGGTATATAGGACCATTCGAAATTCTTGCTAGAATTGGTCCCGTAGCTTACAAACTCCGATTACCTCAAGACTAAGTAATATACATTCTGTTTTCCACGTCTCAAACTTGAAAAAGTGTCTGTCTGACGAGACTCTTGTTATCCCACTCGACGAAATCGAGATCGACGAGAGCCTCAACTTCGTGGAAGAACCAGTAGAAATCATGGACCGGGAGGTCAAACAAACGAAGCAAAGCCGTATTCCTATAGTGAAGGTTCGCTGGAATGCCAAACGTGGACCTGAATTCACTTGGTAACGCGAGGATCAAAAGAAATTGAAATATACTCATCTTTTTGCTTAGTTATTTGTATTTGCTTAATTGCTTAAACTCTAATTTCGGGATGAAATTCTCTATAACGAGGGGATAATGTGACAACTCGAAATTTTACCTTGTACAGTCTTTCAAATTCAATCACAGTTAGACTCATTTTTGCTAACTTTTGGCATTGTTCAAGGTCTATTTGAATGTTCTAAGTCAAGTACATTCAAGATATAAGTTTAGGAATGAGATAACTTAAGCCATCGTATAACATTCGGGCCAAACACTCCAATTTGAGGAGTGTATGGCCTTACACTTGTGTACAACCGTACACAGGAGTGTACAACCGTGCACATGAGTGTACGGCCGTACACCTAAGTATGGCAGCAAACCCAAACGTATATCAAGGTTTTTCCTTCATTTCCTCTCATTTCACACACTTACACCTCAAGGAAAATCGATTCTCTCTCAAAGTTCATCAAGTTCTTCATCCTAACCTTCATATATGTAAGTATTCCTTCCAATTAAGTGTTGATATATGGCTTTATCAACTGAAGATCTATGTTTTCATCCATGAAATCTTCTATTTTGATTAGATCTTCATCCTTCATCAAGAACACCAAGAACATACACTTGTTCTTAGTGATTGTGAACCTTTTTGAGCTGCAGATCGTAAGTACTCCTTCCATAGACTTAGTACTTGATAACAACACTAGATTAACACACTAAAAACATCCAGAACTCAAGAACATAAGGAGTGTACGGCCGTACACTCATGTGTGGCCGTACACCCCTCAAAACACCCCTAAAGGGCCTCCAAAATGCATTTCAAGCTTCAACACTTGATGAGCAATTGTCCTACAAGCTTCCCTAACATTAGAAAACACTTTTGTGCACTTATTACCATGAGTGTGCGGCCGTACACTCCTTGGCCGTACACCCATGGCCGCACACTCCTCATTATGACCATACACTCCCCTTAGATGAATCACATGTGATTCTAACACATAGTTCAAGTGATTCCTAGTCCCTAAGATGGTTTCTTAGCTTATTTAGATGTATAAACACTAATTATACTCAGATATGTGTGATTATATGCTATTAGGATTCGTTTGTGATCGGGATATTACTTGACACTTAGCATCCTATACCAATCGTACATTTGAATAACTTACTACAGGTGAGTTCAAACCCCCACATTTTCATAGTTTTTACTGTTTTAAGAAGGGGGGGGGGGGGAATACAAGTCTAACACAAAGTTTTTGTGTTATAAACAAGTGATTTCAAATATCTTATCAAAATGGATTTCAGTTATCATCAAATCAAATGGTTTTCAATGATTGTTTCAAAACGACATCGAGTCACCAAAAATGAATTTCAAAATATCAAACTTCTTTTAAATGTTTTATAAACTTATATTTTTCCCCAAAAATTATACTAGTATACATATATTTATATAAATAAGATTTAAAATATTTAGGACTAATAACTCACTTTAGTTCCTTTTCCTTGTTTGGATGTGAGATTACAAGTATCAGTTGTTTGTCTGAGTGTCATTTAAATTTTACTTATATATATTTGTATATGTATACAAGTATAAAAGTTTATTCATTAAGTTTCAATTATCCTTTGTAACAAGTTGAGCAAAGGGTTACATTCATGAATACTCGTTTTCAAATCAAAAAGTACATATAAATTATAATAGGTATAATTTATGGATCAAAGAACTTTATATCACAATTCAAGTATACTACATTACATTGTTTTACAAGAACAAACATTGATTTTAAACTTTTCAAGGGTATACATTCTTTCAGATACATGTTAAGAGTACTAATTCAAGAATATACTATCAATCGTTTATTTCAGAATAATTGGGTTTTCATAACTGTTATACATGTAACGTTTATATGCTTTTATGAGTCAAGTAGTACAGGTTGTTTAATTCATTTAAACAATATAATAAAGTCCTGACATTATAACCAGAATCTCCAGTCGGGGATCGAAACAATGTGTATATAGATCTATATTGGGGTTAACAACCCCGCACTCGGACTGCTAGCTACAGTCAGGCATACACGCCTGTGAGTGACAAATTGTTATCAACATGTTTTCAGTGCACTCATAGCGTTGGGTCAGTCCATCTAGTCAGTATGGTTATAATAACTCATTAAAAGATATTAACAATACGTTAGTGTATAATTAACTAAACTTATGTACTATTCCAAAGTACTAGTTTACAAAATACAGTTTACAGTAAAACATTACACTTTACATTAACAGTTGGTGAAACCAGATACACTCTCAGATACAGATTTACAAAAGGATTACGAATACAAATCATTCATTTAGAAATAGAACAGTTTTTATGCAAATACAATTACTTTTCATATACAACAGAAAATATAGGATTTTCTGGAAACAGTTTACATATTTAAGAAAACAGAAGACATTATTTCAAAACATAAATACTTATGCACTCACTCAACTTTATGTTGATACTCTCTTCTCAAATTACTAGTATTCTCAGGGAACCAGTAGACAGTTACACCCCAAGCTTTTGAGAAGATGGAGCTATTTATGTCTTGTCTTCTTCTTTTGTACAACTATTTAGTTTCTGTATACAATGTTGAAATACATGTAAATATTTAACCTTTTTAAATACAATGGTTGTTTGTACTTTGATTACTATAATGCATGTGTTGTGATACTACAAATGAAGTCCTCCACCCCCGGACGTTTCCGCCGTCTGGTTTGGGGGTGTGACAGATTGGTATCAGAGCATTGTTTATAGTGAACTCAGTATATCAATCCATAAAAGATATACAAACTATAAATACAATTGGGGCTGAGAGCTCTAACTACAAGTATACTTTTAAAAATTTAATTATTTTTAAAAGAAGTATACTAACACTTATCTACAAGTACAGTATCACAAATATAAGAACTTAAAAGTATTTGGATATTGGACATTACAGCCAAACCTGGGCAGTTATGTAATCATATCTGGGATTAATATAGCCTGATCAACTATATTGATTTGAAATATGATCAACATGTGTTTGGGAGTGATAGTGATGTTACGATATGTCTAAAACTTACCAACTATACATATTCAGAAGAACTCTAGAATAGAACATAAAGATTAAAATACTATAGGGGTATTTTAGACACTATATACTAATAACAAACATGTGAAAACAAAAGAACAATTAAGGGTAGAACTATAAATAAAAAGGGTATATTACAAAAATATATAATTAAAGTTATATAGACTTAGAATATGTGATTTAGCTTCATTTCCTGTTCCTTGTTTGGTTGTGGATTTAGAGCCGGGTCATTTAATCAAAGGTCGAATATACCCAAGTTATATATAATTGGTATACACTTTATAGTTATAGAAATACCTAGAACAAGTCATACATAATACATTACTTGGTAACTATAGGTCTCTTTCGTAGAAACTTGTATCCTTAATCAATCGTCGCTAACTATATTCTATATCCCTTATCCCTAATCTCACTTAGATAACACTGACCGAGTTTAGGTTTCATTCAAGAGATACCCATCGACAGTAGAAGATGCTCTACTCGTTTCCTATCCATTCTTTTGGTTATAGTTAAGTCTACAGATAACTTCTAGCGTTATTTTTCATGATTTTCAGTTAGACCACGAAAATTTTATTTTCGGAAGATCTATATGATGTCGATGTCTTCTCAGAATTTGGTATATTGTAGACCTGTTTAGGGTCGAGTTTTCCAGACTTTATGTAATTAATATACCAAATCAATTGACATGCATTTCTTAGACTTTGAAAAATAACCATTCAATTTCATATCATTCTGTTACAAGTTGTATTTGTCGTAGACTTCTATTTTCAATTCATTACAAGATTCCTGTTGAACTATATGTTTTAATTCAGAGATATCAAAATTCATATTCACTCTTGATATCTTATCATATTGTATCTTTTGACTTTTATAGAAAGAGATGCCTCCTCGTAAGAATCCAAGGCGTAACATTGTTAATCAAGCGCCGGTGCCACCTCCGCCACCACCTCCTCAGTTTGACCCCGCTATGTTCCAAGCGGCGGTCACGGCGGCTGTAGCTGCTGCCATGTCTCAAATTAATACTCCTGGAACTAGTGAGACATGAACTGGTGCTCTAACCATGGCGAGGGTCATGGGCACTCGCGAGAGTGCACTTACAAAGATTTTTCCAATGCCAAACCCAGGACCTTTAATGGAACTGGTGGAGTTATGGCATTAAGGCAATGGATAGAAAAGACAGAAGCAATTTTTGAAATCTGCTCCTGTCCTGAAGGCAGCAAGGTCAAGTTCACTGCTTGTACCTTTTCAGAAAGAGCTTTAACATGGTGGAATGGCCATGTTAAGTCACTTACTTTAGTGGTGGCTAATTCAATAAGTTGGGAGAAGTTCAAAGCCATGCTTATGAGGGAATATTTTCCACGAGGAGAAATTCAGAAACTTGAGGAGGAACTCTGGGGTCTCACAATGATTGGTTCTGATATATCAACCTATACTAGTAGATTCTGTGATCTGGCAATTCTTTGCCGGGATATGGTTGCTCTGGAGAGCAAGAAAATTGAGAGATATGTTTGGGGACTGTCGCCCCAAATTCAGTCAAGTGTTTTAGCTTCGAGGCCTGTTACTTTTGACAGTGCCAAAGAGCTGGCACAATCTCTTGTTGACCACGGAGCTCGTCAACACTCAGTGGTTGCTTTACCAGAACAACCGAAGGGAAACAACAACAACAACAATGACAACAACAACAGCAAGAAGAAAGGGTCGGAACAAGAGGAAGGGCAAGTTTACACAGGATTCCTCAAAGAAACAATAGCTAGTTACAATTAATGTTGCTACTGTACCCGTTGTTGTTCCTGTTAACCCAGTACCAGCTAAGCCTTATGCTGGTAATCTCCCTAAGTGCAACAAGTGAAATTTTCATCATAATGGAAATTACAGGGAAATGCAGTGTCGTAACTACAACAGAAAAGGGCATACTGCCCGATTCTGTAGAGCACCACCTCAACCACTTAACCAAGTACCTGCTGCCGGAGTAGGTCAAGCATGCTACAATTGTGGTGAATTGGGGCATTTAAAGAAAGATTGCCCTAAAGCTGGAAATGCCGGTGGAATTGGGAGAATTTTAGCACTGGGTCATGAAGAAGCAGTGGCGAACCCAGCTGTAGTCACGTGTACGTTCCTTCTCAACAACACTTATGCATGCATTCTATTTGATTGTGGTGTTGAGAAGAGCTTTGTGAGCCATAGTTTCAAACACTTGCTAAATGAAAACTCCCAACCATTAAAAGAAACATTCATAGTCGAAATGGCTAATGGGAAATCCGAATCCACCAAAGATATATACATAGGATGTACTCTTACCTTGAATAACTTTTCATTCCCAATAGACCTTATGCCGGCCTCTATCAAAAGTTTTGACGTCATAATAGGTATGGATTGGTTGTGTCCTAACCATGCTGACATCCTATGCCATGAAAGAGTCGTTCGTCTGAACTTGCCAACTAACGAAACCCTTGTTGTTTACGGCGACAAACCCGAAACGAACATCCAGATCATTCCTTTCATCAAGGCACAGAAGTATCTTCGCAAAGAGTACTGTGCTTTCTTAGCTCACGTGGTAGACAAAAAGCAAGAAGTGAAAGACATTGCGAACATTCCTGAAGTCTGCAACTTTCCCGACATATTTCCCGATGATCTTCCAGGAGTGCCTCCTGAACGACAAGTTGAATTCCGAATCGACTTAATTCCAGGGGCTACCCCTGTAGCCAAATCTCCCTATCGTCTTGCACCTTCTGAAATGCAGGAATTATCCAGCCAGCTTAACCAAATCCTTAGCAAAGGTTTCATAAGACCAAGCTTCTCACCTTGGGGAGCACCGGTCTTGTTCGTGAAGAAGAAGGATGGATCATTCCGTATGTGCATAGACTACCGCGAGCGGAATAAACTTACCACTAAAAATCGATACCCTTTGCCTCGCATTGATGATCTGTTCGACCAACTTCAAGGTGCGAGCTACTTTTCCAAAATAGAATTAAGATCCGGGTATCACCAGTTATGAATTTTGGAGAATGGCATTCCCAAAACAGCGTTCAGAACTCGTTATGGTCATTATGAGTGCGTAGTGATGCCATTCGGATTGACGAATGCACCTGCTGTGTTCATGGATTTAATGAACAAAGTGTGTCGTCCTTTCTTGGACAAATTCGTCATAGTCTTCACCGACGATATCCTTATCTACTCAAGAAGTGAAGAGGATCATGTCCAACATCTTCGTCAAGTTCTACAAACTCTTAGAACAGAGAAACTCTATGCAAAGTTTTCAAAGTGTATATTTTGGATCAGGAAGGTTGAATTCCTAGGTCACGTGGTCAGTTCTGAAGAAATACATGTCGACCCTTCCAAAATTAAGGCAATTGAAAACTGGTCAGCACCTAAAACACCTACAGAACTCCGTCAATTCTTAGGTCTTGCTGGCTATTATCGCAGATTCATCCAGAATTTCTCTCGAATAGCTAAACCTCTTACCACCCTGAAACAAAAGGGTGTAACATTTGGCTGGGGAGAGAAGCAAGAAACAGCGTTCCAAACGCTGAAGCAAGGCTTGTGCAGTGCACCAATCCTATCTCTTCCTGAAGGGACAGAGGACTTTATAGTGTACTGCGATGCTTCTAATCAAGGGCTTGGATGTGTTCTTATGCAAAGAGGAAACGTGATATCTTATGCCTCAAGACAGCTAGAGACACATGAAGTCAATTATACAACACATGACCTTGAACTAGGAGCAGTAGTATTTGGTCTGAAGATCTGTAGACATTACTTATATGGCACGAAATGCACAGTATTCACGGACCATAAAAGTCTCCAGCATATCTTCAATCAGAAAGAGCTGAACATGAGACAACGACGATGGCTGGAACTACTGAACGACTACGATTGTGAGATACTTTATTACCCTGGTAAAGCTAACGTAGTAGCTGACGCCCTTAGCAGAAAAGAATACTCGGGACGTCGAGTAAATTCGTTGACCATGACGATCCATTCACATCTGTCCACACAGATCAGAGAGGCTCAATTTGAGGCCTTAAAACCTGAAAACGTGGCAGGTGAAGCCTTGAGAGGAATGGATAAAAATTTCAAAGTCAGGGATGATGGAGTTTATTGTTTCATGAACCGGATCTGGACACCAAAGTTCGGTGGTTACAGAGACGTAGTCATGAATGAAGCACACAAAACCCGATACTCCATTCATCCGGGTTCAGACAAGATGTACCTGGACCTCAAGAAACTATACTGGTGGCCAAACGAGAAGGCCGAAATTGCTACCTTTGTGGGAAAGTGCCTTACTTGTGCCAAGGTAAAGGTAGAATACCAGAAACCTTCAGGTTTATTGCAACAACCTGAAATACCTGAATGGAAGTGGGAGCGGATTACAATTGATTTCATAACCAAGTTACCCAAGACATCGGGTGGTTATGATACTATTTGGGTAATCGTCAATAGATTAACCAAATCCACACACTTCTTACCAATCAAAGAAACAGACAAGATGGAGAAGCTAACAAGAACTTACCTCAAAGAAATCGTTAGACTGCACGGTGTGCCAATATCTATTATTTCTGATCAAGATAGTAGATTCACTTCTCGTTTCTGGCAGTCTTTACAAAAATCTTTGCGAACTAGGCTGGACATGAGTACAGCCTACCATCCACAAACTGACGGACAAAGTGAGAGGACAATTCAAACTTTAGAAGATATGTTGCGAGCTTGCGTGATAGACTTTGGTAAGGCATGGGATACTCATTTACCCCTTGTCGAATTCTCTTACAACAATAGTTATCACACTAGCATAAAGGATGCTCCTTTCGAAGCTCTCTATGGCCGCAAGTGCAGATCACCTCTGTGCTGGGCTGAAGTGGGTGATACGTAGCTAGCTAAAAGTCAAGTTCCTGACAGTACTCTCACTGGTCCGGAAATCATTCGCGAAACCACAGAGAAAATCGTACAAATTCGGGAGCGACTTAAAGCTTCCAGAGATAGATAGAAAAGCTACGCTGACAAAAGAAGAAAACCTTTGGAGTTCCAGGTTGGTGACCTCGTCATGTTGAAGGTCTCACCCTGGAAGGGCATGATACGCTTTGGAAAGCGTGACAAGTTGAATCCAATGTATATAGGACCATTCGAAATTCTTGCTAGAATTGCTCCCGTAGCTTACAAACTCCGATTACCTCAAGAACTAAGTAATATACATTCTGTTTTCCACGTCTCAGACTTGAAAAAGTGTCTGTCTGACGAGACTCTTGTTATCCTACTCGACGAAATCGAGATCGACGAGAGCCTCAACTTCGTGGAAGAACCAGTAGAAATCATGGACCGGGAGGTCAAACAAACGAAGCAAAGTCGTATTCCTATAGTGAAGGTTCACTGGAATGCCAAACGTGGGCCTGAATTCACTTGGGAACGCGAGGATCAAATGAAATTGAAATATCCTCATCTTTTTTCTTAGTTATTTGTATTTTCTTAATTGCTTAAACTCTAATTTCAGGACGAAATTCTCTCTAACGGGGGGATAATGTGACAACTCGAAATTTTACCTTGTACAGTCTTTCAAATTCAATCATAGTTAGACTCATTTTTGCTAACTTTTGGCATTGTTCAGGGTCTATTTGAATGTTCTAAGTCAAGTACATTCAAGATATAAGTTTAGGAATGAGATAACTTAAGCCATTGTATAACATTCGGGCCAAACACTCCAATTTGAGGAGTGTACGGCCGTACACTTGTGTACAACCGTACATAGGAGTGTACAACCGTACAGATGGGTGTACGGCCGTACACCCAAGTATGGCAGCAAACCCAACCGTATATTAAGGTTTTTCCTTCATTTCCTCTCATTTCACACACTTACACCTCAAGGAAAATCGATTCTCTCTCAAAGTTCATCAAGTTCTTCACCCTAACCTTCATAGATGTAAGTATTACTTCCAATTAAGTGTTGATATATGGCTTTATCAACTGAAGATCTATGTTTTCATCCATGAAATCTTCTAATTTGATTAGATCTTCATCCTTCATCAAGAACGCCAAGAACATACACTTGTTCTTAGTGATTGTGAACCTTTTTGAGCTTGCAGATCGTAAGTACTCCTTACATAGACTTAGTACTTGATAAGAACACTAGATTAACACACTAAAAACATCCAGAACTCAAGAACATAAGGAGTGTACGGCCGTACACTCATGTGTGGCCGTACACCCCTCAAAACACCCCTAAAGGGCCTCCAAAATGCATTTCAAGCTTCAACACTTGATGAGCAATTGTCCTACAAGCTTCCCTAACATTAGAAAACACTTTTGTGCACTTATTACCATGAGTGTGCGGCCGTACACTCCTTGGCCGTACACCCATGGCCGCACACTCCTCATTATGACCATACACTCCCCTTAGATGAATCACATGTGATTCTAACACATAGTTCAAGTGATTCCTAGTCCCTAAGATGGTTTCTTAGCTTATTTAGATGTATAAACACTAATTATACTCAGATATGTGTGATTATATGCTATTAGGATTCGTTTGTGATCGGGATATTACTTGACACTTAGCATCCTATACCAATCGTACATTTGAATAACTTAATACAGGTGAGTTCAAACCCCCACATTTTCATAGTTTTTACTGTTTTAAGAAGGGGGGGGGGGGATACAAGTCTAACACAAAGTTTTTGTGTTATAAACAAGTGATTTCAAATATCTTATCAAAATGGATTTCAGTTATCATCAAATCAAATGGTTTTCAATGATTGTTTCAAAACGACATCGAGTCACCAAAAATGAATTTCAAAATATCAAACTTCTTTTAAATGTTTTATAAACTTATATTTTTCCCCAAAAATTATACTAGTATACATATATTTATATAAATAAGATTTAAAATATTTAGGACTAATAACTCACTTTAGTTCCTTTTCCTTGTTTGGATGTGAGATTACAAGTATCAGTTGTTTGTCTGAGTGTCATTTAAATTTTACTTATATATATTTGTATATGTATACAAATATAAAAGTTTATTCATTAAGTTTCAATTATCCTTTGTAACAAGTTGAGCAAAGGGTTACATTCATGAATACTCGTTTTCAAATCAAAAAGTACATATAAATTATAATAGGTATAATTTATGGATCAAAGAACTTTAATTCACAATTCAAGTATACTACATTACATTGTTTTACAAGAACAAACATTGATTTTAAACTTTTCAAGGGTATACATTCTTTCAGATACATGTTAAGAGTACTAATTCAAGAATATACTATCAATCGTTTATTTTAGAATAATTGGGTTTTCATAACTGTTATACATGTAACGTTTATATGCTTTTATGAGTCAAGTAGTACAAGTTGTTTAATTCATTTAAACAATATAATAAAGTCCTGACATTATAACCAGAATCTCCAGTCGGGGATCGAAACAATATGTGTATAGATCTATATTCGGATTGACAACCCCGCACTCGGACTGCTAGCTACAGTCAGGCATACACGCCTGTGAGTGACAAACTGTTATCAACATGTTTTCAGTGCACTCATAGCGCTGGGTCAGGCCATCTAGTCAGTATGGTTATAATAACTCATTAAAAGATATTAACAATACGTTAGTGTATAATTAACTAAACTTATGTACTATTCCAAAGTACTAGTTTACAAAATACAGTTTACAGTAAAACATTACAGTTTACATTAACAGTTGGTGAAATCAGATATACTCTCAGATACAGATTTACAAAAGGGTTACGAATACAAAACATTCATTTAGAAATAGAACAGTTTTTATGCAAATACAATTACTTTTCATATACAACATAAAATATAGGATTTTCTGGAAACAGTTTACATATTTAAGAAAACAGAAGACCTTATTTCAAAACATAAATACTTATGCACTCACTCAACTTTATGTTGATACTCTATTTTCAAATTACTTGTATTCTCAGGGAACCAGTAGACAGGTACACCCCGAGCTTTTGAGAAGATGGAGCTATTTATGTCTTGTCTTCTTCTTTTGTACAACTATTTAGTTTCTGTATACAATGTTGAAATACATGTAAATATTTAACCTTTTTAAATACAATTGTTGTTTGTACTTTGATTACTATAATGCATGTGTTGTGATACTACAAATGAAGTCCTCCACCCCCGGACGTTTCCGCCGTCTGGTTTGGGGGTGTGACATAAAGTGGTTGTTAACCACTGCTTGTTCTTTAGCTTCTTCACCTACCACCGTCTTCTTTGATTTAGACATTACATGTCTCAATTGAAATACATCAGTTTCATCTCCAAGCTCCATGAAAAACCCTAACTCCGGGTGCTTAAAAGACAAGCATATATGACTATTTAGCACACCTGCCTTACTTCAAACCATTTGTAATAACATTTCATGGTCAATGTTAGGAGGAAGATTTAAACCATAGTTTTTCACATTATTTCTAACGTAAACCTCATCTCCATTAACTAACTGCCAAGACCCTCCCGCACACAAAATAATAAAACTAATTTTACAAATCACTCTCCACAAACACAATGAAAAAACAACTTATACTGGTAATTGAAACTCACAAACTCACAAAAACCCACTAAAATACGTCTATAAGTTCTATAACTGATTCACAGAGGTGTGCACTGATCGGCAGAAGTGTATATTGATCTGCAGAGGTGTAAACTGATCCGCAGAGGTGTACATAGATCCGCAGAGGTGTACACTGATCCGCTGATAACAGTTTTGTGGATTCCCAAACAGTTCTATGGACTGATATTAAACATAAGTTCATTATTTTTAACTTTTTTTGTTAAATTTTTTACATAAAACATAAGGTATTAGTGTATTAAAAAATTAATATTAATAAACTAAAACAAAAAATAGAAAAAACAAAAAAACAAAAAAATAAAAATTAAAAAAACTCAAGATCCGCAGAGGTGAGCCAGTTCCTCAGAAGCAAACGTATTAAATGAAACATTTCATTATTTTTAACTTTTTATTTGTAGATTTTTTTACATAATAATCACATAAGGTATTAGTGTATTTAAAAAAAATTAATAGTAGTAAACGAAAATGAACGCAAAAAAAAAACGAAAAAACAAAAATAAAATTAAAAAAATCAAAAAACAAAGATTCCGCAGAGCTGTAGAGGATCCACATAGTCTTTAATGGATCCGCAGAGGGTGCTCTGCGGATCCTTTGGTCATTTTTCAAAATCTTTTTTTTCTTGGTTATTTACTTCAAACAACCTTATCTTTTTGGTCATTTCTGGAATTTTCTCAAAAATATAATTAACAATAAACTAATGAAATTATTAAAACCCCACACGATTGCTTTATTAATAAAATAAACAAAAATAAATAAAGAATTGACCTATTTATTGCATCGTTCGACGAAATTGAGGAAGATGGAACAAGGTCTTTGTAGATGAAATGTTAATTCAGAGCAAAGGGGTATTTGTGTAATTTGACATATAACAATTTTGATTGGAATTTAATTATTTCGATTAATGTATTTTTCTAAAACTCAATCTCCTTATCATTTTGCAAATATATGGAAATGCTTAGGAATCAAATTCCAATCCGTAATTAATTCTTCGGAATCTTAAGAACCAAACGCACCCTTAATAATGTTATATGCAATACAATTAATGCTTATATAGATCACAGTCACTATATTAATCCTTTTAATTATGCATGATTAAGAAGAAAAGACCCCTTATATTTATGTCAGAAAGTGACAAAATTTGTTATGCCATCTTACATAGTTCACAATAAGAAAAGGATTTCATAATAACTTAATATTTAAACTTTGTGTAAACCTTTACACCTAAAAATTTAATGTTTAAAAATAATGAATATATTATTCCCATATGATGCAATATATTAAAATAAGATATAGTTGTATCTTTATTCCTAATATAAAATAAGATATAATTATAGCTTTCAATGCACTTATGCACAATGAATATTTTATTCCCATATGATGCAATATATTAATATAAGTGGACTAGAAGCCCGCAGACACTTTACGACTCAAGTTGACATATATTTGACCATTGCGTTTCTATAGAAAATTGCAGAAAGGACACCTCAAATTTAAACATATGCTAAAGAAAACAAAATATTAAGATATATTTCCCAATAAATAATGTTTCTTTCTAAACATACAGACCGTTTCTTTAACTGTCAAACCTCTTTCTCCGTATAATATTTCGTTGGGTAACTAGGGTTTGTCGACTGCACGGTTTAGACGAAGCTAACTATTTTTCGGAAATATTATATTTGGTTAATATCATAAGTTAAGTTCATAACAAAAGAAACAAATAACAACAAAAATAAGGATATTACAAAGTTAACCATATTTTAAGTTAATCTTATAAAACATAATCATTCCCGAATTTCTGACAAAAAGTGCATTCTGGTCCGGAATCCGGAATTTCGAAAAAAAAAAAACTTTAAATTTTACAAACAAATCCCATATCCGATAACAATTCTGGAAATTCGAGAAAATATTTTGTTCTTTACTAAAATCTACAAAAATATTTTAAAAAATAGTAAATGAAAAGTACATACGATACAATAGCTTAAAACTATATATTTTTATTGAAAAACAGTGATACTACACACTTCCAAATATAAGTTTCAGAAATTAGTGGAGAAAGTTAGGGTGTGATGGTGGCTTCTCAATCTTGCCCACTATGCAGTAAAGAGGTCTCAACAGCTGATCATCTACTACTGCATTGCGACTTTACACAGGAGATTCAACATTGGATTTTTCGATGGTGCGGGATCCAACCTAGGCGTTTTTCTAGTATAAAGGAGTTTACTTCTAACACCTCAGATTTTAAACAATTTTTTTTTTCACTTTTAAATTACCAAAATATTGTTCATGAACCAAGTCATCCAAAAACATAAGTGTCAAATACAAAGTATCATCATAAAATATCAGAGTATCACAGACTGGCCTAGTAACAAATCTCCCTGCGAGTATGTACAATCAGACGTTCGCCTTCCCGTGATCCCTAGAAGTACCTGAAACACATAAATCAACAACTATAATCATGAAGCTTAGTGGGTTCCCCAAGATGCCAGATACAACCCAACATAAATAAACAATTATGGGTTATCAGCAACCCTGGGGACTATCAGCAGTCCCAGTGGGCAACAACACGCTTATGGGTTATCAGCAACCCTGGAGACTACTCACAGTCTCAGTCATACATAACAACATAATACAAAATAACAGTTAGACCCAACTTGTCATAAAAAGTACAACTATTCTACCACACAGTTAAGAATAAGTGAGGAGACTCACCTGATATTGATGACAGATGAATCACACACCCGAACTGTCGGAACTAAACTTCGCCTAATAGCACAACAATTAACCCTAATTAATAATCAAGGTACTCAACTCAACTCATAGGTCCACATCCCACACTAATCCCCTTAAGGTCAAAAAAACCATTTTGCCCCTCCTATGGTCCAAAACCCTAAATCTTGACCAAAGGTCAAAAGTCAGCAAAAGTCAACTGCCTAGGGCGTACGTTGGGCGTACTCTCCTCCAATGCGGGGCTTACTCGATAATCAGGCGGGATCGGGGTCTCACTTGGCTACGATGGGTGTACTCCGTCTGACCCCAAATATCACTCCAAAATTGTCTTAATCTTTAAGACATGCATCCAAACACAAATCTGACCTTCTTAGAACATCCTAATCCATAAAGTCCAAAACTTTAATCCTTTGCATGGCTGAAAAGGGCTTAAACCTTAAAACTCTAACCTAATCCATATTCAACACTACCAAACTCTTGCGTGGCTAGAAAGGGACCATCAAGCACCCATTTTTATGAATCACCAAGACCTAAAATGCATGAAAGGACAACTAATATACTCTGGAGTACTCCATACTCACAAAGGTCCAATCTTTGGGACAAGAAGCTCATAAAACTCATCCATGGAGATATAAAAGGAAACACATCAAGGTATAAATTTTAAACCTTCAAAAGATGCACAAGGTGAAGTAGTCTATGGATCTACAAGCTTGCAAGAAACACCTCCTTCTTCACTAGCCTTCTTCTTCAACAAATGAGCACCAAAAACACTAATAAGCTCCAAACTCTCACACACAAAGCTTAGACTCGAGATTAGGGTTTACGAGGGAAGGTTGGCTGATAAGAAATGTCCAAGAGAGGCGTAACATGGATTAAATAGGGAGCAAACCTTTAAAATTAGGGTTTAGAGGCTGAGCTAGTACGCCCGACGTACTATAGGTACGCCCAACGTTCTAGCATGGCTTCCGCGATCTGGATTCTCACAAGTACGCTGCGTGTACCTCATGTATGCCCAACATACGGGCTGACTTGTGATTCCTTAAAATAGAAGGGACCAAATGTGCAAAATTTAAATAGGCTAAGGGATCAAATGAAAATACCTGAAAATCGAATGTTACAATTCTCCCCCACTGGAATCAGACTTCACCCTCGAAGTCATCCTCGGGAAACAGATAAGGATATTGCTCGCGCATCCCAGACTCGGGCTCCTACATCCACTCTGAGCCTTTCCGTTGTTGCCACTGAACTTTGATCAAGTTTACTACCTTGTTCCTTAAGGTCTTCACTCTCTGATCTAGAATTGCCACAGGCTTCTCGATGTAATTCAGACGATTATGGACCTGAATATCCTCCAAAGGAAGCACAACTGCCTCGTCAGCTATACACTTCCTTAATTGGGAAACATGGAAGGTATCATGTATTGGGTTTTCTACGCATCAAATATACTCTAAACTAGGTAGTGGAAAAATCGAAACTACGATATACCTAAGTGTACATGCAACTTATGGATCTATGGTTTCATGCTAATTACATCTACCCTAAGAAAACATAAAACATAAGGAAGAAAACATACCTCCTGTGTAGCCCTTGATCTCCATGCTTGAGATCTTGATTCTTCACAAAGTTGCTTGGATGAGAGGACCCAAACCAGAATCCCTTTAATGGTATGTAACATCCATAAAATTCATGAAAAATTTTAAACTTTTTAAAACAACCCAAATATCATCATTGTTTACAAATAGTTTTCAAAACAGGTTCAATATCAGAGTAATCCCAAAATCATGAAACAAAACATGAGGAGGTGCACGATCACGCCTTCGCCTTCCCGCAATCCTCAGAGGTATCTGAAACATAATCCAAAACTGTAAGCCCAAAGCTTAGTGAGTTCCCCCAATATAACCAATACACAAACAAATAGCATAAATATAATAATAACATGCAATGGGTCCACAACTAACAGACTGGATTACCCCTAAGCCCACAACATGCAATGGGTCCACAACTAAACGATTGATAGTATATTCTTGATTCTGGTAATGCTCCCGCATCTCAACCTCCGGCTCCCAAGTCCACTCGGATCCCCTTTGCTGCTGCCATCATACCTCTACCAAAGGAACTTCCTTGCTACGCAACACCTTTACCTTCCTTTCCAGAATAGCTACCGGCCTCTCAACATAATTCAGACGCTCATAAACCTGAATATCATCCAATGAAATCACCACGTCCTCATCCAATATGCACTTTCGCAGCTGCAAAACATGGAAAGTGCTGTGAATCTGATTGAGCTCCTCAGGAAGATCATATATATAAGCAACCTTGCCAACCCTGACAAAAACCCAAAATGGCCCAATATATTAGGGACCCAATTTCCCCCTCTTCCTGAAGCGAATCACACCTTTCCAAGGTGACACTTTTAGTAGCACCATGTCGCTGACCTGAAATTCCAACTCGGATCGGTGCCGGATCGATTGCATGTGCTATAATATTTGTCATTTCTAAATTTGTCCAAATGCCCAGAGGCATTAAGAAGGGAAAAGGTCTAGAATTGGATATGACTAAAATGATTAAGCAATTGTCGAGGACAATCTGAGGTTTACCAAAGATTGGTTGCTCAGGGACAGTTGGAAGTATAGTGCTAATTTTGGAAGGACCATATTGACATATTATGAAAAGAGGCATCTCTTATTCAGAAGTGATAGTCAAAATGAGAATATGGAGTTGTCTCCATAGGTGGAAGTTATCTGTGTAAGATTAGAAAACTTAATGCAAGAAGCATGTCCAAAGCAATGTACTTTGAATATGAGACTTAGTTTCCATGGAGTTGATCTCCATTGGAATACCTTATAATGACTGTTGACAAGTCTTTGTGACTTTGTACATATTCATTACAGGAGGGTCAGTGCATATAAGTTTAAAATCTAAACAGATTTCGATAAATGATAGGAATTTGAAATTCTCACATTTTTCGATAAGGATTTGGGAGTGTGAAATTAGAATCATTGAAATTATGTTCAATTGGTTTATTTCACAAAGTAAGGATCATAGACAAACATAGAGTGCATACTTAGTGTATGGCAAAACTATTGTTTAAGAAAAACATAGTGTACATGCTTGGAGCATGGGACAACTAGTGTTTTTAATTCAAGTATAAAGTTGATAAAACCGAAACAATGAATAATGAGTAATCAGTATGGTGATAAATAAAAGTGTTTATTTATATTCATAGGGTTTGATACCATATTTGATTCATTTATTCTTGTGTTTCACTTTGCATGTTTTGACTTCCAGAATAACTAAGTCGCTCTTCCTGAATGATTAAGTTATTCAAACCATCCACAGTCGGTCATATGTTGGAAGTAGATATGAATCAAGACTATCATGGGTTGGTTTGTAGAGGTCCAAGTTGGTGGACAAAGTGGTGCTACAAGACTCATGAGTGCTCATAAGTTCTGAGTATTGGATTCAACCCACGCTCATTTGAATCACTTCATGGATTTTATCACGAGTGATCATGAGACGATAATATCTTATATTCTTAAAACCTAGAGATATGAGTTGTTACTATGAGTTGGTTATACATTGATTGCACGAAAACGCATTGGTAACTCGATGTTATAAAACGTGCCTTTGTGTATGATTCAACAAGTAGTAGAACAAGCCATATGAGTCGAAGTTTATCCATTCCTTTTACCTTCGGGATAAAAGCGATATCTGTGGGCCCCTCGATGATTTAGCGATGACACATGTGAGTGCTTGGCCAAGCCGGGACTGATTTGATTTGTTCAATCAGTCAGTCATCATAAATCGAAAATCGGGAAACAACAAATGGACAGAGAGAATGATTATAATCCATGTCTCAGTCCATATGATATCTAGAATGGACGAATATATGATCCCTTATCTAATGGACAAGTCATTGACAAGGTCAGAGTTCGACAACGACTTTAAGAGCTACGATTGCCAGTTAGGTTTTGAAGTCATACTCAATAATAGTTTTAGACTTATCCAAGTGGGAGACTGTTGGATTAATGTCTAAGTCCATAACTATATTTGGTATGTACTTGACCCGACCCGGCATGGTCCATTTGGGTTGCACTTCACCGGCACAATTTATATGGATAGTCTTTTGAGAATAGTATATTTATGATTTATATTAATATATTATAAGTTCTAATATATTAATATGGAATCATATTATTTAATTAGTATTGATCAAGAATTAATTTAGAATTAATTAAGTGATCAAAAAGAACTAATTAAATATGGACTCTTATATATATGGAATGGGCCAAGTTCATTTAGGTTGGGCTAAGCTTTCATGGATGGTCCATGGAGCTTTTAACCCATGGATCCTATGTAAATGAAAGGTCATGGGTATTAGGGTTTACATGGATGTAGCCCTAATCCTCCATAATATATAAAGGGGTCCTTGGCTCACAAAATTGGCACAAGTGTGTGAAAATAAGAGTGGGCCGATTTTAGTGTGCATACATATTCTCTCAAGTTCTTCCAAGGTGTTTTGGTGATTTGTGATTCCATTTGAGGCTTCCACACTATTGGGGCTAAGCTCTTAAAGCTTGAAGACATCAAGCTACATCAAAAGGTATGTCATCTAACTAGAACTTTGTAGTATAGGTGCTTCATAATATGCTAGTTAGGATGAAACCTTGGAATAGTTAATATTTGCATGTATAATAGAGAAAACATAGATCTAAGGTTTATAGGGTTGCATGTACACCATTAGAGTGTTAGAATGCTCAAAACCCAACAAACATATCCTCAAGGGTCTGTATCGCACACTCACTTTGGGCGTCGGTCTGCGGATGATATGCTGTACATGCTAAATTGAAACCTCGTGACCAGATCCTCATGGAAATTCTGCCAAAAACGGGAGGTGAACCGAGCATAACGGTCTGTAACAATAGAGACCAAAACCCCATGGCGAGCAACGATCTCGCGAATATACACATCGGCCAACTTCTCGGTCGAAGAACTCTCCTGAATTGTCAGGAAGTGGGCATTCTTGGTCAATCGATCCACGATGACCCAAATAGCATCAAAACCCTTTGTCGTCATCGACAACTTGGTGATGAAGTCCATCGAAATCTGCTCCCATTTCCACATGGGAACCTCCAGAGGCTGTAGCTTTCCATGCGGCATCTGATTCTCGACGTTGACCATCCTACAGGTCAAACACCTCTCCACGTACTAGGCTATCTCTCTCTTCATACACGGCCACCAATAACTCAACCTTAGATCCAGATACATCTTGGTGGCCCCCGGATGGATAGAAAAACGAGACTTATGAGCCTTCTCCAACATTGTATGTCTGACCCAACTAGACATAGGAACCCATACCCGACACAACGGGTCAACAATCCATGACTATCTGGAACAAATCTGACGATCTCACCCCTCATCCTCTCTATCTTCCAGTTCTCTTGTCGGACACCCTCGGCCTGAGCCTCCATAACCAATCCCAAAAACGGAGAATCCACTGATATCCTCATTCATGATACCCCATCTGAAGACCCAGCCGACTTGCGGCTCAACGCATCTGCCACCACATTCGATTTACCCAGATAGTAAAGGATCTCGCAATCATAATCCTTGACTACGTCCAACCACCTAAGCTGCCTCATGTTTAGGTTCGGTTGATCCATAATATGCCTCAAACTCTTGTGATCCGTGTAGATAGTATAGTGGACCCCATAAAGATAATGCCTCCAAATCTTGAGGGAAAAAACCACATCCCCCAACTCTAGATCATGCATGGGGTACCTCGTCTCGTACGGCTTCAGTTGTCGCGAAGCATATGCTATTACTCGTCCTCTCAGCATGAGGATCGCCCCCAAACCAATGATGGAAGAATCACAGAATACCACGAAATCCTTAATTCCCTCAGGGAAGGTCAAAACCGAGGCCTCACATAATCTCTTCCGAAGGGTCTCAAATGCTGACTTCTGGTCAGGGCCCCTTCGGAAATCCACCCCCTTCCTCGTCATACGAATGAGGGGTACTGTAATCTTGGAGAAATCCTAAATGAATCTCTGATAGTACCTTGCCAACTCCAAGAAACTCCTGATATCCGAGGGAGATTTCGGAACCTCGCACTGCATCACCGCCTCGATCTTGGCCGGATCGACCAATATCCCATCCTGGTGAATGATGTGTTCAAGGAACTGAACCTCTCGCAACCAAAACTTGCACTTCGAGAACTTATCATAAAGCCATTCTCGCCTCAAAACCCCCATAAGCTCGTGAAGATGCTCCTCATGCTGCTCTATGGTCTTGGAATATGCCATGATATCATCAATAAATACAATAATCGAACGATAGAGCATCATAATGCATACCCGATTCATCAAATTCATAAATACCGCAGGTGCATTGGTGAGCCCGAATGACATCGCCACGAACTCGTAATGCCCATAACGAGTCCGGAACACGGTCTTCTCCACGTCTTCCTCTCTCACCCTGACCTGATGGTATCCGGACCTCAGATCTATCTTGGAGAACCAAGATGCACCCTGCAACTAATCAAAGAGATCATCAATCCGCGGAAGGGGACAACGGTTCTTCACCATTAGCTTGTTCAAATCCCGGTAATCAATACACATCTGGTATGAACCATCCTTCTTCTTGAAGAATAAAATTGGCACTCCCCACGGATAACTACTCGGTCTGATGAATTGCTTGCCTAGCAGTTCCTGCAACTGAGAAGACAACTCCTGCATCTCAGGCGGTCCCAAGCGGTACAGAGCCTTGGCAATTGAGGCCGCACCTGGAACGAGGTCAATCCTGAACTCGACTTGTCTCTCAGGAGGAACACCGGGTAATTGCTCCGGAAATACATCGGCAAACTCCCTGACCACCAGGACCTCTGAAACTGAAACCTGCTCCCTAACGCGCGTATCTACCACATAAGACAAATAACCCGCACACCCGTGCTGAATATACTACCGAGCTCTGGCTACAAAACAAAACCCTGAACCCATCCTGGTGCCCTCTCCATAGATAACCAGTTCCCCCCCACTTGGGGTTCGAACTACCACGCGCTGGCCCTTACAATCAATCATAGCATCGAAACGGCTCAGCCAATCCATACCCACAATCACGCAGACATCCCCCATGGGGATAGGATCAAATCGATCGGATAAGGCAACCCAAAGATCTCCATAATACAACCTTGATATACCGATGATGCAGGAACCCGATGTTCGTTGGCGATAGAGACTCGAAACGAACACTCTAACTCCCCAATGGGCATATCAAACTCCCGATTGAACGATCGAGACACAAAAGACTGAATCGCACACGAGTCAAACAACACTAGAGCAGGCAAAGAGTTCACTAGGAACGTACCTAACAGAGATACAAACATAAGCATAACATGAAACATGATCAACAAAATAAGGGATAGAAACATAGCAGTCACAACATCTAGAGTTGCTCTTGCCTCCTCGGCAGTAAGCTGGAAAGCGCGACCTCGAGCCCTTGAGGGCTCCACCCTACCCTGAATCCTATCTGTGATCCTCAAAGTAGCCGGTGCTGGAGCCTGCGCCGGCCTAGCAACAAGCGATGGACAGTTGGATTTCACATGGCCAACCTGGTCACAATGATAACAAATCCTGGAACTGAGTGCTGGGGCTTGCTGGCGGCAATCCCTTGCCATATGGCCCTGCTGGCTACAATTGTGGCACCCAGAAGACGATCGACAAGCACCCTCATGCGCCTTGCCGCACTTCCCACAAGTGCGGTCCTTCCGGCCACCAGATCTGAAATCAACGGTCTTAAACCGCTTTGGCGTAAGCTGCGACTGCGCCGTTGCCAGCATCTGCTCCCTCGTTTAAAGATCAATCTCAATCTCACGCCGCTTGGTGGCCTCCTGCGTCTCCAACAAAGTACCATAGCTCTGGGTGGAAACAAAATTTATGATCTCCGTCTTGAGCATGCTCAAGTAACGGGTTATCTGAGCCTGCTCAGATGCGGCAAACTCAAGACAGAACATAGCTCTCTCCGTGAACATCTCGGTGATCTCTGTCACCGTCTCAGAACCCTACCTCAAATCCAGTTACTCATGGGCCAACCTCTCGCGCTCCACCAGCGACACATATCGGGAGCGGAACATCTCAGAGAACTGCTCCCAAAAAACATCAGCTCTCTGCTCTGCAGAATATGAACTAGTAGCAAGCCTCCACCAATCCTTCGCTCCGATCCTTAGAAGGGTCAGAGCGCACCTGACCTTCTCGTTAGCTGGACATGAACATGTGAAGAAACATCCCTCCACATCAGATAGCCACCTCATGGCGATGATCGGGTCATGCACCCCATCAAAAGTTGGGGGCTTCGTATTGTCGAAGTCCCGATACTAAAAAACCCGACCCGCTCCAACCCCTGCAGCTGCAACGACTGCAGTGGCAGTAGCAGCAGCATCCTCAGACAAAGCAACATAGTGTAACACTTGTTCCTGGTTTTTGAGGTCATTTATAGTGTAACACTTGTTCCTGGGATTTTGGGGAGATTTCCAGGACTTCATCACCAAGTAACAGATTAGTACCTAAGAAGGTCTAGATCTGGAACCATATCCTTATGATAGGTCCATATCTAAGCTTGCTTACATTTTCCTCAAGAATGGCCCTAATCTTCCTCAAGAACTCTAAGGATCTAAGGCTGAAAGTAACAGATTAGTACCTCAATCTTCAGCCTTAGATCCTTAGAGTTCTTGAGGAAGATTAGGGCCATTCTTGAGGAAAATGTAAGCAAGCTTAGATATGGACCTATCATAAGGATATGGTTCCAGATCTAGACCTTCTTAGGTCCCAAATATCATAAAGTTGTACCTTTTATTAATATTATTCCCTTTTCATGCATGGAAACCTTACTTGAGGGTTAGTTTTGGTGATTATGGCCATGTGAGGCCTTGCAGGCACGTAAAGTTTGAAACTTTACGTTTTATCTACACTAGTAGGGGATAAATCTGAAGTTTGGGACCTTGAGTACCACTGGAAAGGGCCGTAAACATGATGGACTAAGGGAACTCGGCGAGTCGTGCAAGTGACTCGGAGAGTCGAGAGGGTTTTCTCAATTTTCACGGTTAAGTGTTCACGGCCAAGGGTTCACGGTCATGTGTTTTCAGTTGGGAGTTTACGGCCGTGAACATCAAGCAACTGGACGAGTCACTCAAGTGACTCGGCGAGTTGACGAGATAAGCAAGGAAATCGAAGAGTGGCTGGTTAGACTCGACGAGTTGAGGTCAACATAGACTGTTGACCTTCATTGTGGACCTTGAATCAGACCAGGGTTGACCAGGGTTGATCCGGAGGGCGGTTGTGGTATTTCAAGGTCGTGACAGGTTAAGCAGATCATGATTGCAGGCAGTTGAGTTGGAGTAGTACGTGGAGACTTACTGGGTCTTACCCTGTTAGTCTGACAGTTGGAGTTTCGACTGTGGGATTTCGACAGTGCGAGGTGAGTCTTCTCTCCATACCAATGGGTCTAAGGCACCAAGGCCGGCCCATTTATCTAGTTGTGATGATTGTTGCGAATGTGCTATTGATACATTATGTATTATGTGAAGACCATGCGGGGGTTCCCATGGCAAACGGTTATATATGTAGTATGCTAATTGATTGTGGAGTATTTGGTATGCTAGTTGTCTTTGTGATACTTGAATGGAAGACCCCGGGGGGTTCCCGAGGCAGTTGGACATAAGACCATGTGGGGGTTCCCATGGCTTTCCAGGCTAAGAACATGTGGGGGTTCCCATGGTAGTGGGCTAAGACCATGTAGGGGCTCCCGTGGCACCCGATGTAAGACCTTGTAGGGTTTCCAGGGCATCCTTATATGTTTGTATGTTTAGCTCATATGTTTATATGTATAGTTTGCATTATGTATTGTTTGGCAGGAAGACCTTGTGGGGGTTCCCAAGGTAGGAAGACCATGTGGGGGTTCCCGTGGCACTAGGTGTAAGAGCTTGGAGGGTTTCCATGGCTCCCTTATATGATTCTATGCAGGGCTTATGTGGTAGAGATAACTTTTATAGCTAATATGATATGTGTTATGTCGATTGTGTGTGGGGTATGCTTTGGGGGACTCACTAAGCTTTGTGCTTACGGCTTACAGTTTTGGTTTAAGGTATCATCGATTTAAAGAGGGAGAGCTCGGACTGATCGCAGTGCACACACCTATGATTTCCGCAATGAATGATTTTGGGATAAACTCTTATAAATGATTTACTTAACAATGATTTGGAAAGGTTAGAATAAATGGTATCAATGTTTTAGTTATATTATAAATGAAAATTTTACCCTTGATTTTTGGGTCCTTACAAGTTGGTATCAGAGCCTTGGTTTGAGGGATTCATACATACTTTCGGGTGAGTCTGAACTCAAACTGAGGATCGACAGATTTTTCAAAAGAAAAATGTTTTAAGTACAGAATTTCTAAGACAAGAAAGGGTATGGTGCCTGCAATCAGCCGAGCTCAAGTAAGTTTCCCCAGAATACCCACGTTTGTTATCTGTTACGATTTGATTTATGAATCTGAGAATCGCATGCTAGTTTGGGCTAGGGGAGATGCCTGTATATGTTTTATGAACTGGTAGATTTGCATGCTAGTGCTGAGTAGTCAGCAATAGATTGGCCTGATATGTGATGCTTGTAGCCTTGGGAATATTTGATGCCATGCTAGAATGAGAATGATTATTGGTATTGATAACTGCTACGTGTATGTTTTGAGAATTATATACGGTTAGCATCTTATAGCCTTAGAATAATTGATTTGGCCTTATTTCCTGTTCCTCGTATGGTTGTGGTCCTAGGGTAGAGTCTATTATTTGACAGTCTATTGGATCATGTTCTGTGTGTAATTTGCATGCATAAGGCAGCCGACAGTGAGGATGGATGGATATGGATAGCATGAGTTGTGGTATGCGGGCTGAATGTTCTATGATAGTTTATGGGTCGGAGATTACCCTAGGGTAAGCCTAGGATGAGATTAGTGACAAGAGTCACTGGATTGCGAATGGTATGTGCGGATAGAATTGCGTGTTTGGGGTATATTGGATAGTATTTCGTTGTCCAAATGCTGCTTGCTTTGTGCTTTGTGGAACTCTTGAGTGATGGGAGTCAGCTACTAAGTGGATATGACGATATCCAGGAGGTGGGTGGCTGGCATCATGGGGAGTTCTTCAGCAGGTGATGGCAAAGCCTAGGATATGCTCCAGTGAGCTTAGTGGGGTAGTTCAGTGAAGTTGGAACCTAGGAGTGCCTAGGAGGTGCTTCGGTGGATATTGTGTTGATGTTTAGCAGACATATAGTACATCATGGAAGTAAGGTGACTTAGAGGATTCAGGATGATTCCGGAGGAAAGTATGGATAGGTGTGGAAGGTAGTATTGGGCCCGTACTACTGAAAGTACAGGATCCATACTTGAATCGGGGAAAGTCTTGGAGAATCTAAGAAGCCTGGGAAGGAGAATTCTTGGTTATGATTGGTTCGTGGGGATAGCTGTTATGCAAAATGCGAGTGAGCATGCAAGGGGAAGGACCAGGGTTTGGACCCGGCTCCGGTGGAGATCCAGTTAGTGGAAGGAATGCCAGGATTTTGAGTTCGCCTAGGATCAGACGGCAAGGATTGTGCAATCTAGTGCACATTTGGGATTGGAGACCAAGTCTCAGGGATAGTTTGTAGCCCGGTTTAGAGTAGAGATTGCTCCAGTTATTGCAGTGTAGTCGTGACGGTTGAGCTGGTGAGTGTGTCAGGGTGCGAGACCCTAAAATGATATGGATTCCAGAGCCCGAGGGCGGAAGATTGATTAGGAGTACCTCGAGCAGAGAGGTTCAGGTTATGTGAATTTAGTGAAGGATCTCGGGAAGAGATACATGAATTTGGATCAGCTTTTGAGAGGCCAGTGGGGCCGGATTCGTGGCAACGCTTGTGGAGAACTACACGATGGAGGTTCATTCAAAGAGTTGGTATTGTCATTAGGGTCGGAATAAAGTATTACATCATGTTCTCAGGATGGTCAGGGGTAACTCAGGAGGAGGTAGCCAAGATTCCTCCAGATGTTTGCGGATATGCTATCTTCATTCATTCCTGGTGGATATCGGGAATTTACATTGATTCGGAATGGTGATAAGTTGGATCTCGGTTCGGTTCTCTGCTATTTTCTGGGTTAGCAAGGGTTGTCAGATGCTAGTCAGCATGCCGAGGAATTTTGAGGAATCTTCAGACGGACATATCTCGCGGAGCGGGTCCTGCGTATACCGTGATTGCTCCGAGTCATTGTCGGAATTTGTTCGGTGATCTGGATTGCTACGGGTGTAGCAGCTTTGGCCACGTCAGCAGGGACTGCCCATAGGGGGGCAAGACCGTCATATTGTCATTGTGGGCAGGTGGGTGACAAGGAGGTCAACTACCTGACGATCAGAGAGGAGCGGTGACTGTATCCGCTCCGGCTATTTTGAGGATCACCAATGAATGAGAGGGTAGATCCGGGGCCCAGCAGAGAGGGGCCCCACTTTGCAGGATCGGACAGGAGAGATCGGAATTTCGACAGGCAAGGGTGCGAGGTATATACCCTTTTTCCTCCTAACGAGCTTGAGTAAGCATATCGTTGGTTGTTATCTCTGGTTGTGGTTGGGTTATATGTACCTTCAAGAAGAGTTAAATGCCATCTGCATGCCATGATTTTGGGTGGAATAGCACGAGGTCGTCTTCTTGTATATCGCAGATTGTCCAGTGTTTGATTATCATTTTGGGAATGGTCGGGTTTGGTTCAAGGGTTGGTACGAGGTAATTATGTCTAGATTTGAATAACCTTAGCTATTATTTTTGGAAAGGCTTTCGGGGTTGTCAAAGGAAGAGAGAGTTGTCGTTGCAGTTTTGATTAGAGCATACGACTTTTGGACTTTCGAGATCTGAGTGTGATATCAGTTTGGGAACCTAGAATCATTGGCATTGTTAGGACTCAAGAAGTGTTAGCTGGTTTTTGAGAGTCGTATTGTTTGGGAAGAGTTATTAATGGTGTTCAAGCTTTGCTAAGCACCGGCCGTTAGCAGATTGATCATTGGAACGAGAGAGGGTTTGGGAATCCTTCAATTCTCATATACTGAGCGGACCTAGTTGAATCTAGGTGGGGAGAACCATTCAGATACCCAGGTGGAAGTGAGTGTGAGACGAGGATGCATTTCACATCCCCATTAGGGAAGGAAAGGCGGCCTTAGGGGCCGATTGAATATAGGATATTGTGGGATGGGAGTTCGGGAAACTACCCAACATTTGGATCGCGTCCTCTTGACGTCAAGTATCAGGTTTCGGGGGAAGGAACCAGGTTCGGTCCCAGTCAGTATTTGAGTTCGGTTGGGAGGACAGACCGCGTGGGTGCTCAATGTTGAGATATGTTCGGATTGATAGATGAGCGATAGGGTCATGGGCAACGATCGTGTATGGTGAAAGTGTTGTAAGACTACGGGGGAGCTGTAGCATTCACTGCGAAAGTGTTGTAAGACTACGGGGGTGCCGTAGCATTCACCGTGGAAGTGTTGTAAGACTATGGGGGAGCCGTAGCATTCACTAGAAGTTGGATAGCGTGGGAAGTGTTGTAAGACTACGGGGTAACCGTAGCATTCACGAATTCTTTCAGGTGATTGAGGCTAGGATAGACCAGTTCGCAAGATTGTGAGAAAGCCACAACTTTGTGGAATCAGGATCGGAGGTGATTATTCGACCGATTATCCGTGGGAGAGCTCGGATGGTTATGGGAATTCGAAATGGAACTGGTAGAGACTGTTGAGTCAAGGGTTTGGATCCCAAGTTGCAGGATCTTATGGATATGTGGTACGTGATGCAGTAGGACTACGAATGGGTAAGTCCTGATACTTGATCTCTTGGGAACCTGGTGGTTGGACCGGGTGCGAGACTGGTAGTCTCGGGGATCGGCTAAGGGTATCTATTTACCGGTCAGGTAAGGGATGTCGAAAGTTATGGTGCATTATAGATCTCGAGGTAGTATCAGGGTATCGATTCGTTTTCAGAAAGGATTCCAAATCGGGGTTCGTGCATGTTCTCGCGCAGGATTTGTTTCAGTGGGATGAGATTTGGGAGGATAAGGATGCCAAGGGCATCAACTGTAGGATACCAGGGTAATGAATGGGTTTGGTTCAATGGTAGCATAAGCCATCATGATGTGTCTCGGGCTGGTTTCATCAGTAATAGGGCCACGACATGTCGGAATCAGAAAACGGCAGGACGAAGGAGAATGGGAATGACGAAAGACTACCGTATTCAGGTAGCGCGACCTATTGTATTGGACTCAGTGGTGACAGGTTGTTGGGTTATGGTGATTTGAGTTGTTAGAAGGATGGGAAGAACCAGGAGTGGTGGTATGGACGGGACAGTTGCTATTAGACGAGGTTTATTTCGGAGGTCGCGTGGGGCGAATGTGAGGTTGCTAGTCGGTTCAGCAACCGGACAGGAGACTGATTTTTTTCAAAAGGAATTGTATTCGGTCATGATGGGTGAATCCATTAAGTTGATAGCACCGTTTCGATAAGCATTGGAGAGAGTTGGGAGCGGTTGAGTCCTGTTGCTGTAGTGGATGGTCATGGAATGCCGGGGTGACAGTTGTGTCCCTCGAGACGACGAGTTTCGGTACTCGTTGGGCTCAAAAAGGGTTGCCGATGTGGGTAAGAGTTGGATACTTAAGCTTCTTCATGGTTGAAGTGCTCTCAAGGCTTCGCTCTATAGGAGTGGCACCCGATATAGGGAGAAGGGCGGAAGGCCAGGTATAGTGAGTCTGTCCGGATTTGGCCATGATAGGGCAAGGGGTGCATCATGAAAGTCTGTGGAGGAAGCATACCCAGACTTTTACGACGACAGACTTCAAGGACGAAGTCTAGTTCAAGTGGGGGAGACTTGTAACACCTGTTCCTGGTTTTTGAGGTCATTTATAATTTATAAGGGTTTTGTGCATGGACTCGGTATCTTGGACGCGGGTCGGAAGTGACTCGGCGAGTCGGAAGGCTCGACTCGGTGAGTCTGAGCTGTTTAATGAAAACCCAAATTTTGAAGTTTGCCACCTATATAAACATCATTATAAACCCTTGTGGCCTCCCTTAACACCATAAAAGACCGTTTACGGTCGCAAACTCGTTGGAGTGTGAAGTGGGAGCATTTGGGAGCTTATCCTTGGGATTTTCGGGAGATTTCCAAGCCTTAAGAGGAAGTAACGAGGGAGAAGCACTAGATTGAGCATCTATTTCGTGTTGGGCAGCAGATTAAGGTACTAATATGTTACTTTCAGCCTTAAATCCTTAGGGTTCTTGAGGAAGATTATGGCCATTCTTGAGGGAAATGTAACTAAGCTTAGATCTGGACCTATCACAACGATATGGTTCCAGATCTGGACCTTCTTAGTCCCAAATATCATAAAGTTGTACCTTTTATTAATATTATTCCCTTTTCATGCATGGAAACCTTATTTCGGGGTTAGTTTTGGTGATTATGGCCATGTGAGGCCTTGCATGCACGTGAAGTTTGCAAATTTACGTGTTATCTACACTAGTAGGGATAGATCTGAAGTTTGGGACCTTGAGTACCACTGGAAAGGGCCGTAAACATGATGGACTAAGGGAACTCGACGAGTCGTGCAAGTGACTCGGCGAGTCGAGAGGGTTTTCTCAATTCACGGTTAAGTGTTCACGACCAAGGGTTCATGGTCATGTGTTTTTGGTTGGGAGTTTACGACCGTGAACATCAAGTAACTCGACGAGTCACTCAAGTGACTCGGCGAGTTGACGAGATAAGCAAGGAAATCGACGAGTGGCTGGTTAGACTCGACGAGTTGAGGTCAACATGGACTGTTGACCTTGATTGTGGACCTTGACTCGGACCAGGGTTGACCAGGGTTGATCCGGAGGGCGGTTGTGGTATTTCAAGGTCGTGACAGGTTAAGCACATGATTATTACAGGCAGTTGAGTTGGAGTAGTACGTCGAGACTTACTGGGTCTTACCTTGTTAGTCCATCAGTTGGAGTTTCGACTGCGGGATTTCGACAATGCGAGGTGAGTCTTCTCACCATACCAATGGGTCTAAGGTACCAAGGCCGGCCCATTTATCTAGTTGTGATGATTGTTGCGAATGTGCTATTGATACATTATGTATTATGTGAAGACCATGCGGGGGTTCCCATGGAAAACGGTTATATATGTAGTATGCTAGTTGATTGTGGAGTATTTGGTATGCTAGTTGTCTTTGTGATACTTGAATGGAAGACCCCGGGGGGTTCCCAAGGCAGTTGGACATAAGACCATGTGGGGGTTCCCATGGCATTCCAGGCTAAGACCATGTGGGGGTTCCCATGGCAGTGGGCTAAGACCATGTGGGGGTTCCCGTGGCACCCGGTGTAAGACCTTGGAGGGTTTCCAGGGCATCCTTATATGTTTGTATGTTTAGCTCATATGTTTATATGTATAGTTTGCATTATATATTGTCCGGCATCGGGCTTACCCCGACATCAGACCGCGTTTGGCATCAGACCTCGTCCGACATCAGGCATGCCCCGACATACATATAACATATCATATAACATAAACACATAACATAAACATATAAACATTCATCGGGCTTGCCCCGACATCGAACCGAAGCCAGGAACACATGAAACATAACATATAAGCTAACATGCATCGGGCTTGCCTTAGACTACTAACATCTAAACGGGCCGGCATTGGTGCCTTATACCCGTTCCTACTGGATGAAAACTCACCTCGAATGCTAGCTGTGAAATCTCGTGTGAGGAATCGCTGACGGCTGCTCCAACGACTCCCCGGCTATCATCAATGCAATATACTTAGTCAAAATCTGATAATTCTCCTTAGGGTAAAATGACAATTTTACCCTTGGTCAAAGTCAACTCTTTGGTCAAACTCAACCTTCTGGTTGACCCGACTCATCAAGTTGCTTCACCAACTCGTTGAGTCTCCCCCCGACTCGTTGAGTTTCCAGACTATTCACAGACACGATCTACCGATTTAACTCGCCGAGTCCCTTCGTCGACTCGTCGAGTTCTATCTAAAACTAAAACAAGACAAACTAAATCAACTCGTCGAGTCCCTCTATGGACTTGTCGAGTTCCCCTGTCTGATTGATCCATCTCAATGGATTAAGCTCCTATCCTTCAGATCCAAACTCCAAACTTCATCTACACAGTGGGAATACACTTTTAAGGGTAAATTTTCCAACTTTATCCTCTCTTAGTCCTTCTTAATGGGTTTAGCTCAAATCCTAACTCTCTAGAACATAGAGCTTGGTCCACAAGCCGTAATACCCCAAACCAAGGCACATTATACTAGATCTAGGCTCTGAACATCAGTTGGACACGTAAAGTTCCAAACTTTCCTTCCATGCATGGCCTTTTAGGGCTAAAAAGACCATAATAATGCTTTTAAGCTTGCATGGTGTCACAACTAGCATTCTAGCTAGGAAATTCTGTACTCTTGTAAACATTATCTACTGTAAACTCGTAAACCCTAATTCATGTTGTGCTTGAAATTCAACCCACTTTCATGAAACTTAACTTTTTGGGCCATAATGGGCCTAAAATGGATTGGTTTACCTTAATGGGCCTTATTGGGCCATAACAAATCCAAATAACTTTAATAGACTCAAATCCATTCCTTTATGCTAAATTGGGCCGTGAACTACTATAAAGGCCCAATGGGCCGAAAAATCATCAAATTGGGCCTCATATTATGGACTCAAGCACAAAAGGCCAAAGCTACTCTCTTCTTTCCTCTCTCTCTCGGCCCAAGTAAAAAAAAAGATGTAAAAATGGGGAGGGTTGACTTTGGGAGGTGTCACCTCCTTATTGCACACCATGTACCCATGCATGGACCAACATGCATCTATAATGGTGACCTCACCCTCTCTCTCTTCTCTTTCTTCTACTCTTGGCCGAGGATCACCAAACACACACACACACATCTTCAAACTCTCATCCCAAACACTCTCAAGCACATCCTCTTCTCCATTCAAATTTTCGAGATCTTGGAACATTTCAAGGAGGTTCTTCCACAAGAATCATCATCCTAGGTAAGTTGATGCTTGGATCCATAATCTAGTCTCTTTATTTCATCAAGAATCTCTTTTAAACTCACACAAACTCATGATCATCATCCTAGAAAACTCTAAGTTCAAGATCCACCCAAGAAGGCTTCCTAGGATCAAACTCTTCCATTTTCTTTCTTCAAAACCATGAACATCAAAGCAAGGTGAGTTCATACCCCTCTATTTTCGGTTTTCATATGTTTTATGGGGGAGAATGCAAGTAAAATGTGAAGATCTATGCATATTTGTATGATATGTGTGATTTCTTGTGTTTTTGTGATATATATGTGCCAAAAAGGAAAGATATTTCGAGATCTATAGTTCAAGAAGGAAAAATATGTGACCTAGTTCATATTTCACTTAACATGTCAAGATAAACTAATTTACAAGCTTTAAAATAACACACTACAACATAAAACTCATTATTGGACTATTTTTGTCAAATAAACAAAAGTTTGGGAAAAAGTAGTCATTTACGGTTTTTACAAGGTTCAAAATGCCAAAACAGTTAAAATGGAAATTTCTATGAACATTATGTTTTTCAAAGGACTAAAAATGAAATTTGTGGCTTATTGGGCTAAATTTTGGGCTTTTCGGCCCATAGGCCCAAAGTTGCGAAAAAATGGATTTAAGGGGGCTGAAATGGTAAATTTCTCAAAACAGGGGGTAGAAAGGTAAATAAATATATTTCTGGGGTTTAAAATGATCATATTTGTTAAAAAGGATTGAAAATGCAAAGATTTTGGATTTTGGGTAAAAAGTGTAAAAATTGCGAAAAAGGTAGACTAAAATGCAAATCTTTTAACTAAAGAGTTGAAACTTTCTAAAATTTATTGTTGGGCTTAAAACATTATTTAAATAAGTGTTTGGGTCAAAGATGTCAAGAAAAATGGTTCAAGGACCTAAAATGTCATTTTTTTATAAAAAGGGCAAAAATTGCCAACTTTACAAAATAAGGGGCTGAATAGGTAAAACTAATGTTTTTGGTCAATTATGTTGATAATAATAATAGTTGGGTCAAAATATGCAAAACTTTATAACTTATGGGTTGTAAATAGAAAAACAACTATTTTTGTATAAATCTATAAATCGTTATAAAACAAACTCGTGATTTATACGACACATCGATAAAACAACTCGCAACATTAATTCTATGCAAAACAAGTAAACGTTCAAATGGTTGGGCTTGAGAGATTCTAATCATTCTTAATGGGCCTTCGTGACTCATTAACATGGCTTTTGGGCCCAACATAAATAATACATGTTATTGGGCCTCTTGTGACCCAATTACATGCTTAAGGGACCCTCAATGGTTTTTACATGCTATTGGGCCTCAGTGGCCCATTAGCATTACTAGTAACGTCCAAATAAATCATATGCGAAATGTGCCAACGCGCTTTTCGTGTACTCGACAGCCTTAAATAACATATGAAATTAGTAGGTCCTAGTAGTCCTCTTCTCCTCGTCTGTTAGGCTTACATTCTCTTCAACTAAATAAAATTAGATCATTAATCAAGGTTAATCAAATTCATGTGGATTGAGTGAGTAATAACGGGTGACACCAATAAGTGTCGGTCGTAGTCTGTAGTTGTAATCAAAGTCTCCTGGAGGGAGAGCGAGAGTTTGTGTATAGATCTATACGAGGGTGACTCCGCCACACCTTAGCTGTTCGCTACAGTTAGACTCGGCCAGTGTAGGGTGACAAAGTCTTAAGATCAAATTTCGGTGTTCATTAGAATACCAAGACAGACGAACTAGTCATTATCATGCATGGTTATAACGACTCACGTAGAAATCCGACATCATTAATCAAAGGAAATCATATTCATTCAATGTAACGATTCAATAAAGCAAAACAATCATAACTTTTTATCGGAAAACATCGGGTTTTCCGGGGAAACCAATCTTACTCATTTGTACTTTCAAAAACTATAATGCAAAACTTCTCATTTATTCACGTATTGAAATCACTCACGCACATACTTACAGGATCATCACCTCATTTTCAAGAAAAGTTTTAATACAGAAAATATCGGATTTTCTGGGTTTTTCAAATGACATAAATTGTTTCACATCAAACACACTTATGAACTCACCAACATTATATATGTTGACCGTTTTCAAAATAACTTTTATTCTCAGTCGTTAGACAAGGAGGCATCCAGTGTGTTGAAAGTTTCTTTTGTAGTTGCTAATCACCAAACACTTTATATTTTGGAATCATGTAATGTAAACCTTGTACTTGATGTAAACAATGCCAGTTGTACTATGTAATGGTTGGTGATGCATATGTTATGTTTCATATATATTCATTGTGATGTTTCAATTTAAGTCACGCGAGCCCTCAGACGTTTCCGCCGTCTGGTTCGGGGGTGTGACAGATTGGTATCAGAGCTCTGTTTATAGTGAACTAGCACATCTAACCACACATTGATATGCAACTATAAACCCATAGAGGGACTAAATAACTCTGAACAAAACAAATAAAATATACCAATAAACACTCTTATTTGTGCGACTTAGAAAAATGAACACAATAACGAATCGAATATAACGATTGGGAGAACCTGACATCCCGGATAAGCCAGGAGTGCTCACAGTTGTATTAGGGATGAATGTAGCCTGATCAACTACATTTCTTCGTAATACAACTATCACATGCCCTGGAACAATCGTGATGGTCAGTAAACCCAAGGCATACCCTATTGTTAAACAAGAAGAATGCATTAACCCAATTTTATAACAACTAAGAATACTTTAGGATTAATAATAGCTTATTCATATACCTCATTACGTGTTCCCCCTCACAGTCACCATGGAAGAAGAGCATCAGGGCATTCAGTTTCACCAAGTCTTGGTGAACCAACAAATGATTGAAGATGACCCTGAGGAAGGACAAGGGGCAGCACACAACGTTGGATCCAAAGTGAAACAGGAAGAATATGTGGTAAGTGATTATGAATACAACGAATCTGATCAAGAGTTAGATGAAAAGAAGGACGTAGAGGAGGCACGTAGTGAACCCAACCTATCGATAGCCCCATCAGATCCCCGTACGGTTGAAAAGGGTGATACAGACTATCTACGCTCTCTCGAGGAAGCAATTATCAGCCTCAAGCTTTAACTTTTTATGGCCGAAGCAAGGGCGGTGCGAGCCGAGCAAAGGGTAGAGGTAATCACCCAAGAGGCGGATGAACTGGCTGAACTCCTGATACGTCAGCTCGACGATTGAGTGTCATCGTCATCTCTTCTGATAGGACTTGCTCTACTATTTGCTATATAGGTCTCACCGTATGAGGAACAAGCCGTATCCCTCATCGGTATTATGCCAAATGATCCATGATATGTATTATCGACGCTATGTTTAAGTGATTACACTACTCATAGAGTCATTATGATTTCGAACTTTGTACCTCTATGTATGCTCTTTCGAGCAAATTTTCATGTATCAAAGTACGGATATTATTAGTGAAATATATTATGTGTTTTAGGGAAATGTTGTGACCTGCTATGTGATTCTATACTATTATTGTTTGGTGTGAATATATGGGAACCATTAGATACAAAAAAAAATCGATTCACGAAATTCTCAACTTAAAAACAATACATACTCAACATCTTTCTGTTCTGTAACAGCAAGATGCCTCAGAGACCAAACCGCAGAAATAACCAACCACCGACGCCACCGGAAGTCAACTCAGCTGCGTTTCAAACCGCTGTATCTGCTGCGGTCACAGCAGCCATGGCGCAAATCCACCAGGGGAACAATGGCGGAGGAAACAGGCAGGGAGCTGGAAGTTCAAACAACGGAATAAATCAAGGACCTACCAAAACATGCTCTTACAAAGACTTCACCAACGCCAAGCCACAAACCTTTAATGGAACGGGAGGCGTCATAGCCCTAAAGAGGTGGATTAAGAAAATCAAATTCGTCTTTGAAATTTGCGGGTGTCCAGATGGGTGCAAGGTGAAGTTCTCAGCATGTACCTTTGTCGATCAAGCTCTTTCATGGTGGAATGGTCACATTGAAGCCATGACCCTTCCAGTGGCAAACGCGATGCCCTGGGAAGAACTGAAGGAAATGATGTTGGCAAAGTACTGTCCTAGAGGCGAGATACAAAAGATGGAACAAGAATTGTGGAACTTGACAGTTCAGAAATCCAACATCAAAGCATACATATCCAGGTTTAGCGAGCTATCCCTTCTGTGTCCGGGTATGATCACCTCAGAAGGGAAAAAGATTGAGAGGTTCATCTGGGGATTGACTGCACCTATCCAAGGGAATGTCATTGCGGAAAACCCTGAGACGTTTGATAGCTCCAAAAGATTGGCCAAGAAACTGTATGATCATGGCAACAAGAAGAGTGTTAAGATCGTGGAAGCGGATGTTAAGAAGGAAGAAGAGAAGAAGAAAGGAAAGAGTAACAAGAGAAGAAGTAAACAGAACTCAGAATCATCTAAGAAGCAACAGACAGTGACTGTCCACGCAGCAACCCAAGCTACCCCAGCACCACATGCTCCAGCCTCATCCACGCCGAATACTCCGAAGCAGTACACAGGGAATCTTCCCTAGTGTAACAAATGTAACTACCATCACCTCGGGGAATGCAGAGAGATGATGTGCACAAGATGCAACCGGAAGGGCCATACAACAAAATATTGTAGGAACCAGTTTCCACAAAACCAGATGCACAACAACAACAACAACAACAACACCAAGGACGGAGCCAGTTATACCTGTTATGGGTGCGGGAAAACTGGACATTTCAGACGAAATTGTCCCAATGAGAACACCCAGGTGACAGGAGCAGCAGGGAGAGTGCTGACTATGGGGCAAGGAGAAGCGGTTCAGGATCCCGCTGTCGTCACCGGTACGTTTCTCCTTAACCACTCATATGCATGCATCCTGTTTGATACCGGAGCAGAGCGAAGCTTTGTGAGTAACAAATTCAAACACTTGCTAAAACAACAACCCCAAAAGCTTAATGAAACCTTTACGGTGGAAATGGCTAATGGGAAAACAGAATCGGCTGGGGAAATCTATGTAGGATGTACCCTAACTTTAAATCAGTATACCTTTCAAATAAACTTGATGCCTGTAACTATTAGGAGCTTTGATGTGATTATCGGCATGGACTGGTTGAGCCCCCATCATGCCGAAATTTTGAGTCGTGAGAAGGCCATTCGCCTTCATCTCCCTAATCACGAAACCCTAATTATATACGGAGATAACCCCAGTACGAACCTTCGTCTTATCTCTTGCATTAAGGCACAAATGTGTCTACAAAAGAAGGACTTGGCGTTTCTGGCACACATAGTGGATAAGTCCAAGGAAGAGGTCAATATTCGAGACATCCCAGTGGCTTGCGACTTCCCGGACGTCTTTCCCGAAGATCTTCCAGGGATACCCCCAGAAAGACAAGTCGAGTTCCGAATTGACTTGGTACCAGGAGCTACGCCAATGGCCAAATCACCCTATAGGTTGGCTCCTGCGGAGATGCAAGAACTGTCAAGCCAACTCAGCGAGCTCTTGAATAAAGGATTCATCCGACCTAGCTTCTCACCCTGGGGAGCTCCGGTCCTTTTTGTTAAGAAGAAGGACGGATCCTTTAGGATGTGTATCGATTATAGAGAGCTGAATAAGCTCACTATCAAGAATCGCTACCCACTTCCACGAATCGACGAACTGTTCGACCAACTCCAGGGAGCAAATTACTTCTTTAAGATAGATCTACGGTCCGGCTACCACCAGCTCAAGGTCCGGGAAGAGGATATTCCCAAAACCACTTTCCGAACCCGCTATGGACATTATGAATTCATTGTAATGCCCTTCGGTCTAACAAATGCCCCTGCCGCATTCATGGACCTGATGAATCGAGTCTGCCGACCATTCCTCGACAACTTTGTCATCGTTTTCATCGACGATATTCTAGTCTATTCTCGAAGCGAAGAGGAGCGTGGCCGACATCTCCGGAAAATCTTGGAAACCCAATGAACTGAAAAGTTATACGCAAAACTCTCTAAATGTGAGTTCTGGCTCCGAAGCGTAAACTTTTTAGGTCATGTTGTCAGCCAAGAAGGGATACATGTGGACCCTTCTAAGATCAAAGCCATTGAAGGATGGGCAGTCCCAGCGACACCCACATAAATTCGTCAATTTTTAGGTCTCGCAGGCTATTACAGGAGATTCATTCAGAACTTCTCCAAAACAGCCAAGCCACTTACCATGCTTACATAGAAGGGTGTACCATTTAAATGGACAGAAAAGCAGGAGATTGCCTTCTGAACTTTGAAGCGAACTCTCTGTAGTGCACCGGTATTATCACTACCAGAGGGAACAGAGGACTTCGTAGTTTAATGCGATGCTTCGAATCAGGGTTTAGGCTGGGTACTCATGCAGCGTGGTAAGGTGATAGCTTATGCATCCCGACAACTAAAAACACATGAGGTGAATTATACCACCCATGATCTCGAATTGGGAGCTGTGGTCTTCGCCTTGAAAATTTGGAGGCACTACCTTTATGGTACCAAGTGCACCATTTTCACCGACCACAAGAGTCTCCAGCACATTTTAAATCAAAAGGAGTTAAATATGAGGCAGCCAAGATGGGTTGAGCTGCTAAACGATTATGAGTGCGAAATCAAGTACCACCCAGGCAAGGCTAACGTGGTAGCTGATGCCTTGAGTCGGAAAGAATACTCCAATCGTCGTGTGAAGACTCTTTCAATAACCATCCAATCCCATCTGTCCTCACAAATCAAAGCAGCCCAGTTCGACGCCATGAAGACAGAAAACAGAACGAGCGAAGCGTTACGTGGAATGGAAAAGAACTTCGAAGTCAAGGAGGATGGAACATATTATTTCATGAACCGAATTTGTGTCCCTATACTTGGAGGATTCAGAGAAGTAGTCATGAATGAAGCTCATAAGACACGATACTCCATCCACCCAGGGTCAGATAAAATGTACCTAGATGTCAAGCAATGTTATTGGTGGCCTAACATGAAGGAAGAGATTGCCACTTACGTTAGCAAATGCCTCATTTGTGCTAAAGTGAAGGTAGAGTATCAAAAGCCCTCAGGACTATTACAACAGCCGGTAATACCTGAGTGGAAATGGGAAAGGATTACTATGGAATTTGTGACCAAATTACCCAAGACAACAAATGGATTGGACACCATATGGGTGATAGTCGACAGGTTGACAAAATCCGCTCATTTCCTGCCAATAAAGGAGACATACAAGATGGAGCGACTAACAAGAATCTACATTAAAGAAATTATGAGACTCCATGGAGTACCAATATCTATCATCTCAGATCGAGATAGTAGGTTCACTTCACGCTTTTGGCAATCGCTACAGAAGGCTATGGGGACACAACTCGACATGAGCACTACTTACCACCCCCAGACGGATGGTCAAAGTGAGCGAACCATTCAAACGCTTGAGGATATGCTTCGAGCATGTGTGATAGACTTTGGAAGGTCGTGGGATATCCATTTACCTTTAATTAAGTTTTCATACAACAACAGTTATCACACAAGCATCAAAGTTGCTCCTTTCGAAGCATTATATGGTCGTAAATGTAGATCACCGTTGTGTTGGACAGAGGTAGGCGACACTCAGCTGGAAAAAGGGCAGACACCAAGCAATGCATTAACAGGACCATAAATCATACGCGAGACTACAGAGAAAATAGTTCAAATCAAAGCTCGACTTCAAGCATCACGCGACCGACAGAAGAGCTACGCCGATAAGCGGCGAAAGCCCTTGGAATTTCAAGTCGGGGATCGAGTGTTGTTAAAGGTCTCCCCCTGGAACAGGGTGATCCGTTTTGGGAAACGGGGAAAACTAAACCCACGGTACATTGGACCTTTCGAGATTCTTTCCCGAATCGGTCCGGTGGCTTATAGACCGCATCTACCTGCCGAACTCAGCAGTGTACACCCCATGTTTCATGTTTCCAATTTGAAGAAGTGCTTATCCGACGAAACTCTCGTCATTCCGCTAGAAGAAATCGAAATCAACGAGAATCTCCTGTTCATCGAGGAACCCGTCGAGATCATGGACAGGGAGGTGAAGCGTACTAAGCAAAGCCGCATTCCAATAGTGAAGGTTCGGTGGAACGCAAAGCGTGGACCGGAATTCACTTGAGAACGCGAAGACCAGATGAAGCAAAAGTACCCTCACTTATTCTCGCATTCTCAAATCTAGTTTCAAAAAGAATTTCGGGACGAAATTCCCTCTAACGGGGGGATGATGTCACAACTAGCATTCTAGCTAGGAAATTCTGTACTCTTGTAAACATTATCTACTGTAAACTCGTAAACCCTAATTCATGTTGTGCTTGAAATTCAACCCACTTTCATGAAACTTAACTTTTTGGGCCATAATGGGCCTAAAATGGATTGGTTTACCTTAATGGGACTTATTGGGCCATAACAAATCCAAATAACTTTAATAGATTCAAATCCATTCCTTTATGCTAAATTGGGCCGTGAACTACTCTAAAGGCCCAATGGGCCGAAAAATCATCAAATTGGGCCTCATATTATGGACTCAAGCACAAAAGGCCCAAGCTACTCTCTTCTTTCCTCTCTCTCTCGGCCCAAGTAAAAAAAAAGAAAATGTAAAAATGGGGAGGGTTGACTTTGGGAGGTGCCACCTCCTTATTGCACACCATGTACCCATGCATGGACCAACATGCATCTATAATGGTCACCTCACCCTCTATCTCTTCTCTTTCTTCTACTCTCGGCCGAGGATCACCAAACACACACACACACACATCTTCAAACTCTCATCCCAAACACTCTCAACCACATCCTCTTCTCCATTCAAATTTTCGAGATCTTGGAACATTTCAAGGAGGTTCTTCCACATGAATCATCATCCTAGGTAAGTTGATGCTTGGATCCATAATCTAGTCTCTTTATTTCATCAAGAATCTCTTCTAAACTCACACAAACTCATGATCATCATCCTAGAAAACTCTAAGTTCGAGATCCACCCAAGAAGGCTTCCTAGGATCAAACTCTTCCATTTTCTTTCTTCAAAACCGTGAACATCAAAGCAAGGTGAGTTCATACCCTCTATTTTCGGTTTTCATATGTTTTATGGGGGAGAATGCAAGTAAAATGTGAAGATCAATGTGTATTTGTATGATATGTATGATTTCTTGTGTTTTTGTGATATATATGTGCTAAAAAGGAAAGATATTTCAAGATCTATAGTTCAAGAAAGAAAATATGTGACCTAGTTCATATTTTACTTAACATGTCAAGATAAACTAATTTACAAGATTTAAAATAACACACTACAACATAAAACTCATTATTGGACTATTTTTGTCAAATAAACAAAAGTTTGGGAAAAAGTAGTCATTTACGGTTTTTACAAGGTTCAAAATGCCAAAACAGTTAAAATGGAAATTTCTATGAACATTATGTTTTTCAAAGGACTAAAAATGAAATTTGTGGCTTATTGGGCTTTTCGGCCCATAGGCCCAAAGTTGCGAAAAAATGGATTTAAGGGTGCTGAAATGGTAAATTTATCAAAACAGGGGGTAGAAAGGTAAATAAATCTATTTCTAGGGTTTAAAATGATCATATTTGTTAAAAAGGATTGAAAATGCAATGATTTTGGATTTTGGGTAAAAAGTAAAAATTGCGAAAAAGGTGGACTAAAATGCAAATCTTTTAACTAAAGGGTTGAAACTTTCTAAAATTTATTCTTGGGCTTAAAACATTATTTAAATAAGTGTTTGGGTCAAAGATGTCAAGAAAAATGGTTCAAGGACCTAAAATGTCATTTTTTTTATAAAAAGGGCAAAATTTGCCAACTTTACAAAATAAGGGGCTGAATAGGTCAAACTAATGTTTTTGGTCAATTATGTTGATAATAATAATAATTGGGTCAAAATATACAAAACTTTATAACTTATGGGTTGTAAAGAGAAAAATAACTATTTTTTTATAAATCTATAAATCGTTATAAAACAAATTCGTGATTTATACGACACATCGATTAAACAACTCACAACATTAATTATATGCAAAACAAGTAAACGTTCAAATGGTTGGGCTTCAGAGATTCTAATCATGCTTAATGGGGCTTCATGACTCATTAACATGACTTTTGGGCCCAACATAAATAATACATGTTATTGGGCCTCCTGTGACCCAATTACATGCTTAAGAGACCCTCAATGGTTTTTACATGCTATTGGGCCTCAGTGGCCCATTAGCATTACTAGTAAGGTCCAAATAAATCATATGTGAAATGTGCCAACGCGCTTTTCTTGTACTCGACAGCCTTAAATAACATACGAAATTAGTAGGGCCTAGTAGTCCTCTTCTCCTCGTCTGTTAGGCTTACATTCTCTTCAACTAAATAAAATTAGATCATTAATCAAGGTTAATCAAATTCATGTGGATTGAGTGAGTAATAACGGGTGACACCAATAAGTGTCGGTCGTAGTCTGTAGTTGTAATCAAAGTCTCCTGGAGGGAGAGCGAGAGTTTGTGTATAGATCTATACGGGGGTGACTCCGCCACACCTAAGTTGTTCGGTACAGTTAGACTCGGCCAGTCTAGGGTGACAAAGTCTTAAGATCAAATTTCGGTGTTCATTAGAATACCAAGACAGACAAACTATTCATTATCATGCATGATTATAACGACTCACGTAGAAATCCGACATCATTAATCAAGGGAAATCATATTCATTCAATGTAACGATTCAATAAAGCAAAACAATCATAACTTTTTATCGGAAAACATCGGGTTTTCCGGGGAAACCAATCTTACTCATTTGTACTTTCAAAAACTATAATGCAAAACTTCTCATTTATTCACGTATTGAAATCACTCACGCACATACTTACAGGATCATCACCTCATTTTCAAGAAAAGTTTTAATACATAAAATATCGGATTTTCTGGGTTTTTCAAATGACAGAAAGTGTTTCACATCAAACACACTTATGAACTCACCAACATTATATATGTTGACCGTTTTCAAAATAACTTGTATTCTCAGGAAATCGTTAGACAAGGAGGCATCCAGTGTGTTGAAAGTTTCTTTTGTAGTTGCTAATCACCAAACACTTTATATTTTGGAATCATGTAATGTAAACCTTGTACTTGATGTAAACAATGCCAGTTGTACTATGTAATGGTTGGTGATGCATGTGTTATGTTTCATATATATTCATTGTGATGATATTTCAATTTAAGTCACGCGAGCCCTCGGACGTTTCCGCCGTCTGGTTCGGGGGTGTGACACATGGGGCTTCCATGGTCATAAAGTTTGCACCTTTATGCCATGGAACCCCTCCTAGATCCCAGATCTAAAATATAAGTCACTTGGGACGTCCAAATCCCAAAGACCAAGGTTCTTGAACAAAAAACCTCTTAAAATGGAAGTAAATAGATCTAAGAAAAGAATGATCAAGTTAGAGACTTGATTACCAGAAAATGTAGCAGATGGAGTGTAGATTGTGGATCTACTCCTTCCCTCTTGAGCCCTCTATCTTTTTCTTCTTCCACAAGCTTCAAAAATGCACAAAGATCACTCAAAATGGCTCTCACACTCAAGGAAAGCTCTAGGGTTTCGTGGATTAGGGTTTGGGACAAGGAGGTTGTAAATGAGGCCAAAGGGTGGGGATTATGATGTTTAAATAGGGTACAAAACCCCGAAATTAGGGTTTCACTTTGGCAGACCTACTCGCCGAGTCGAGGGCTCTTGACTCGTTGAGTAGATTGCTTAAACCCCACGTCCAATCTCGCTTCTACTCGACGAGTCTGGGGCTTCCAACTCGTCGAGTAGCTCTATAGAAATGAATAACTTATAACTAAATGCGTACCAGGAATATAGGCGTTACAATTCTCCCCCACTTGTATTAGACTTCGTCCTCGAAGTCTGCTGTCTTGAATACTCTGGGTAGTGCTCCCTCATTTCCTCCTCGGGCTCCCATGTCCACGCTGAACCACTTCGGTGTTGCCACTGCACCTTCACTAGCTGAACAACCTTGTTCCTCAAGGTTTTCGTCTCGCGATCCAGAATTGCCACCGGTCTCCCTATATAGTTCAGGCTGTCGTCAACCTGAATATCCTCCAAGTGCACAATCACTGAGTCATCCACTGAGTACTTCCGCAACTGGGAAACATGGAAAGTGATGTGGATCTGGCTGAGCTCTGCTGGTAGATCCAACCGATATGCCACATTCCCCACCCAGGCTATAACCCTTAAAGGGCCAATGTCCCTGTGGCCCAGCTTGCCCCGCTTCCGGAACCGGATGACACCTTTCCAAGGTGACACCTTCAGGAGGACCATATCGCCCACTTGAAACTCTAAGTCTGAACGCCGCTTGTCGGTGTAGCTCTTCTGCCGGCTCTGAGCAGTCTGGAGCCTACTCCGGACTTGCTGGATCCGCTCTATAGTCTTGAGTACTACCTCAGTACTCCCCATGACTCTCTGACCGACCTCGCCCCAACAGATTGGGGTCCTACACTTCCTCCCGTATAGCATCTCAAAGGGAGGGTGGTCTATGCTGGTGTGGTAACTGTTGTTATACGAAAATTCCGCTATAGGAAGATACGTATCCCAACTGCCACCGAAGTCCAAAACATATGCGCGTAGCATGTCCTCGAGAGTCTGTATCGTCCTCTCATTCTGTCCGTCTGTCTGATGGTGGAAATCGGTGTTGAAATGGAGACGAGTACCCATCTCCTCGTGAAACCGCTTCCAGAATCTGGAACTGAAATGTACATCTCGGTCTGACACCACTGTAATAGGCACTCCATGTCGTGCTACTACCTCTCGCACGTATATCTCGGCTAGCTTCTCGGCAGAGATAATCTCCTGGATAGGGATAAAATGTGCACTCTTGGTCAACCGATCCACGATGACCCATATCGAATCTACTCCACGTGCAGTCCTGGGAAGCTTGGTAATGAAATCCATGGTGATATCCTCCGATTTCCACACGAGAATGTCTAACGGATGCATCTTGCCGTGTGGTCTCTAGTGCTCAGCCTTGACCTTCCTACAGGTCAAACACCGCTCCACGTACCAAGCAACGTCCCGCTTCATGCAGGGCCACCATTAGTCAGGGCGAAGATCTCGGTACATCTTCGTCGCCCCAAGATGGATGGAAAATCTCGACTTATGGGCCTCATCCATCAGAACCTGCCGCACTCCACCCCAATACGGAACCAGACCCTCCCATGTAGGGCCAACAAACCTCGGCTTTCATATTTAAACGAGGCCACCCGACCTACGATCCACTCGCACTTCTGACGCTCCTCCTTCAGGCCCTCAACCTGTGCCTCTCTAATCTGCTCCAACAATGGAGTAATGTGACAACCATCAAAATTCGAGTCGGTTCCAGATTTGACTAAACTTAGTTGCACGTATAGGCACAACACATACTAGACTTAGTAACTAGAAGCTAAGTTATAATCTACTAGAAACTTGGAAACACTTAGAACGATGGATAACATACTTAGATTTCACATTGATGTGTGAATTCTACAACTACTTAACTGTAGTGAATATCCATATTCGGGTCACTCTTTGACTCGAACACCTTTTCATGAATCATATACACACATCATGAACTTGACCTAGAAGTAGAAATTAGGTCAAAGTTTCATTGAAACTTAAGTCAAAGTTGAAAACTAGGACTAGTATACTTGATTCCCCAATTTCACTTGAATCTCGAAACCACTACATAGAATGCCAATAAACCGATAAAATAAATTACAAACATTATTTATAACTATAAAAGAGTTAGAATACCATAAGATAAATTGAAGTCGCAAAGATTATATTGATTTTGATATCCAAAGATTTACAAACTCTCAAAAAACCCTAAATGCCCTAAAACCTAAATTTATGAAATTTAACCTTAGAAATTCTATAAAAATAGTTATGAACCTTATAATATGATCTTATAATAATTAAAATTATGAAAATGCATTCAAGGAAAATAAAATTTAACTCATTAATATTTACCCTTAATTTATAAATCAAAAATCAAGGATTTATGAATAAAAACTTGATTTTAGTTCACATTTTATATAAAAATTGAGATATTTTATAAAAGAATTTAAATTTTATAAAAGAAAATGAAAGATAAAGGGGTATTACACCTCAAAAATTGGCCCCCTCTCCTCATTTCACTCTCACTCTCCAACACACACACATATCTTCTTTCTCTCTCTAGAAAACTTCTCTCCTACTTCTCTCTAGAAAATACGAAGTTAGATGCAGAATCTATGGGAGAGATTTTTCCAGTTGATAATTCATGAGTCAATGCGCATCTCTGTATTTTGGTGGCCAATTATGGTGGAGAGAAACCCCAAAGAGATGACGAGAGAGATTGGGTATCCAGAGAGATGAAATCTTTCTTTTCTCTCTTTTATTCCCTCTTAAATCCCCATTCCTTCTCTTCCTTTCACCCACGAAAATTTCCAGCAAAACCACCATTTTGAATAAAAATATCCATCATCCATAAGGACTCATCAAGGTAAAGACACCTAACTAAATCATGAATGCAAGTTTCTACTATTTTCTTATGATTTTATGTGCATATTACTTCAAAAACCGACTTCTACTTCTTCATCTTCTTCAAACTTGTTTTCTTTTGGTTAAAAGGGTTTTTATAACATCATGGATGTGTTTTAACACCATGCATGTAGAAAAACATGGTTGCATGTTCATGATCTTAGCACAAAAATCAGTTTTCAAGTTAAGAACATAAAACTCATTTTTAAGAGTTCTTGAGAAATAAGATTTTTGTATTTTAATGCATGTATGTAAATTATGATTTTTAAATATATTTGATCTCTGGAAACATGACCATAACATGCATGAATCATGATTTCATAAAATATTTCAAAATATTTACTCAAAGAAATGATGAAAACTCACTTTTCTAACCAATCATCATGCATGCAATCTACCAGATTTCTTTGTCTAACTTTGAGCTGCCATATCTCACTCATTTCTTAACAAAAGTTCGAGATTATTTTTTCGGAAATATAATATTGTGAGTTAGCTTTCAAACCCATCTGACCTCACTGGAAAATTCCAATATTTCGATTTTTAACAATTTTTACAAAACTGTTGCTCAAACAACACTTTCCTTATGAATATTTGTTTTGTGTTGAATGTTCAAAGGACTTATTCATCACTAATAATCCTTCAAAAATTATTTTGAACTCTTAACATCATATATTCAGAGGGACAAAAAGATCTTGATTCAAAAGTCTTTATAACATATTGCAAAAATTCTCAAAGTGACATCAATAAAGTTTACCAAAATCACAAGAATCAAGTTTTTCTCTATAATACATTAAGCCTTTAGCCATGTTTTTCGAAATCCAAAATAATAAAACGATTTTTTATTGTTATTAAATTGTATGAAGATGCATTCTGGAAATTTTCAGCTCAATATATATTTTCTTTATTTTTACATGAAAATAAAAAGAAAATATAGTGATAAAGCATATAAAATACTTACACTAGTAAATAAATTATGGGAAAATTCATGAATGACCTATACTATAAAACAACAATCCCCATGAAGTTTTAGAAAAGTTTATTACTATTTACTATTAGTTTTTATTTTATTGTTATTAAGCACAAATAAATAACAAAAGTCGGGTTCCAAGTTATAAAAATCATATTTATTATTTTTCGAAGCTTCTATATATTATATAAGCTTCACAGAAAAATTTGATGAATTTTCCATAACCTTTTACTAGTTTTCCAAGATTTAATGTATATTAAAAGAATTAAATAAGTGAAAAATAGTTAAACTTATCCAAAATTTACAAACACTTACCAGGAAGTAGTGTATTACATTATAACCATAAATAAAAATTTTGGGGATTTATCTCAACTGTTTACTACTTCTTTCTATTTTCTTTGTATTAAACACACTTAAATTCTAAAAATAGGGATTTTCTGTTCAAAAATGACTTTTAATAATTTTCCCTGATTATGTACACTGTATATGAAGTTTCCAAAAAGTTTTGTAATTTTCCTTAACGGTTTAGTAGTTATTCACGAATTAATGCTTATTTAAGTGAATAGAACAAAGAAAATATCTAAACTATTTGGAAACCAACTTTTAAATTTTTCCCAACTTTTATGTATGTAATAACACTAGTACAAAAAGTTTGGAAATTTTTTGAAACTGTGTTCTATTTATCTCTATTTTGATAGATTAAATACAGTAAAATCAGAAAAATCGTGTTAAACTGTTTTAAAATACATATTATTATTTTTCTCAGATTATGTACAATGTAAAATTGTTACACAAAAATTATAAGAATTTTTCATGATAACTTACTATTTTCCAAGATTTTATGATTATTCAAGGAATTAAAATGGTGAAAAATAGTTAGACAAATAAAAAATTCAGGAAAATTTATCTTAAGGTCTTTGGCTTCAATTAAAACTGAAATGCAAAGTTTGGGAATTTTTGGAACTAAATTGAATTGGTTTTTAAATATTCAATCATTAGAACACCTCCTAAAATGTTAAATTTTAACATTTCAATAATGGGAAATTCCACTTGAATTTGTTATGCAACAAATTGATTCATAGAAATCTAAATTTCACAGAAAAATGTTTGTAACCTAACAATATTAAATTTTGACACAATATTGGCATAATTCTATTGTAGTAGTAAGTATACTAGTGTTAGATTTCGATTAGAGACTCACTAGTGTATACCATTATTGTAAGAATCGGTAGTGGTACAAGTGGAAGTAGTTCAAGACACCATTTGCATCATCTCAATGCATTGTGAGTATTCATGACTCCCCCTATTTTCGGTTTTTATGTTTTGGGGTGGAAAAGCATGTCCGAAAAACTATTTATTGTTCGCTGTATTTAAATTGATCTATATTAAACTTGATTGCTATATTTTGCTATGTATGTCTATGCAACTTGAAACATGAGGCATTATCATCTTAAGTCCCTTACCTTATACTTTACTCCAACCATGAACTCTTTGAGCCAATGGTCATTATGGATAGCGCTATTAGGAATTGACAACTCCTCACCCACCCGATTGCTGGAGTGCATGATACCATATAATCTATGGAACCATAAGCATAGATCTTGATAGGGAATCAGTCATAGGCTTGGTTGTGAACTCATTGTTTGCTCATATACATACAAACTCGCTTATTAATTATAGCAATGAACTTTGTTTCTCATTATAGCAATAAACTTTGTTTCTCATTATAACAACGAACTTTTGTTACTAAAAACTTATTTACTTGTCTTAACGAACTTGTTTGCTCATTGTAGCAACGAAACTTGTTTACTCGTTTTAGTAACGAACTTTATTTCCCATGAGAATATGAACGTTGCATCTCATTTGGGCAACATACTTTATTCATCATGATGACAAAGAAATTTGTTATACAAACGTATTTACTCATTTTAACAATGTACTTTTATTTATGGAAACTTCTATCAAAACTTTGATTACATTTCATTAAACCAATATTATTTTTAACCCGTGATTACTCACCAACTATTTTTATGGTTGACGCTCGTTTTACATGCTTTTTCAGGAATAATCTAGTAAGAGGCACGTAGAGACACAACACTTGCAGGAGCATTTGCATGTGTTGACTTTTAAATACATTGTAATTTCTTTTAAAAAGTTGTTCAAACTTACTGTAAATTTGTAATGATTTTTAATACTATGGTTGGTGTTGTCTTTTAACTTTTGCTATGAGACCGTTTGTACTGCTACACCTCGTGTTTCAGCTTTAGCGAGGTGTGACAAGTAATCACGGTCATCCTCAGACATATATCCCTAATCGGAGTCGCCACTGCCTTACGGCTCAGGGCGTCGGCCACCACATTGGCCTTGCCTGGGTGGTAAAGAATCTCACAGTCATAATCTTTCACCACATCTAACCACCGACGCTGCCTCATGTTCAGATTCGGCTGATCTATGAGGTACCTCAAACTCTTGTGGTCCGTATAAATGATACAACGGACTCCATAGAGGTAATGCCGCCAAATCTTGAGGGCGAAAACCACAGCCCCCAGCTCTAAATCGTGCGTCAGATAGTTAGCCTCGTGAGGCTTCAGCTTCCTCGACGCGTAAGCTATCACATGACCCCACTGCATCAAAACTGCACCCATGCCCGTAATCTACGCGTCACAGTAAACCACGAAGTCATCAACTCCCTCGCGCAGAGTCAAAATTGGTGCCTTGCATAGCCGCTGTCTGAGAGTTTCGAAAGCTGCCTACTGCTCATGCCCCCAACGGAATGTCACCGTTTCTTGGTTAGTCGGGTTAAAGGAACAGTGATCTTAGAGAAATCCTGGATGAATCTCTGGTAATAACCCGCTAGACCAAGAAAACTCCGAATCTCAGTTGGAGACCTCGGAACCTCCCACTGCATCACGACCTCTATCTTGGCCGGATCGACCAGAATACCCTTCTGGTTGATGAGATGCCCAAAAAACTGCACCTCGCGCAACTAGAACTCACACTTGGAGAACGTTGCAAAAAGTCTCTCCCTCCTCAGTGTCTCTAGCACCTCCCTCAGGTGCTCCTCATGCTGCTCCTGAGTCTTAGAGTAAAACAAGATGTCATCTATGAAAACTATCACAAAACGATCCTACATCGGTTTGCACATGCGGTTCATGAGGTCCATGAACACGGCTGGAACATTGGTGAGCCCAAACGACATCACCACAAACTCATAATGACCATAGCGAGTCATGAAAGCTCTCTTCTGCATATCCTCATCCCTGACTCGCACCTGGTGATAACCTGACCGTAGATCAATCTTGGAGAACCAAGATGCGCCCTGTAGCTGGTCAGCTCTCGGTAGTCTATACACATGCGATGTGACCCGTCCTTTTTCTTCACAAACAGGATCGGGGCTCCCCATGGCGAACTGCTCAGCCTGATAAATCCCTTGTCTAGCAGCTCTTGCAGCTGCGTCGACAACTCCTGCATCTCGAGAGGAGTCAACCGATATGGTGCCTTGGCTATCGGAGTCGCACCAGGGACTAGGTCAATCCTGAACTCGACCTGCCTATCCGAAGGTATCCCAGGTAAATCCTCCGGGAATACGTCCGGGTACTCTCTCACTACCGCTACATCATCCACTGTCGCCTTACCCTTATCTCGGGTATCCATGACATAAGCTACATAACCCGCGCAACCCTGCTGAAGGTAACGCCTCGCCCACGTTGCTGAACATAAGATCAGTCTTCTCTGTGGCCTCTCGCCCTGGATCACTAACCCTCCCCCATTAGGAGTCCGAACGCTCACTAGCTGCTGCTCGCAGTCGATCACTGCCCCATTGGGGCTCAACCAATCCATTGTTGGATAAGGTGTATAAGTCCATAACTATATTTAGTATGTACTTGACACGATTTGGCATGGTCCATTTGGGTTGCTCGGCATCTCAACAATTGGATAGACAAAATGAGAAAAGGACACTTATGGTTTGTTAGTATATTATAAGTTCTAATATATTAATATGAAATCATATTATTTAATTAGTATTGATCAAGAATTAATTTGGAATTAATTTTGTGATCAAAAAGATACTAATTAAGTATATGGGGTTTTATTTGTAAATCACTCATTCTTATATAGTGGGCTTATGGTCCATGATTCACTAGATTGGGCTAGGACCCATTGGGTGCTACATGGATGCTCCATGGAGTTTAAAACCCATGGATCATGGGGGAAATGAAAAGCCATGCACATTAGGGTTTACATGGTATAACCCTACACGTGGCACACTATATAAACAACCTCATAAGGAGCAAATCGGCCACTAAGAAAAGAACAAGGAGGGCTAGTTTATTTTGAGTGAAAGTTTTCTTCTCTCAAGTTATTCCAAGAGTTGTGGTGTTGTGTGAAACATTTGAGGCATCACATTTGGGGTGCTAGGCTCACAAGGTCTTAAGGAATCCAATCAACTACAAAGGTATGTCATTCTACTAGTTTTTTATATTACAAGTACCCCATGCCATGCTAGTTAGGATGAGAACCTAGGAAAATTCTTATTTGCATGTATATTAGAGAAAACATAGATCTAAAGTTTCTACGGTTGCATGTACACCATAGGAGTGTTAGAATGCTCAAAACCCATCAGTGGTATCAGAGCCTAGGCTTGTTTTCAATTATACATGATGCTATATGTATTTTCCAAAGTTGAAATTCTGCCATTTCTGCTTCTGACTGCTCACCACGACGTGTCAGTATTTTCCACGACGTAGTGATGCACCTGTGTGCAGAATTTCGACTTTTGCTGCTGGAAATGGACTAGGATCATCACCTTAAACTGTTTTGGACTTATAAAACCTGTTTTTGATGGTGTAATGATTATGCTAATCCATTTACAATGGTTATTATCAAAATTTTAAGTTTTATATGTGTTTATATGATTCTTGAAATTGTTGATATGAATGTTCATGCTTATGAGTTTTAGTAAGATCATAGGAATTATTTGCAAATTGTTTGATGATATAATTCTTGATCTAAATGTTATTGATGGAGTCCATAATTTGTCCTCAAGTTATGGATTACCAAAAGTCAATTCTTTAAATTGTCATTAAAGAACCATGGGTTACATAAAGTGAAGAGTCTTCATTTTAATAAACCATTAAACTCATAAGTTATGAATATGAAAGGTTTCGAATAGTTTCAAAACTTTCCCTCAAGTTTTGGAATTTGTAAAGTCACTTTAGAAAACTTTAATTCCAAACCCTAGAGTTTTAAAAATTAAAATCAACCCTTATACTTTATAGTATTATAAGTTAATAATATATATATATATATATATATATATATATATATATATATATGCATATATATATATATATATACATATATATATATATGTATATATATATATATATATATATATATATATATATATATATATATATATATATATATATATATATATATATAAGATCAAGTCAGTCTTACCGTTAGTAGGCCTCATTCACGAAGCCGGTCTATAAGGGAGGTATAAGGTTGTTGCCTATAAAATGATAGCTTAATGGGTGTCCACTCTCACCCACCGCTTCCCTGACTGGTGGAGGGTCGTTAGCCGAACGGGTAGGAAAAGGACTATAATTCTCATTAAAAGTATAATGATAAATATAAATTAACTAAACCTTTTATAAATTCACAATCTTAGTTACTTTAGGAAAATGTGAATTTGGTGCCTTTAGAAAACTTTAATTCCAAACCCTAGAGTTTTAAAAGTTAAAATCAACCCTTATACTTTATAGTATTATAAGTTAATAATATATATATATATATATATATATATATATATATATATATATATATATATATATATATATATATATATATATATATATATATATATATATATATATATATATATATAAGATCAAGTCAGTCTTACCGTTAGTAGGCCTCATTCACGAAGCCGGTTTATAAGGGGGGTATAAGGTTGTTGCCTATAAAATGTCAGCTTAATGGGTGTCCACTCTCACCCACCGCTTCCCTGACTGGTGGAGGGTCGTTAGCCGAACGGGTAGGAAAAGGACTATAATTCTCATTAAAAGTATAATGATAAATATAAATTAACTAAACCTTTTATAAATTCCCAATCTTAGTTACTTTAGGAAAATGTGAATTTGGTGCTAACAATGAAATTGCACTTTGTACCTTACCAAGTTGTTGGTGCAGCGTGCGTGGGTAACCGACACACTAACATGGACTAGTAAGAGTGGCAAGGGTGACTTAATGTTTATCATAGATCGGTGGAGCGCGTGTGGGTAACCGGCACATTGATTAGGTGATAAAATTAAGGGTACCAAGTTAATTTGCATGGTTATTCACACCTTGTTTGTGATCCTCGGCATCCCAGTCAGAAACTTGAGAGGGCACAATCGAGATTTAAACATGCCAATTAAAAGTTCAATGAATCTCAAAAGATCTAGGAGTTTCAATCAAATTAAAACCTAATTCCCATTTCGTTTTTCATGGTGGAAACTGGTGAATCGTCATTCCCCTACCTTCAAATATTTTATAGCTTGGATTACGACATCCCTCTTCCAAGTTATAAAATATTGTGTTTGGTCCTAGCCTTAATATTTCATATTGGGTGTTGTTTTAAGGACTTAAATCAACTAACTTGAATTTCTCCTATTGTAGATGTCTAGATCGGACAACTATGGTCTTCCCAAATCTCTTGGAACAAGCCTTTCTAATGAAGATGATGTCCCGCGATTGGATCATGGAAATCATACTTCTCTTCCTCCACCTCCTCCAATTATTCTCCTTGACCCACAAGCTCAAAGACTTGAAAAATTCAAGGTCACTCAAGCCCTACTTGCAATGAAACATGAAGATGGAAGGCTTGTGTTTTCTCACGTCTTAGAGATGAAGTCACATATCGACAGGCTGAGAGTGTTGGGTGTCGAAGTGTCAAGGAAGTTGGCTGTTGACTGGGTTCTTCAGTCACTTCCTGAGTCGTACAGTGAGTTCATTAAGAAGTACTATGTGACAGACCACAACATGACCCTTATTGATCTTACTTATTTGCTTGTTGCTGCTGAATCAGAAATGTTTTGCCGCACTGGAAAAGTAAAATTAGGTGGAAGATATACTTCTCAAACTTCCATGGACATTGACAATGGTAACATTGGAAGTCCGGAAAAGCTTTCTCTTCCCAGTGGAAAAGGATCAGCCTTTGTCAACCCGGTTGAACAAAAGGTAAAAGGGAAAGGCTAAGTGTGTGATAGTCCCGTGTACCATTCCCAAAGAGTCTATATGTTTTTATTGTAAAGAGAAGGGGCGTTGGTTGCGAAGCTGCCCTGACTACCTGAAAGATCTGAGAGAAGGAAGAATCAAAAAGTTTGACTCTGCTTCACGTAAGTACACTATCTAACTCTGTTAAGTTTCTAATTGTTGATTCTTAATACATTATGTGACTAGGTTGCATCTGATCGCGAAGATGGATTTCAATCGCATGGTTCGAAGATCGGATTTTTAAGCTGCTGCTTAGGAGTTATGATAGATTGCTAGGAAATATATAATAGCATAGTTTTCATTTAAAGTTGCATTGTAAGAAAAAAGTTTTTTCCGCATTTTATAAATAAATAAAATTTTGTTTTATTTTATTATATCTCCTTGCAATGGCATTTATGAAAAATTGATGTTTATATGTTTCTAGCAATATTGGAAATATGAATTTGATTCTTTCTTTTGTGGTAGTGTCTAAATTTACCAAATAAAGAAAGATTCTCGTCACCCAAGTTTTAATTGGATAGAAACTTGGAATCATGCAAGTTGTATTGTATGATGAATGAGAATTTTCATCTTTGGAAAATTAAGACTAATTCCGTGTTCACATGTATATGTGAGTCAAGTGAAGGACTAAGGGATCGAGTACACACTCTTGTACACTGGTCAAGTCCACCACAAAGATCGATAAGACTATTCGTCGTGATTTACTAAAGTTTAGTAAATATTGTTATACTTACAAGTTTAAATATAATTCTGAAACATTGGAAAAGTTTCAACGTATGGCAGAACGAATGAGAAGAATCAAATTAGGCAGAAAGATAAACGTTTCTCAAATCTGAAAAGATAGGAGAGTACTTTTGTATCATGTTTTATGATCATCTTAATGATTAAGAAAACATATCACAATTGATCCTCTAAGGACATCTTAGTACATTCCTATGGCTAAAAAGAGGAATCATGAATTGTTGAAATGGTTAAATCAAGTAGATGAATCATACTTCGTTCCAAAACAATTCTTAGAGTCATATTCTAAGTTTGTAACTTGAGTGACATATATCTTAAAGAAGGTTTATAACACTTGTCAAATATAGAGTAAAATGTTTTCTACTTTTGTACATTTGAAATTGGTAAGTTGTGATGTTTTGGACAAAACAAAGACCAACTAAGGCCAACTGTGTGAAGTGTTTGTCTTGATAAGAATTCGGACTATCTCTTGAATATTTGTTTGTCAAGGAATGGTTCTTGGCATGAAAGTCTTATATATCAAGAGGACAGTGGGAGTCTTAAAGATCTTCAAAAGGTTCAAGAACTAATCAAGAATAAAAACCTGTAGTTTATCACCAGCACACGGCTTGAGGTTTATAGCCTATCGTGTTGACATATTCTTGTTTCTATGCCTATTCCAGTTAAAATTGACTTTGCAGAGTTCTCAATTGGCTGCATAACAACCTGGAAGCGATGGTAGGCCCTTGTGCTGCCAGGTGGCAAGAAATTAAGATTAAACAAGTTCAGTCCATATGAGTTTGAATATGTCACTAACCTTGTCTTTTGATTATGGTTTTGAAAAATTCACATGGATAGGAACATATACACCATAAAATCTAAGTGCTATTAGGTTTCTCTCCGATTCATGAAAATGATGGTGAGGAAACGCTTTCACTAAGTAGATTTTAAGTAGATAGCAATTGTGATATTTGCATTCTCAAAGTCGTTAGTGGAGCGTGTGTGGTTAACCGACACAGTAACATGGACTTGTGAGAAATGGCAAAGGTCTAAAGAATTGAAACTATGATTACGACATCCCTTTTCATAGTTCTAAAATTTCTTAGACACACATGTGACCTATCTAAGGAAGGGTGTATGATTTTGATAAATTCTTATCAAAGAATCTCGTATCAGAAATCTGAACTTTGGTAAGAAAGTCAATAAAGTATTGATTTCTAGAAGTCCAACTGATTTCTGGATACATGTCAAAGCTAGTAGGAGCATAAGTGTTATGCTAAAAGTAATTATTATGCTAGTGGGAGCATAATCAATTATGATAAGTGTTGCAAGTTAGCAATGTTAATTATAGAAAACAAAAGGTTTCAATTGGGAAAAGATGTTTTGCTATAATTAAGGGAGAGGAAATTATACTTCATTTCAATTCTAAAAGCTTAGTTGAGATTTTAATCATCTTTAGTCAAGGATATATATATATATATATATATATATATATATATATATATATATATATATATATATATATATATATATATATATATATATATATATATATATATATATATATATATATATATATATACTAGCCAATTACCCGCGCTAAGCGACGGGTGCGAATAGTTTCTTTTGACTGTTACTTTTATTCAGAAACATGTATGATTTTGCACCAAAATTTGACACCAAGATAATGAAAAGGTAAACCCTTAACAGTGAAATCTAATTTTCATTTGAAGATGGTAGCTTGTAACTTGGAAACTAACCCATTTAGGTAGATTATTTTCTATTTTTCATTAGAATGGTAGTTTGTAACTTGGAAACTAACCTATTTAGATAGATTATTTTGGGTTTAAAACAAAAATATATTGTTGTCTTAGTTAAAAAAAATTGTTTGTAACCGTGTGATTGTTTTAGCGATTTTGGTGAATATTTCTATTTCAACAATTAGTTTTCTTTTGGCGGATGGTAAATTGTTTTATTTGAGGGAATTGTTTATTTCGAAAATGGTATATTACAAAGAACACGTATCATGGTGCAATAAAAAACTTTCTGTTACCCGAAGAGTTTTTGGAAATCGAATATAAGTATGTTTTTTTTTATTTAAAAATATATGTATCTTGCTATTTTGGGTTAAAAGAACATTTCTTAAGTTGAAAAGTAAAGTAAATTATGGTGAACGCTTTTCTTTCGGCGATGATTGTTGAAATATGTTCTTCATATATTTATGCGTGTCTTTTAAATGATATACGATTTATATAATATTTATAGCTTATTTGTATCAATATAATATAACATACTTTTATCCATACGAAAGTCACTTTTCTCATAAAACACAAATTCTGGAATAAAACTCTATAGAAATAATTTTAATAAGTGATAATAAAAAACTTGGCTGATTTACATTATATTCTTATTACAAACAAATTGTTTCGTTTAGGATAGAATTACATTATTTTTCTATTTTGTAAAAGTTATTATATTTTTGAAAATATTACCCACTTAAACAATATATAAAAAGATTAATAATGAAGACATGAATCAAACCAACAAAATTATTAATAAGGTTAAATACAAAGTGTATACACAAATAAACCATTAAAAAGTTCAAACATAACCATATATCATATGAGAATTTATATAGATTCAACATAGCTTTAGAATAGTAAAGTTTTGATGTATGACGCACCGATTGCATTTTAGCTTTACTTATGTTTAATCATTTTTTGGAGTTAATCATTTATTTCTCTCTTAGAGAATGCTCTGGCTGAAAACTAAATAATCAAAAACAGGAAACAAAGGTTAATATTGTATTCTACCCGAGGCCCGACTGTTTTACATGTTCGTTCTTGTATAAAGAGGAAATGTTTGTATGTGTATTTGTAATAGTGGGAAAAATATAGTAGTACTTTATTACTGTGTATTAAATGATAAAAATGAAGACTCAAGGTCGTATTAAAAATACCATACTCCTTAGTGAGTCCTATCGCCTCTAATTGTTAATTAAAGGTTTAGATGTGAATTAGTTTGTAACCATGCTGATTGACGGCTGAATACTTGACGACCTTCTGGCGTCATAAAATAGTGAGGTGACATTTTGTCACCCCTTGGCCTTACCGGCTGGGACTGTAGCTAGCAGTCGGGGTGTGGGATTGTCTATCCCGTACAGATCTATACACACGATGCTCGCTCTCCCTGCAGGAGACTCTGGTTACAAAGTGATACAACAATGTATTGTTGTATCATGAAGTAGTATTTCACATTTAAGTTATTGTATATCAGTGAGTGTATAGTAATTCATAGTGTAGTAATGTTCTCTCTGTACAGGTGTATAGTATATTCTCTTGTATAATGTATAGTATGTTCTTTTATATAGTGTATAGTGTGTATTGTATCTCATAATAGTAAGTTCGTATCGACTCATAAATGAACTGACTCTTGTATGTTTCCTTGTATTAATCATAGTGAGTAGTAATTTCTTAAACTATACCTATTATAGTTTACTAGTAATGTTGTTTGTATGCCTTTGCTATCCAAAGGTATTGAACTGAAGTAACAACTTTTATATCTAAACACATATATATGATATATAACTAAGATTTCAACGACATTCAGATAAATAACAGGGTACTCTAGGTCCACAACCAAACAAGGAACATGAAATAAAGTGAGCTATCAGTCATAAGTCCTTCAAATCTTACTTATATAAATATATCTGTTTAGACGTGAGTTTGACAATAATATAAGTTTAAAAAGAGTTTAATAAAATGTTTTGATGTATTTGAAACTCGTAAGTTTAATAAAAATTTGAAAGTAATAGAAAATCTTTCTGTTAGTTCCAATTATTAATCACGTGTGATTAATATAATAACTAGAATGTTTCAACTTGTATTCCCCCCATAAAAGCATTTAAAATCATTTCAAAGGTTGATTAAGGGGTATGAACTCACCTGCAGTGAGTGGTTTGGATGGAAGTGCTGGGTAGGATGCTAAGTGTCAAGTGAGGACTTGAGCACACACGGATCCTATTTAACATATAATGACACATATATGCATCTAATTAGTGATTAAACAACTAATTAAACAAGTAAAGACACCTTAGGATAAGGAAAACACTTTGATTCAAGTGCTAGAAGTACAAAGGGGTTGCATCTAAGGGTTGTAGGGCCTCACATTGGAGTTTATGGCCCAAGTGTAAACCCCCATGAGTTTACGGCCCATGGTGTTTACTGCCCATGGGTTTACGGCCCATGGTGTTTACGGCTGTAAACTCATGGTGTCTTGTACCATTTCGTGTGTTTAAGGTCCTATAATCATCTTGGAAGTGTTCTAGGCTTTGTTTCAAGGCTTAGGAGGGTGTTGTGGCAACTTTGCACTACTTAAATAGAGTTTACGGCCAAGGGAGATTGCCTTGGCCGTAAACACCCTTTTGTTCATGATTTCTTGATGTTTAACAAGTGATTCTAGCATACAACATGTTAGGGATAGTGTACTTACGTTTTGAAGGAAAATAGGGGGTGTTTTCGGCCCAAGACACTTAAGTGTTCTTGGTGGTCTTGGGGATCTTGAAGATCTAGACTCAAAAGATGAGATTTGTGGATGAAATCAAGAGTGAATCAAGGAGAAGAGATGTATTAACACATAGGTGGAAGGATTTACTTACATTTTTAAAGATTGGAAGCAAAAGTCTCAAGATCCTTGGGACAGAATTCCGAATTTTGGGGCTTGGAATGGTGAAAATGAAGAAAAATGACTAAGGACCATATATATACTATGGTGTTTATGGCCACCATGTGTTTACGGCCGTAAAACCAATGGTCTTGGCCGTAAACACCTCTTTTGAGGGTTTATGGCTAGCTTGATAGGTTACAACTTTAGTTGGCACTTCCATTTACTCATTCCTTTGATGTATTAAGTTCAGAATGCTCAAACGGACTCTAAACCGTGCCAAAAGTTAGCAGGAACAACTCTAACCTTGATTGGATTGAATGGTTTGTACAAGACTGAAATTTCGGGTTGTCACATCATCCCCCCGTTAGAGGGAATTTCGTACCGAAATTAGAGTTTAGCAATAAATAGTTACAAATAACTAAGCGAAAAGATGAGGATATTTCAATTTCATTTGATCCTCGCGCTCCAAAGTGAATTCTGGTCCTCGCTTGGCGTTCCAGCGAACCTTCACTATTGGGATACGGCTTTGCTTCGTTTGCTTGACCTCTCGGTCCATGATCTCTACAGGTTCTTCCACGAAATTGAGGCTCTCGTTGATCTCGATCTCGTCGAGTGGAATTACAAGATTCTTGTCGGATAGGCACTTTTTCAAGTTCGAGACGTGAAAAATAGGATGCACGTTACTAAGCTCGTGGGGTAGGTTGAGTTTGTAAGCTACAGGGCCGATTCTAGCGAGAATCTCAAATGACCCTATGTATCTGATGGGTTTTAAGCATAAGAATAATCCTATGTACTCATACAAACCCTAATGCTTGGATCTAGGTTTCTCTATTGTACATGCTTTGAATCCAAGACTTGCAAACCCTAATCTAGCATACATAATTCAAAAATTAACTTAATACATCAGATGTAATGTTTACCTCTTCAAAGATTGGCTTAGATCTTCTTTTCTTCTTCTCTTGAGCTTAGAGTCACAATTGTAACTCCTCTAATGGATCACAAACACCTCAAGCAAGAAGGCAACTTTGAGAGAGGAGGGATGATGCTAATTTTCGGCCCTTGGGTTTTTCTTGGAAGCAAGTGGCCGAAAATTGGAGCCTTGGGGTCTTATTTATACTGTAGGGTGCTAGGGTTTCAGTCTAAACCCTAATGGATACCTTAGCCACCAAGTAGCCCAAGGAACCTTCTGGAATAAGGCCCTTGGACGAAAATATGATGATCCCTCATCATAATTTCGTTCCCCTTTAGTCCATTAGGTTTCCCAACCCAAAACTCAACTATCACACATTTGACAGTTTGTACCCCTTTATTTAATTAATCTCTTTTAGTCACCAAATTAATTCCTAATTAATTTATGACTAATACTAATTAAATAAATATGATTTCTCCTTTAATATATTATTCTTATAATATATTAATAAACCATAATATCCTCTCTCTTTCCTCAAATTACCTTGTCAAGTTGCTTTGGTGAAGGCAACCCAAAAGGACCATGCATAACCGGTTCAAGTACATACCAACTATAGTTACGGGCATAAACACTAATCCAACAGTCTCCCACTTGGATAAGTCTAGTAACTATATCTCACATATGACTTCAGAATCCGGTTAGCAATCGTAGCTCTTATACGCTTCTGTTAACTCTGATCAAAATCCTGTCCTTCAGATAAGGGATCGTATAATCCTCTGTTCCAGATATCATGCTGACAATACTCGTTGTCCAGCATTTTGTTTCTCGATCTCTGATTTATTCGACATAGAATTTAGTTGAACACATCAACTTCATTCTGACCGGGCCCGTCACATAAGTCAAACTAAATCATCGAGTGGCCAAGATATCGCTTTTATTCTCTTAGAATAAAAGGTACAGAAAAACTTCGACTTATATGCTTTTATCATTTACTAGCTAAGTTACACATAATAATGCGTTTTATAACATCAAGTTACTGATGCGTTTTCGCATTATCAATGCATAATCAACTAGCAAACAATAACCATATCTCTAGGTTTAAAGATTATATGATATTATCATCTTGCGATCACTTGTGATAACTTTCATGAAGTGATACTAGCAAGTGCGGGTTTATTCCAATGCTCAAAACATATTTCATAAGCACTCATAAACTTTGTAGCAATCCTTTGCTATGTCTAAAACCTTTTAGACAATCTACAAACTAATTTATGACAATCTTCTTTCATATCTACTTCCAACATATGAGCGATTGTGGACCGTTTGAATAATCTTATTATTCAGGAAGTCAAAACATGCAAAATTGAAACAATAGATAAATAATCAACACAACATAGTAACTTGCTTATAAATAACACATCTTTATTTAATCATCAAATGTTGAATTCAAAATTATCCATTATAAGTTTCCTACCTATCTAATCTAAACTAATATCGTCCTTTAGCCCAACGAGGAGTCCCTCTTCTACCTGATGTCTAATAAAATGGTATTTCCTGTCGATATGTCGAGATCTGCCATGATCTCTTGGTTCCTTGGTCAAGGCAACCACTCCTTCATTATCACAGAAAATTTCCATGGGCTCCTTTATGGATGGCACAACTCCAAGGTCTCCAATGATGTTCTTCAACCATATAGCCTCCTTTGACGCCTCGCTTGCCGCAATGTACTCTGATTCGCACGTTGAATCAACTACGGTCTCTTGCTTGGAACTTTTCCAAGTCACTGCTCCTCCGTTCAGGGTAAAGATCCAGCCCGACTGTGATCGGTAATTATCCCGATCCGTCTGGAAGCTAGCGTCACTGTACCCTCGCACCCTTAAGTCATCACTCCCACCGAGGACTAGAAACCATTCCTTGGTCCTTCGTAGGTACTTAAGAATATTCTTGACGGCAAATCCAATGCGCTCTACCAGGGTTCCTTTGATATCTGCTGACCATGCTCAGAGCGAAGGCCACATCAGGGCGAGTACAGGTCATATCGTACATAATCGAGCCAACTGCGGAAGCGTAAGGTACTCGACTCATATCAGCTATCTTTGCCTCCGTACTCGGGCTCTGAGTCTTACTCAGTTTGGTATTGCATTGAATTGGCAACTCCCCTTTCTTGGAATTTTCCATACTAAAACGCTTTAGTACCTTATCCAAGTATGTATCCTGACTGAGTCCTATCAGTCTCTTACTTCTGTCTCTCACTATCCTTATTCCCAGAATATATGAAGCCTCACCTAGGTCCTTCATAGCGAAACACTTCCCAAGCCAGGACTTGACCTCCTGCAAGGTTGGGATGTCGTTTCCTATGAGCAGCATGTCATCGACATACAATATGAGGAAGCTCACTATACTCCCACTGGCCTTGACATATACACATGACTCATCTTCGTTTCGCAGAAAACCAAACTCTTTGATCTTCTCGTCAAAACAAAGATTCCATCTGCGAGACGTTTGCTTCAATCCATAAATGGATTTCTCAAGCTTGCACACCCTATTGGGATGCTTCGCATCGACAAAACCCTCTGGCTGATTCATGTAAACATCCTCAACCAACTTCCCATTTAGGAAAGCGGTTTTTACGTCCATCTACCAAATTTCATAATCATGAAACGCAGCTATTGCGAGCATTACCCTAATAGACTTTATTTTAGCAACTGGTGAGAAGGTCTCATCATAGTCAACTCTAGGAGTTTGAGTAAAGCCCTTCACGACCAATCGCGCTTTATAAGTGTGCACTTTCCCATCCATGTCTATCTTCTTCTTGAAGATCCACTTACACCCGACTGTCTTACGACCTGGTACATTATCAACCAAATTCCAAACTTGGTTGTCATACATGGACTGAATCTCGCTGTCCATTGCCTCTTTCCATTTAGCAGACTCTGGGCCTGCCATGGCTTCCTTGTAGCTATTAGGTTCGTCAAGATTTCCTAGTGTACTATCACTAATAAATGTATCCCCGTCAGTAGTAATATGGAAACCATAAAACTGGGGTGGAACAATAACTCTACTCGAACGTCTTAGAGGTAAGGACTGGTCAATTGGTTCAACAGGAGTTTCCTCCTCAGGTTGAACGCCAGTGTTAGAGGTTCCTTCATCTCCTGACTCTTGAAGCTCTTCAAGGTCAATCTGACTCCCACTGTCTCCTTGACTTATGAGTTCTCTCTCTCTAAAAACTCCTCTCCTAGCAACAAAGACAACATTGTCACTTGGTCTATAGAAGAGATAGCCAAAAGACTTATGTGGATAGCCGATGAAATAACACTTCTCACTACGAGGTTCTAGCTTGTCGTGAGTCTCTCGTCTTACGAAAGCTTCACAACCCCAAACCTTGATATGTGCTAACGAGGGAGCTTTCCCTCTCCACATCTCGTGAGGTGTCTTGGCAACCTTCTTGGTGGGAACTAAGTTAAGGATATGGGCGGCAGTCTCTAAGGCCTACCCCCAAAATGAGATTGGTAACGAAGCACGACTCATCATAGAACGAACCATGTCCAATAAGGTTCGATTACGTCTCTCAGCCACACCATTCAATTGTGGCGTTCTAGGAGGCGTCAATTGCGAAACTATTCCACATTCTTTTAGATACTCGTGAAACTCAAGACTTAGGTACTCTCCCCCTCGATCAGATCGAAGCATCTTGATTTTCCTGCCCAGCTGATTCTCCACTTCATTCTTGAACTCTTTGAACTTTTCAAAGGTTTCTGACTTTTGCTTGATTAAGTAGATATATCCATATCTGCTATAATCGTCTGTAAAAGTCACGTAGAAGCGACAAGCGTCCCTTGTGGTGGATCTAAAGGGTCCACATACGTCTGTATGTATGAGATCCAATACACCCTCACCCCTTTCACATGAGCCAGTAAAGGGTGACTTGGTCATCTTCCCAAGTAAACAAGACTCACACACGTCATCATCCCTAAGGTTGCATGACTCCAAGACTCCATCCTTTTGGAGTTGGGCTATGCGTTTCTTGTTAACATGGCCAAGGCGACAATGTCACAAGCATGCTTTGTCCAAACTTGTGGACGAATCAATATTCAACACATCATTTCCTAAATTATCTATAATTAACACAGATTCATAAATCCCATTACAAGGTAATGCATTGAAATAAAAGACACCATTCAAATAAGCATTAATAGAACCATTACTATTATCAAACGAATATCTGAAACCTTGTCTAAACAACCCATGAAAAGAAATGATGTTCCTTGCCATATCTGGCGAATAGCAACAATTATTTAAATCTAGCCCTAACCCATTACTCAACACTAAGGAATAAACTCTGATTTTGGTTACTGGTGAAGACTTCTTGTTTCCCATGATCAGGTTTATCCTTCCATGCTCCACTTCCCTATTTTTTCTTAGCCCCTGCAAATCAGAACAAATGTGGTAACCACATCCAGTATCAAGGACCCATGAAGTAGCAAGTGATGAGTTATTAGATTTAATTAAATACATACCTGCAAATGTGGGCTTTATCTTCCCATCCTTAATGTCCTGCAGATATTTTGGGCAGCTTCGTTTCCAGTGGCCCTTCTGGTGGCAATAAAAGCACTCTGCTTCCTTGGGGTCAGAAGAGGGCTTAACAGAACCTGCTTTGGTCCCACTAGAAGAGGAACCATCTTGGGTCTTACCCTTATGGTGGCTCTTAGAAGGAGCCTTCCTATTCTTTCCCTTTCCTTGGCCAATTGCCAACACAGGAGCAACTACAGTAGAGGATGATGCAATAGATTTGTCCTTGAGGTTGCTCTCAGCTGTCCTCAGGAGCCCTTGAAGCTTACTTAGGGTGACCTCTTCCTTATTCATGTGGTAGGTCATTCTGAACTGGTTGTAGCAGGAAGTCAAGGAGTGGAGGATGATGTCGATAGCCAAATCCTCATCATAAGTTTGAGAAGACGATCAACATACCTTTGCATTCTTTGCAAATGAGCAGTTAGGGATTCTCCACTCCCCATCCGAGCGGTAATCATGTTGGTGATGATCTGATAGCGCTCTTGCCTCGCGCTTTGGTGGTACCTGTCCAGCAAATCTTGGTGCATCTCATATGGATACATGTCCTCATAGGACTTTTGGAGTTCGAGGTTCATGGTGGCCAGCATGATGCAATGAACTTTCGTAGCATCACGCTCGTGGGCCTCAAAGGCGGCCAACTCTTCAGGAGTAGCAACTTCTGGGTTGATCTTTTCGAGCTTCTCATCGAGGACATATTCTTTGTCCTCGTAGCGAGTTATCATGCGAATGTATCTCATCCACTCGTTGAAGTTTGACCCATCAAATGTCACCTTTTGACACAGGTTCATCAGCGAGAATGATCCAGAAGCGTTGTTGTTTGCATTTGCGTTTGACATCTGAAATAGAAAGGAACAAAGTTTGATTAGAAATGAATCCCCAATTAAGCACCCAAATGAGAAATTAGGGCTAGGATCCAACAACATTATTTACAACTTAGAAAAGGGATGCCGTAATCTAAAAGTAAATAATTTGAAGGTAAGTGAATGACGATTCACTAATTTTCACCATGAAAAACGAAAAGAGATTAAGTTTTAAATGTATTTGAAAATTCCAAGATTTCTTTTGAGATTCATTGAACATTTCAATGGCATGTTAAATCTCGATATGCACTTTAAATTTGCGACTGGGATGCCGAGGATCGCAAACAAGTTGTGAATAACCATGTGAATCGACATGGTGCACTCAATGTCTTTATCACCTAATCAATGTGCTGGTTAGCCACGCACGCTCCATTGATCTATGATAAACATCGAGCCACCCATCGTCACCAATGTCAATCCCAAATTAGCGTGCCGGTTAGCCACGCGCGTCCCACTAACGTTTGACAAGGGTACAAAGTGTAATTCCATGGAATAACATCAATTTTCACATTTTACCCTAAAGTAACTAAGATTGAGAATTTAAAAAAATTTGTAGTTACTTTGCAATATTCATTATACTTATAATGAGTAATTAAGTGCCCTATCCTATCCGTTCGGCTAACGACCCTCCACCAGTCAAGCAAGCGGTGGATGTGAGTGTACATCCATTAAGCACCATTTTATAGGCAGCAACCTTATACCTACCTTATAGACTGGCTTCGTGAATGAGGCCTACTAGCGATAAGACTAGATTATTCTTATACATATATATATATATATATATATATATATATATATATATTAAGCTTGTAATAATATAATAGTATAGGGTTGAATTTTAAACTTGTAAAATTCTAATGGTTTTGAAATTATTCAAAATTAAACTTTTAATCACAAAATTCAAATTTCAAAACTTGAGGACAAGTTTTTGAACTTTTCAAAACACAAGGGATCAAATAACAAATAATATAAATTAAACAATTTATTTTATGATTATCTATATTTGACCTAATCCACTTTTAGTCACAAGATAATTACCAAATAATTTAAATAATCCATATTTATCATATAAAGAAACTATTATTCAAAAGATTTGAAATTATCTTTTGTTTTGGCAGGGATAATCATTCAGATATAATAGAATTCAGATTTTATCTTGAAAAAACGATTTAGGCATTATTCCCATGACAAAACAGCAACAAAATCCCGGAATATCCTCTGTCTGACAGCTAAACTCGTCGAGTCCACATTGGAACTCGTCGAGTTCCTCATGGAACTCGTCGAGTTCATCAAACAGTTAGCACAAAAAGCGATTTTCAGCAATCAAACAGTTAAAGCATCACATACAACTGAAAGCAATCATGGCTCTGATACCACTGATGGGTTTTAAGCATAAGAACAATCCTATGTACTCATACAAACCCTAATGCTTGGATCTAGGTTTCTCTATTGTACATGCTTTGAATCCAAGACTTGCAAACCCTAATCTAGCATACATAATTCAAAAATTAACTTAATACATCAGATCTAGATGTTTACCTCTTCAAAGATTGGCTTAGATCTTCTTTTCTTCTTCTCTTGAGCTTAGAGTCACAATTGTAACTCCTCTAATGGATCACAAACACCTCAAGCAAGAAGGCAACTTTGAGAGAGGAGGGATGATGCTAATTTTCGGCCCTAGGGTTTTTCTTGGAAGCAAGTGGCCGAAAATTGGAGCCTTGGGGTCTTATTTATACTGTACGGTGCTAGGGTTTCAGTCTAAACCCTAGTAGATACCTTAGCCACCAAGTAGCCCAAGGAACCTTCTGGAATAAGGCCCTTGGACGAAAATATGATGATCCCTCATCATAATTTCGTCCCCCCTTAGTCCATTAGTTTTCCCAACCCAAAACTCAACTATCACACATTTGACAGTTTGTACCCCTTTATTTAATTAATCTTTTTTAGTCACCAAATTAATTCCTAATTAATTTATGACTAATACTAATTAACTAAATATGATTTCTACTTTAATATATTATTCTTATAATATATTAATAAACCATAATATCCTCTCTCTTTCCTCAAATTACCTTGTCAAGTTGCTTTGGTGAAGGCAACCCAAAAGGCCCATGCATAACCGGGTCAAGTACATACCAAATATAGTTACGGGCTTAGACACTAATCCAACAGTATCTTGGATTTAGCTTTCCATGCTTTCCAAAACATATCAAGCCCTTCAAGGGTAAGACTTTCAAAAGGACTCGGTCCCCCACCTGGAATTCCAAAGGTTTCCTTCGTTTGTCAGCGTAGCTTTTCTGTCGGTCTCTAGAGCCTTTCAATCGTTCATGAATCTGAATGATCATCTCTATCATTTCCTGAATGATCTCCGGACCCGTGAGAGTGCTGTCAGTAACTCTTCCTTTAGCTAACTGAGTGTCACCCACCTCAGCCCAGCACAGAGGGGATCTGCACTTTTGGCCATAGAGGGCTTCAAATGGAGCAGCCTATATACTTGTGTGATAGCTGTTATTGTAGGAAAACACGACAAGGGGTAAATGAGTATCCCATGCCTTCCCAATGTCGATGACACACGCTCGCTGTTGGGTTATGAGCATTCTAACACTCCTAAGTGTACATGCAACCCTAAATACCTTGGATCTATGTTTTCTCTATTATACATACAATTATGAACATCCAAGGTACTATCCTAATCTAGCATACAAAATAATAAATATAACAAGATAGAATACATACCTCTTTAATCTAGAATGTCTTCATGAAGCTTGAGTGCCTAGTGCCCCAAGTGTGACACCTCAAATGGTTCACACAACACCAACTACACTTGGAATAACTTGAGAGAAACTTGAACACTCCTTGAAATCGTCTAGCCCTCACACTCACACATTAGTGCACGATTTCTTGAGCCATGGGATTCTTTTATATGGTGGCTATTAGGGTTACACCATGTAACTCATAACTTTACCCATTCCTTATGCTCCATGGATTTTAACCTCCATGGAGTATCCATGGGTCACCCCATGGACTTAGTCCAACATAAGGAATCTTGGATCACAAGCCCACATATATAAGAATGAATGATTTACACAATCAACCCATATATTTAATTAGTCTCCTTTTGATCACTTAATTAATTCCAAATTAATTCTTGATCAATACTAATTAAATAACCTTATTAATATATTAGAACTTATAATATATTAACCAACCTTAAGTGTTATTTCTCTCATTATAGTCTATCCAAATGCATGATGCCATGCAACCCAAATGGACCATGCCGTGTCGGGTCAAGTCTTACCAATTATAGTTATGGACTTAGACATTAATTCAGTCTCCCACTTGGATAAGTCTAAAACTATTATTGTGTATGACTTCAGGAACCGATCAGCAATCGTAGCTCTTAAAAGCTTCTGTCGAACTCTGACCTTGTCGATGAACTCTGACCTTTGTCAATGACTTGTCCATTAGATAAGGGATCATATATTCCTCCATTCTAGATATCATATGGACTGAGACATGGATTATCAATCATTCTCTCTGTCCATTTGTTGTTTCCCGATTTCCGATTCATGATGACTGACTGATTGAACAAATCAAATCAGTCCTGGCTTGGCCAAGCACTCACATGTATCATCTTTAAATCATCGAGGGGCCCACATATATCGCTTTTATCCCGAAGGTAAAAGGAATGGATAAACTTCGACTCATATGGCTTGTTCTACTACTTGTTGAATCATACACAATGGCACGTTTTATAATATCGAGTTACCAATGCATTTTCGTGCAATCAATGTATAACCAACTCATAGTAACAACTCATATCTCTAGGTTTGAAGAATATAAGATATTATCGTCTCATGATCACTCGTGAAAAAATCCATGAAGTGATTCAAATGAGCGCGGGTTGAATCCAATACTCAGAGCTTATGAGCACTCATGAGTGTTGTAGCACCACTTTGTCCACCAACTTGGACCTCTATAAACCAACCCATGACAGTCTTGATTCATATCTACTTCCAACATATGACCGACTGTGGATGGTTTGAATAACTTAATCATTCAGGAAGAGCGACTTAGTTATTCTGGAAGTCAAAACATGCAAAGTGAAACACAAGAATAAATGAATCAAATATGGTATCAAACCCTATGAATATAAACAAACACTTTTATTTATCACCATACTGATTACTCATTATTCATTGTTTCGGTTTTATCAACTTTATACTTGAATTAAAAACACTAGTCATGCCATACACCAAGTATGCATACTATGTTTGTGTATGATCTTTACTTTGTAAAATAGATCAATTGAACATCACTCCAATGATCCTCTTTTCACAGTCCCAAATCCTTACTGCAAATGCAAGAATTCCAAATTTATGCCATTTACTGAAATCTGTTAGATTCTAAACTTATATGCATTGATCCTCTTAATGATTATGCACGAAGTCAGAAAACCTGACAACAATCATTACAGAGCATTCCAAAGGAGATCAGCTCCTTGGAAACATCCTTCTTTCATTAAGTTTCCTAATCTTACACAGATTGAATAATTTCTAACTTTGAAACATTTCCATATTCCATTTTGACTATCACTTCTGAACAAGAGTTGCCTCTTTACAGATTATGTCTATATGGTCCTTCCAGAATTAACATTATACTTCCAACTGTCCTTGAGCAGCCAATCTTTGGTAAACCTTAGATTGTCCTCGACATTTGCTTAATCATTTTAGTCATATCCAATTCTAGACCTTTTCCCTTCATAATGCCCCAGGCATTTGGAAAATTTTAGAAAGGATGAATATAGCACATGTAATCGATCCTATATCCGAAGCATATGGGACACGATTCATGATGTCTCACATAAAGACTAAACCAGTCTTTTGCTATAATATTTCCATTTCAATTTGCCAAGTTCTCAAAATTCAGATTATGAAAAGGGATGCCGTAATCATAATCGAATTTTAGAACGCAAATAATGGACCCATATATAGAATTTCCTTATGTTGAGCCATTCCAACATGAAATTCATATATATATCCTTGATTAAATACGATTAAAATCTCAATCTAAGCTTTTAGAATGGAAATGAAGTATAATTTCCTCTCCCTTAATTATAGCAAAACAACTTTTTCAACCCCTGCAACCTCACGAATTGAAACTTTTGTTTTCTATAATTAACATTGCTAACTTGCAACCTTTGTCATAATTATCATGCTCCCACTAACATGATGATTATTAGCATAACACTTATGCTCCCACTAGCTTTGACATGTACTCAGAAATCAGCTGACTTTCTTACCAAAGTTCAGATTTCTGATACTAGATTGTTTTGATAAAACTTTATCAAAATCATACACCTCTCTTAGATAGCTCACATGTGTGTCTAAACAATTTTAGAACTATGAAAAGGGATGCCGTAATGATAGTCTCAGTTGTTTAGACCTTTGCCACTTCTCACAAGTCCATGTTAGTGTGCCGGTAAACCACACACGCTCCACTAACGACTTTGAGAATGCAAATATCACAATTGCTATCTAGCTAAAATCTACTTAGTGAAAGTGTTTCCTCACCATCATTTTCATGAATCGGAGAGAAACCTTATGACACTTAGATTTAATAGTGTATGTGTTCTTATCCATGTGAATTTGTCAAAACCATAATCACAAGACAAGGTTAGTGACAAATCCAAACTCATATTGATTAAACTTGTGCAATCTTAAATTCATGCCATTTGGCAGATCAGGTGCCTGCCATTGCTTCCAAGTAGTTGTGCAACCAATTGAGAACTCTCAGAACTCCTATGCAAAGCCAACTTGAATAGGCACAAAAATTTCAACACGATAGGTTATAAACCTCAAGTCGTGTGCTAGTGAAGGACTTTAGGTTTTATTCTTGATTAAGTCTTGAAACTTTCAAGAGCTTTAAGACTCCCACTGTCCTCTTGACATATAAGACTCCCTTGTCAAATATTCAAGAGATAGTGCGGATTCTTTATCAAGACTAACACTTTACACAATTGGCCTAAGTTGGTCTCTGTTTTATCCAAAACATCACAACTTACCAATTTCAAATGTACAAGAGTAGATAACCTTTTACTCTTACATTTGACTAGTGTTAACAAACCCTCTTTAAGATATGTCACTCAAGTTACAATCTTGGAGTATGACTCTAAGAATTGTTTTGGAATGAAGTATGACTCATCTTTTTGATTTAACCATTTCAACAATTCATGACTCCTCTTCTTAGTCATAAGAATGCACTAAGATGACTTTAGAGGACCAATTGTGATATGGTATCTTAATCATTAAGATGATCATAAACATGATACTAAAGTACTCTCCCATCTTTTCAGATTTGAGAAACTTTTATCTTTCTGCCATACTTTGATTCTTCTTATTCGTTCTGTCTCACATTGAAACTTCTCCAATGCTACAGACTTATACTTAAACTTATAAGTATAACCATATTTACTGAACTTAAGTAAATCATGACGAATAGTCTTCTTGATCTTTTGTGGTGGACTTGACCAGTGCACAAGAATGTGTACTCGATCCCTTAGTCCTTTCCTTATTCACATAAGGAATTAGTCTTAATTTTCCAAACTGAAAGTTCTCATTCATCATACTATACAACTTGCATGATTCCAAGTTTCGGTCCAATTGAACCTTGGGTGATGAGAATCTTTCCTTATTTGGTAATATTAGACACTACCACAACCGAAAGAATCAAATCCATTTTTCCAATATTGCTATCAATGGAATCTTATAAGCAACAACCTTTCACAAATGCCATTGTAAGGATACTTAAAATAAATAAAATCAAAACCTTTTTCTTTTATTTTAAAACTTTGCGGAAAAGCTTATCCTTACAATCCATATGAAAAACCTTGTTGTTATCTATTCCTAAGCAATATAAATATCATAACTCTTAAGTAATAGCCCAAAATTCTGATCACCGAACCATGCGATTGAAATCCATCTTCGCGATCAGAATCAACATGTACTTAATAGAGTTAGACAATGGACTTTACCTGAAGTAGAGCCAAACTTATTGACTTTAACATCCTTAGGTAAATTTGGCAGCTTCGTAACCAATGCCCTTCCTTTGGCAATAGTTACCTATGGACCCTTGATAATGGGACTATCTCAGACTTCGCCTCTCTCTTTACCATTGGGTCAACCGAGTTGACTATGGCCGATCCCTTTCCATTGGGAAGAGAGAGCTTTACTGGATATCTAATGTCATCATTGTCAATGTCCATAGCGTTTTAGGAAGTTGATCTTAGCAAATAGATAAGATCATTAAGGGTCTTGTCTTAGTCTGTTTCATAGGATTCCCAAAAGAACTCACTATGTGACTTAGAAAGTAGTTGAGCCACCAACTTTCTCAAGACTTTGACACCCAACTCTCCCGGCTTGTCAATATGTGACTACATCTCCAAGATGTGATCACACCTAGACCTTGCCTTGCCAATAGGGCTTGAGTGACCTTAAACTTTTTAGGAACTTGTGGGTTAGGGAGAATAATTGGAGGAGGTGAAAGAAGTATGATATCCATGGGACATCATCTTCATTTAGGAAAGCTTGTTTCAAGAGATTTGGGAAGATCATAAATGTCTAGACCAGACATCTTTTTGGGAGATATTCAAGATAGTTGATTTAAAGTCCTTAATATGACACCCAATATGAAATATTAAGGCTAGGACCCAACAAACTATTTTATAACTTAGAAGAGGGATGCCGAAATCCAAGCTATAAAATATTTGAAGGTAGGTGAATGACGATTCACCAATTTCCACCATAAAAATGAAATAATTTATTAGGTTTTAATTGGATTTGAAAGTCCAAGATCTTTGAGATTCATTGAACTGTTCAAAGGCATGTTTCAATCTCAAGTGTGCCCTTTAGATTTTGTGACTGGGATGCCGAGGATCACAAAACAAGGTGTGAATAACCATGCAAATATACTTGGTACCCTTAATATTTACCCCTTTATCAGTGTGCCGGTTAACCACACACGCTCCACCGATACTATGATAAATATTAAGTTACCCTTTGCCTACCTTGTTAAGTCCAGGTTAGTGTGCCAGTTAACCACACACGCTCCACTAACGACTTAAGCAAAGTGCAAAGTGTAATTTCATGGGTTAGCACCAAATTCACATTATCCTAAGTAACTAAGATTGGGTATTAATAAGAGTTTAGTTACTTAGTATTTATCATTAATACTTTTAATGAAAGGAGAATTATAGTCCTTGTCCTACCCGTTCGGCTAACGACCCTCCACCTGTCAAGGAAGCGGTGGGTGAGAGTGGACACCCATTAAACTGCCATTTTATAGGCAGTAACCTTATACCCCCCTTATAGACCGACTTCGTGAATGAGGCCTACTAACGGTAAGACTGACTTTACTCTTATACATATATAGAAATATTATTAACTTATAATATTATAAAGTATAAGGGTTGAATTTTAACTTTTAAAATTCTAAGGGCTAACTTGGAATTAAAGTATTCATAAGTGAAAACTTTTCAAATTCCAAAACTTGAGGGCAAGTTTTGAAACTATTCAAAACTAATTAATTCCATAACTTATGAGTTTAAAGTAGTTTTAATTAAAAAAAAAAAACTCTTCAAGTTCCATAACTTGAGGACAAGTTATGGAAGACTTTAAACTAATTAATAGAAAAAAATAACTTTTTTTTATTGTAACTTATGGAACTAATTAAGGTTACATTTTTTTTTTAATTTAATGAAGAGACTCTTGAACCTCCATAACTTGAGGACAAGTTATGGAGTCATAAAACCATTTAATTAGAACTAGACTCTTCATTTTGTAACCTTTTCCAACTTTTATGAGTTTTATGATTCTTAAATGTGACTTTTCATATAACTTGAGGGCAAGTTACAAAAACACACTTTGGAATCAACTCTTAGATTAAAATGGATTGAAAACAACTATTTCACACAACTTTTCTATTAATCTAAGAACCTCATAAGAACAAGATAATTCAAATCATCAATCTTCAAGAAATTAGCATGAACATACAAACTAATACAAATCTTGAAATTATGACAATTATCTTAGAAATTGAATTAGCATGAACATTACCACATCAAAAACAAGTTTATAAGTCCAAAAACATCTTAGGGTAATGTTCCTAGTCCAATTCCAGCCAAAACAATCGAATATATGCATCCAACTCGATTTTTCAGCTACTTTTGCAAGTATAACAAGAAAACAAGCCTAGGCTCTGATACCACTGTTGGGTTATGAGCATTCTAACACTCCTAAGTGTACATGCAACCCTAAATACCTTGGATCTATGTTTTCTCTATTATACATACAATTATGAACATCCAAGGTATTATACTAATCTAGCATACAAAATAATAAATATAACAAGATAGAATACATACCTCTTTGATGTAGAATGTCTTCATGAAGCTTGAGTGCCTAGTGCCCCAAATGTGACACCTCAAATGGTTCACACAATACCAACTACACTTGGAATAACTTGAGAGAAACTTGAACACTCCTTGAAATCGTCTAGCCCTCACACTCACACATTAGTGCACGATTTCTTGAGCCATGAGATTCTTTTATATGGTGGCTATTAGGGTTACACCATGTAACTCATAACTTTACCCATTCCTTATGCTCCATGGATTTTAACCTCCATGGAGTATCCATGGGTCACCCCATGGACTTAGTTCAACATAAGGAATCTTGGATCACAAGCCCACATATATAAGAATGAATGATATACACAATCAACCCATATATTTAATTAGTCTCCTTTTGATCACTTAATTAATTCCAAATTAATTCTTGATCAATACTAATTAAATAACCTTATTAATATATTAGAACTTATAATATATTAACCAACCTTAAGTGTTATTTCTCTCATTATAGTCTATCCAAATGCATGATGCCATGCAACCCAAATGGACCATGCCGGGTCGGGTCAAGTCTTACCAATTATAGTTATGGACTTAGACATTAATCCAACACTCGCAACATATCTTCTAAGGTTTGAATAGTCCTCTCACTTTGTCCGTCGGTCTGTGGATGGTAGGCTGTACTCATATCTAGCCTCGTTCCTAAGGAGCTTTGTAGCGACTGCCAGAATCTCGAAGTGAATCTACTGTCTCTATCGGAGATAAGGGATATAAGAACACCACGTAGTTGTACTATCTCCCTAATGTATGTTCTTGTGAGCTTCTCCATCCTGTCAGTCTCTTTAATGGGTTGGAAGTGTACGGACTTGGTCAATCTATCGACGATGACCCAAATCGTATCAATTCCACCCGTTGTCTTGGGCAACTGGGTTATGAAGTCCATAGTGATCCGCTCCCACTTCCATTCAGGTATCTCCGGTTGCTGGAGTAAACTTGAGGGTTTCTGGTATTCGACCTTAACCTTTGCGCAAGTAAGGCATTTACTCACGAAGGTAGCAATCTCAGCTTTCATGTTAGACCATCAGTACAACTTTTTAAGATCCAGATACATCTTATCCGAACCTGGGTGGATGGAATATCGAGTGTTGTGCGCCTCGGTCATGACCAAGTCTCTGAAGCCACCGTGCTTCGGTGTCCAGATCCGGTCCATGAGGTATAAAGCTCCGCCACCCTTGACTTATAAGTTCTTATCCATCCCTCTCAGGGATTCACCCGTTACATTTTCAGGTTTCAAGGCTTTGAGCTGCGCCTCCTTAATTTGTGTGGACAGATGCGAATGGATAGTCATGGTTAATGACTTGACTCTTCGACCAGCATATTCTTTCCGATTTAGGGCGTCTGCTACTACGTTGGCTTTACCCGGATGATAACGAATTTTGCATTCGTAGTCATTGAGTAGCTCGACCCACCGTCCTTGCCTCATGTTGAGCTCCTTCTGGTTGAATATGTGTTGTAGGCTTTTGTGGTCTATAAAGATATTGCTTTTTCGTACCATACAGGTAGTGTCTCCAGATCTTTAGGCAAACACAACTGCTCCTAATTCGAGATCGTGTGTGGTGTAGTTGACCTCGTGCGTCTTCATCTGTCTTGAGGCATAGGCGATGACCTTACCTCGTTGCATCAGAACACAGCCGAGCCCCTGGTTGGATGCATCGCAGTATACTATGAAGTCTTCTATCCCTTTGGTGAGGGATAGTATCGGTGCGGTGCATAAGGCTCGCTTTAGTGTTTGAAACGCCTTCTCTTGTTTCTCTTCCCAGTCAAAGGCCACACCTTTTTGGGTCAGTGTCGTAAGAGGTTTCGCAATTCCAGAGAAGTTCTGTATGAACCTGCGGTAGTAGCCAGCGAGGCCTAGAAATTGACGAATTTATGTAGGCGTCTTCGGTGCTGACCAGTTCTCGATGGCTTTAATTTTGGAAGGGTCCACATGGATTCCTTCTTCGCTAACCACGTGACCTAAGAATTCGACACTGCAGATCGAAAATTTGCATTTAGAGAACTTCACATAGAGCTTTTCCGATCATAAGGTTCCTAGGACTTGTCGTAGATGATCACTATGCTCCTCCTTACTTCGAGAGTAGATAAGTATGTCATCGATGAAAACGATGACGAACTGATCCAAGTAAGGACGGCATACCCTATTCATTAAGTCCATGAATACTGCGGGTGCATTAGTCAATCCGAAGGGCATCACTACGAACTCGTAGTGTCCGTAACGAGTTCGGAAGGCTGTCTTCAGAACATCCTCCTCAAGCACTCGTAATTGGTGATACCCTGATCTTATATTAATCTTAGAAAAGTAGCTCGCCCATTGCAGTTGGTCGAATAAATCGTCTATGCGCGGAAGAGGGTAACAATTTTTAACCGTATGCTTGTTGAGTTCCCTGTAGTCAATTCACATACAGAACGATCCGTCTTTGTTCTTTACGAATAAGACCGGTGTTCCCTAGGGTGAGAAGCTTGGTCTTATAAAGCCCTTGCTGAGCAGTTCGTTAAGTTGACCGGACAGTTCTTGCATCTCTGCAGGTGCTAGACGATAGGGCGATTTGGCTACGGGGGTAGCCCCTAGAACTAAGTCGATCCTGAATTCGACTTGACGTTGGGGAGGTAAACCCGATAGTTCTTCTGGAAAGACGTCGGGGAAGTCCCGTACTACGGGGAGGTCTTTTAGGTCTTTTGTTTTCTGGTTCACATCGACTATATGAGCAAGGAACATACGATATTCCTTTCGAAAGGTATTTCTGGGCTTGCATGCATGAGATAATACGAAGGTTTGGACTGGGTTTGTCTCCGTAGATCAACAAGGTTTCGTTATTCGGTAGGTTTAGACGGACGGCTCTCTCGAAGCACATAATATCGGTACGATGAAGACTCAACCAGTCCATACCCACAATGACGTTGAAACTCTTGATTACCACGGGTATGAGGTCGATTGGAAATGAATGATTATCTAGTGTGAGGGTACAACCTATGTAAATCTCGTTAGAACTCTCTGTCTTTCCGTTAGCCATTTCTACGACGAAGGTTTCTTTTAGTGCTTGCGGTGCTTGATTAAGTGAGTGTTTAAATTTTTTGTTCACGAAGCTCCTTTCTGCCCCACTATCAAATAAGACGCATGCATATGAGTTATTGAGGAGGAACGTACCCATGACTACTGTGGGGTCTGCCACTGCTTCATTGTGGCCGATAGCAAGTAGTCTCCCCGCTCCTCCCGCATTGCCAGCTTTAGGGCAGTTTCTTTTGAAGTGCCCTGTCTCGCCACAACCGTAGCAGGCCTGGCTCACTCCAGCACCAGGGACTTGGGTGATGGGTTTTGGTGGCGCCTTGCAAAACAGGACAGTATGGCCCTTCTGGTTGCAGTTGGTGCAGTGTAATTCTTGGCAGGAGCCGTTGTGATGGAAATTGCACTTAGTGCACTTGGGTAGGTTCCCTGCATATAGCTTTGCTGGTACAGGGGCAACAGGAGTTGTGGCAGCATGGACAGCCACAACCTGTTGGTTCTTGGAAGGGGTTGAGTTGATTTGCCCTTCTTTCGGTCCCAACGCTTTCTCTTGTTGTCGGTCGCTTTGGTTGGTGCTAAGGCAGCAATTGTAGTTGTTGTTGGAGAAGAAGGGAACTCGTGATCGATAAGCCGTTGGGCCAATTGCTTGGCACTATCGAAGGTTGCAGGGTTCGATGCTAGAACGTTTCCTCGATACGGGGGTACCAAACCCCAGATGTATCTCTCGATCTTCTTGCTCTCGGTGGGGATCATGTTTGGACATAATGTCACCAAGTCACAGAATCTGGTTGTATAAGCCACTATGTCGGAACCCTTCATCTTAAGGCTCCACAGTTCCTCTTCGAGTTTCTGAACTTCACCCCTCGGGCAGTACTCCTTTGCCATGACATCTTTTAGTGTCTCCCAGCCCATAGCGTTAGCCACCACCCGTGAGAGTGATTTGACATGGCCATTCCACCACGTCCGGGCCCTTCCAGTGAAGGTGCAGGCAACAAATTTTATCTTGCTTCCTTCAGGACAAGAGCATATCTCAAAGATTGCTTCCGTTCTTTCGATCCATTGGGACAGGGCAATTATCCCTCCGGTTTCGTCGAAGAACTCTGGTTTGCAGCTGATGAAGTCTTTATAGGTACACTCCCGTGTACGTGGTTGGCTTTCACCATGGTTAGAGTTGGTGCCCGTTCCAGCTCCACTGGCACCACCAGAATTTTCTTGACTCATGGCTGCGGCCAAAGCTGCGGTCACAGCAGCCTGAAACATCACTACATCGAACTGTGGAGGAGGTGGTGGTGGTGGAGTTTGATTTACACGCGTGCCTCTGGTCGGACGCTTGCGGGGCGGCATCTTTTACTGAAAGTTTATAGAGATGATGATAATAGTAAGAATCAATTGCAAGTATGCTGAGAGTGATCCATGGACTAAAGCGCCATAGCCCAACCACTAGAATAAGTGTATGATTGAAATAGAGACACCACAATAGAGTAGGGAAACGCAAGAGTAAAGACTTTTCAATAGATTAGCTAACTGTCAATATTACTGGTATTAATGATGTAAACGAGTTCGGGAAAAATGACCTAATAGTAGGTCTTACATCAAACCATATACGGAAAATGTTGACAACTTAGGAGTCTAGTTAGAGTACTTGAAAGATAGGAATATTTTACAGACAAGTGCCTCATATAGCACAGAAAGAGAGGCTATTCCTTAAACCAAAAGAAAGATGGGCTAGGCATCTTCTACTGACGACGGGTATCCCTCGGGCGAACCCTCAGATCTGCCAGTTGACGAACAACTTCCTGAAGATGTCGCTCATGCGCCCTCTGACGCACTCAGAGTTCCATGATTCGGCTTGGGATGCAGCCAATTGTTGCTGTAAGGCCTCGTTGGTTCTCCTAGTCCTTTCCATAGCCTCTTCGAGTTGGCGAATGTGGACCGTGTTAATGCCAGAGTTGGCATCAACTTCCATGACTCGGTCGATGGCTGCTCGACCTTTCTCTACATTCCAAGCAATCATGTGGACCATAATAGGCAGGACTCGGTCAGCTGAGCCTCCCTCGCTTATGTTGTAAAAGCTTCGGTCTCCGTTGCAGGGTAAGGGCTGACCCTACTCATCACTCCAACGGTTCAAGGTTGTCGCCCACAAGGGAGTGGGGCCTTGAAATGCTGGTCGGGGGTTGAGGTTTGGGATTGGAACCTCTTGGGGCAAGTTGTTGACTTCTGGCTCGGAGTCAGATCCATCCGAAAAACCTTCTGCGAGGTGATCATCCAAAGGTATTGGGTGATCATCTTCTGGCTCTTCTTCAAGCCATCCAGCATTGCCTTGGTTTGGGAAGTATGGGTCGCCGTGGGGATGGAATGCGGCCATGATATCTATGCGAGAAAAGGGGTATAAGAATCTTATAAAAATAGACGTACTACTTAAGATAATTATAAGATGATCTTTACTAGTTACTTCAATACTTGCATAGTGCATACCAATTACATGTAACCAAAACAGGATAGACCTTCGAATAAGTGACCCTAACTCTAAATCCACAACCAAACAAGGAACAGGAAGTAAAGCAAAGGTCACAGATTCTAGGTCTATAGCACCTTAGTCACATGTAACCTTAGCGTATTCACTTAACAACTATTTCCCTACTAGTAAAGACCTTTTTAGTTCTCAAATAAGTAATTATAGTAACGCAAAATACTCCTATAGTATTTTAGGTTTATGTTCTGTTCTAATGTTCTCGTGGTAGTAATGTTGGTAAGTTTTTAGACTTATTGCAACACCACAACCATTCTTAGGCACATGCTAGTCACTCCTCGAAAAATATAGTTGATCAGGCTATATCCTCCCAGGTTTGACTATATGTCTCTAAGCCTAATCGTGTTGTTCAACAATCGTAATACTTTTGTTTTGTCCTAATGACACTGATTTTAGTATGAATGCATGTATGTATACTTAGTTAAATATTTTATTATTTAAAAGTATAAACTCTTGGTCAGAGTATATGAATCTCGTTGCGTTTATAGTTTGTATATCTTTTATGGGTTGATATACTCGATTCACTATAAACAATGCTCTGATACCAATCTGTCACACCCCAAAACCGGAACGGCGGAAACATTCTGGGGTGGAGGACGTCATGTATAGTATCATAACAATGCATAATAGTAAAGACAAGCAACAACATCCATTGCATTAATATAATAGTTAAATACATGTGTGTTCTTTTGTAAGTTTAAATGACACCAAAAATGTACAATAAAAAATAAGACGAGTCTTGGATCCACTCCGTACTTCAAAAGCTGCATGGGTGTACCTGTCTTACTGGTTCCCTGAGAATACAAGTTATTTTGAAAGAGAGTATCAGCATAAAATGCTGGTGAGTTCATAAGTATTTAGTGTCATTTAGTAGTTAAAAGTCACAATAGATTTGTATTAAAACCTTGAAAAAGTTTGTAATGTTTTCCTAGAAAATCCTATATTTTCTGCTTAAAAATAATGTAGCCTTCTACCCGAGGCCCGACTGTTTTACATGTTCGTTCTTGTATAAAGAGGAAATGTTTGTATGTGTATTTGTAATAGTTTTAAAAATATAGTACTTTATTACTGTGTATTAAATGATAAAATGAAGACTAAAGGTCGTATTAAATGTACCATACTCCTTAGTGAGTCCTATTGCCTCTAATTCTTAATTAAAGGTTTAGATGTGAATTAGTTTGTAACCATGCTGATTGACGGATGAATAGTTGACGACCTTCTGGCGTCATAAAATAGTGAGGTGACATTTTGTCACCCCTTGGCCTTACCGGCTGGGACTGTAGCTAGCAGTCGGGGTGTGGGATTGTCTGTCCCGTATAGATCTATACACATGATGCCCGCTCTCCCTCTAGGAGACTCTGCTTACAAAGTGTTACAACAATGTATTGTTGTATCATGAAGTAGTATTTCACATTTAAGTTATCGTATATCAGTGATTGTATAGTAATTCATAGTGTAGTAATGTTCTCTCTGTACTCGTGTATAGTATATTCTCTTATATATAATGTATAGTATGTTCTTTTATATAGTGTATAGTGTGTATTGTATCTCATAATAGTAGGTTCGTATCGACTCATAAATGAACTGACTCTTGTATGTTTCCTTGTTTTAATCATAGTGAGTAGTAATTTCTTAAACTATACCTATTATAGTTTACTAGTAATGTTGTTTGTATGCCTTTGCTATCCAAAGGTGTTGTACTGAAGTAACAACTTTTATATCTAAACACATATATATGATATATAACTAAGATTTCAACGACATTCGGACAAATAACAGGGTACTCTAGGTCCACAACCAAACAAGGAACATGAAATAAAGTGAGCTATCAGTCCTAAGTCTTTCAAATCTTACTTATATAAATATATCTGTTTAGACGTGAGTTTGACAATAATATAAGTTTAAAAAGAGTTTAATAAAATGTTTTGAAGTATTTGAAACTCGTAAGTTTGATAACAATTTGAAAGTAATAGAAAATATTTTTGTTAGTTCCAATTATTAATCACATGTGATTAATATAATAACTAGAATGTTTCAACTTGTATTCCCCCCCCCCCCCCCCACAAAAGAATTTACAATCATTTCAAAGGTTGATTAAGGGGTATGAACTCACCTACAGTGAGTGGTTTGGATGGAAGTGATGGGTAGGATGCTAAGTGTCAAGTGAGGACTTGAGCACACACGGGTCCTATTTAACATATAATGACACATATATGTATCTAATTAGTGATTAAACAACTAATAAAACAAGTAAAGACACCTTAGGACAAGGAAAACACTTTGATTCAAGTGCTAGAAGTACAAAGGGGTTGCATCTAAGGGTTCTAGGGCCTCACATTGGAGTTTATGGCCCAAGTGTAAACCCCCATGAGTTTACGGCTCATGGGTTTACGGCCCATGGTGTTTACTGCCCATGGGTTTATGGCCCATGGTGTTTACGGCTGTAAACTCATGGTGTCTTGTACCATTTTGTGTGTTTAAGGTCCTATAATCATCTTAGAAGTGTTCTAGGCTTTGTTTCAAGGCTTAGGAGGGTGTTGTGGCAACTTTGCACCACTTAAATAGAGTTTACGGCCAAGGGAGATTGCCTTGGCCGTAAACACCCTTTTGTTCATGATTTCTTGATGTTTAACAAGTGATTCTAGTATACAACATGTTAGGGATAGTGTACTTACGTTTTGAAGGCAAATGGGGGGTGTTTTCGGCCCAAAACACTTAAGTGTTCTTGGTGTTCTTGAGGATCCTGAAGATCTAGACTCAAAAGATGAGATATGTGGATGAAATCAAGAGTGAATCAAGGAGAAGAGATGTATTAACACATGATTTCCTTTGCACCACTTAAATAGAGTTTACGGCCAAGGGAGATTGCCTTGGCCGTAAACACCCTTTTGTTCATGATTTCTTGATGTTTAACAAGTGATTCTAGTATACAACATGTTAGGGATAGTGTACTTACGTTTTGAAGGCAAATGGGGGGTGTTTTCGGCCCAAAACACTTAAGTGTTCTTGGTGTTCTTGAGGATCTTGAAGATCTAGACTCAAAAGATGAGATTTGTGGATGAAATCAAGAGTGAATCAAGGAGAAGAGATGTATTAACACATAGATGGAAGGATTTACTTACATTTTTTAAGATTGGAAGCAAAAGTCTCAAGATCCTTGGGAGAGAATTCCGAATTTTGCGGCTTGGAATGGTGAAAATGAAGAAAAATAACTAAGGACCATATATATACTATGGTGTTTACGGCCACCATGTGTTTACGACCGTACACCCAATGGTCTTGGCCGTAAACACCTCTTTTGACGGTTTATGGCTAGCTTGATAGGTTACAACTTTAGTTGGCACTTCCATTTACTCATTCCTTTGATGTATTATGTTCAGAATGCTCAAACGGACTCTAAACAGTGCCACAAGTTAGCTGGAACAAGTCTAACTTTGATTGGATTGAATGGTTTGTACAAGATTGAAATTTTGGGTTGTCACAGAAGGTCTCATCATAGTCAACTCCTGGAGTTTTAGTAAAGCCCTTCGCAACCAGTCGCGCTTTATACGTGTGTACATTCCCATGTATATCGGTCTTCTTCTTGAAGATCCACTTGCACCCGACCGTCTTACGACCCGGTACATTGTCAACCAAGTTCCAAACTTGATTGTCATACATGGAATGAATCTCGCTATCCATGGGCTCCTTCCATTTGACAGATTCAGGGCCTACCATGCTTCCTTAAAGCTGTTAGGTTCATCCAGATTTACGAGTGTACTGTCACTGATAATTGCATCACCATCCATAGTAATATGAAAACCATAGTAATGCGCAGGTGGATTCCTAACTCTTGTGGAACGCCTCAGAGGTACGGATTCATCAACATGAGTTTCCTCCTCAGGTTGACTGCTAGGGTTTGAGGTTCCTTCACCGCTTGACTCTTGAAGTTCTTCAATGTCAATTTTCCTCCCACTATTTCCTTGACTTATAAACTCTCTCTCTATCAAAAGACCCATCTCCTTGCCACAAAGACCACATTCTCACTGGGTCTGTAGAAGAGGTAACCAAAAGAATTTTGTGGGTAGCCGATGAAAATACACCGCGCACTATGAGGTTCGAGCTTGTCCTGAGTCTCACGTCTCACGAAAGCCTCGCAACCCCAAATCTTGATATGGTCTAAATTGGGAACTTTCCCAGTCCACATCTCGTGTGGTGTTTTGGCAACCTTCTTGGTAGGGACTAGATTAAGGATATGGGCGGCAGTCTCTAAGGCATACCCTTAGAATGAGATTGGTAACGAAGCTCGACTCATCATGGAACGAACCATGTCTAACAAGGTTTGATTGCGCCTCTCAGCCACACCATTAAGTTGTGGTGTTCTGGGAGGTGTCAATTATGAAACGATTCCACATTCCTTAAGATAGTCAAGGAACTCTATACTAAGATACTCTCCTCCTCGATCGGATCGAAGCATCTTAATGTTCCTGCCCAACTAATTCTCCACTTCCTGTTTAAACTCTTTGAACTTATCAAAGGTTTCTGACTTATGCTTGATTAAGTAGACATAACCATATCTACTGTAATCATTAGTAAAAGTCACATAGAAGCGGTTAGCATCCCTCGTGGCGGTTCTGAAGGGTCCACACACATCTGTATGTATGAGGTCCAACAAACCTTCACCCCTCGCACAAGTACCAGTGAAGGGTGACTTTGTCATTTTTCCAAGCAAACAAGACTCGCAACTATCATCTGACTTTAAGTCAAATGACTCCAAGACTCCAACCTTCTGGAGTTGGCCTATACGCTTCTTGTTAACATGTCCAAGACGACAATGCCACAAGGATGCTTTATCCAAACTAGTGGAAGAATTGATATGTAATACATTATTTCCTAAGTTATCTACAACCAACACAGTTTCATATACACCATCACAAGGTAATGCTTTAAAATAAAGAACATTATTATAAAAAGCATTAATACGACCACATTCATTATCAAATGAAAAAGTAAACCCTTGTTTGTACAAACTGTGAAAAGAAATAATATTTATCGCCATTTTAGACGAGTAACAACACTTATTCAAATATAACACTAACCTACTACGTAGCAACAATGAATAAACTCCAATCTTGGTGACAGGTGAAACTTTCCTATTCCCCATGATCAATTTTATCTTTCCGTGCTCCACATCCTCACTTCTTCTTAGGCCCTACAAATCAGAACATATATGAATACCGCAACCTGTATCAAGAAACCAAGAAGTAGTATGTGGTGAGTTATTAGACAATATAGTGTAAATACCTGCATGGGTAGGCTTGACTGTTGAGAGAAAAACTTGACTTGCTTAGAACAAGTAATAATGCGGAATGAAGTTTAACTCGGTGGATCATTAAGCTCAACAATAATAATAAGTTAGAGTTAGATAGTTAGATAGTTAGGTGCGGAAATGTAAGGAAATATAAATGACGACAAGTGTTATATCAAGTATACACTTAAGCTCATTCTTAACAAGGATTACAATCAAACCAAGTTAGTAAATGAAATCAGACTTAGAGTGATTAAGTCAAGACTGACTTGCTTAGAAGAGAGAGATTACAATCTTAATATATCAGTTTAAGTTCTAAGGATCTTTGGAGATGAGAAAGTAAGAGAATAAATAGAATACGATATTCAAGATAGAGATAATCGAGAAAGGTGCTTTCATTCAGAATATGAGAGCTCTATTTATAGAGACTCGAAGATTACAAAGTTAAATTTGTCTAAGGTGGCCATGCAAGGCACATTGGGTAAAGTAACGTAAAAACATAAGATAACAGATAAAACGAAAAATTAAGACTGATGACGTCGACTGCGGATGCGGTTCTAGATTGCAGTGGGGATCTTGACTGCGGATTGGAAATGACTTCAGATTTGTCAAGTTTAAGAGGATCACTTTTATGTTTCAACAATTTCCCCCTAAGTGACCTCTTCAACTTTCCTATCATTTGTCAAGCTTCAGAAATTTGATGAGAATCCACCAGAACTTCCTGACTTCCCTGAGCCAAACAATTCTCCTGGAGATTTCAAACTTTACTTCAGCACTTGTGTGTTTTGATCTGTTGACTGCAGTTTGAGTGATCTCTAGTTGCTTCAGGGTCATGCGGTTCATCGCAGTCATTGGAATGAAATATTTTGTATCATCATTTATACGTGTGAAAATGACTCCAAGATCTGGGAAGTTAGTTACTTCAAGGGATTTTTCTTGAAAACCTTCGGTCAGGACCAGAGCTTGTTCAAGAGGAGGGAGGTTGAACTTCTGAGCAATAACTGGGTGGATGTCCGCATCAATCTTAGCAAAGCCACAGATGGTTTCTTTTAGAAATGTACAGGCCCTTTCATACGCAGTCTTCATCTTTGGATGCTTCTCACACTTGTTCTGAAATACCTTAGCAATCATAAAGATTTCCTCTGGGTTCATGCATGGAAAATCAACTTGTGTTCGGCCATAGTCTGAATTTCTTCTTGTGAGATTATACTGGATGAATTCTGCTTTTATAAATTTTATGGTCTTGTAGTTCTTAACTGCGGTGGGTCTGTCGTTTGACCAGATGTTTTCAATTGCAGATCCATGCTTGGCATGGAATCCGTTAAGTCTTTCAAACTCTAGTGGCAGCCTCTGATCATCCGGGAGGCTGCTGTCAAACGACTCGAAAATGGTGAAGAATTTTGCATTGGGAGAGATGGGAATGTCCCAATAACCGTCAGAGGGGGGTTCCGCATTGGTGAGATAAGGCTTGTAGTCGTCATCAAGTATTCTTCGGATGGGATTAACCCATGAATTGATGAGGGATTCATCCATAGTGATGTCAAATCTGTGATCTCTCCATATTAACTCTGCAAACTTAGTTGCTTTCCAGTCAGGTTTCCTTTGTTTCGTTTTGGGAGAATCGTAAGAGTTTTCGGATGACATCTCTGGGGCTAGGTTTCTGAGATGAGCGGGAGTCTCCGAATGATGGGAAGAGGGATTTTGAACATCTCAGACTTGTTGAACTGGAGACTGATGAGGGGATTGAATTGGACTTTTCTGGGGAGAGGGCACAAGAGTTTTCTTTTGTGGAGATGGTTGCGGGAAGGTTGCGGAGTAGGAACCTTTTGTTGAGTGATGAGTTCAGATAAGATTAGATGCTGACCGAAGTGGATGGGAGTTTGTAAGTGTTGATGCAGATGAGAGTGTTGATGAGAAATTTGGTCTGAATTGCGGTCCTCACTTTCCCCTCTTGACGAAGGAACATCGGGTCGGGTCAAGTTGCTGACACAGACTTTAATCTTGACACAGACTTCACTAAACTGAGCTTTTTATAGCCTCACTAAGTTGCTGATTGGTGGGGGTTGCGTTGTTGAATAGCAGTTTGTGGATGTCCTTGGTAAATCTAAGAATCTCCTGGCCATGGTAGTTTGAGGATAAGGAGCGTCTGAGGTTGTTGATGGTTTTTTGTAAGACTGAGATAGCGAACTCATAAGCATTGGGAGTTTCCTCAACAAGCTTGTTTGAATGAGCATCCTGACCAGCAATGGATGTTTGAAGTTCAGCTTTGATTGCGGTCACTTCAGTGATGAGTCGCTTCGCAGTGGTAATGAATTGTTGATGATCCGCCTTCCGGCTTGTATCCAGGGCTCGGATACCCATTTCAACCTCGAGAGAGATCCTCTCAGTAGCAAGTCGTTCTCTTGCTTCCAATCGTTCTATTTTGTCAATCAGGGATTGCGGTCCAGGCACATCCTCCGGTTGCGGTTGGCTGGATTTCACTGCAGCTAAAATCTGATCAATTTTATTTTGGAGGTTTAGAAATTTTTTTCTTGAGACAACCATTTTCTTCTTCTTCTTCTTATTTTCCTTGGGTTTTGAAGTAGAGTGATGGGATCCGTTTGATTCTTCTTCTTCGTTGAAGATCATCACCATATCATCTGAGCATTCCGGTTGGGTGACTTCATTCATGTCAAAGTCATCAAAACCAAATGTAGGCCCGAAACTGATTTCGATTGCGGTTCCGTCATCTTGGGAGTCATGAACAGCTTTCGTTGGAGGGGGTTGGGATAGACCTGTACCATCAGGAATAGACTGAGCTTTGCCGATGGTCTCTGCCATTGCGGTCAACCACTCTTGAACCTTGAGAATATTGGCGACAGTATTGGCGTTGTTGATTGCATCTGCCCAGTACTTAGCCACCGTTTGAATTTCTTTCTCTTTTTGCTGAAGCTGCTGTGTTTGTCTATCTTTTTGACCCTGAAATTCCCTATGAAAAGCCTCATATTTCTTGATACCAGACTCAGTATTGGGACGATCCCGAGTGAAGGTATCATCAGAGTCATAGTCGTCAAAACCTTGATTACGCACCGAGGTGTCCCTCGGGTTCACAGATCCTTGCACATTTGTACTCACCGTGGCTAAACCACCTGTATGTAAGGTAAGCAGAGTAGGATTTCCTGAGCTTCCTTGGTCTCCTTGACCCGTAGTCAAGTTTGGCTTCGACTCAGTTCTGGAAAGGAATGAAGACTTGTCCTGCGGTTGGGAAGGTGTATCAAGTGTTTGGATTACAAAGTCAAGTATGGAGTGCAACTCATGTTCCTGAAAGAAATGAATTCTGGAAGCCCTGGAGACCTTAGGGCGAGAAGAACCAATTAAATCCTCTTGGGATTTAGCTGGGGGAGAGTCTCCACGTTTGGATGAAGCAGACACACTTATTGTGTCGGAGTGGGTGGGGAGGATTGAGACAAATGGGTCTTCGGGGACCCCAAGGACTACCGGAGTCTTTTGAGAGACTTCGGTATCAGTCCGGTCACGCATTTGGCTAGAACTTGGGTTGGTTTTGCGTTTCATGAGGATGAGAATTGGGACAGGGTCATCATCAGACTCATCTTCAACATTGACTGCGGGGGTCGGAATTGGATCAAAGTCTTCATCCGAAGAGAGAATATGCCTGAGTTTGCGTTTTTTGGATGGTTCAACTTCTTTGGATGGATTACCTTTCTTGGACTTTCCATGGGAAGTTTTTCTTGAAGAACGTTTCTTAAGCCGTCTTGCCAAAGGAATATTAGACAGCGTAGTGGAAGATGGGGCTGCGGTATGCTCTGGTTCACGGGGTGCTGTAGAGTCTAGAATATTCTGACTGGGTAGAGGCGGGGTAGAAAGGTATGGGTCAATACCCTCCATAGCCTCAATGTGATTAGTGAAATCTTTTGTCTCAAGTCCAACAGTGGTCAAGATATGTATGGGTAAGCGTCTTAAAGGTCCAAAGACAGATTGATCTTTAGAGGGAGGGTACCTTTTGAGATCACGAGTAACGAAGAAGTTGATGTCACTGCCCTTGGTGATCTTTGCATCGCGGTGGAGGTCTGAGATGCATAAGGACCGAAACCTTGCAAAAGTGAGCTCTATAGGATTTTCCCTCAGATTCTCCTTGGGGATGTACTGAAGGAAGTCATTGAAGGGTTTTGAGCATTCTAACACTCCTAAGTGTACATGCAACCCTAGAAAACCTTGGATCTATGTTTTTCTAAAATACATGCAAAATACTTTTTTCAAGGTTTATAATCCTATCTAGCATACATGGGGAACATTAATTATAAAATATGGATAGGATTACATACATTGTAGTTGTTTTGATTCCTTGAAAACCTTGAGAGCCTAGCACCCCAAGTATGATGCCTCAAGTGTTTCACACAACACCAAATGCTCTTGGAATAAACTTTGAGAGAAATGTATAACACTTGAAATCGGCCTTGCCCTCTTGTCTCACTAGTGTAGCCGATTTTGGTTGCTCTAAGCATGCTTATATAGTATGTTGCTTTAGGGTTACACCATGTAAACCCTAATGTAACATTGCTCTTCATTTCCATGACCCATGGGTTTGTAACTCCCATGGAGCATCCTATGGACCTTAGCCCAACTAGATAATCCATGGAGCATCTAGCCCACTATACACGTATGGATGATTTACAAAATCAACCCATATATTTAGTCTCCTTTTGATCACTTAATTAATTCTTGATCAAAACTAACTAAATAGTATTATTAATATATTAGAGCTTATAATATATTAATAAACCACAAGTGTTATTTCTCTCATTTAGTGTATCCAATTGCATGATGCCATGCAACCCAAATAGACCATGCTGGGTCGGGTCAAGTACATACCAGAAATAGTTATGGACTTAGACACCTTATCCAACAGTCTCCCACTTGGATAAGTCTAATAACTATGACTGCAAGTATGACTTCAGGAACCGATCAGCAATCGTAGCTCTTTTCAAGGTCCCTCAGAACTGAGAAGATGATGATACGCCATTTAAGATAAGTGATCATATAATCCTCCGTTCTAGATATCAACCGGACAAATAGATGGAACAATGTCTTACTTATTGTCCAGCAGTTTGTTTCCCGATTTCCGATTTGTTTGACATTGAACTTAGTTGAACACATCAACTTAGTTCTGACCGGGCCCGTTACATAGGTCAAAACAAAATCATCGAGGGGCCCAGATATCGCTTCTAATCCAAGAAGGAACAAATAAACTTCGACTCATATGCTTGTTCTACTACTTGTTAAATTACATACAAAGGCACGTTTTATAAGATCGAGTTACCAATGCGTTTCCGCACGATCAATGCATAACCAACACATAGACAACAAGTCATATCTCTAGGTTTGAAGACTTATATGATATTACCATCTCGCGATTACTCGAGATAAATTCCATGAAGTGATACCAGCGAGCGTGGGTTGAATCCAATACTCATAACATATGAGCACTCATGAGTGTTGAGGCCATGTCCAACATCTTAGACCTCTACAACCAACTCATGACAGTCTTAATTCATATTTACTTCCAACATATGACCGACTGTGGATAATTTGAATAAGATGTAAAACACAACATAAATATTCTGGAAGTCAAAACATGCAAAACAAATAATAGTAAACGATCGACACACGATAGCAACACTTTAATCATAAATAAAACACACCTTTTATTCATCATCAAATGTCAATTACACTTTACAAATTTTAAAAACTATCTAACTACTAAAACTAATATCATCCTTCAGCCCTATGCTCCTTGCATGCTGGAGATGCTTAAACCTGCCCAGTCCCTTCGTGAGGGGATCTGTCGGGTTCTCATCCGATGATACCCTCTTTGCCACGAGGAGTCCTTCTTCTATTCGATGTCTGATGAAATGGTATTTTCTGTCAATGTGTCTAGATCTCCCGTGATCACTTGGTTCCTTCGCTAAGGCAACTGCACTTTCACTATCACAGAAAATCTCTATGGGCTCCTTTATAGCTGGTACAACTCCAAGGTCTCCAATGAAGTTATTTAGCCATATCGCCTCCTTTGCTGCCTCGCTTGCTGCTATATACTCTGATTCGCAAGTTGAATCAGCCACTGTATCCTGCTTCGAACTTTTCCAAGAAATTGCTCCTCCGTTTAATGTAAAGACCCAGCCCGACTGAGAGCGGAAATTATCCCTATAAGTCTAGAAGCTAGCATCACTATACCCTACATCTCTCAAGTCATCACTCCCACCGAGGGTAAGGACCCAGTCCTTAGTCCTCCGCAGGTACTTGAGGATATTCTTTACCGCAGTCCAGTAAGCCTTACCAGGGTTCCCTTGATATCTACTGACCATGCTCAATGCAAAGGCCACATCAGGACGAGTACAAGTCATAACATACATGATCGAGCCTACAGCAGAAGCATAAGGTACTCGACTCATTTCTGCTATCTCAGCCTCGGTACTCGGGCTCTGAGTCTTACTCAATCTAGTGTTACTCTGGATGGGCAATTCTCCTTTCTTGGAATCTTGCATGCTGAACCACTTCAGCACCTTATCCAAGTATGTACTCTGACTAAGTCCAATTAGTCTTTTACTCCGGTCTCTCAGAATCCTTATCCCTAGGATATAGGCAGCTTCTCCTAGGTCTTTCATAGCGAAACACTTCCCAAGCCATGACTAAACTTCCTGCAAGTTTGAGATGTCATTTCCTATGAGTAGTATGTTATCCACATACAGTAGCAAAAAGCTAACTATACTCCCACTAGCCTTAACATATACACAAGATTCATCTTCACTACTCGAAAAGCCAAACTATTTGACTTTCTTATCGAAGCAAAGATTCCATCTGTGAGGTGCTTGTTTCAATCCATAGATGGATTTCTCAAGCTTACACACTCTATTAGGGTATTCTGTACTAACAAAACCCTCTGGCTGACTCATGTAAACATCCTCAGCCAACTTTCCATTAAGGAAAGAGGTTTTGACATCCATTTGCCATATTTCATAGTCATGAAATGCAACAATGGCTAACAATACCCTAATAGACTTAATCTTGGCTACTGGTGAAAAGGTCTCATCATAATCAACTCCCGGAGTTTGAGAAAAACCCTTTGCAACCAGTCGAGCCTTATAAGTGTGTACATTACCATCCATGTCGGTCTTCTTCTTGAAGATCCATTTGCACCCAACTGTCTTGCGACATGGTTCATTGTCAACCAAGTTCCAAACCTGGTTGTCATACATGGACTGTATCTCGCTGTCTATTGCCTCTTTCCATTTAGCAGACTCGGGGCCTGTCATGGCGTCCACATAGGTGTTAGGTTCATCCAGACTTACCAGTGTCTCATCACTGATAAATGTCTCACCTTCCGCAGTAATATGGAAACCATAGTAGTGCTCAGGTGCATTCGTAACTCTCGTGGAACGCCTCAGAGGTACAGACTCGTCAATTAGATCAACAGGAGTTTCCTCCTCAAATTGACTACTAGGGTTTGAGGTTCCTTCACCACTTGACTCTTGAATTTCTTCAAGGTCAATTTGCCTCTCACTGTTTCCTTGGCTTATGAACTCTCTCTCTCGAAAGACACCCCTCCTTGCTACAAAGACCACATTCTCACTAGGTCTGTAGAAGAGGTAACCAAAGGATTTCTGTGGGTAGCCGATGAAAATACACCTCTCACTTCGAGGTTCGAGCTTATCGTGAGTCTCGCGTCTTACGAAAGCTTCGCAACCCTAAATTTTGATGTAGGCTAGATTAGGAACTTTCCCAGTCCACATCTCGTAAGGTGTTTTGGCAACCTTCTTTGTAGGGACCAGATTAAGGATATGGGCGGCAGTCTCTACGGCATACCCCCAGAATGAGATTGGTAGCGAAGCTCGACTCATCATGGAACGAACCATGTCCAACAAGGTTCGATTACGCTTCTCAGCTACACCATTCAACTGTGGTGTCCTGGGAGGTGTCAACTGTGAGACAACCCCACATTCTTTAAGATAGTCGAGGAACTCTGAACTAAGATACTCACCACCACGGTCGGATCGAAGCATCTTAATGTTCCTGCCCAATTGATTCTCTACTTGCTGTTTAAACTCTTTAAACCTTTCAAAAGTTTCTTACTTATGCTTGATTAAGTAGACATATCCATATCTACTATAATCATATGTAAAAGTCACATAATAACGATTAGCATCCCTTGTGGCAGTTTTGAAGGGTCCACACACATCTGTGTGCACTAGATCCAACAAACCTTCACCCCTTTCACAGGAACCAGTAAAGGGTGACTTTGTCATTTTTCCAAGTAAGCATGATTCACAACTATCATCCGACTTTAGGTCAAATAACTCCAAGACTCCATCCTTTTGGAGTTGGCCTATGCGTTTCTTGTTTACATGTCCAAGACGACAATGCCATAATGATGCTTTATCCATGTTATTGTCATTAGTAGAATCAATACATAACACATTATTTCCTAAGTTATCTACAACATACACAACTTCATACACACCATCACAAGGTAATGCTTTAAAATAAAACACATTATTAAAGAAAACATTTATTCCACCAACTTCATTATCAAAAGAAAAGGTAAACCCTTGTTTGTACAAAGCATGCAAGGAAATAACATTTCTTGCCATTTCAGGCGACTAACAACATTTATTCAAATCTAAAGTAGACCCACTACTTAGCAACAAAGTATAAACTCCAATCTTGGTGATATGTGAAACTTTCCTATTCCCCATGAGCAAGTTTATATTTCCATGCTCCACATTCTCACTTCTTCTTAGTCCCTGCAAATCAGAACAAATATGAATACCACAACCGGTATCAAGGACCCAAGAGTTAGAATAGGGTGAGTTATTAGATAATATAGTGTAAATACCTGCATGGTTGGGTTTTACTTTCCCATCCTTCAAATCTTGTTGGTACTTTGCACAGTTCCGCTTCCAGTGTGCCTTTTCATGGCAATAGAAGCATTCAGCCTCTTTTGGATCAGAAGAAGGAGTGACGAAACCTTTCTTGGTCCCGCTTGAAGAGGAGCCATCAAGGTGTTGGATATAGTGTCTAAGTCCATAACTATATTTGGTATGTACTTGACCCGACCCGGCATGGTCCATTTGGGTTGCACTTCACCCGAACAATTTATGGATAATCGTTTGAGAATAGTATAAGTTATGATTTATTAATATATTATAAGTCCTAATATATTAATATAAAATCATATTATTTAATTAGTATTGATCTATAATTAATTTACAATTAATTTAGAGATCAAAAGTATAACTAATTAAATATGGGCTCTTGTATTTATATAGTGTGGGCTAATGCTTATTTGGAATGGGCTAGGCTTGCATGGAAAGTCCATGGATACTCCATGGAGCTTTAACCCATGGATCTCATGGAAATGAAAAGACATGGGTATTAGGGTTTACATGGATGTAACCCTAATCCACCACACTATATAAAGGAGGCTTTGGTTCTTGAAATTGCACTAGTTGATGTGTGTAAACTAAGAGGGCCGATTTCAAGAAGTTTGTGACTATTCTCTCAAGTTTCCAAGTTTGTGGTGATTTGTGACTTCCATTTGAGGCATCCACATTATTGGTGCTAGGCTCTCAAACTCCAAGCAATCAACTACTACTACAAGGTAAGTAATTCTACTAGTTTTATTTGATTCAAGTACCCCATGCCATGCTAGTTAGGATAAGAACCTTGGAAAAATAATTATTTGCATGTATCTTAGTCAAACATAGATCCAAGGTTTCTAGGGTTGCATGTACACCATAGGAGTGTTAGAATGCTCAAAACTCATCAGTGGTATCAGAGCCAGGTTTGTTTATTTGATACTTGATGCAGAAAAAAAAAACTTGAAAATCGAAGTTTTGTTCAAAAGATTGTATCAAAATTTCAAGTTTTGTATATGTTCTTACGATTCTTGAAATTTTTGATATGAACATTCATAAACATATGAGTTTAGAAGATCATAGAAATTATGTGCTAATAATTGATTAGATTAATTCTTGATCTTTATGTGTTTTAATGGAGTCCATAACTAGTTCTTAAGTTATGGATAACCAAAAGTCACATTTATAAATAACCATTAAAAGAACACATAGGTTACAAAAAATGAAGAGTCTTCATTTTTAATAACCATTAACTCATAAGTTATGAGAAATGAAAAGTTTTGAAAGTTTACAAAACTTACCCTCAAGTTTTGGAACATGTAAAGTCATATTAAAAACTTTAGTTCCAACCCCTAGAATTTTAAAAGTTAAAATTCAACCCTTATACTTTATAATATTATAAGTTTAATAATATTTATATATGTATAAGATCAAGTCGTCTTACCGCTAGTACGCCTCATTCACGAAGCCGGTCTATAAGGGGGGTATAAGGTTGTTGCCTATAAAATGGCAACTTAATGGGTGTCCACTCTCACCCACCGCTTCCTTGATCGGTGGAGGGTCGTTAGCCGAACGGGTAGGACAAGGACTTATAAATTCTCATTAAAAGTATAATGATAATACTAAAGTAACTAAACTTTATTGAATTCCCAATCTTAGTTATTTTAGGAAAATGTGAATAAGGTGCTAATCCATGAAATTACACTTTACACTTTGTTTAAGTCGTTAGTGGAGCGTGTGTGGTTAACCGGCACACTAACTTGAACTTAACAAGGTAGGTAAAGGGTGACTTAATGTTTATCATAGTATCGATGGAGCGTGTGTGGTTAACCGACACATCGATTGAGGGGTAATACATTAAGGGTACCAAGTATTTTGCATGGTTACTTCACACCTTGTTTTGTGATCCTCGGCATCCCAGTCACAAAACTTGAAGGGCACACTCGAGATTGAAACATGCCATTGAAGAAAGTTCAATGAATCTCAAAGAATCTAGGAGTTTCTAAACCAATTAAAACCTAATTAAATATTTCGTTTTTCATGGTGGAAATTGGTGAATCATCATTCACCTACCTTCAAATATCTTATAGCTTAGATTACGGCATCCCTCTTCTAAGTTATAAAATATTGTGTTGGGTCCTAGCCTTAATATTACATTTGGGTGTTTTGTTAAGGACTATCTCTATATCTAATCTAATCTATTCCCTCTTCTTTTCAGATGTCTTCCAATAACAATGCTTCTGGCTCAAACCCTACTAGCTCCTTCTCTCTCATGAATCTTTGTGGGAGAGTCATCTTTGATGGGTCCAACTTTACAGATTGGATCAGAAACATCAGGATAGTCACTCGGTATGAGAACAAAGAATATGTTCTCGACAAGGAGCTGAAGGTACCCGAGCCAACTGCTACTCCTGAAGAGCTTGCTGAATATGAGGTACATGAAAGAGATGCTACAAAAGTAGCATGCATCATGATGGCCACCATGACAGCCGAGCTCCAAAAGTCCTATGAGGACTATTATCCTTTTGAGATGCACCAGGACTTGATGGACCGCTACCATCAAAGTACTCTTCAAGAGCGATATGAAATAATCTCCTCCATGATAACAACCCGAATGAAGGATGGTGAACCCATCACGGGCCACATGCGGAAAATACAAAGGTATATGGACCGTTTACTGATGCTGAATGTGAACTTCCCTGAGGAGTTAGCAATAGACATCATTTTGCACTCCTTGCCATCATGTTATGATCAATTCCGCATGACATATCACATGAACAAGGAAGAAGTCACCCTCAGCAAACTTCAAGGACTCTTGAAGACCGCCGAAAGTGGTCTAAAGGGTAAGTTGGTTGTTACTACTCTTACTCCTACTCCAACTGCGGCCAATGTCTTGGCAATCGGGCATGGCAAAGGGAAGAAGAGAAAGAACCCTTCTAAGGGTACCAAGGGTAAGACCCTTGAAGGCTCCTCTTCAAGAAAAACCAAGAAAGGTTTTGTCACTCCTTCTGCTAACCCTAATGAGGCTGAATGCTTCTATTGCCATGAAAAGTCGCACTGGAAGCGAAACTGCCCAAAGTACCAGCAAGATTTGAAGGATGGGAAAGTAAAACCCAACCATGCAGGTATATACACTATATTGTCTAATAACTCACCTCATTCTAAATCTTGGGTCCTTGATACAGGTTGTGGTATTCACATATGTTGTGATTTGCAGGGACTAAAAAGAAGTGAGAATGTGGAGCAGGGAAAGATAAACTTGATCATGGGAAACATGAAAGCTTCACCTGTCACCAAGATAGGAGTTTATTCCTTAGTGCTAAATAGTGGGTTTACATTAGATTTGAATAAATGTTATTATTAGCCAGAAATGGCAAGAAATGTTATTTCCTTTCATGCATTGTATAAACAAGGTTTTACCTTTTATTTTGATAATAATAATGGTAGTATTGATGCTTTCTTTAATAATGTTCTTTATTTCAAAGCATTACCTTGTGATGGCGTGTATGAAACTGTATATATTGTAGATAATCTAGGAAATAATGTATTGTGTATTAACTCTTCCACTAGCTTAGATAAAGCATCCTTATGGCATTGTCGTCTTGGACATGTAAGCAAGAAACGCATAGGCCAACTCCAAAAGGATGGAGTCTTGGAGTCATTTGACCTAAAGTCAGATGATAGTTGCGAATCTTGTTTGCTTGGTAAAATGACAAAGTCACCTTTTACTGGCACTTGTGCTAGGGGTGAAGGTTTGTTAGACCTCATACACACGGATGTGCGTGGAACCTTCAGAACCGCCACAAGAGATGCTAATCGGTTCTATGTGACTTTTACTGATGATTTTAGTAGATATGGATATGTCTACCTAATCAAGCATAAGTCAGAAACCTTTGAGAAATTCAAAGAGTTTAAGCAAGAAGTGGAGAATCAGTTGGGCAGGAACATTAAGATGCTTCGATCCGATCGTGGTGGTGAGTATCTTAGTACTGAGTTCCTTGACTATCTTAAGGAATGTGGGATTGTCTCACAATTGACACCTCCTAGGGCACCACAGTTGAATGGTGTAGTTGAGAGGCGCAATCGGACCTTGTTGGACATGGTTCGTTCCATGATGAGTCGAGCTTCGCTACCAATCTCATTTTGGGGGTATGCCTTAGAGACTGCCGCCCATATCCTTAATCTAGTCCCTACAAAGAAGGTTGCCAAAACACCTCACGAGTTGTGGACTGGAAAAGTTCCCAATCTAGACCATATCAAGATTTGGGGTTGCGAGGCTTTCGTGAGACGCGAGACTCACGATAATCTCGAACCCCGAAGCGAAAGGTGTATTTTCATCGGCTACCCACAAAAATCCTTTGCTTACATCTTCTACAGACCCAGTGATAATGTGGTCTTTGTAGCAAGAGGAGGATTCTTTCGAGAGAGAGAATTCATGAACCAAGGAGACAGTGGGAGGCAAATTGACCTTGAGGAAATTCAAGAGTCTAGTGGTGAAGGAACCTCAAACCCTAGCCCTCAACCTGAGGAGGAAACTCCTGTTGAGCCGACTGAAGAATCTATACCTCTGAGGCGTTCCACCAGAGTTAGGAATGCACCTGAGCATTATTATGGTTTTCATATTACTGCAGAAGATGAGACACTTATCAGTGATAACACACTGGTAAATCTGGATGAGCCTAACAGCTACACGGAAGCCATGGCAGGCCCTAAGGCTACTAAATGGAAAGAGGCTATGGATAGCGAGATACAGTCCATGTATGACAATCAAGTTTGGAACTTGGTTGACAATGTACCTGATCATAAGATAGTTGGGTGCAAATGGATCTTCAAGAAGAAGACCGACATGGATGGTAATGTATACACTTATAAGGCACGACTGGTTGCAAAGGGTTATTCTCAAACTCCGGGAGTTGATTATGATTAGACCTTTTCACCAGTGGCCAAGATTAAGTCTATTAGGGTTCTGTTAGCCATTGCTGCATTTCATGATTATGAAATATGGCAAATGGATGTTAAAACCGCTTTCCTTAATGGAGAGTTGGCTGAAGATGTTTACATGGTTCAGCCAGAGGGTTTTGTCAGTACAGAGTACCCCAGTAGAGTGTGTAAGCTCGAGAAATCCATTTATGGATTAAAACAGGCACCTCGCAGATGGAATCTTTGCTTTGATGAGAAAGTCAAAGAATTTGGCTTTTCAAGGAGTGAAGATGAATCTTGTGTTTATATCAAGGCTAGTGGGAGTATAGTCAGCTTTTTGGTACTGTATGTGGATGACATACTACTCATAGGAAATGACATCCCAACCCTGCAGGAAGTAAAGTCCTGGCTTGGGAAGTGTTTCGCTATGAAGGACCTTGGAGAAGCTGCCAATATCCTAGGGATAAGGATTTTGAGAAACAGGAGTAAAAGACTAATTGGACTTAGTCAAAGCACCTATGTGGACAAAGTGTTGAAAAGGTTCAACATGCATAACTCCAAGAAAGGAGAGTTACCCATCCAGAGTAACGCCAGATTGAGTAAGACACAAAGCCCCAGTACTGAGGCTGAGATAGCAGAAATGAGTCGAATACCTTATGCTTCAGCTGTAGGATCGATCATGTATGCTATGACGTGTACTCGACCTGATGTAGCCTTTGCTTTGAGCATGGTTAGCAGGTATCAAGGGAACCCTGGCAAGGCACACTGGACTGCGGTAAAGAATATCCTTAAGTACCTACGGAGGACTAAGGACTGGGTCCTTACCCTCGGTGGCAGTGAGGACTTGAGAGTTGTAGGGTACAGTGATGCTAGCTTTCAGACTGACAGGGATAATTTCCGCTCTCAGTCGGGCTGGGTCTTTACTCTAAACGGAGGGGCAATTACTTGGAAAAGTTCTCAGCAGGAGATAGTGGCTGATTCCACTTGTGAATCGGAGTATATAGCAGCAAGCGAGGGAGCAAAGGAGGCTATATGGCTAAAGAACTTCATCGGAGACCTTGGAGTTGTACCAACTATAAAGGAGCCAATGGAGATTTTATGTGACAGAAATAGTGCGGTTGCCTTAGCCAAGGAACCAAGAGATCATGGGAGATCCAGACACATTGACAGAAAATATCACTTCATCAGACATCGAATAGAAGAAGGAATCCTCGTGGCAAAGATGGTATCATCGGATGAGAACCCAACAGATCCCCTCACGAACGAACTGACTCGGGCTAAGCATCTCCAGCATGCTCGGAGCATAGGGCTGAAGGATGATATTAGTTTTAGTAGTTAGATAATCTTGAAATTTGTAAAATGTAATTGACATTAGATGATAAATAAAAGCTGTTATTTATGAGTAAAGTGTTGCTATCTCTTGTCAATCGTTTACTATTATTTCTTTTTGCATGTTTTGACTTCCAGAATAATTATGTTATGGTTTATATCATATTATTCAAACTCTCCACAGTCGGTCATATGTTGGAAGTAGATATAAATCAAGACTGTCATGGGTTGGCTTGAAGAGGTCTAAGATGTTAGACAAAGCGTGGCTACAACACTCATGAGTGCTCATAAGTTCTGAGTATTGGATTCAACCCACGCTCACTTGTATCACTTCATGGAATTTATCTCGAGTGATCGTGAGACGGTAATATCATATAAGTCTTCAAACCTAGAGATATGATTTGTTGCCTATGAGTTGGTTATGCATTGATTGCACGAAAACGCATTGGTAACTCGATGTTATAAACCGTGCCTTTGTGTGTAGTTCAACAAGTAGTAGAGCAAACATATGAGTTGAAGTTTATCTGTTCCTTCTAGGATTAGAAGCGATATCTGGGCCCCTCGATGATTTTGTTTTGACCTATGTACCGGGCCCGGTCAGAACTAAATTGATGTGTTCAGTTAAGTTCTATGTCAAACAAATCGGAAATCGGGAAACAAATGCTGGACAATAAGCAAGACCATGTTCCATGTATTTGTCCGGCTAATATCTAGAACAGAGGATTATATGATCACTTATCTAAAATGGCGCTTCATAGTTCAACAGAGTCTAAAGAGCTACGATTGCTGATCGGTTCCTGAAGTCATACTTGCAACTATAGTTATTAGACTTATCCAAGTGGGAGACTGTTGGATATAGTGTCTAAGTCCATAACTATATTTGGTATGTACTTGACCCGACCCGGCATGGTCCATTTGGGTTGCACTTCACCCGAACAATTTATGGATAATCGTTTGAGAATAGTATAAGTTATGATTTATTAATATGTTATAAGTCCTAATATATTAATATAAAATCATATTATTTAATTAGTATTGATCTATAATTAATTTAGATTAATTTAGAGATCAAAAGTATGACTAATTAAATATGGACTCTTGTATTTATATAGTGTGGGCTAATGCTTATTTGGAATGGGCTAGGCTTGCATGGAAAGTCCATGGATACTCCATGGAGCTTTAACCCATGGATCTCATGGAAATGAAAAGACATGGGTATTAGGGTTTACATGGATGTAACCCTAATCCACCACACTATATAAAGGAGGCTTTGGTTCTTGAAATTGCACTAGTTGATGTGTGTAAACTAAGAGGGCCGATTTCAAGAAGTTTGTGACTATTCTCTCAAGTTTCCAAGTTTGTGGTGATTTATGACTTCCATTTGAGGCATCCACATTATTGGTGCTAGGCTCTCAAACTCCAAGCAATGAACTACTACTACAAGGTAAGTAATTATACTAGTTTTATTTGATTCAAGTACCCCATGCCATGCTAGTTAGGATAAGAACCTTGGAAAAATAATTATTTGCATGTATCTTAGTCAAACATAGATCCAAGGTTTCTAGGGTTGCATGTACACCATAGGAGTGTTAGAATGCTCAAAACCCATCACAACGGTCTTACCCTTGGTACCCTTCGAAGGGTTCTTCCTCTTCTTCCCTCTACCTTTCCCGATTGACAGGACATGTGCGGAGTTTGGAGTACGAGTAGGAGTAGTAACAACCGACTTACCTTTAAGACCACTTTTGGCGGTCTTCAAGAGTCCTTTAAGTTTGCTGAGGGTGACTTCTTCCTTGTTCATGTGGTATGTCATGCGGAATTGATCATAACACGATGGTAAGGAGTGCAAAATGATATCTATTGCTAACTGCTCGGGGAAGTTCACATTCAGCTTCATTAAACGGTCCACATACCTTTGCGTTTTCTGCATGTCGCCTGTGATGTGTTCACCATCCTTCATTCGAGTTGTTATCATGGAGGAGATGATTTCATATCGCTCTTGAGGAGCACTCTGATGGTAGCGGTCCATCAAATCCTGGTGCATCTCAAAAGGAGAGTAGTCCTCATAGCACTTTTGAAGCTCGGCTGTCATAGTGGCGATCATGATGCATGTCACTTTGGTAGCATCTCTTTCATGTGCCTCATATTCAGCAAGCTCCTTAGGAGTAGCAGTTTTCTCGGGCACCTTAAGCTCCTGGTCGAGAACATATTCTTTGTTCTCATACCGAGTGACCATCCTGATGTTCCTGATCCACTCTGTAAAGTTGGATCCATTAAAGATGACTCTCCCACAAAGGTTCATGAGAGAGAAGGAGCCGGTAGGGTTTGAGCCAGAAGCAGCATTGTTGGAAGACATCTGAAAAGAAGAAAAGACAAGTTTAGTTTAGATATAAAGATAGTCCTTAACAAAACACCCAAATGTAATATTAAGGCTAGAATCCAATCACAATATATTATAACTTAGAAGAGGGATGTCGTAATCCAAGCAATAACGTATTTGAAAGGTAGGTGAATGACGATTCACCAATTTCCACCATGAAAAACGAAATATATAAGTATTAGGTTTTATTTGGTTCTTAGAAATGTTGGATTAGATGTCTAAGCCCATAACTATTATTGGTATGTACTCGACCCGAGTGTAGCATGGTCCATTTGGGTTGCATATCATCAGTACAATTTGTTAGGATGGACTTTTGAGAGAAGGTAATTAATGGTTTATTAATATATTATAAGTTATAATATATTAATATGAAATCATATGTTTTAATTAGTATTGATCAAGAATTAATTTGGAATTAATTTAGTGATCAAAAGAGACTAATTAAATCTATGGGGACTAACTATGATAATTAGTTATATTTATATGTGTTGGGCTTATGATCCATGTTGGACCAAGTTTATGTATGGATACATAAAGAGTTGGGCCACATGAACCATGGATCATAAAATCCATGGGTATGGATTTGGGTTATACCCATGACCCTTGGAATCCACACATATAAATACATGCTCTTAGCCTAAAAAATGCCACTTGATTCATTCTTGGAGTTCATGGGTGTTTTTGGGTGCATGGAATTCTCTCTCAAGTTCTACCTTTGTCCATGATGTGTTGTGACTTCATTTGAGGCTTCCACACTATTGGGGCTAAGCTCTTTAAGGCCAAATACACCAGGACTTCAAGCTCCATCAAAAGGTATGTTATCCTAACTAGTATCTTATATGGTTTATGTCAAATGTATGCTAGTTATAGGTTTAATGCCCTGGAAACCATTTGCATGTATAATTAGTGAAAACATAGATCCAAGGTATTTAGGGTTTATGTGCACCATAGGATGTTGTATTATACCAAAATCCCAACAGTGGTATCAGAGCCATGGGTTGTTTTCTATTATATTTGATAAAAATGTTTGATTTTCAAAGTTGAAAACAAAAAGAAAAAAAAAACATGAAATTTGTCAAATTTTAAGATAATTACTTGATTTTATGGAAAACTAATTATTTGTAAAATTTGAGTCATTTTACTACAAGAGTTGAATTAGGTCAATTTAATAAAAGATAGAATGATATGATTATTTTATTTGTTTTAAAAGTGTGATCTAAATTTTTTAAGGAGTTACAAATTTTGTCATAAAATTTTGGAACTCAAAAGTCTTTTTTAAAATTTATTATCTTAAGAGTTTTGAAACTTCCATAAGTTATGGATTATCAAAAGTTTTTTCATGTTACCTTGTTTTATGAGTTAATTTAGATTAATGGAAAAACTTTGTGTTAGTTGTTTTCAATCCAAATTAATCTACAAATTGTTCATAAAATGTGTTTTTGTAACTTGTCCTCAAGTTATATGAAAAGACACATTTATGATTCTTGCAACTCATAAATAATGTCATAGGTTACAAAATGAAGAGTCTTTTTCTCATAAATAGTTTTTATGAACTCCATAACTTGTCCTCAAGTTATGGATGTTCAAGAGTCTCTTCATTTAAGTCTCTAAAACTTTAATTAAACTCATAAGTTATGAAAATCAAAGAGTTTTGAATAGTTTCAAAACTTGCCCTCAAGTTTTGGAATTTGTAAAGTTTCCCCTCATGAATACTTTAATTCCAAGTTAAGCCCTTAGAATTTTAAAAGTTAAAATTCAACTCTTATACTTTATAGTATTATAAGTTAATAATATATATATATATATATATATATATATATATATATATATATATATATATATATATATATATATATATATATATATATATATATATATATATATATATATATATGTATAAGATCACGTCACTCTTACTGTTAGTAGGCCTCATTCACGAAGCCGGTCTATAAGGGGGGTATAAGGTTGTTGCCTATAAAATCGCAGATTAATGGGTATCCACTCTCACCCACCGCTTTCTTGACTGGTGGAGGGTCGTTAGCCGAACGGGTAGGACAAGGACTATAATTCTCCCTTCATTAAAAGTATTAATGATAAATACTAAGTAACTAAACTTTTATAAATTCCCAATCTTAGTTACTTAGGAAAATGTGAATTTGGTGCTAACCCATGAAATTACACTTTGCACTTTGCTTAAGTCGGTTAGTGGAGCGTGTGTTGTTAACTGGCACACTAACCTGGATTTAACAAGGTAGGCAAAGGGTAACTTAATGTTTATCATAGGATCGGTGGAGCGTGTGTGGTTAACCGACACATCGATTAAGTGATAAATATTAAGGGTACCAAGTATATTTGCATGGTTATTCATACCTTGTTTTGTGATCCTCGACATCCCAGTGACAAAACCTGAAGGGCACAATCGAGATTGAAACATGCCATTGAAAAGTTCAATGAATCTCAAAAGAATCTAGGAGTTTCAAAACCAATTAAAACCTAACAAATTATTTCGTTTTCATGGTGGAAATTGGTGAATCGTCGTTCACCTACCTTCAAATATTTTATAACCTAGATTACGGCATCCCTCTTCCTAGTTATAAAATGTTGTGTTGGGTCCTAGCCTTAATATTTCATATTGGGTGTTATATTAAGGACTTTAGTTCAATTATCTTGAATATCTCCCAAAATATGTCTAGTTCTGACATTTATGATCTTCCCAAATCTCTTGGAACTTCACTTTCTCCACCTCCTCCAATTATTTTTCCTAACCCACAAGTTCGAGGTCACTCAAGCCCTATTGGCAAGCAAGGTCTATGTGTGATCACATCGTGGAGATGAAGTCACATATTGACAAGCCGGGAGAGTTGGGTGTCAAAGTCTTAAGAAAGTTGGATGTTCAATCACTTTCTAAGTCACATAGTGAGTTCCTTTGGGACTACTATGAAACAGACTATGACATGACCCTTAATGATCTTATCTATTTGCTTGGTGCTGCTGAATCAGCAATGGTTTGAGGACTAGTAAAGCAAATTTGATTAGGAGATCAACTTCCCAATGGACATTGACAATGGTAACATTGGATATCTAGAAAAGGCTTTCTCTTCCCAATGAAAAGGGATCGGCCATAGTCAACTCGGTTGACCAAATGGTAAAGAGAAAGTCTAAGTTTGTGATAGTCCCGTGTACCATTTCCATAGAGTCCATATGTTTATATTGTCAAAAGAAGGGGCATTGGTTACATAACTGCCTATTTACCTGAAGGATCATAGGGTTGATCAAGTCAAGATGTTTGATTCTACTTCAGGTGAAGTCCACTATCTAACTCTGTTAAGTTTCTATTATGAGATTCTCATTACATGATGTGACTGGGTCACATATTGTTGTTTTAAGAATCAAAGAAAAATGAAGAAACTTATAAGAATTATATGCTGATTCTGATCGCGAAGATGGATTTCGATCGTATGGTTCAGTGATCAGAATTTTTGAGTTGTTGCTTAGGAGTTATGCTATATTGCTTAGGAATAGATAACAACAAGTTTCTCATATGCATTTGCACTGCAAGGATAAGTTTTTTCCGCAAAGTTTTAGAATAAAATAAAAAGGTTTTAATTTTATATTTATTTTAAATATCCTTACAGTGGCATTTGTGAAAAATAGTTGTTTATATGATTCCATTGATAGCAATATTGAAAAAATGGACTTGATTCTTTTGTTTGTGGTAGGGTCATAATTTACCAAATGAGGAAAGCTTCTCATCACCCAAGGTTTCAGTTGGATAGAAACTTGGAAATCATGCAAGTTGTATAGTATGATGAATGAGAATTTTCATGTTTGGAAAATTAAGAACACATGTATATGTGAGTCAAGTGAAGGACTAAGGGATCGAGTACACATTCTGGTGCATTGATCAAGTCCACCACAAAAGATCGATAAGACTATTCGTCATGATTTACTAAAGTTTAGTAAATATGGTTATACTTACCAGTTTAAGTATAATTCTGAAACATTGGAAAAATTTCAATATATGGCAGAACGAATGAGAAGAATAAAATTAGGCAGAAGGATAAAAGTTTCTCAAATCTGAAAAGATGGGAGAGTACTTTAGTATGATGTTTCGTGATCATCTTAGTGATTTAGAAATCATGTCACAGTTAGTCCTCTAAGGACATCTTAGTGCATTCTTATGACTAAGAAGAGGAATCCTGAATTGTTGGAATGGTTAAATCAAGAAGATGAGTCATACTTCGTTCCAAAACAAGTCTTAGAGTCATACTCCAAGACTATAAGATGAGTGACATATCTTAAAGAAATGTTTATAACACTTGTCAAATGTAAGAGTAAAAGTGTCCTACTCTTGTACATTTGAAATTGGTAAGTTGTGATGTTTTGGATAAAACAAAGACCAACTTAGGCCAATTGTGTAAAGTGTTTGTATTGATAAAGAATCCGCACTATCTCTTGAATATTTGACAAGTGAGTCTTATATGTCAAGAGGACAGTGGGAGTCTTAGAGATCTTGGAAAAGCTTCAAGATCTAATCAAGAATAAAAACCTGTAGTTCATCACTAGCACACGACGTGAGGTTTATAACCTATCGTGTTCACATATCTCTATTTTTGTGCCCATTCCAGTTATAGTTGGCTATGCATATGAGTTCTGAGAGTTCTCAATTGGTTGCATAACAACTTGGAAGCAATGGCAGGCCCTTGTGCTGCCAGGTGGCAAGAAAGTAAGATTGAATTCAGTTCATATGGTTTGGATAAGAACACTTACACCATAAACAATCTAAGTGTCATAAGGGTTCTCTCCGATTCATGAAAATGATGGCGAGGAAACATATTCACTAAGTAGATTTTAAGTAGATAACAGTTGTGATATTTGCATTCTCAAAGTCGTTAGTGGAGCGTGTGTGGTTAACCGGCACACTAACATGGACTTGTGAGGAATGTCAAAGGTCTACACAATTGAGACTATGATTGCGACATCCCTTTTCATAGTTCTGAAATTGAGTAGACACACATGTGTGCTATCTAAGGAAACATGTATGATTTTGATAAAGTTTTATCAAATCATCTCGTATCGGAAGTCTGAACTTTGATAAGAAAGTCAATAAAGTATTGATTTCTAGAAGTCCAGCTGATTTCTATGTACATGTCAAAGCTAGTGGGAGCATAAGTGTTATGCTAATAATCATCATGTTAGTGGGAGCATGATAATTATGATTACTATTGCAAGATAGCAATGTTAATTATAGAAAACAAAAGTTTCAATTCCGGAAGTTGCAGGGGTTGAAAAGTTGTTTTGCTATAATTAAGGGAGAGGAAATTATACTTCATTTCAATTCTAAAAGCTTAGATTGAGGTTTTAATCATCTTTAGTCAAAGGTATATATGAATTTTGTGTTGGAATGGCTCAACATAAGGAAATTCTATATATTGGCCCATTATTTGCATTCTAAAATTCGATTATGATTACGGCATCCCTTTTCATAATCTGAATTATGAGAACTTGGCAAATAGAAAATAGAAATATTATTGCAAAAAGACTGGCCTAGTATCATGTCTTTATGTGAGATATCATGAATCGTGTCCCATATGCTTTGGAAATAGGATCGATTGCATGTGCTATTGTCACACCCCCGAAACCAGACGGTGGAAACGTCCGAGGGCTCGTGTGACTTAAATTGAATATCATCACAATGAATATGCATGAATCATAACATAAACATCACCATGCATCAATACATTACAACTGATATTGTTCACATCCAGTACATTGTTTTAAACATTACACATTCATAACATAAATTGTTCGAGAGTTTTTAAAACATAACATCCTAACGTACTTGATATTACCCTGCAGCATACCTGTTACCTGAGAATACAAGTTATTTTGAAAAACGTCAACATATGAAATGTTGTTGAGTTCATAAGCAGGGTTGTGATAAAAATGGTTTGTGTAGTTTGTAAAACCCAGAAAATCCGATATTTTCTGAAAAGACAGTTGTTTATCAAAGTGTGGAGATCCATAAGTTGATGCATGAATGATTTCAAAACGTGTATAAAAAGGGAGTTTTGTATTATAGTTATAGAAGGATAGAAGCGAGTGATGTTGATTTCCTCGAAAAACCCGATGTTTTCCGAATACATAAAATACAGTTACCTCTCAAATTGTTATACTGCCATAATGAATGATTTTGATTACTCTTCCTTGATTATTCGGATGGTATTGGATTAATTAATTTTTGTGAGTTGTTATAACCATGCATAATAATGACTAGTTCGTCTGTCTTAGCTACCTATCGTGCGCCGGGATTGTTCTTAAGATTTTGTCACCCTAGACTGGTCGAGTCTAACTGTAGCGAACAGCTGAGGTGTGGGGGAGTTACCCCCGTATAGATCTATACACAAACTCTCGCTCTCCTTCCAGGAGACTTTGATTATAACTACAGACTACGAACGACCCTTGGAGGTATCGCCCGTTATTACTCACTTAACCCAAATAACATTGATTACTATTGATTAACGACCTGAATTTGTTTACTTTGATTACCCATAAGCCTAACAAACGAGGAGAAGAGGAAAACAAAGTCCTGCTACTTTCGTGAGTTATTTCAGGCTGTTGGGTATACGAAGGACACGTTGGTCCATTTCGCATTTGATTACTTGGACCTTACTAGCAGTGCTAGTGGGCCACTAAGGCCCAATAGCACTTAAAAGCCATTGAGGGTCCCTTTAATATGAAATTGGGTCATCGAAGGCCCAATAACATTTATTATTATTATCTCTTGGGCCCGAAAATCATGTGAATGGATCACAAAGGCCCAACAAGCATGATTGGAACTTTCAAGCCCAGAGTTTTGAATGTTTACTTGTTTTAGGTATTGTATAATTGTTGGAAGGTTTGATTGAACGATTGTTATTTTTGTATCGACGCGAGACCGGTCGATTTGTTTATAACGATATTTGGATTTGTACGTGTATTCATCTTTCAATTTTTGTAAGTCGTAGTTTAGTATTTTTGACTCAATATTCTAGAAATAAAATAATTGACTTAAGAATATTGGTTTGACCTTTTCACCCTTCTTTAATAAAAATGACAATTTTAGTCCTTTATATAAAAAAGACATTTTTGCCCTTAAACTCTTTTCTTGACACTTTTGAATCATAGACTTGTTCAAATGATATTTTTAGCTCAAACTTATTCTTTGGCAGTTTCAGCCCTTCCAGAAAAGTGTTTTTCGGTTAAAGCCCAAACTTTTACAATTTTTACAATTTTGGCCCAAAATCCAAAAACTTTACATATTTGATCCTTTTTGGAGAAGACAAGCATTTTTAGCCCTTGAAATAGTTTTGTTTAACTCTTTATCCCCTGTTTTGAAGAATTTACCATTTCAGCCCTTTAAAAGTCATATTTTTCGCAACTTTGGGCTTAATGGGCCGAAAAGCCCAAAAATTGGTCAATTAAGCTAATATTTACATTTCAAGTCCCTTGAAGAGCATAATGATCATAAAAACATTTGTTGTAACTGTTTTGACTCTTTTGACCCTTAAGAAAACCGTAAATGACAATTTTTAACCCAACTTTTGTTTATTTGACAAGTTAAGCCCAAAAATGGGTTTTTATGTTGCAATATGTTTATCATAATCTTAGAAGTTAATATTCTTGACTTGTTTAGTGTAATATAACTTAGATCATGTTTGTTTTCCTTCTTATGGCATAGATCTCGAGATTTCTTCCCTTTTGATTACATATTCATCACAAAAACACATAAAATCACACATACATGCATCAAATCATAGATAGCATACACATACACATAGATCTACACATTTTCTTGTATTCTCCCCCATAAAACATATAAAAACCAAAAAGAGAGGGGTATGAACTCACCTTTGTTTGTTGTTTTCGATTTAGGAGGAAGAAATGAAGAAAATTTGGTCCTAGCAAGCCTTCTTGGAAGATCTCGAACTTAGAGGTTTCTAAGATGGTGATCATGAGTTTAAATGAGTTAAGGAGAGATTTTTGATAATACAAAGAATCTAGATCATGGATCCAAGCATGAACTTAGAGGTTTCTTTGAGAGTGTTTGAGTGAAATGTGTGTGTGTGTCTTTCCCTTTGTGGTTCTTGGCCGAATGAAGAAAAAGAGAGAAGGAGAAGAGATAGTGATGATAAGATGGTTGCTTGGAAATATGAGTTATTGCATGGAGAACCAAAATATAATAAGGAGGTGGCAAGTGGAAAGTCAACTCTTCCCCCCCCCCCTCATTTGTGTAGTTGGGCCGAGAAGAGGAGAAGAAGAAAAAGAAATTGGGCCTTTTTGTGCTTAAGTCCATTTTATAGCCTAATTAGGTGATTTTTCGGCCCATTGGGCTCCCATGATGGTTTACGGCCCAATTTGTCAAAATAATGGGCTTCATAGTCCATTAGAGTTAATTAGGTTAGTTATGGCCCAATGAGGCCTATTAGGGTATTTTATTTGATTCTAGGCCCAATATGGCCCAAAATGTTAAAATAAGTGGAAGTGGGTCCAATTAGAGTCCACATAGGAGTTCTAAACCCAAAATAGTCAAATTGCAAGCTTATTGGTCCATTAGGCCCAATAAGGAAATCCTGGTCCATAATGGACTTAAACTGGGATTTCTAGGTTTTCCAATTCTTAGTTGACTATTTGTAGTGCTTGTATAAGGAGTTTGATGGAAGTTTTGTTGTTATTGAAAAAGCATTATACATGTTTTCTCATTTTGGTTCACAAATGTTATCATTGTTGTTGTTACAAAGCATCAAAATTTCTAGTTGTGACATCATCCCCCCGTTATAGGGAATTTCGTCCCGAAATTCTTTTAAAAGCTTGATTTGAGAATGCAAGAATAGGTGAGGGTAATTCTGCTTCATTTGGTCTTCACGTTCCCATGTGAATTCTGGTCCGCGTCTCACGTTCCATCGAACTTTCACAATCGGCATGCAACTTTGCTTAGTACGCTTCACCTCCCTGTCCATGATTTCGACTGGTTCCTCGATGAACCGGAGATTCTCGTTGATTTCAATCTCTTCAAGTGGAATGACGAGAGTTTCGTCGGATAAACACTTTTTCAAATTGGAAGCATGGAACACGGGGTGTACACTGCTGAGCTCAACGGGTAGCTGCTGTCTATAAGCCACTGGACCTATTCGGGCAAGAATCTCGAAGGGTCCAATGTATCGAGGGTTTAGTTTTACCCGTTTCCCAAAACGAATCACCCCTTTCCAGGGAGAGACCTTCAATAACACCCTATCCCCGACTCTCAATTCCAAGGGCTTTCGCTGCTTATCGGCGTAGCTCTTTTGTCTGTCTCGTGATGATTGCAGTCGGGCTCTGATTTGAATTATCTTCTCGGTCGTCTCGCGTATGATTTCTGGCCCCATTAGTGCATTGTGTTATGTTTGTCCTTTTGCTAACTGAGTGTCCCCTACCTCTGCCCAACACAACGGTGATCTACATTTACGCCCATACAATGCCTCAAAAGGAGCGACTTTGATGCTCGAGTGATAACTGTTGTTGTATGAGAATTCGATCAAAGGCAAGTGGGTATCCCACGACTTTCCAAAGTCTATCACACACGCGCGAAGCATGTCTTCAAGGGTTTGAATGGTTCGTTCGCTTCGACCATCCGTTTGTGGGTGGTAGGCAGTGCTCAGGTCAAGTTGTGTTCCCATAGCTTTCTGAAGGGATTGCCAAAAGCGTGAAGTAAACCTAGTATCTCTATCTGAGATGATAGATATTGGCACTCCGTGGAGTCTCACAATTTCCTTGATATAGATCCTTGTCAGACGTTCCATCTTGTATGATTCTTTTATTGGCAGGAAATGAGCGGATTTTGTCAATCTATCGACTATTACCCATATGGTATCCAAACCATCAGTCGACTTGGGTAGTTTGGTCACAAAGTCCATAGTAATCATTTTCCATTTCCACTCGGGAATTACTGGTTGTTGTAGTAATCCCGAGGGCTTCTGATATTCCACCTTTACTTTAGCACATATGAGCCATTTGCTAACGTAAGTGGCAATTTCTGCCTTCATGTTAGGCCACCAATAATGTTGCTTGATATCCAAGTACATTTTATCTGAACCCGGATGAATAGAGTATCGCGTCTTGTGAGCTTCATTCATGACTACTTCTCTGAATCCCCCAAGTTTAGGGACCTAAATGCGGTTCTTGAAGTAATATGTTCCGTCCTCCTTCACTTCGAAATTCCTTTCCATTCCACATAGCGCTTCACTCGTTCTGTCTTCTACCTTCATGGCATCTGACTGGGCTGCTCTGATTCGCGAGGTCAGGTGGGATTGGATGGTTATGAAGAGAGTATTCAAACGACGATTCGAGTAATCCTTCCGACTCAAGGCATCATCTACTACGTTAGCTTTACCTGGGTGGTACTTGATTTCGCACTCGTAATCGTTCAGCAATTCAACCCATCTTCGTTGCCTCATGTTTAACTCTTTTTGATCTAATATGTGCTGGAGACTCTTGTGGTCGGTGAAAATGGTGCACTTGGTACCATAAAGGTAGTGCCTCCAAATCTTCAGGGCGAAGACCACAACTCCTAATTCCAGGTCATGGGTGGTATAATTCACCTCATGTGTCTTCAGTTGCTGGGACGCATAAGCTATCGCCTTTCCACGCTGCATGAGTACACAGCCTAAAACTTGATTCGACCCATCACAGTAAACTACAAAGTCTTCTGTTCCTTCTGGCAGTGATAGTACCGGTGCACTGCAGAGTGCTTGCTTCAGAGTTCGGAATGCAGCATCTTGTTTATCCGTCCATTCAAAAGACACACCCTTTTGTGTAAGTAAGGTAAGTGGCTTGGCTGTCTTGGAGAAGTTCTGAATAAACCTCCTGTAGTAGCCTGCGAGACCTAAGAATTGACGAATTTCAGTGGATGTCGTTGGGATCGCCCATCCTTCGATAGCTTTGACTTTAGAAGGATCCACATGTATCCCTTCCTGACTAACAACATGACCCAAAAAGTTCACGCTACGGAGCCAAAACTCACACTTAGAGAGTTTTGCGTATAACCTTTCGGTTCGCAGGGTTTCCAGGATTTGTCGGAGATGTCGACCGTGTTCTTCTTCGCTTCGGGAATAGACGAGGATATCGTCGATGAAAACGATGACAAAGTTTTCGAGGAATGGTCGGCAGATTCGATTCATTAGGTCCATGAATGCGGCAGGGGCATTCATTAGACCGAAGGGCATTACGACAAATTCATAATGTCCATAACGAGTTCGGAAAGCGGTTTTGGGAATATCCTCTTCCCGTACTTTGAGTTGGTGGTATCCAGATCGCAGATCTATCTTAGAGAAGTGACTTGCTCCTTGGAGCTGGTCGAATAGATCGTCGATTCGTGGAAGTGGATAGCGGTTTTTGATAGTGAGCTTGTTAAGTTCCCTATAGTCAATACACATCCTAAAGGTACCGTCTTTCTTCTTAACAAAGAGAATCGGAGCTCCCCAAGGTGAGAAGTTGGGTCGGATGAATCCTTTGTCCAAAAGCTCGCTGAGTTGACTGGACAACTCTTGCATCTCCGCGGGAGCCAATCTGTAGGGCGATTTGGCGATGGGAGTAGTGTTGGATTAATGTCTAAGTCCATAACTGTAATTAGTAAGACTTGACCCGACCCGACATGGTCCATTTGGGTTGCATGGCATCATGCATTTGGATAGACTATAATGAGAGAAATAACACTTAAGGTTGGTTAATATATTATAAGTACTAATATATTAATAAGGTTATTTAATTAGTATTGATCAAGAATTAATTTGGAATTAATTAAGTGATCAAAAGGAGACTAATTAAATATATGGGTTGATTGTGTAAATCATTCATTCTTATATACGTGGGCTTGTGATCCAAGATTCCTTATGTTGGACTAAGTCCATGGGGTGACCCATGGATACTCCATGGAGGTTAAAATCCATGGAGCATAAGGAATGGGTAAAGTTATGAGTTACATGGTGTAACCCTAATAGCCACCATATAAAAGAATTCCATGGCTCATGAAATCGTGCACTAATGTGTGAGTGTGAGGGCTAGACGATGTCAAGGAGTGTTCAAGGTTCTCTCAAGTTATTCCAAGTGTATTTGGTGTTGTGTGAACCATTTGAGGTGTCACACTTGGGGCACTAGGCACTCAAGCTTCATGAAGACATTCTACATCAAAGAGGTATGTATTCTATCTTGTTATATTTATTATTTTGTATGCTAGATTAGGATAATACCTTGGATGTTCATAATGGTATGTATAATAGAGAAAACATAGATCCAAAGTATTTAGGGTTGCATGTACACTTAGGAGTGTTAGAATGCTCATAACCCAACAGTGGTATTAGAGCCTAGGCTTGTTTTCTTGTTATACTTGCAAAAGTAGCTGAAAAATCGAGTTGGATGCATATATTCGATTGTTTTGGCTGGAATTGGACTAGGAACATTACCCTAAGATGTTTTTGGACTTATAAACTTGTTTTTGATGTGGTAATGTTCATGATAATCCAATTTCTAAGATAATTGTCATAATTTCAAGATTTGTATTAGTTTGTATGTTCATGCTAATTTCTTGAAGATTGATGATTTGAATTATTTTTTTCTTATGAGGTTCTTAGATTAATAGAAAAGTTGTGTGAAATAGTTGTTTTCAATCCATTTTAATCTAAGATTTGATTCCAAAGTGTGTTTTTGTAACTTGTCCTCAAGTTATATGAAAAGTCACATTTAAGAATCATAAAACTCATAAAAGTTGGCAAAGGTTACAAAATGAAGAGTCTAGTTCTAATTAAATGGTTTTATGACTCCATAACTTGTCCTCAAGTTATGGAGGTTCAAGAATCTCTTAAATTAAAAAAAAAGTGTAACCTTAATTAGTTCCATAAGTTACAATAAAAAAAAGTTATTTTTTTTTATTAATTAGTTTAAAGTCTTCCATAACTTGTCCTCAAGATATGGAACTTGAAGAGTTTTTATTTTTAATTAAAACTACTTTAAACTCATAAGTTATGGAATTAATTAGTTTTGAATAGTTTCAAAACTTGCCCTCAAGTTTTGGAATTTGAAAAGTTTTCACTTATGAATACTTTAATTCCAAGTTAGCCCTTAGAATTTTAAAAGTTAAAATTCAACCCTTATACTTTATAATATTATAAGTTAATAATATTTATATATATGTATAAGAGTAAAGTCAGTCTTACCGTTAGTAGGCCTCATTCACGAAGCCGGTCTATAAGGGGGGTATAAGGTTACTGCCTATAAAATGGCAGTTTAATGGGTGTCCACTCTCACCCACCGCTTCCTTGAGTGGTGGAGGGTCGTTAGCCGAACGGGTAGGACAAGGACTATAATTCTCCTTTCATTAAAAGTATTAATGATAAATACTAAGTAACTAAACTCTTATTAATACCCAAATCTTAGTTACTTAGGAAAATGTGAATTTGGTGCTAACCCATGAAATTACACTTTGCACTTTGCTTAAGTCGTTAGTGGAGCGTGTGTGGTTAACCGGCACACTAACCTGGACTTAACAAGGTAGGCAAAGGGTAACTTAATATTTATCATAGTATCGGTGGAGCGTGTGTGGTTAACCGGCACACTGATTAAGGGGTAAATATTAAGGGTACCAAGTATATTTGCATGGTTATTCACACCTTGTTTTGTGATCCTCGACATCCCAGTCACAAAACCTGAAGGGCACACTCGAGATTGAAACATGCCTTTGAACAGTTCAATGAATCTCAAAGATCTAGGACTTTCAAATCCAATTAAAACCTAATAAATTATTTCGTTTTTCATGATGGAAATTGGTGAATCGTCATTCACCTACCTTCAAATATTTTATAGCTTGGATTACGGCATCCCTCTTCTAAGTTATAAAATAGTTTGTTGGGTCCTAGCCTTAATATTTCATATTGGGTGTCATATTAAGGACTTTAAATCAACTATCTTGAATATCTCCCAAAAAGATGTCTGGTCTAGAAATTTATGATCTTCCCAAATCTCTTGAAACAAGCTTTCCTAAATGAAGATGATGTCCCAAGGATATCATACTTCTTTCACCTCCTCCAATTATTCTCCCTAACCTACAAGTTCCTAAAAAGTTTAAGGTCACTCAAGCCCTATTGGCAAGGCAAGGTCTAGGTGTGATCACATCTTGGAGATGTAGTCACATATTGACAAGCCGGGAGAGTTGGGTGTCAAAGTCTTGAGAAAGTTGGTGGCTCAACTACTTTCTAAGTCACATAGTGAGTTCTTTTGGGAATCCTATGAAACAGACTAAGACAAGACCCTTAATGATCTTATCTATTTGCTAAGATCAACTTCCTAAAACGCTATGGACATTGACAATGATGACATTGGATATCCAGTAAAGCTCTCTCTTCCCAATGGAAAGGGATCGGCCATAGTCAACTCGGTTTACCCAATGGTAAAGAGAGAGGCGAAGTCTGAGATAGTCCCATTATCAAGGGTCCATAGGTAACTATTGCCAAAGAAAGGGGCATTGGTTACGAAGCTGCCAAATTTACCTAAGGATGTTAAAGTCAATAAGTTTGGCTCTACTTCAGGTAAAGTCCATTGTCTAACTCTATTAAGTACATGCTGATTCTGATCGCGAAGATGGATTTCAATCGCATGGTTCGGTGATCAGAATTTTGGGCTATTACTTAAGAGTTATGATATTTATATTGCTTAGGAATAGATAACAACAAGGTTTTCATATGGATTGTAAGGATAAGTTTTTCCGCAAAGTTTTAAAATAAAAGAAAAAGGTTTTGATTTTATTTATTTTAAGTATCCTTACAATGGCATTTGTGAAAAGTTGTTGCTTATAAGATTCCATTGATAGCAATATTGGAAAAATGGATTTGATTCTTTCGGTTGTGGTAGTGTCTAATATTACCAAATAAGGAAAGATTCTCATCACCCAAGGTTCAATTGGACCGAAACTTGGAATCATGCAAGTTGTATAGTATGATGAATGAGAAGTTTCAACTTGGAAAATTAAGACTAATTCCTTATGTGAATAAGGAAAGGACTAAGGGATCGAGTACACATTCTTGTGCACTGGTCAAGTCCACCACAAAAGATCAAGAAGACTATTCGTCATGATTTACTTAAGTTCAGTAAATATGGTTATACTTATAAGTTTAAGTATAAGTGTGTAGCATTGGAGAAGTTTCAATGTGAGACAGAACGAATAAGAAGAATCAAAGTATGGCAGAAAGATAAAAGTTTCTCAAATCTGAAAAGATGGAAGAGTACTTTAGTATCATGTTTATGATCATCTTAATGATTAAGATACCATATCACAATTGGTCCTCTAAAGTCATCTTAGTGCATTGTTATGACTAAGAAGAGGAGTCATGAATTGTTGAAATGGTTAAATCAAAAAGATGAGTCATACTTCGTTCCAAAACAATTCTTAGAGTCATACTCTAAGATCATAACTTGAGTGACATATCTTAAAGAGGGTTTGTTAACACTAGTCAAATATAAGAGTAAAAGGTTATCTACTCTTGTACATTTGAAATTGGTAAGTTGTGATGTTTTGGATAAAACAGAGACCAACTTAGGCCAATTGTGTAAAGTGTTAGTCTTGATAAAGAATCCGCACTATCTCTTAAATATTTGACAAGGGAGTCTTATACGTCAAGAGGACAGTGGGAGTCTTAAAGCTCTTGAAAGTTTCAAGACTTAATCAAGAATAAAACCTAAAGTCCTTCACTAGCACACGACTTGAGGTTTATAGCCTATCGTGTTGAAATTTTTGTGCCTATTCAAGTTGGCTTTGCATAGGAGTTCTGAGAGTTCTCAATTGGTTGCACAACTACTTGGAAGCAATGGCAGGCACCTGAGCTGCCAAATGGCAAGAATTTAAGATTGCACAAGTTTAATCAATATGAGTTTGGATTTGTCACTAACCTTGTCTTGTGATTATGGTTTTGACAAATTCACATGAATAAGAACACATACACTATTAAATCTAAGTGTCATAAGGTTTCTCTCCGATTCATGAAAATGATGGTGAGGAAACACTTTCACTAAGTAGATTTTAGCTAGATAGCAATTGTGATATTTGCATTCTCAAAGTCGTTAGTGGAGCGTGTGTGGTTTACCGGCACACTAACATGGACTTGTGAGAAGCGGCAAAGGTCTAAACAAATGAGATTATGATTACGACATCCCTTTTCATAGTTCTAAAATTGTTTAGACACACATGTGAGCTATCTAAGAGAGGTGTATGATTTTGATAAAGTTTTATCAAAACAATCTAGTATCAGAAATCTGAACTTTGGTAAGAAAGTCAGCTGATTTCTGAGTATATGTCAAAGCTAGTGGGAGCATAAGTGTTATGCTAATAATCATCATGTTAGTGGGAGCATGATAATTATGACAAAGGTTGCAAGTTAGCAATGTTAATTATAGAAAACAAAAGTTTCAATTCGTGAGGTTGCAGGGGTTGAAAAAGTTGTTTTGCTATAATTAAGGGAGAGGAAATTATACTTCATTTCAATTCTAAAAGCTTAGATTGAGATTTTAATCGTATTTAATCAAGGATATATATATATGAATTTCATGTTGGAATGGCTCAACATAAGGAAATTCTATATATGGGTCCATTATTTGCGTTCTAAAATTCGATTATGATTACGGCATCCCTTTTCATAATCTGAATTTTGAGAACTTGGCAAATTGAAATGGAAATATTATAGCAAAAGACTGGTTTAGTCTTTATGTGAGACATCATGAATCGTGTCCCATATGCTTCGGATATAGGATCGATTACATGTGCTATATTCATCCTTTCTAAAATTTTCCAAATGCCTGGGGCATTATGAAGGGAAAAGGTCTAGAATTGGATATGACTAAAATGATTAAGCAATTGTCGAGGACAATCTAAGGTTTACTAAAGATTGGTTGCTCAAGGACAGTTGGAAGTATAATGTTAATTCTGGAAGGACCATATTGACATAATCTGTAAGGAGGCAACTCTTGTTCAGAAGTGATAGTCAAAATGGAATATGGAAATGTTTCAAAGTTAGAAATTATTCAATCTGTGTAAGATTAGGAAACTTAATGAAAGAAGGATGTTTCCAAGGAGCTGATCTCCTTTGGAATGCTCTGTAATGATTGTTGTCAAGTCTTTCTGACTTCGTGCATAATCATTAAGAGGATCAATGCATATAAGTTTAGAATCTAACAGATTTCAGTAAATGGCATGAATTTGGAATTCTTGCATTTGCAGTAAGGATTTGGGACTGTGAAAAGAGGATCATTGGAGTGATGTTCAATTGATCTATTTTACAAAGTAAAGATCATAGACAAACATAGTATGCATACTTGGTGTATGGCATGACTACTGTTTAGAAAACATAGTGTACATGCTTGGAGCATGGGACAACTATTGTTTTAAATTCAAGTATAAAGTTGATAAAACCGAAACAATGAATAATGAGTAATCAATATGGTGATAAATAAAAGTGTTTATTTATATTCATAGGGTTTGATACCATATTTGATTCATTTATTCTTGTGTTTCACTTTGCATGTTTTGACTTCCAGAATAACTAAGTCGCTCTTCCTGAATGATTAAGTTATTCAAACCATCCACAGTCGGTCATATGTTGGAAGTAGATACGAATCAAGACTGTCATGGGTTGGTTTGTAGAGGTCTAAGTTGGTGGACAAAGTGGTGCTACAACACTCATGAGTCCTCATAAGTTCTGAGTATTGGATTCAACCCGCGCTCATTTGAATCACTTCATGGATTTTATCACGAGTGATCATGAGACGATAATATCTTATATTCTTCAAACCTAGAGATATGAGTTGTTACTATGAGTTGGTTATACATTGATTGCACGGAAACGCATTGGTAACTCGATGTTATAAAACGTGCCTTTGTGTATGATTCAACAAGTAGTAGAACAAGCCATATGAGTCGAAGTTTATCCATTCCTTTTACCTTCGGTATAAAAGCGATATCTGTGGGCCCCTCGATGATTTAAAGATGATACATGTGAGTGCTTGGCCAAGCCAGGACTGATTTGATTTGTTCAATCAGTCAGTCATCATGAATCGGAAATCGGGAAACAACAAATGGACAGAGAGAATGATTGATAATCCATGTCTCAGTCGATATGATATCTAGAATGGAGGAATATATGATCCCTTATCTAATGGACAAGTCATTGACAAAGGTCAGAGTTCATCGACAAGGACAGAGTTCGACAGAAGCTTTTGAGAGCTACGATTGTTGATCGGTTCCTGAAGTCATACGCAATAATAGTTTTAGACTTATCCAAGTGGGAGACTGTTGGATTAATGTCTAAGTCCATAACTATAATTGGTAAGACTTGACCCGACCCGGCGTGGTCCATTTGGGTTGCATGGCATCATGCATTTGGATAGACTATAATGAGAGAAATAACACTTAAGGTTGGTTAATATATTATAAGTTCTAATATATTAATAAGGTTATTTAATTAGTATTGATCAAGAATTAATTTGGAATTAATTAAGTGATCAAAAGGAGACTAATTAAATATATGGGTTGATTGTGTAAATCATTCATTCTTATATATGTGGGCTTGTGATCCAAGATTCCTTATGTTTGACTAAGTCCATGGGGTGACCCATGGATACTCCATGGAGGTTAAAATCCATGGAGCATAAGGAATGGGTAAAGTTATGAGTTACATGGTGTAACCCTAATAGCCACCATATAAAAGAATCCCATGGCTCAAGAAATCGTGCACTAATGTGTGAGTGTGAGGGCTAGACGATTTCAAGGAGTTTTCAAGTTTCTCTCAAGTTATTCCAAGTGTATTTGGTGTTGTGTGAACCATTTGAGGTGTCACACTTGGGGCACTAGGCACTCAAGCTTCATGAAGACATTCTACATCAAAGAGGTATGTATTCTATCTTGTTATATTTATTATTTTGTATGCTAGATTAGGATAATACCTTGGATGTTCATAATTGTATGTATAATAGAGAAAACATAGATCCAAGGTATTTAGGGTTGCATGTACACTTAGGAGTGTTAGAATGCTCATAACCCAACAAGTTTATTTGATACTTGATGCAAAAAAAAAAAAAAAACTTGAAAACCGAAGTTTTGTTCAAAAGCTCGTATCAAAATTTCAAGTTTTGTATATGTACTTACGATTCTTGAAATTTTTGATATGAACATTCATAAACATATGAGTTTAGAAGATCAAAGAAATTATGTGCTAATAATTGATTAGATTAATTCTTTATCTTTATGTGTTTTAATGGAGTCCATAACAAGTTCTTAAGTCATGGATAACCAAAAGTCACATTTATAAATAACCATTAAAAGAACACATAGGTAACAAAGAATGAAGAGTCTTCATTTTTAATAACCATTGACTCATAATTTATGAGAAATGAAAAGTTTTGAAAGTTTACAAAACTTGCCCTCAAGTTTTGGAACATGTAAAGTCATATTAAAAACTTTAGTTCCAACCCCTAGAATTTTAAAAGTTAAAATTCAACCCTTATACTTTATAATATTATAAGTTTAATAATATTTATATATGTATAAGATCAAGTCGTCCTACCGCTAGTACGCCTCATTCACGAAGCCGGTCTATAAGGGGGGTATAAGGTTGTTGCCTATAAAATGGCAACTTAATGGGTGTCCACTCTCACCCACCGCTTCCTTGATCGGTGGAGGGTCGTTAGCCGAACGGGTAGGACAAGGACTTATAAATTCTCATTAAAAGTATAATGATAATACTAAAGTAACTAAACTTTATTGAATTCCCAATCTTAGTTATTCTAGTAAAATGTGAATAAGGTGCTAATCCATGAAATTACACTTTACACTTTGTTTAAGTCGTTAGTGGAGCGTGTGTGGTTAACCGACACACTAACTTGAACTTAACAAGGTAGGTAAAGGGTGACTTAATGTTTATCATAGTATCGATGGAGCGTGTGTGGTTAACCGGCACATCGATTGAGGGGTAATACATTAAGGGTACCAAGTAATTTGCATGGTTACTTCACACCTTGTTTTGTGATCCTCGGCATCCCAGTCACAAAACTTGAAGGGCACACTCGAGATTGAAACATGCCATTGAAGAAAGTTCAATGAATCTCAAAGAATCTAGGAGTTTCTAAACCAATTAAAACCTAATTAAATATTTCGTTTTTCATGGTGGAAATTGGTGAATCGTCATTCACCTACCTTCAAATATCTTATAGCTTAGATTACGGCATCCCTCTTCTAAGTTATAAAATATTGTGTTGGGTCCTAGCCTTAATATTACATTTGGGTGTTTTGTTAAGGACTATCTCTATATCTAATCTAATCTATTCTCTCTTCTTTTCAGATGTCTTCCAATAACAATGCTTCTGGCTCAAACCCTACTAGCTCCTTCTCTCTCATGAATCTTTGTGGGAGAGTCATCTTTGATGGGTCCAACTTTACAGATTGGATCAGAAACATCAGGATGGTCACTTGGTATGAGAACAAAGAATATGTTCTCGACAAGGAGCTGAAGGTACCCAAGCCAACTGCTACTCCTGAAGAGCTTGCTGAATATGAGGTACATGAAAGAGATGCTACAAAAGTGGCATGCATCATGATGGCCACCATGACAGCCGAGCTCCAAAAGTCCTATGAGGACTATTATCCTTTTGAGATGCACCAGGACTTGATGGACCGCTACCATCAAAGTGCTCGTCAAGAGCGATATGAAATAATCTCATTCATGATAACAACCCGAATGAAGGATGGTGAACCCATCACGGGCCACATGCAGAAAATGCAAAGGTATGTGGACCGTTTACTGAAGCTGAATGTGAACTTCCCTGAGGAGTTAGCAATAGACATCATTTTGCATTCCTTGCCTTCGTGTTATGATCAATTCCGCATGACATATCACATGAACAAGGAAGAAGTCACCCTCAGCAAACTTCAAGGACTCTTGAAGACCGCCGAAAGTGGTCTAAAGGGTAAGTCGGTTGTTACTACTCCTACTCCTACTCCAACTGTGGCTAATGTCTTGGTAATCGGGCATGGCAAAGGGAAGAAGAGAAAGAACCCTTCTAAGGGTACCAAGGGTAAGACCCTTGAAGGCTCCTCTTCAAGCAAAACCAATTAAGGTTTTGTCACTCCTTCTGCTAACCCTAATGAGGCTGAATGCTTCTATTGCGATGAAAAGTCGCACTGGAAGCGAAACAGCCCAAAGTACCAGCAAGATTTGAAGGATGGGAAAGTAAAACCCAACCATGCAGGTATATACACTATATTGTCTAATAACTCACCTCATTCTAAGTCTTTGGTCCTTGATACAGGTTGTGGTATTCACATATGTTGTGATTTGCAGGGACTAAAAAGAAGTGAGAATGTGGAGCAGGGAAAGATAAACTTGATCATGGGAAACATGAAAGCTTCACCTGTCACCAAGATAGGAGTTTATTCCTTAGTGCTAAATAGTGGGTTTACATTAGATTTGAATAAATGTTATTATTAGCCAGAAATGGCAAGAAATGTTATTTCCTTTCATGCATTGTATAAACAAGGTTTTACCTTTTATTTTGATAATAATAATGGTAGTATTGATGCTTTCTTTAATAATGTTCTTTATTTCAAAGCATTACCTTGTGATGGCGTGTATGAAACTGTATCTATTGTAGATAATCTAGGAAATAATGTATTGTGTATTAACTCTTCCACTAGCTTAGATAAAGCATCCTTATAGCATTGTCGTCTTGGACATGTAAGCAAGAAACGCATAGGCCAACTCCAAAAGGATGGAGTTTTGGAGTCATTTGACCTAAAGTCAGATGATAGTTGCGAATCTTGTTTGCTTGGTAAAATGACAAAGTCACCTTTTACTGGCACTTGTGCTAGGGGTGAAGGTTTGTTAGACCTCATACACATGGATGTGTGTGGACCCTTCAGAACCGCCACAAGAGATGCTAATCGGTTCTATGTGACTTTTACTAATGATTTTAGTAGATATGGATATGTCTACCTAATCAAGCATAAGTCAGAAACCTTTGAGAAATTCAAAGAGTTTAAGCAAGAAGTGGAGAATCAGTTGGGCAGGAACATTAAGATGCTTCGATCCGATCGTGGTGGTGAGTATCTTAGTACTGAGTTCCTTGACTATCTTAAGGAATGTGGGATTGTCTCACAATTGACACCTCCTAGGGCACCACAGTTGAATGGTGTAGTTGAGAGGCGTAATCGGACCTTGTTGGACATGGTTCGTTCCATGATGAGTCGAGCTTCGCTACCAATCTCATTTTGGGGGTATGCCTTAGAGACTGCCGCCCATATCCTTAATCTAGTCCCTACAAAGAAGGTTGCCAAAACACCTCACGAGTTGTGGACTGGAAAAGTTCCCAATCTAGACCATATCAAGATTTGGGGTTGCGAGGCTTTCGTGAGACGCGAGACTCACGATAATCTCGAACCCCGAAGCGAAAGGTGTATTTTCATCGGCTACCCACAAAAATCCTTTGCTTACATCTTCTACAGACCCAGTGATAATGTGGTCTTTGTAGCAAGAGAAGGATTCTTTCGAGAGAGAGAATTCATGAGCCAAGGAGACAGTGGGAGGCAAATTGACCTTGAGAAAATTCAAGAGTCTAGTGGTGAAGGAACCTCAAACCCTAGCCCTCAACATGAGGAGGAAACTCCTGTTGAGCCGACTGAAGAATCTATACCTCTGAGGCGTTCCACCAGAGTTAGGAATGCACCTGAGCATTATTATGGTTTTCATATTACTGCAGAAGGTGAGACACTTATCAGTGATAACACACTGGTAAATCTGGATGAGCCTAACAGCTACACGGAAGCCATGGCAGGCCCTGAGGCTACTAAATGGAAAGAGGCTATGGATAGCGAGATACAGTCCATGTATGACAATCAAGTTTGGAACTTGGTTGACAATGTACCTGATCGTAAGATAGTTGGGTGCAAATGGATCTTCAAGAAGAAGACCGACATGGATGGTAATGTATACACTTATAACGCACGACTGGTTGCAAAGGGTTATTCTCAAACTCCGGGAGTTGATTATGATTAGACCTTTTCACCAGTGGCCAAGATTAAGTCTATTAGGGTTCTGTTAGCCATTGCTGCATTTCATGATTATGAAATATGGCAAATGGATGTTAAAACCGCTTTCCTTAATGGAGAGTTGGCTGAAGATGTTTACATGGTTTACATTAGATTTGAATAAATGTTTACATGATTATGAAACAGGAAAGCTTCACCTGTCACCAATATAGGAGTTTATTCCTTAGTGCTAAATAGTGGGTTTACATTAGATTTGAATAAATGTTATTATTCGCCAGAAATGGCAAGAAATGTTATTTCCTTTCATGCATTGTATAAACAAGGTTTTACCTTTTATTTTGATAATAATAATGGTAGTATTGATGCTTTCTTTAATAATATTCTTTATTTTAAAGCATTACCTTGTGATGGCGTGTATGAAACTGTATCTGTTGTAGATAATCTAGGAAATAATGTATTGTGTATTAACTCTTCCACTAGCTTAGATAAAGCATCCTTATGGCATTGTCGTCTTGGACATGTAAGCAAGAAACGCATAGGCCAACTCCAAAAGGATGGAGTCTTGGAGTCATTTGACCTAAAGTCAGATGATAGTTGTGAATCTTGTTTGCTTGGTAAAATGACAAAGTCACCTTTTATTGCCACTTGTGCTAGGAGTGAAGGTTTGTTGGACCTCATACACACGGATGTGTGTGGACCCTTCAAAACCGCCACAAGAGATGCTAATGGGTTCTATGTGACTTTTACAGTTGATTTTAGTAGATATGGATATGTCTACCTAATCAAGCATAAGTCAGAAACCTTTGAGAAATTCAAAGAGTTTAAGCAAGAAGTGGAGAATCAGTTGGGCAGGAACATTAAGATGCCTCGATCCGATCGTGGTGGTGAGTATCTTAGTACTGAGTTCCTTGACTATCTTAAGGAATGTGGGATTGTCTCACAATTGACACCTCCTAGGACACCACAGTTGAATGGTGTAGCTAAGAGGCGCAATCGGACCTTGTTGGACATGGTTCGTTCCATGATGAGTCGAGCTTCGCTACCAATCTCATTTTGGGGGTATGCCTTAGAGACTGCCGCCCATATCCTTAATCTAGTCCCTACAAAGAAGGTTGCCAAAACACCTCACGAGGTGTGGACTGAAAAAGTTCCCAATCTAGACCACATCAAGATTTAGGGATGCGAGGCTTTCGTGAGAGGCGAGACTCACGATAAGCTCGAACCCCGAAGCGAAAGGTGTATTTTCATCGGCTACCCACAGAAATCCTTTGGTTACATCTTCTACAGACCCAGTGATAATGTGGTCTTTATAGCAAGAAGAGGATTCTTTCGAGAGAGAGAATTCATGAGCCAAGGAGACAGTGGGAGGCAAATTGACCTTGAGGAAATTCAAGAGTCAAGTGATGAAGGAACCTCAAACCCTAGCCCTCAACCTGAGGAGAAAACTCCTATTGAGCCGACTGAAGAATCTATACCTCTGAGGCGTTCCACCAGAGTTAGGAATGCACCTGAGCATTATTATGGTTTTCATATTACTGCAGAAGGTGAGACACTTATCAGTGATAACACACTGGTAAATCTGGATGAGCCTAATTGCTACACGGAAGCCATGGCAGGCCCTGAGGCTGCTAAATGGAAAGAGGCTATGGATAGCGAGATACAGTCCATGTATGACAATCAAGTTTGGAACTTGGTTGACAATGTACCTGATCGTAAGATAGTTGGGTGCAAATGGATCTTCAAGAAGAAGACCGACATGGATGGTAATGTACACACTTATAAGGCACGACTGGTTGCAAAGGGTTATTCTCAAACTCCGGGAGTTGATTATGATGAGACCTTTTCACCAGTGGCCAAGATTAAGTCTATTAGGGTTCTGTTAGCCATTGCTGCATTTCATGATTATGAAATATGGCAAATGGATGTCAAAACCGCTTTCCTTAATGGAAAGTTGGCTGAAGATGTTTACATGGTTCAGCCAGAGGGTTTTGTCAGTACAGAGTACCCCAGTAGAGTGTGTAAGCTCGATAAATCAATTTATGGATTAAAATAGGCACCTCGCAGATGGAATCTTTGCTTTGATGAGAAAATCAAAGAATTTGGCTTTTCAAGGAGTGAAGATGAATCTTGTGTCTATATCAAGGCTAGTAGGAGTATAGTCAGCTTTTTGGTACTGTATGTGGATGACATACTACTCATAGGAAATGACATCCCAACCCTGCAGGAAGTAAAGTCCTGGCTTGGGAAGTGTTTCGCTATGAAGGACCTTGGAGAAGCTGCCTATATCCTAGGGATAAGGATTTTGAGAAACAGGAGTAAAAGACTAATTGGACTTAGTCAAAGCACCTATGTGGACAAAGTGTTGAAAAGGTTCAACATGCATAACTCCAAGAAAGGAGAGTTACCCATCCAGAGTAACGCCAGATTGACTAAGACACAAAGCCCTAATACTGAGGCTGAGATAGCAGAAATGAGTCGAATACCTTATGCTTCAGCTGTAGGATCGATCATGTATGCTATGACGTGTACTCGACCTGATGTAGCCTTTTCTTTGAGCATGGTTAGCAGGTATCAGGGGAACCCTGGCAAGGCACACTGGACTGCGGTAAAGAATATCCTCAAGTACCTACGGAGGACTAAGGACTGGGTCCTTACCCTTGGTGGCAGTGAGGACTTGAGAGTTCTAGGGTACAGTGATGCTAGCTTTCAGACTGACAGGGATAATTTCCGCTCTCAGTCGGGCTGGGTCTTTACTCTAAACGGAAGGGCAATTACTTGGAAAAGTTCCAAGCAGGAGACAGTGGCTGATTCCACTTGTGAATCAGAGTATATAGCAGCAAGCGAGGCAGCAAAGGAGCCTATATGGCTAAAGAACTTCATCGGACACCTTGGAGTTGTACCAGCTATAAAGGAGCCAATGGAGATTTTCTGTGACAGCAATAGTGCGGTTGCCTTAGCCAAGGAAGCAAGAGATCATGGGAGATCCAGACGCATTGACAGAAAATATCACTTCATTAGACATCGAATAGAAGAAGGAATCCTCGTGGCAAAGAGGGTATCATCGGATGAGAACCCAACAGATCCCCTCACGAAGGGACTGACTCGGGCTAAGCATCTCCAGCATGCTCGGAGCATAGGGCTGAAGGATGATATTAGTTTTAGTAGTTAGATAATCTTGAAATTTGTAAAATGTAATTGACATTTGATGACAAATAAAAGCTGTTATTTATGGGTAAAGTGTTGCTATCTCTTGTCAATCGTTTACTATTATTTCTTTTTGCATGTTTTGACTTCCAGAATAATTATGTTATGGTTTATATCATATTATTCAAACTCTCCACAGTCGGTCATATGTTGGAAGTAGATATGAGTCAAGACTGTCATGGGTTGGCTTGTAGAGGTCTAAGATGTTAGACAAAGCGGGGCTAGATCACTCATGAGTGCTCATAAGTTCTGAGTATTGGATTCAACCCACGCTCACTTGTATCACTTCATGGCATTTATCTCGAGTGATCGTGAGACGGTAATATCATATAAGTCTTCAAACCTAGAGATATGATTTGTTGCCTATGAGTTGGTTATGCATTGATTGCACGAAAACGCATTGGTAACTCGATGTTATAAACCGTGCTTTTGTGTGTAATTCAACAAGTAGTAGAGCAAACATATGAGTCGAAGTTTATCTGTTCCTTCTAGGATTAGAAGCGATATCTGGGCCCCTCGATGATTTTGTTTTGACCTATGTACCGGACCCGGTCAGAACTAAATTGATGTGTTCAGTTAAGTTCTATGTCAAACAAATCGGAAATCGGGAAACAAATGCTGGACAATAAGCAAGACCATGTTCCATGTATTTGTCCGGCTGATATCTAGAACAGAGGATTATATGATCACTTATCTAAAATGGCGCTTCATAGTTCAACAAAGTGTAAAGAGCTACGATTGCTGATCGGTTCCTGAAGTCATACTTGCAACTATAGTTATTAGACTTATCCAAGTGGGAGACTGTTGGATATAGTGTCTAAGTCCATAACTATATTTGGTATGTACTTGACCCGACCCGACATGGTCCATTTGGGTTGCACTTCACCCGAACAATTTATGGATAATCGTTTGAGAATAGTATAAGTTATGATTTATTAATATATTATAAGTCCTAATATATTAACATAAAATCATATTATTTAATTAGTATTGATCTAGAATTAATCTAGAATTAATTTAGAGATCAAAAGTATAACTAATTAAATATGGGCTCTTGTATTTATATAGTGTGGGCTAATGCTTATTTGGAATGGGATAGGCTTGCATGGAAAGTCCATGGATACTCCATGGAGCTTTAACCCATGGATCTCATGGAAATGAAAAGACATGGGTATTAGGGTTTACATGAATGTAACCCTAATCCACCACACCATATAAAGGAGGCTTTGGTTCTTGAAATCACATGAGTTGTGGTGAGTAAAGTAAGAAGGCCGATTTCAAGAAGGTGATTACTATTCTCTCAAAGTTCCAAGTTTGTGGTGATTTGTGATTTCCATTTGAGGCATCCACACTATTGGTGGTAGGCTCTAAAACTCCAAGCAATCAACTACAACTACAAGGTAAGTAATTCTACTAGCTTTATTTGATTCAAGTTCCCCATGCCATGCTAGATAGGATAAGAACCTTGGAAAAATAATTATTTGCATGTATCATAGTCAAACATAGATCCAAGGTTTCTAGGGTTGCATGTACACCATAGGAGTGTTAGAATGCTCTGAAAACCCATCAGTTCTGCCCCGGTATCAAATAGGATGCATGCATAAGTGTGGTTTAGGAGAAACGTACCGGTAACAACAGTGGGATCCTGCACCGCTTCTCCCTGACCCATAGCTAGCACTCTTCCTGTTCCTCCGTTCCCAGGGTTGTTGATGTTGGGGCAGTTTCGACGGATATGCCCAGTATTTCCACATCCATAGAAGGTGGGGCTTGATCCTGTGTTATTGCCGCTATTGTTGGTGTTGTTGTTGTTGTTGTTGCGGTTGTTGTTGTTTCCTTGTTGTTGGTTCTGGGGTGGATAGGTCCAACAATACCTTGTCGTGTGACCCTTCCGATTGCAACTGGTACAGTGCATCTCTCTGCATTCGCCATTATGATGAAGACTGCACTTGTTGCACTTTGGGAGATTCCCTGAATACTGCTTAGGGGCACTTGGATTAGCTGAGGCTGGAGCATGTGGTGTGGAGGGAACTTGGGTGGTTGCAGCATTGACTGTCACTGTCTGTTGCTTCTTTGACGACTCTGAGCCTTGTTGTCCTTTTCTTTTGTTGTTCTTTCCTTTCTTGTTGTCACTCTCCTTCTTGCCTTCATTTTTGCACTGGCTTCTCGCCCTTCTTGTTGTTGTGGTCGTACAGTTTCTTAGCCAATCTCTTGGCACTGTCGAAAGTTTCAGGATTTGCAGCTATTACATTTCCTTGAATTGGGGAGGTTAATCCCCAGATGAATCGTTCGATTTTCTTTCCCTCTGAAGTGATCATGCCAGGGCACACTAGTGACAACTCGCTAAACCTTGTTATGTATGCATCTATGTCGGAATTTCGGACGGTGAGATTCCACAGCTCTTGCTCCATTTTCTGATTTTCGCGTCGCGGGTAGTACTCAGCCATCAGCATTTCTTTCAACTGCATCCACGACATAGCGTTGGCTATGGGGAGAGTCATGGCCTCTACATGTCCATTCCACCAAGTAAGAGCTTGGTCAACGAATGTGCATGCGGCGAACTTCACTTTCACCTCCTCGGGGCATTCACATATCTCAAATACCGATTCCACTTTTTCCATTCATCTCTTTAGAGTTATCATGCCACCCGTGCCATTAAAGGTTCGTGGCTTGGCGTTGGTGAAGTCCTTGTAAGAGAATGTCTTGGTAGGTCCTTGATTTGCTCCGTTGTTCGAACTCCCACCCCCTTTTCCATTGACTCCACCATTGTTCCCTTGGTAGATTTGTGCCATGGCTGCAGTAACCGCAGCAGATACAGCTGCTTGGAATGCAGCTGAGTTGACTTCAAGTGGGGTTGGTCCAGGGTTTCCACGGGTTGGTCGTTGGGGCATCTTTCTGTCATGGAACGGAAAGATGTTGAGTGCCTATGATTTTTGTGAGATTGTGGCCCTATAAACTAGGTGTATTGCATGAACTTAAGTAGTTTCGCATGTTATCATACAATCATGGATACATAACACATAACTGATAACAACATCACAATAGAACACATAAAATTTTTCCATTACTATTATCCGCATTTTGATACATGAAAATTTGCTCGAAAGAGCATACATAAGTGGTGCAAGTTCGGCAGCGTAACGGCTCTATGAGTAGTGTAATCACTTAAGCATAGAGTCGATGGTACATAGCATAGATCATATAATCATAATACTAAGGATAGGTATGACTAGTCCTAACACTCTAAGGTACGCTCGACGGCGGTAGTGAGGTCATATGCCGAAGTGTTGTGCCAACAACTGGGCCATCTCAGTCAATTCTCTAATGACTTCATCTCTTTCCTGTCCAGCTTGCACCGCTCGTGCTTCCATGGCAAATAGCTGTTGCCGCAGAGCAGCAATCTCAGCTTCCGGAGAGCGATTCTCCCTTGCGGGATTCCCTGGTGGTGCGGGGTGGTCCTGCTGCATCTCGCTGGTAGGCGATGTGGTAGAATCCTTGCCTGAGTCTTGTTCTTCATCCATGTCATCGTCGGTACCATCAAACTCGTAGTCTGTGTCCGTGTACTCGTCGGGACCCACGCCGTGTGCCCCTCCCTGATCTTCCTCAGGCTCATCCTCGATCATCCTGTGGGCCACTAAGACCTGATGAAACTGAATGCCCTGGTGTTCTCCTTCCATGGTGGCTGAGAGGAGGTGAATGAGTAAACTATTATTGCTACTTATATGTTTTAGTTATTATGCAATTTGAGTTGATGTTCTTTTCTTGATAACAAAGGGGTACGTTTTTAGGTTTACCGTCCATCGAGGTTTTCTCGGAGTATGTAATAGTTGTACTTCGGAGAAAATGTAGTCGATCAGGCTACATCCACCCCTTAATACAACTAAAAACAATACCGACTTAACCAAGATGTCAGTATTTTCTTAGTTGATTTGGTATTATGTTCTTTTTCCTATATCGCACAAGTAAAGATGTTTTTATCGTTGCGTTTTGTTTTGTTTTGTTCAGAGTGGTTTTAGTCCCTCTTTGGTTTATAGTTGCATATCAATGTGGGATTAGATATGCCAGCTCACTATAAACAGAGCTCTGATACCAACCTGACACACCCCGGAAACCAGACGGCGGAAACGTCCGAGGGCTCGCGTGACTTAAATTGAATATCATCACAATGAATATGCATGAATCATAACATAAACATCACCATGCATCAATACATTACAACTGATATTGTTCACATCCAGTACATTGTTTTAAACATTACACATTCATAACATAAATTGTTCGAGAGTTTTTAAAACATAACATCCTAACGTACTTGATATTACCCTGCAGCTTACCTGTTACCTGAGAATACAAGTTATTTTGAAAAACGTCAACATATGAAATGTTGGTGAGTTCATAAGCATGGTTGTGATAAAAATGATTTGTGTAGTTTGTAAAACCCAGAAAATCCGATATTTTCTGAAAAGACAGTTGTTTATCAAAGTGTGGAGATCCATAAGTTGATGCATGAATAATTTCAAAACGTGTATAAAAAGGGAGTTTTGTATTATAGTTATAGAAGGATACAAGCGAGTGATGTTGATTTCCTCGAAAAACCCGATGTTTTCCGAATACATAAAATGCAGTTACTTCTCAAATTGTTATACTGCCACAATGAATGATTTTGATTACTCTTCCTTCATTATTCGGATGGTATTGGATTGATTAATTTTTGTGAGTCGTTATAACCATGCATAATAATGACTAGTTCGTCTGTCTTGGCTACCTATCGTGCGTCGGGATTGATCTTAAGATTCTGTCACCCTAGACTGGCCGAGTCTAACTGTAGCGAACGGTTGAGGTGTGGGGGAGTCACCCCCGTATAGATCTATACAAAAACTCTCGCTCTCCTTCCAGGAGACTTTGATTATAACTACAGACTACGAACGACCCTTGGAGGTATCGCCCGTTATTACTCACTTAACCCAAATAATATTGATTACTATTGATTAACGACCTGAATTTGTTTACTTTGATTACGCATAAGCCTAACAAACGAGGAGCAGAGGAAAACAAAGTCATGCTACTTTTGTGAGTTATTTCAGGCTGTTGGGTATACGAAGGACACGTTGGTCCATTTCACATTTGGTTACTTGGACCTTACTAGCAGTGCTAGTGGGCCACTAAGGCCCAATAGCACTTAAAAGCCATTGAGGGTCCCTTTAATATGAAATTCGGTCATCGAAGGCCCAATAACATTTATTATTATTATCTCTTGGGCCCGAAAATCATGTGAATAGATCACAAAGGCCCAACAAGCATGATTGGAACTTTCAAGCCCAGAGTTTTGAATGTTTACTTATTTTAGGTATTGCATAATTGTTGGAAGGTTTGATTGAACGATTGTTATTTTTGTATTGACTCGAGACCGGTCGATTTGTTTGTAACGATATTTGGATTTATACGTGTATTCATCTTTCAATTTTTGTAAATCGTAGTTTAGTATTTTTGACTCAATATTCTAGAAATAAAATAATTGACTTAAGAATATTGGTTTGACCTTTTCAGCCCTTCTTTAATAAAAATGACAATTTTAGTCCTTTATACAAAAAAGACATTTTTGCCCTTAAACTCTTTTCTTGACACTTTTGAATCATAGACTTGTTCAAATGATATTTTTAGCTCAAACTTATTCTTTGGCAGTTTCAGCCCTTCCAGAAAAGTGTTTTTCGGTTAAAGCCCAAACTTTTGCAATTTTTACAATTTTGGCCCAAAATCCAAAAACTTTACATTTTTTATCCTTTTTGGAAAAGACAAGCATTTTTAACCCTTGAAATAGTTTTGTTTAACTCTTTATCCCCTGTTTTGAAGAATTTACCATTTCAGCCCTTTAAAAGTCATATTTTTTGCAACTTTGGGCTTAATGGGCCGAAAAGCCCAAAAATTGGTCCATTAAGCTAATATTTACATTTCAAGTCCCTTGAAGAGCATAATATTCATAAAAACATTTGTTGTAACTGTTTTGACTCTTTTGACCCTTAAGAAAACCGTAAATGACAAATTTCAACCCAACTTTTTTTTATTTGACAATTTAAGCCCAAAAATGGGTTTTTATGTTGCAATATGTTTATCATAATCTTAGAAGTTAATATTCTTGACTTGTTAAGTGTAATATAACTTAGATCATGTTTGTTTTCCTTCTTATGGCATAGATCTCGAGATTTCTTCCCTTTTGATTACATATTCATCACAAAAACACATAAAATCACACACATGCATAAAATCATACATAGCATACACATACACATAGATCTACACAATTTCTTGTATTCTCCCCCATAAAACATATAAAAACCGAAAAGAGAGGGGTATGAACTCACCTTTGTTTGTTGTTTTCGATTTAGGAGGAAGAAATGAAGAAAATTTGGTCCTAGCAAGCCTTCTTGGAAGATCTCGAACTTAGAGGTTTCTAAGATGGTGATCATGAGTTTAAATGAGTTAAGGAGAGATTTTTGATAATACAAAGAATCTAGATCATGGATCCAAGCATGAAATTACCTAAGATGATGATTTTTGTGGAATAACCTCCTTGGAATGCTTCTAACTCTCGAAAATTTGATGAAGAAGAAGGAGTGTTTCTTTGAGAGTGTTTGAGTGAAATGTGTGTGTGTGTCTTTCCCTTTGTGGTTCTCGGCCGAATGAAGAAAAAGAGAGAAGGAGAAGAGAGAGTATTGATAAGATGGTTGCTTGGAAATATGAGTTATTGCATGGAGAACCAAAATATAATAAGGAGGTGGCAAGTGGAAAGTCAACTCTTCCCCCCCCCCTCATTTGTGTAGTTGGGCCGAGAAGAGGAGAAGTAGAAAAAGAAATTGGGCCTTTTTGTGCTTAAGTCCATTTTATGGCCCAATTAGGTGATTTTTCGGCCCATTGGGCTCCCATGATGGTTTACGGCCCAATTTGTCAAAATAATGGGCTTCATAGTCCATTAGAGTTAATTAGGTTAGTTCTGGCCCAATGAGGCCCATTAGGGTATTTTATTTCATTCTAGGCCCAATATGGCCCAAAATGTTAAAATAAGTGGAAGTGGGTCCAATTAGAGTCCACATAGGAGTTCTAAACCCAAATAGTCAAATTGGAAGCTTATTGGTCCATTAGGCCCAATAAGGAAATCCTAGTCCATAATGGACTTAAACCGGGATTTCTAGGTTTTCCAATTCTTAGTTGACTATTTGTAGTGCTTGTATAAGGTGTTTGATGGAAGTTTTGTTGTTATTGAATAAGCATTATACATGTTTTCTCATTTTGGTTCACAAATGTTATCATTGTTGTTGTTACAAAGCATCAAAATTTCTAGTTGTGACAGCTATAATATTCATCTGTTCTGAATTTTTCCAAATGCCTAGAGCATTATAAGGGAAAAAGTACTAGAACTGGATATGACTAATTTGATTAAGCAATTGTCGAGGATTGGTTGCCCAGGGACAGTTGGAAGTATAGTGTTCAATTTTGGAAGGACCATATTGACATATTCTGAAAAGAATCAACTCTTGTTCAGGAGTGATAGTCAAAATGGGAATATGGAAATGTTCCCATAGGTGGAAGTTATTCATTAAATATGTGTAAGATTAGGAAACTTAATGCAAGAAGGACGTTCAAAGCAATGTACTTTGAATATGAGACTTCGTTTCCATGGAGTTGATCTCCATTGGAATACTCTGTAATGTCTGTTGACAAGTCTTGGTGACTCTGTGCATAATCGTTACAAGAGGATCAATGCATATAAGTTTAGAATCTAACAGATTTAGGCAAATGGCAGGAATTTGGAATTCTTGCATTTATGGTAAGGACTTAGGATTGTGAAATGAGAATCATTGGAATTATGTTCAATCGATCTATTTCACAGAGTAAAGATCATAGACAAACTTAGTGTGCATATTTGGTGTATGGCATAACTAATGTTTAGACAAACATAGTGTGCATACTTGGTGTATGGCATGACTAGTGTTTAGAAAACATAGTGTAGATGCTTGGAGCATGGGACAACTATTGTTTTTAATTCAAGTATAAAGTTGATAGTTTGAAACAGTATGCAATGAATAATGTGTGATCAATATGGTGATAAATAAAAGGTGTTCTATTTATATTCATAAGTTCTGAGACAATATTGGATTCGATTATTCTTGTGTTTCACTTTGCATGTTTTGACTTCCAGAATAACTAGGTCATTCTTCCTGAATGACTAAGTTATTCAAACCATCCACAGTCGGTCATATGTTGGAAGTAGATATGAATCAAGACTGTCATGGGTTGGCTTGTAGAGGTCTAAGATGTTGGACAAAGTGGTGCTACAACACTCATGAGTGCTTATAAGTTCTGAGTATTGGATCCAACCCGCGCTCATTTGAATCACTTCATGGATTTTATCACGAGTGATCATGAGACGATAATATCTTATATTCTTCAAACCTAGAGATATGAGTTGTTACTATGAGTTGGTTATACATTGATTGCACGAAAACGCATTGCTAACTCGATGTTATAAAACGTGCCTTTGTGTATGATTCAACAAGTAGTAGAACAAGCCATATTAGTCGAAGTTTATCCATACCTTTTACCTTCGGGCTAAGAGCGATATCTGTTGGCCCCTCGATGATTTAATGATGACACTTGTGAGTGCTTGGCCAAGCGAGGACTGATTTGATTTGTTCAATCAGTCAGTCGTCATAAATCGAAAATCGGGAAACAACAAATGGACAGAGAGAATGATAATAATCCATGTCTCAGTCCATATGATATCTAGAATGGAGGAATATATGATCCCTTATCTAATGGACGCGTCATTGATTTGTTCAGAGTTCGACAACAGCTTTAAGAGCTACGATTGCTAGTCGGGTTATGAAGTCGTACTTGCAATAATAGTTTTAGACTTATCCAAGTGGGAGACTGTTGGATTAGATGTCTAAGCCCATAACTATTATTGGTATGTACTCGACCCGAGTGTAGCATGGTCCATTTGGGTTGCATATCATCAGTACAATTTGTTAGGATGGACTTTTGAGAGAAGGTAATTAATGGTTTATTAATATATTATAAATTATAATATATTAATATGAAATCATATGTTTTAATTAGTATTGATAAAGAATTAATTTGGAATTAATTTAGTGATCAAAAGAGACTAATTAAATCTATGGGACTAATTACGATAATTAGTTATATTTATATGTGTTAGGCTTATGATCCATGTTGGACCAAGTTTATGTATGGATACATAAAGAGTTGGGCCACATGAACCATGGATCATAAAACCCATGGGTATGGATTTGGGTTATACCCATGACCCTTGGAATCCACACATATAAATACATGCTCTTAGCCTAAAAAACGCCACATGATTCATTCTTGGAGTTCATGGGTGTTTTTGGGTGGATGGAATTCTCTCTCAAGTTCTACCTTTGTCCATGATGTGTTATGATTTCATTTGAGGCTTCCACACTATTGGGGCTAAGCTCTTTAAGGCCAAATACACCAAGACTTCAAGCTCCATCAAAAGGTATGTTATCCTAACTAGTATCTTATGTGGTTTATGTCAAATGTATGCTAGTTATAGGTTTAATGCCTTGGAAACCATTTGCATGTATAATTAGTGAAAACATAGATCCAAGGTATTTAGGGTTGTATGTGAACCATAGGATGTTGTATTATACCAAAATCCCAACAAGAAACTCCTAGATTCTTTTGAGATTCATTGAACTTTTCAATGGCATGTTTCAATCTCGAGTGTGCCCTTCATGTTTTGTGACTGGGATACTGAGGATCACAAAACAAGGTGTGAAGTAACCATGCAAATTACTTGGTACCCTTAATGTTTTTCACTTAATCGATGTGCTGGTTAACCACACGCGCTCCACCGACCTATGAAAAACCTTAAGTCACCCTTTGCCTACCTTGTTAAGTCCAAGTTAGTGTGCCGGTTAACCACACACGCTCCACCAACGACTTAATCAAAGTGCAAAGTGTAATTTCATGGGTTAGCACCTTATTCACATTTTCCTAAAGTAACTAAGATTGAGAATTTATAAAAACATTTAGTTACTTTATAATAATCATTATACTTTTAATGAGAATTTTAAGTCATTGTCCTACCCGTTCGGCTAACGACCCTCCACCAGTCAAGGAAGCGGTGGGTGAGAGTGGACACCCATTAACCTGCTATTTTATAGGCAACAACCTTATACCCCCCTTATAGACTGTCTTCGTGAATGAGGCCTACTAACGGTAAAACGACTTGATCTTATATATATATATAAATATATATATATATATATATATATATATATATATATATATATATATATATATATATATATTAACTTATAATATTATAAAGTATAAGGGTTGAATTTTAACTTTTAAAATTTAGGGGTTGGAACTAAAGTTTACTAGATGTCTTTACATGTTCCAAAACTTGAGGGCAAGTTTTGTAACTGTACAAAACCTTTCAATTCATAACTTATGAGTTATTAAAATGAAGACTCTTCATTTTTTTTGTAACTTGTGTGTTCTTTTAATGGAATTAATACAAAGTGACTTTTGGTTATCCATAACTTGAGGACAAGTTATGGACTCCATTAAAACACATAAAGATCATGAATTAAGCATTAAACAAGTAATTCCTATGATCTATCAAGAACTCATAAGAACGTGAATCAACATATCAAATTTTCAAGAACATATGAACACATATAATCATGTAATTTTGATATTAGCCATTGAAAATGGATTAGAACAACCATTACACCATCTAAAACAAGTTTTAAAACACCAAAACAGTTTAGGGTAATGTTTCTAGTCCATTTCCAGCAGCAAAACTCGAAAACTGCACTCAGGGGCTCCTACTGGTCGAGTGCAAGAACCTACTCGATGAGTAGGATGAGTTTGGTCATGGAATCGTCGAGTCCCCTCATGGACTCGGCAAGTTCATGCTGCAGAATGGATAAAAAACGAGTTTTTTTCACAATTTTGCATCAAGTATCAAACAAACAAGCCTAGGCTCTAATACCACTAAAGGGTTTTGAGCATTCTAACACTCCTAAGTGTACATGCAACCCTAGAAAACCTTGGATCTATGTTTGTCTAAAATACATGCAAAATACTTTTTCCAAGGTTTATAATCCTATCTAGCATACATGGGGAACATTAATCATAAAAGACGGCTAGGATTACATGCCTTGTAGTTGTTTTGATTCCTTGAAAACCTTGAGAGCCTAGCACACCAAGTGTGATGCCTCAAATGTTTCACACAACAACAAATGCTCTTGGAATAAACTTTGAGAGAAATGTATAACACTTGAAATCGGCCTTGCCCTCTTGTCTCACTAGTGTAGCCGATTTTGGTTGCTCTAAGCATGCTTATATAGTATGTTGCTTTAGGGTTACACCATGTAAACCCTAATGTAACATGGCTCTTCCTTTCCATGACCCATGGGTTTGTAACTCCCATGGAGCATCCTATGGACCTTAGCCCAACTAGATAATCCATGGAGCATCTAGCCTACTATACAAGTATGGATGATTTACACAATCAACCCATATATTTAATTAGTCTCCTTTTGATCACTTAATTAATTCTTGATCAATACTGATTAAATAATATTATTAATATATTAGAGCTTATAATATATTAATAAACCACAAGTGTTATTTCTCTCATTTAGTCTATCCAAGTGCATGATGCCATGCAACCCAAATGGACCATGCCGGGTCGGGTCAAGTACACACCAGAAATAGTTATGGACTTAGACACCTTATCCAACAGTCATCCCATAGGATCTGACCATAGTTGACGTCGTGACCTGTGAAGATACTCCAGATGAGCTCCAATAGCTTGAGACCCATATTATCAGTGCCTCCAGTTCTTCCTGACAGACTGCGGATCACGAAGTGACAGACGAACTGCCAGACCGCATGGAACTGATTTTTCTTGAACTCTCCTATCCCCTTGAGCTTCTTCTGGTATCCCATTTGATAGAGTGAAGTGAAGATGTCTGTCACGCTTGGAGAGATGAACTTTGTAGGGGGGTGAACCAGTAGATTAATTGCATTCAGAAACTTATCTTTGGTCAAGATGACCAGGGAATCATCCATTAAGTTTAGATGGACTTCTTGCAGGTTGTTGAGGGGTCGGTACGCCGATAATGCACATTTGAAGAGTGTTGAAATTGGAACCACATCATTGAAGGAATCAAATGGTCCAAACAGTGGGTGATAAGAGATGAACTTGATCATGAGTCGAATAGATTCATTGTAGGTTGAATGATCTTCAAAGATTGCCCTAAAGTTGCTCAAGGAAATGGATGTCGATTGGTTCCTTGTGGCGGAATCAGAACCAGCAGGTTGAGCGGAACCAAAAGCTTTGGATTGCTTCTTTGAAATGCATGACTTCACCATTTTGAGAAAAAGGTTTGAAGAACTTGCAGAAAAACTTGAGTGCAAGAGGGTGAAGAAGATGAAGATCTTCCAAGAGGGTTCAGAAAGCGTAAAGCTTTCTTGGATGAGAAAAAAGGTTTTTATAGGGGCGGATCTCAAAAGTTTATTGTTTTTACCCTATATGTGGCGGTTAAAGATAAAAATCCTTGAGTTTTTATTTTTTAAGAAAAGATGAATTTCAGCCACAAAAAAAAATGTTTTTACCCTGTAAATGTTTTTTGATTTCCAAAAAAAATGTAGCATTTAATTAAGTGTCAGGCCCATTATCACACGTTTGAGAATCGTGTGGTGAGGGGATTAAGTCCGTTGAATAAAGGTGGAATTTGAACGGATTTGACATCTTGGGGCAAGGAGGATTAGACAGTTTAAGGAAAAAGATTTGTTAAAGATTTCTTTTATTGGGAAACTATTTTATTTGGTTTCAAACCCAAAATAGGTTTAACAAAAGATTATTTGAAAAAGAAGAACTGAAACGGTGATGTGCTACACAAATAATGTTTTTGAGAATGTTTTTTGATTTAATGAAGGATCATTAAATAGCACACAAAGTTCTTTGAAATTTATGAAGTAGTTGAAGGTTCATTCAATGTGAATGCGGATTGATCTATCATTGCGGATTGACACATCATTGCGGAGAGATTTGTCATAGTGGTGGATGGTTCTAAGACTGCGGTAGAAAGAACTGAGATAAACACTTGAACAAGATCAGAAATAACAAACAATAAGGACCGTAGAAATATAGGTATGATATATAGTTGCGGCACACCAGGTATACTGTGGTACACAAAGTATACTGAAACGATGTATGATAGATATATTTTGTTAGGACCGCAACGGGGACCAGAGATGGTCTGCGGTACCTATCAATTAAAAAAGAATTATGGGTCCGGATTCATCATTCCTAACATTTGTAAGAAATTGTTGACTTTTGTAGAGTCAAGCGCTTTTGTGAATACATCAGCAATCTCTTCATGAATGTTAACAAAAATTAGTTCAATGTTACCTTTCAGAATGTGGTCTTTAATGAAATCATACCGTAGTTCAATATGCTTTGTCTTAGAGTGATGAATAGGATTGTGGGATATCACTATCGTACTCTCTGAGTCATAGTAAATCGGTATCCGCAACATCCTGTGTCCGTAGTCTATAAGTTGCGTTTTCATCCACAAGACTTGTGAACAACAGCTGGATCCGGCCACATATTCAGCTTCTGCGGTTTACAATGAGACACAATTTTGTTTCCTTGATGACCAGATGACGAGTCTTCCACCGAGAAATTGATAGCCACCAGAAGTGCGTTTTCTATCCAATCTACATCCAGCATGATCCGCATCTGTGAATGCTTGTAGACTGAAGTCATTCCCTACGGGATACCAGAGGCCTAGAGCCTTGCTGCCCTTTAAATATCTGAGAATTTGCTTAACTGCGGTCATGAGAGATATTTCCGGATCGGCTTGGTATCTTGCGCATACACCTGTTGCAAAGACAATGTCTGGTCGGCTTGCGGTGAGGTACATCAACGAGCCAATCATTCCTCTATAAGTTTAGTGGTCTACTGATTCTCCGGAAGGATCAGCAGAAATCTTATATCCGAAGGCCATAGAGACCTTGGCAGAGGAACAGTTGTCCATTGAGTATTTCTTCAGTAGTTCAGAGGTGTATTTCTCTTGATGGATGAATATCCCTCGAGGGACCTGTTTCACTTGAAGTCCTAGAAAGAAATTAATCTCTCTATTCATGCTTATTTGGAACTTGTTTGTGATGAGCTTTGCAAATTCATCCACCATCCCCTGATCCGTTGATCCGAAGATGATATCATCCACATAGATTTGTACAAGCATAAGTTGATTACCTTTTGCCTTTCTAAATAAAGTGGGGTCAATCACTCCTCTTTTGTAACCAGATGAGACAAGGAATTCTGAGAGAGTCTCATACCACGCTCTAGGTGCTTGCTTTAGAACATAAACTGATTTCTCAAGCTTGTAACAGTGATCTGGGAATTCAAGACATTCGAAGCCTGGAGGTTGTTGAAGATAAACCTCCTCTTTCCATTCACCATTCAGTAAGGCACTCTTTCCATCCATTTGATGAAATTTGATGCTCTTGTGAGCAGCATACGCTAAAAAGATGCGTATGGCCTCCATCCTGGCTACGGGGGCATATGTTTCATCATAATCAACACCTTCAAGTTGACTATACCCCTTAACAAGTAGTCTCGCTTTGTTTCTGACGACTGCACCGGATTCATCCAACATATTCTTGTACACCCATCTGGTACCAACAATAGTGTGACCTTTTGGCTTTGGAACGAGTTGCCAACTTTGTTTCTTTTAAACTCTTCCAGTTCCTCTTGCATCGCAACAATCCAGTCGGGCTCCATTAGTGCTTCTTTGATGGTTTTGGGCTCGACCGAAGACATAAATGCTGTATAGTGACAATGATCAGATAAATCTCTTGAGGATCGAGTTTGAATACCTGCGGACGGGTTGCCGATGATTTGACCCGGTGGATGGTCCTTCGTCCATACATGTAGACGGGGTTGCAGATGCTCAGCAGCTACAGTGGATGGAATGTCTTCAATATCTGAGGACCCTGCGGCAGAAGAAGGCAGTTCCCCTTGGACATGTGAGCAGCCCGCCGAATTGTCTTGAGCAAGTGAGAGAGGTTCCCTCTGGATTGCGGATGGGAGTTCCCCTTGAACCTGAGAAGGTTCCCCCTGGATTGTTGGGAGAGTGATAATCCTTGGATCGGTTTCTGTGTCAATGTTCTCTATATCTTCATCGTCTGAGTCTGAGGAGACATTTGATGGAAGAGTAATTCTGCAGATAGGGACCGGAGCTGCTTCCTCAGGTACTGGAACCTCGATGGTTTTCACTTGATCCGGAGTGGAGCTTTCCCCCTCAACCGGCGAGGTGGAAGTATTGAGTGACACATCATCGGATAGAGTAGGACCAAAAACTTCGGCATGCTACTGTTGAGCTTCCGGAGACACAAGAACTTCGGAGAGTTGAGCAGTCTCTGCGGGGTCGAAAAGATCATCATAGTTTATTTCAACTATGTTTAGGGACCCAAGGAGGCTGGGATATCACTTTCCAGGATTGCTTTGGTTTCACTTAAAGGAGCAGTGTTGCAGACGTAATAGTCATCGAATTTGACGTCGATGCTTTCAACTATTAGTCTCGTGCGTCTGATGAGAACCCTATAGGCTACCTTGTTTGTTGAGTAACCAAGGAAAATGCCTTCATCTGACTTCGGTGCAAATTTGTTAAGATGATCCTTGTTGTTGATCACAAAACATCTACACCCAATGATGTGAAAGAATCTGACATTTGGCTTGCGGTTGTTAGGGACCTCATACGGAGTTTTGTTGAGATGCTTGCAGACAATACTTCGGTTTTGAAAAAAGCATGTTGTGGCCAGTGCTTTGGCCCAAAAAATAGAGAGGAAGGTTCGCGAAGTTAAGCATAGATCTGGCTGCTTCCACCAGAGTTTGGTTTCTTCTCTCTACTACTCCATTCTGCTGCGGGGTGTAAGGAGCTGAGAAATTGTGATTGATGCCTTTTGAAACCAAGAAACTGTTCAGGGGATGATTAGTGAACTCGGTTCCATTATCACTTCGGATACGGCGTACTGGTAATTTGATTTGAAGTTCAATTTCTTTGATAAAATTGATCAGCACCTGCGGAGTTTCTAATTTGAGTCTCAGGAAGAAGACCCAAATGAAACGAGTGTAGTCATCAACTATAACTGGCTACGGTAGATGGACCGCAGAGATCAATATGTAAGAGTTCTAGTGGTTCAGAAATTGAAGAATCAATCAGTATAGGATGGCTTGATTTTGATTGTTTGCCACATTCACAAGCTGAGCAGAGGGTATCATTGTTGAATTTGAGAATGGGAAAACCTCGGCCGAGTTCTCCGGTGACCAGATTGTTGATATACCTGAAGTTAAGATGGGCTAGCTTGCGGTGCCATAGCCAGCTGACTTCGGGTACTGCTTTGGACAAAAAGCACAGTTGCGGTTTCCCAATGATCAGAGAAACGTCCAAAGGATACATGGTCCCTTCGGACTTGGATTTGATCAAATAGGTGCTTCTATCGCTTGTCATTATGTAGCAGTATTCATTATCAAATTCAACCTTGTGGCCTGCTTTACACAGTTGGCCTACACTGATGAGATTGTGTTTAAGACCTTCTACGTAAGCTACCTTTTGAATAGAAAAGTTCCCTGTAGTAAGCACACCGTAACCTCGGATTATTCCATTCGCATTGTTGCCGAATGTGACGTTTCCACCATTGCAAATAGGCCTGAAATCCTGAAGGTACTCTAACCTTCCAGTCATGTGCAAGGAGCAGGCACTATCTATTAACCACTCCTCTTCTTAATCCTCCTTGCACATTGCCGGAAAATTACACGGTTAGTTTGGTGTCACACCCCCGAACTAGACGACGGAAACGTCTGAGGGCTTGCGAGTGACTTCATCTTGTAATATCATCACAATTGTATATAATTGAAACAAGACAACATCATCATCATGCATATCAAATACAACCAGCAATGTTTACATCAAGTACAATATTACATGTTCAAAATATTTAATGTATATTGATAACAAAATATAACAAATTCCACCATTTCATGCTGACCTTTCTTCTTAACGATTCCCTGAGAATACAAGTTATTTTGAAAAACGTCAACATATATAATGTTGGTGAGTTCATAAGCATATTTGAATGAAAAGTTTCGAATTGTTTGTAAACACCAGAGAATCCGATATTTTCTGAAAGTGGTTTGAACGTGATGTATCAAAATCAAGTATTAATGCATGTGTGTCTCCTATATTTGGAATGTATAAAAATGTAATCCAGATAAAACCATGTATTTTTCTGTAGTACGTAAAAGATATTGTTTAACGGTTATTACTCTAGAAAATCTGATATTTTCTGTTTATAAAGTGTTGTGGTCTCAACCCCAAGACCGAATGACAGTATATGTATGTTTTTGTATCCACAAGATTTTATAGGTATTCTATAAAATTATGTTGGAGAGGATTTCTAAGTGAGCCGTTTAAACCATACTTGATTTTTGACGAGTTCGCCTGTCGTGGCGTTCTTAGACGCCGGTTTGATTGACGGTAAGGTTTTTCACCCTAGACTGACCTAGTCTAGTTGTAGCGAACAGCTCAGGTGTGGTGTCACACCCCAAAACCGGAACGGCGGAAACGTTCAGGGGTGGAGGACGTCATGTTCAGTATCACAACAAAGAATAGTAGTAAACAAGCAACAACATCATCCATTGCATTAATAATATATATTTCATACAAGTGTGTTCTGTAAAGTTATAAGGCACCAAAATTGTAAATCAAAATAAGAGATGAGTCTTGAACGAGCTCCATCTTCTCAAAACCTGGCATCGGTACTTGTCTACTGATGACCTGAGAATACAAGTTATTTTGAAAGAGTTTATCAGCTTTAAAGTTGGTGAGTTCATAAGTATTTTAGTGTCATTGTTTGTGTGAAACTGTTTGTAAGTACTTGATGTAAGTTTTAAATGTTTGTAAATGTTTGTAAATGTTTGTAAATGTTTATAAATGTTTGTATCTCCTAGAAAATCATATATTTTCTACTAAACGTATCCTTCTACCAAGGCATCACATGAAATGTATGTTTGCTTCTTGTAAGAGTGTATATTTTCCCAAGTATGACTATCATTAACCAAAAATATAGTTTTACATTATTTGTTATGTGAAAAGATCACAATGTGAATGCAATGGGGAAATAATAAAGTACTGTAGTGTTGTATTATAGTAACTACTTCTGTACTTTCTACCTTAAACCAATTGATATTTAAGGTATGATGTGACCTGGTTGTACCATACTATCGACTAATAACACGACGATGAAAGACGTCGAAAGAAATGACATTTTGCACCCGTAGACTTGCAAGTCCCACTGTAGCGAACAGCAAGGTGTAGGATAGTCAATCCAGTATAGATCTATACACAAATTCACGCTCTCCCTCTAGGAGATTCTGGCTACAAATCGAGGCATGACAGGTGATGCCATGCCCCGAACGACGGTCCACATTTATGTTATTGTATAATTGTATATGTAATGTATGTATTAGCTGTATTGTATGTTCTCTCTGTCTAGTATGTATGTATGTTCTCTTAGTTTCTCGTAATAGTATGTTCTCTTGTATAATGTATAGTATGTACTAGTTGTATTGTATGTTCTCTCTGTCTAGTATGTATGTATGTTCTCTTAGTTTCTCATAACAGTATGCATTGACTCATGTATGAACTGACTCTTTGTATGTTTCATTGTTCTTGTAATAGTATTAGTAACTTCCAAAACTATACCTATTATAGTTTACTAGTAATGTTGTTTGTATGAATGAACATGATTGTATACCCTTGCTACCCAAATGTATTGAACTGAATGAAGGAACTTTTATATCTATATACATATACATAATATATAACTAAGATTCAAACGACCTTCGGACAAACAACCGATACCCTAAGTCCACAACCAAACAAGGAACAGGAAGTAAGGTGAGCTACCAGTCCTAAGTCCTTTCAATCCTATTTATATAACTATATTTATATAGATACACATTTAACAAAATATAAGTTTAAAAGAGTTTAATAAAAGTATTTAGCATGTAAAAGAGTTTGTAAAACGATTTGAAGTAGTTTGTTTGATAACACAGTTTGAAAAGCAAGAAATCCACTTGTTTGGTAGTCATTAATCACATGTGATTGATATAATAACTATAATAATTCAACTTGTATCCCCCCCGCATAAAAGCATTTAAAATCATTTAAAAGGTTGATTACGGGGTATGAACTCACTTGTAGTGAGTGGTTTGGATGAAAGATCTGGATAAGGTGCTAGTTGTCAAGTGAAGACTTGAACACACACACTGATCCTATTTATCATATAAAGACACATATATGTATCTAATTAGTCATTATAACACTAATTAAGCAATTAAAGACACCCTAAAACATGGAAAACACTTTGGTTCAAGTGTTAGAAGACCTTAGGGTTGCATCTAAGGGTTATAGGGCTTTGCTTTTGAGTTTACGGTCCAAAAGTAAACTCTCCATGAGTTTACGGCCTAGGATTTGCGGCTTTAACGGATTTACGGCCGTAAACCCATGGTAACTTCTACCATTTTGATATTCAAGGTCCTTAGTTCAAGTTGGAAGGGTTCTAGACCAAGTTTTAAGCCTTAGGAAGGAGTGGTGGCTCATATGCACCACTAACTAGTGTTTAGACCCAAGGTGTTTACCTTGGCCGTAAACACCACTTGCTCTTGGTTCTTTTGATGTTTAAGGTCTTATACTCTTCTTGGAAGTATTCTAGACTTGGTTCCAAGGCTTTGGAAGAGATTAGGGCTCATAATGCCCCATTTATTAGTGTTTACGGCCCAAGGAGATTGCCTTGGCCGTAAACACCTTATGATCTTGTGTTCTTGATGTTTTGTAGGTGTAAACTAACTGATTCAAGCCTATAACAAGCTAATGCAAGTGTACTTACAATATAGAAGCTTGTATGGGTGCTTAAGGTCCAAGAACACTAGTGTGTGTTCTTGGTGTTCTTGCTGAAATGAAGAACACTTGAAGATCTATCAAAATGGAATGATTTCATGGATGAAATCAAAGGGTTGTACTAGATAAAGGGTTGTAACAACAAATCAAAGGAAGAAATTCTTATATTTTTGGAAGATTATGATGAAGATATTGATGATAGTTGAGAGAGAATGGGAGTTCTTTGACTTGAAAAGAAGGAAATGAGGAAAAATGATGTAAACTCATGCTTAAGGCATGAGTTCACGGCCATGGATGAGTTTACGGCCCAAACTCATAAAGTTTGGCCGTAAACACCTCATAACGGGGTTTAAGCTTGATTTAGGTGAAATGGATTCAAGCAGATACTTCTTAACACCCGATTCTTGAATAAACTTGGCTTAGAACACTCAAATAGACTCTAAACAGTGCTAAATGATAGCAAAAACAAGTCTGACGTTGGGTTGAATTGATTGACTATACAAGATAGAAATTTCGGGTTGTCACATCATTCCCCCGTTAGAGAGAATTTCGTCCCGAAATTAGAGTTTAAGCAAATAAGTAGTTACAATTAACTAAGTATAAAGATGAGGATATTTCAGTTTCAACTGATCCTCGCACTCCCAAGTGAATTTAGGTCCTCACTTGGCGTTCCAGCGAACCTTCACTATCGGGATACGGCTTGTTTCGTTTGCTTGACCTCTCGGTCCATGATCTCTACAGGTTCTTCCCCGAAGTTGAGGCTCTCGTTGATCTCGATCTCGTCGAGTGGGATTACAAGAGTCTCGTCGGATAGGCACTTTTTCAAATTCGAGACTTCGAAAGTAGAATGTACGTTACTGAGTTCACGAGGTAGGTTAAGTTTGTAAGCTACAGGGCCGATTCTAGCGAGAATCTTGAAAGGCCCTACGTATCTTGGATTTAGCTTTCCACGCTTTCCCGAAGCGTATCAAGCCCTTCCAGGATGAGACTTTCAAAAGAACTCGGTCTCCTACCTGGAATTCCAAAGGTTTCCTTCTTTTTTCTGCGTAGCTTTTCTGTCGGTCTCTAGAGGCTTTCAATCGTTCCCGAATCTGAACGATGCTCTCTATTGTTTCTCGAATGATCTCCGGAATTTTGGAGCAATTTCCACTGTATCTAACTCCAAATCATGTGTTGTATAGTTGGGTTATAGTGTATAAAGTTGATGGGAGGTATAGGCAATGACCTTACCTCGTTGCATCAAAATGCAACTGAGCCCTGGATTTGGATGCATCGCAATAGACCACAAAGTCTTCCATTCCTTCTGGGAGGAATAGTATCGGTGCGGTGCATAAGGCTTGCTTCCGCGTTTGGAATGCTTTCTCTTGCTCTCCTTCCCAGTCAAGAGCCACGCCCTTCTGGGTCGAAGTCATATGAGGCTTCGCGAATCGAGAGAAGTCCTGAAAGAACCTACGATAGTAGCCTGCGAGACCTAGAAATTTACGAATTTCTGTAGGTGTCTTCGGATCTGACAGTTCTCAATGGCTTGGATTTTGGAAGTGTCTACATGAATTCCCTCTTCACTAACAACGTGACCCAGGAATTTGACTCTTCGAATCCAAAACTCGTATTAAGAGAACTTCACGTAGAGCTTCTCTGATCGTAATGTTTCCTAGATCTGACGTAGATGCTTACTATGCTCTTCTTTTCTATGAGAGTAGATAAGTATGTCATCTATTAAGACAATGACGAACTGATCCTAGGTAAGGACGACATACCCTATTCCTTAAGTCCATGAATACTGCGGGCGCATTGGTCAATCCGAATGGCAACACTACTACCTCGTAGTGTCCATAACGAGTTCAGAAGGTTGTTTTTGGAACATCCTCCCTTGGCACTCGTAATTGGTGATACCCGGATCTCAGATCTATCTTTGAAAAGTAATTCGCCCCTTGCAGTTGGTCGAACAAATCGTCTATGCGAGGCAGTGGGTAACGATTCTTAACGGTAAGCTTGTTGAGCTCCCCGTAGTTGATTCACATACGAAATGATCCGTCTTTCTCCTTGACGAACAAGACCAGTGCTCTCCGTGGTGAGAAGCTTGGTCTTATAAAGCCCTTGCTGGGCAGTTCGTTAAGTTGACCGGACAGTTCTTGCATCTCTGCAGGTGCTAGACGATAGGACGATTTGGCTACTGGGGTAGCCCCTGGAACTAAGTCGATTCTGAACTCGACTTGACGTTGTGGAGGTAATCCTGGGAGTTCTTTTGGAAAGATGTCGGAAAGGTCCAAAAGAAAGTATGATTATTCATAATGTGGGGAAAAAGGATAGGTACTTCTGTTCTATCTGAATCTCTTGTCTCGATCGGCGGGAAAGGCATTTGTTTGGCTCCTAAGTTTATTCGTATAGCAGTGCGATCACTCGTATTCTTGAGCAGTCTTCGTCCTGAAGTTCATTTTAGAAGTCATATTTGGTTCATCAATCACAGCTTCGCGTATACGAGTCGTATGTAATTAAGATTGAAAAGGGCGTCGAATATATGATTCTTCTCTAAGCTCACATCCAAACAAGGAAAAGAAGTTAAAGCGAAACCATCAATTCTAAACCTGTAGAACCTTGATTATATACCACCCTTGCGTATACATTGCTCAGCGATAGATTAACCGTATGGGTCTTCAGATGGAACTTGACGTACTGCACGAGTGATATTCCAGGGAGGTTTCTTCGGGAAGGATACGAAACATAAGATACTCTTCGCATGAGTATCTCGGAGTTCTGGAATGACGGATTCGCTAGAAAGGCAATTACAGGGAAAAGAATTTTCGCACGAGACTGGCACTGTGAGGATCGAATTGACTCATGTTACATGATAATGTCGGACTACTCGGAATAAAAGGCGTTATACTAGATCATAAAGGTGTTACAAAACATAATGGTGCAACTTGACAGAGTTTCAGTACTTTAGTTTTATCTTTACAAGACTGTTGCTGCGAACAAGGTATACTACAAAAGCAAGTACACGCAACACGAGAGTCCCTTGACTGACGGGATCTCGCAAAAGATATGACTCGAGTTGCACTAGTTTTTAACAGTTTATAAGTATCTTATAACGAAACGCCCTAGAATTTCAACGTGGGTCCGGAGTAGTCTCTCCTTCAGCAGTGATCCTTAGTATCTTCTCGTCTGCACAAGAGTTCTTTGTTATTGGACAATCCTTCTTAAGATGTCTTATCTCACCGCATAAATGGCAAATCTGGATTGCACCAACATCGGTGGTGGAAGTGAAGTGTCGGGTCGGAGTTATGTGGACACGAGCGCTTGTGTTGTTCTTCTCTTTTGGACAATTTCTTTTATAGTGTCCGTTTTCGCCACAACCATAGCAAGCCGGGCTGACCCCGATGCTAGTGGCTTGGAAGACGGTTCGTGCCGGCGCCCTACAAACATGAGTAGGATGGCCCATTCGATTGTAATTCAAGCATTGCAAATCACTGAAAACTCCGTTATGATGAAAAGTACACTTTTCACACTTCGGGAGTGTTCCCTTATATGGTCTGATAGGTGTTGGAGTTGCTATTGCGTGGCAAGTTTTCGAGATCGCTTACGCTCCTTTTGGGCTTGACGCCTTCGTTTCTTACCCTCAGATTTGTGGCTTTGGGTGTTTGTAACAGTTATCATTTGTTGATTTCCTGTATGGTTACAACAATTTGAACTGTCAACACCTTTTACAGCCTTGATTGTGTTACCAGTGTTGAGGTGCACAAGGACAGCTGCAACGGCAGCTGTTACCGCTGCTTGGAAGGTGGCAGCGTCTATATGAAGGATCGGGGTTTTGTCGTTCGGCTGGCTATTTCTAGATGACGAGATAATTCTATTATATGACAAGAAAAGGAGTTTCGTGAGTAATTATGGTCGGTCCTAGATGTATTCTACTCATTCATGTAAAGATAAAGTTTTCGTTTTGTTAAACTGTTCTCGATGGTTTGACCTACATCCCTATGATGCAGTACTGGTAAAGAGTTGAAGTAAGTTCGTAGAATGGTCACTAGACGATTGTTATTTTGAACTAGGCTATCATTGGTTGGTGGATAACATGATCCAACCTTCGACAAGAATTTGAAAGTGATCCTTGAGCTAAATTACCACAGCTCAATAATTTGACGAAAGTGAGGTTTAGATAGAACTCTAACGATAGTAGAATGAAAGTATTTGAACAAGGATTGGCACAGAAATTAGCCGACTGCCAATATCATTGATATTTAAGATGTAATAAGTTTGGACAAAATGACCTTGGAGTAGGTCTTACATCATATCCGTAGTAGAAAAGTTTTAACAGCATAAAGGCCTAACTTAGAAAGTGATTACAGTACCGGGATGGTTACATAGAAAAGTGCTACTTGGAGCCTAGGTAGGAAGATTATTTTTTAAACCATGGAAAGAAAGGTAGAATATCTCCTACTGGTGACGGTTATCCCTCGGCCGATCCCTTAGTTCAGCCAGCTGATGCTCCACATCCAGCAGGTGCCTTTCGTACACCCTTTGGCGTACTCTGGACACTATGACTTCTGCCCGAGTTTCAGCTAGCTCTTGCTGCAGGGCCTCGTGGTCTCCCATAGATCTCTCACAAGCATCTTCCAGATGAATGGTGCGGATGGTATGCATTCTCGCATTCGCGTCAACTTCCGTGACTCGATGGAGAGCTGGCCTGCCCTGAATTTCGTTTCGGGCAACTCTGCGGACCAGGATTGGCAAGACTCTGTCTGCTGAGCCTCCTTCGCTCAGGTCATAAAAGCTTCGGTTTCCTTTGAATGGCATGGGCTGATCCTGCTCTTGGCTCCATATTTCCAAACTTTCCACCCAAGGAGGCGTCGGGCCTTGAAAAGCCGGACGAGGGTTAGGATTTGGGACCGGAGCCACCGGGGGTAGGTTATTGACCTCAGACTCGGAGCCCGAACCATCAGAAAAACCTTCAACCTGGTGATCATCCATAGGGATTGGGTGATCATCTTTTCGCTCTGCTTCAAACCCTCCTCCATTACCTTGGTTAGGGAAGTACGGATCGCCGTGGGGATGGAATCCAGCCATGTTATCTACGCGAGCAAAGGGGTATAAGAAATAACTAAATAGACATACTAATTAGAAAATTATAAGATGGTCTTTATCAGTTACTTCAACACTTGCGTAGTGCATACCAGTCATATGTAACCAAGACAGGATAGACCTTCGAATAAGTGACCCTAACTCTAAGCCCACAACCAAACAAGGAACAAGAAGTAAAGCAAAGATCACAGATTCTAAGTCTATGACATCCTAGTTACATATAACCTTAGCGTATCCAGTCTGCAACTATTCACATACTAATAAAGACCTTTTTAGTTTGCACATAAGTAATTATAGTATCACAAAATACTCCTATAGTATTTTAAGTTTATGTTCTGTGCTAATGTTTTCATTGTAGTATTGTTTGTATGTTTTTAGACTTGTTGCAACCTGTGTCATCCCCATTTTCACAGCCAGAAAAGACCTATTTTGTTTATGCTTTGTTTAAAAATCAGAGTAACATTTTAAATAAAAGTGTTGCGAAATTTGTTCCCAAAATAAAATATGATAAAGATTTATCAAAGCATTTCCGTAGAAATGTATTTCATTAAAAACCTCGGGATGTCATGTTCGATACAGATCAAAAGCATAAACAGTACAATATAAGCCTTACTACATTTATTCATATCTACAGGCCTATATCCGTAATCTCTCATCCCAAACATCATATCTATGCTCGTGCACTACTACCTGTAATACAAGAAACCGAGAGAGTCAGGCTTGGGAGCCTGGTGAGCACATAGGGTTTTCAACCCACAATAAATAAGTTTATTAATTTCATCAACTAATAATAACCTGATTACCCGTTCCCGTTATCCTCACTTTACGTCCCTAAACACCTATCATAAGGGAATTAGCCTAAGGATCATCATCAGGATGGACACTACTGCTAAGGGGGTTCCTCAGCAATAAATGTCCTAAAGGCAACCATGAGGGGGATGGAGTACACCGGTGAACACATCGTTCACAAACACCTACAGGTTGCGAGCCTGCTAGCGTTCCACTGGACTGTCTAGAAGAGTCTATGGTTGTCATCCATACTCCGCTAGATGACAGAATCAACAACAACATCGAGGCCTCTCATCATTTTATCACACATCGTCTATTACATCTACCCATGTTTTACCCCAACATTTTGTAGATATAAAATACATATATAGTTTAAATCATTTAAAACATGTATAAAAATCTTTCATCAGCATAGACAGCAAGTATTCAGACAATATGCACACATAGCACGTAATTTATATTAAATACTTCATATCTATGTGTAAGATGAAAGTGACTATGCACTCACCTGAAAAGATGGTGACTCTGCACTCGGACAACGCTTCGTTACTCTTAAAACAATTTTCCTCGACAAAACAACGGGTTTTTATTAAAAATCGGGCTTCGCTAGAGCAGCGTTTCCGAGCCGAAAGCTTTTCTTCTCGGAGTCGTCGGGCGCTCCGGGGATTCCTTCTCGTGCTAGGGAGGTTCTCTAGACTTGGGAGGGGTTTAGGGAGGCTAGAGAGAAGTTATATAGAGAAAGAAAGGCTTATGGTGTGAAGAAAATATGAAGAGTTCACCCTTTATTTAAAGGGATTTTATAGTAAAGTAGCCCCTAAGTTTCGTCTGTATCTTCCGCGTACGAGCTCCGGTTTCTACGTTCTTTATATCCACGCGTTGGTATTTACGAGTACTACAACTTTCATTTAGACCCCGTCGGCTAATTCTCCTTCTATCTCAGATTTACAAAAACTGTATCGTATTTATCGCACACGAAGAGTAGCGACTAAGCTTCGTCCATATCTTTCGCATACGAGCTCCGCTTCCGACGTTATTTATATCAACGCGTTGGTATTTACGAGTACTATAACGTTCATTTAGACCCCGTTGGCTAATTCTCATTCTATCTCGAGTTTACAAAACTGTATCGAATTCGCCGCGCTCGAAAAGTAGAGACTAAGCTTCGTCCATAACATTCGCATACGAGCTCCGTTTTTGATGTTATTTATATCTACGCGTTGGTAAAAATAAAATCTACAACTTTTCTTTTTACTCCGTCGGCAAATTCTCGACCGATCTTAAATTTAACAGTAGGAGGTGATTACACTGTTAAATGTCCGCGTAAAATTCATAACTTTTACATACGGACTCCGTTTTCGTCTGTCTTTTTGTCGTTGAGTTCCTATTAATGAGATCTTCAACTCTCATTTAGGTCGCGTAAGCCAAAAAGCGCTCGAACTAAAATTTGAGTTTCGGGCCGTGCACTGCTATGCCAAATCTTAGAAAAATCATAACTTCCTCATACGAAGTCAGATTTGGGCGTTCTTTATATCCTCGGAATCCTTGTTTCGACCACCACCACTTTATGTAAAGATATCTGGTTTATCTCACACTTTTATTTTGACGCTTATTTTTATTCGTTATTAATTATACCTTTATAATTAAGCATAAAGCACATAAATTCACATAATTCACATAATACTCAAATAATTCATTTTTATTACTTCAAAAAGAGTTACAATAGTTGACCTAGACTATTACATCATCTATTAATGCTTAGCCCCGAAACTCGGGCGTTACAATTCTCTCCCCCTTAGGATGATTCCGTCTCGGAATCATGTATTAGCAAACAGATGTGGATAGCGACTCATCATGTCACTCTCTGTTTCCCAAGTGAGATTCTGCCCATTCGAATGTTTCCATCGGACTAGCACTAAGTCGACCATCTTGCGTCGTAACTTCTTAGTCTTACGGTCAGTGATTGCATCAGACTCTTCGATTAGCCTCTTATTTTCATCCATCCTTAACTCTGAGATTGGAATTATGTCGGGAACATCTCCCGTGAACTTCCTCAAATAACACACATGAAAGGTGTTATGAATACCATCTAGTTCTTCGGGTAATTCGAGCTTGTAAGCTTGGTTCCCAACCCTCTAAAGAACTTTGAACGGTCCAATAAACCTTGGACTCAGCTTCCCTCGTTTTCCGAATCTTATAAGTCCCTTCCACGGTGAGACTTTAAGCAAAACAGAATCTCCAACTTCAAAAGTCATCAGTCGTATTTTCATGTCAGCATAGCTCTTCTGACGATCCTGAGCTCCTAACATCCTTTCCCTGATCACCTTTAACTTTTCAGCAGTCTCATGGACTATCTCGGGGCCCATAAACTTCTTCTCTACGGTCTCAAGCCAACAAGATGGCGTACGACACTTCTTTCCATACAAAGCTTGATAGGGTGCCATCTTGATGCTCGAGTGGAAACTGTTGTTGTAGGAAAACTCTACCAAAGGTAAGTGCTCATCCAAGTTACCTTGGAATTCTAGGGTACATGCTCTTAGCATATCTTCGAGTGTTTGTATCGTTCTTTCGCTCTGACCATCAGTCTGCGGATGGTAAGCTGTACTCAAACACAACTTCGTACCCAATTCCTCTTGTAGACTTCTCCAAAATCGTGACGTGAAATGACTATCACGATCCGATACAATCGTTAGAGGAACACCATCAAGTCTTACTATCTCCTTCACATAAGCATTTGCGAGCTTATCCATAGACCACCTTTCGTTGGCTGCTATGAAGTGTGCACTCTTAGTGAAACGATCCACGACCACCCAAATCATGTCGTGACCGTTCTTCGTCCTGGGCAGTTTAGTCACAAAATCCACGGTGATGTCTTCCCATTTACCCATGGGTACAGGTAAGGGTTCTAAACTCCTATACGGTTTTTGATGTTGTACCTTAACTCTTGCACAAGTTACACACTCGACCACATACTTTGCAACATTGAGCTTCATCGTCGGCCACCAGTAGTAGGGTTTTAGGTCCCTATACATTTTAGTGCTACCGGGATGAATCGAGTACATGGTCTTGTGAGCTTCTTCCATCATAAGATCTCATATCCCTCCCGTCTTAGGTACCCAAATTCTACCTTCAGTCCTTGACTGTTTGTACCGAACACCAACGATTTACCCAAACGTTCTTCTTTTCGGTCATTCTTCTCTGTAGCTTCTTCTTGAGCTTTCTTTATACTTCCCACAATGGTCTAGACAACTTCTATTCTCAACTCTCTTGGCCTTTTTTCTCTCAAGGTTGACTTTTCGACTAAGAGCATCAGCGACAACATTTGCTTTACCGGGGTGGTAAAGTATCTCACAGTCGTAGTCCTTGAGTAACTCTAGCCAGCCTCGTTGCCTCATGTTCAACTCCTTCTTATTAAAGAGATACTGGAGACTCTTATGATAAGTGAAAAGTTTGCACTTCGTTCCATAGAGGTAATGCCTCCATATCTTTAGAGCAAAAACTACCGCTGCCAACTCCAAATCGTGAGTGGGGTAGTTCTTTTCGTGCTCCTTTAATTGTCGAGATGCGTATGCTATCACCTTTTCTCTTTGGGTCAGAACACAACCCAACCCGACTCCAGATGCGTCACTATAGACCGTGAAGTCTTCAACTCCATCGGGTAGAGAAAGAATCGGTGCTTCACATAACTTCTTCTTTAGCTTCTCGAATGCTTCTTCGTGCTTCTCGCTTAATGTATAAATAGCTCCTTTGTGGGCAAAGCTGTCAATGGAGCAGCTATCAAAGAAAAGCCTTGGATAAACCTTCGGTAATATCCAGCTAATCCAAGAAAGATTCGAATCTCTGTGGGACTCTTTGGACGTTCCCACTTCATCACAGCTTCGATTTTTGCTGGGTCAACCATTATTCCCTCCTGGTTAACCACATGACCCAAGAATTGTACTTCTCGGATCCAAAAATCGCACTTAGAGAACTTTGCATACAACTTCTCCTTCTTCAAGACTTCCAACACTTCTCGTATATGCTTGCCATGCTCTTCTTGGCTTTTCGAGTAGATCAGAATGTCGTCGATGAACAGTATCACAGATTTATCGAGGAATGGTTTACAAACCGTGTTCATCAAATCCATGAATGCTGCTGGAGCATTGGTTATTCCAAACGACATAAGCAAGAACTCGTAGTGTCCATATCTTGTTCTAAATGCAGTCTTCTCGATATCCTACTCTCTCACGTTCAGCTGATGATATCCTGACCTAAGATCGATCTTTGAGAAATAGCTCGAACCTTGGAGCTGGTCGAATAGGTCATCAATCCTCGGCAATGGGTATTTGTTCTTCACCGTTGCCTTGTTCAGCTCTCTATAATCTATGCACATCCTCATGCCTCCGTCTTTCTTCTTCACGAATAGCACCGCAGCTCCCCAAGGTGATGAACTAGGTCAAATGAAACCGTTGTCCAACAACTCCTGAAGTGGCGTCATGAGCTCCTTCATCTCCGTCGGTGCTAATCGGTATGGTGCTTTCGCTATCAGTGTTGTTCCTGGTAACAAGTCTATTCTGAACTCTACTTGTCTATCAGGTGGTAATCCGGGAAGATCTTCGGGAAAGACTTCCGGATAATCACACACAACCGGTATATTCTGCACCTCCTTCTTTTCCTTCTTAGCATCGATCACAAATGCCAAATATGATGCGAATCCTTTGGACAAACATTTCCTGGCTTTCATCAGGGAGATGAATCCAGAATTTACTCTATGTTTGTCCCCGTACACCATAAATGACTCTTTTCCAGGTGGGTTCACCCTTACTATCTTCTTTCGGCATTATATCTCGGCGTCGTTAGCGCTAAGCCAATCCATTCCCAAAACGATATCAAAACCGTTCAACTCTATGGGCAACAGCTCTTCGTGGAATTCGTTTCCATTTAGGTCGATGACGATGTTCCTAATACGATCACTAACAGGTACGAATTTGCCACTGGAAACTTCTAGAATCAGGGCATTATCAACTTTTTCTACGGGCAATGCTAGTTTCCCAGCAAACTTATGTGACACAAAGGAGTAGTTTGCTTCGGAATCAAACAGTATATTGGCAGACAAACCATTTACAAGGAAGGTACCTGAAGCGACATCGGTTGCCTCCTTTGCAGCTTCGAGCGTCATCTGGAAGGCTCTTGCCTTCGGCTTCGGTGGAATGTTGGGTCTTCCTGCCTCCTTCTTCTTCGGGCAGCCCCTCGAAATGTGCCCTTCCTCGTTACACTCATAACAGACCTTCGTAGTGAACGTGCACTCGTTGGCATAGTGCACGGGCTTTCCACACTTGAAACAGGTGACCGCCTCCGTCACATTTTCATTGGTGCTTCTTCTTGCATTTGTCGCACCATTTTGCTTCGGCTCCTCCTCCTTTCGAACTAGACTTCGAGAATTTACTCTTCTTGCTGGACCTCTAGGATCCATCAAATTTCCTTTTCTCACCAACCTCAGCTCTCTCCAGACCCTTATCCCTTATCTGGGTCTGTCACAACTAGGAATTCTGATACATTGTAGACACTTAACAAAGAATGACCTTGTACCTAAAACTAGAAAACATGTATGGTTTTATTCAATGAAAACAAAATTCCATCAAATACCCTATACAAACTTTCAAATAGTCAACAAAAGTTGGAAACCCTAAAAATCCCGGTTCAAGTCCATTTTGGACTAGGATTTTCTTATTGGGCCTAATGGACGAATAAGCTTCCAATTTGACTATTTCGGGCTTAGAACTCTAATATGGGCTCTAATTGAACCCACTTTCATTTATTTTAACTTTTTGGGCCATAATGGACCTAGAATGAAATAAAACATTCTTATTGGACCATAACAAACTTAATTAGCTCTAAAGGGCCATAAAACTCATACCTTGATTGTTTTGGGCCGTGAACCATCTCCAAAGACCAATTGGGCCGAAAATTATCAAATTGGGCTCATAATATGGATTTAAGCACAAAAAGGCCCAAATTCTTTTCTTTCTTCTCCCTCTCTCGGCCCAACTACAAAAAAAGAGGGAAAAGAGTTGACTTATTGATGCCACCTCACAATTGTACATGGGGGATCCATGCACTCTTCTCATGTTCCCATGCATGTCAACTCAACTCACTCTCTTCTCTCTCTCCTTTCTATCCTCCGCCGAAGACACCCAACACACACACACATTTCATCCATCTTTTGCAAACAAAACTCTCTCTAGAAAAGTTATTTCTTCTTCACAAATTTTCGAAGATCTAAGGAGGATGAAGGAGATTTCCACCAAAAACTCACTCCTTCCTTGATAAGTCCTTACACATCTAAGTTGTATAACTTCATCCTTGTGTTAAGATCATTCATTCTAAGCATTTTTGTGATCATACTCTTAGAAAACCTCCATAATTTCGAAAGCAACCCAAGAAAGCTTCCTAGGGCCGAGAATAGCATCAAACTTCTTCCATTTCTTCAAAACCGAGATCCACAAGAAAAGGTGAGTTCATACCCCTCTCTTTTCGGTTTTCACAAGTTTTATGGGGGAGAATACAAGTTAAATGTGTAGATGTATGTGTATGTGTATGCTATGTATGATTTCATGCATGTATGTGTGATTATATGTGTTTATGTGGAAAATATGTAACAAAAAGGGAAGAAATCACGAAATCTATGGCACAAGAAGGAAAACAAACATGAACTAAGATATATTACACTAAACAAGTCAAGAAAAATACCCTCTAAGATTAAAATAAACATATTGCAACATAAAACCCATTTTTTTGGCTTAAATTGTCAAATAAACAAAAGTTGGGTTAAAATTGCCATTCACTGTTTTTCTTAAGGATAAAAAGGGTCAAAACAGTTAAAATAAAAGTTTTTATGAATATTATACTCTTCAAAGGACTAGAAATGTAAATTGTAGCTTAATGGGCCAATTTTTGGGCTTTTCGGCCTATTGAGCCCAAAATTGCGAAAACCCAAATTTTTAAGGGATTGAATGATAAACTTCACAAAACAGGAGGTAAAAAGGGTAAACAAAACCAATTCAAGGGTTAAAATGATTTATTTTCCAAACAAGGATCAAAAATGTAAACTTTTTGGATTTTGGGCCAAAATTGTAAAAGTTACGAAAAGTTTGGGTTTTAACTGAAAAATTCCTTACTGGAAGGGCTGAAACTGCCAAAGAGAAATTTTTGAACTAAAAACATCACTTAAACAAGTCTATGGCTCAAAAATGCCAAGAAAATGGTTTAAGGGCCTAAAATGTTTTTTTTTTCAAAATAAGGGACTAAAATTGTTATTTTTATTAAAGAAGGGCTGAAAAGGTCAAACCAACATTTTGAAGCAATTATTTTGTTTTTAAGATATTTGAGTCAAAAATACCAAACTACAACTTAAGAAAATAGAAAGATGAATATACGTATAATTCCAAATATCGTTATAAACAATCGACCGGCCTCGTGCCGATACGAAGATAACAATCGTTCAATCAAACTTTCCAACAATTATACTATACCTAAAACTAGTAAATATCCAAATAGTTGGGCTTGAAAGATCCTAATCATGCTTATTGGACCTTCGTGGCCCATTGAAATGACTTTTGGGCCTAACACTAATAATAAATGTTTATTGGGCCTCCGGTGACCCAATTACATGTTTAAGGGACCCTCAATGGCATATATATGCTATTGGGCCTTGGTGGCCCATTAGCATTGCTAGTAAGGTCCAAATTTAATCAAATATGAAATGGGCCAATGTGTCCTTCGTATAACCAACAGCCTTAAATAACACGCGTAATTAGCAGGACCTTGTATTCCTCTTCTCCGTGTCTGTTAGGCTTATTTGAAATCAAAGTAAACAAACCCAGGTCGTTAATCAACAGTAATCAATTTTGTTTGGATTAAGTGAGTAATAACGGGCGACACCTCTAAGGGTCGTTTGTAGTCTGTAGTTATAATCAAAGTCTCCTGGAAGGAGAGCGAGAGTTTGTGTATAGATCTATACGGGGGTGACTCCCCCACACCTCAGATGTTCGCTACAGTTAGACTCGGCCAGTCTAGGGTGACAAAATCTTAAGATCAATCCCGGCGTACGTTAGGTTGCCAAGACAGACAAACTAGTCATTATTATGCATGGTTATAACGACTCACATAATTAATTAAATCCAATACCATCCGAGTAATCAAGGAAGAGTAATCAAAATCATTCGTTGTGGCGGTATAGCAATTTGAAAAACAATTATATTTTATGTTATCGGAAAACATCGGGTTTTTCGATAAAATCAACACCACTCGCTTGTATTTTTCTATAACTATAATACAAAACTTCCTTTTATACACGTTTTGAAATCATTCATGCATCAACTTATGGATCTTCACACTTTGGTAAACAATTGTCTTTTCAGAAAATATCGGATTTTCTGGGTTTTATAAACTACACAAATCATTTTTATCACAACCCTACTTATGAACTCACCAACATTTCATATGTTGACCGTTTTTCAAAATAACTTGTATTCTCAGGTAACAGGTAAGCTGAAGGGTAATATCAAGTATATTAGGATGTTATGTTTTGAAAACTCTCAAACAATTTATGTTATGGATGTGTAATATTTAAAACAATGTACTGGATGTGAACAATATCGGTTGTAATGTATTGATGCATGGTGATGTTTATGTTGTGATTCATGTATATTCATTATGATGATATTCAATTTAAGTCACGCTAGCCCTCAGACGTTTCCGCCTTCTGGTTGCGGGGGTGTGACGGGTTGGTATCAGAGCTCTGTTTACGGTGAACTGGCATGTCTAACCACACATTGATATGCAACTATAAACCAAAGAGGGACTAAAACAACTCTGAACAAAACAAAATAAAACACAACGATAAAAACATCTTTACTTGTGCGATATAGGAAAAATAACATAATACCAAATCAAATAAGATAATACTGACATCTCGGTTAAGTCGGGACTGTTCATGGTTGTATTAAGGGGTGAATGTAACCTGATCAACTACATTTTCTCCGAAGTACAACTAATACATGCCCCGGTAAAAACCTCGATGGACGGTAAACCTAAAAACATACCCCTTGTTACCAAGAAAAGAACATCAACTCAAATTACATAATAACTAAAACATCTTAGGAATAATATTAGTACATTTATATACTCTCACAGACTGTATGGCCGGCTTCTATCACCCTGGAGATCCGTATTTCCCTAATCAGGGAAATAACGGATGGCTGGAGGAGGAACCTGAAGAAGACCCTGAGGAAGGGTCTGAAGAGGAACCTGTGGCGGAAGTCGAGGGCGGACCTGCCGAGCCCGTGGAGGTCCTGGAAGAAGAAGATGCTGAAGAGGATTTCGAGGAGGAACTTAGCGATGATGGTGATTCGGACACGGAGTCTGAAGTCATCAACCCCCCTTACCAGACTAGGGTGCCCGCTCACCGGATGGGCCCGACTGGCCCTACACCCCCCTAGGGTATCGATCTTTGGAGGTGGAGCAGACAGCAGGGACAGCGACCTCCGTTTGACATGATACGCGAGTTCTACGACTTGAGGGAGGGAGGACCAGCTGATCGCGCGCTTCCGTTCATGGTGAGACGATTGCGGAACACTGGCGACCTAGCTCAGAGCACCGTCGATCAGATGCACCAGATACGGGCTAGAGTTGAGCGTGCAGAACAGGAGACGCGAGAGGTTATCCGAGAGATCCACATGAGGCATGTGAGATGGTTGACTCGCCTCCGAGACGCGAAACAGCAGGTGGCTCGCGTTCAGGGAGCGTCCACTTCTTCAGCACCACCCCCTGGCACATCCCACCATGACTAGGGCTAGTCATATCTATCTTTAGTATTATGCTTATATGATCTATGCTATGTACCAGCGACCCTATGTTTAAGCGATTACAATGCTCATAGATTCGTTACGCTGCCGCACTTGCACCACTTATGTATGCTCTTTCGAGCAAATTTTCATGTAACAAAGTGCGGATAATATTAATGGAAAATTTTATGTGTTCTATTGTGATGTTGTGATCTGCTATGTGTTATGTATCCATGATTGTATGCTAATTTGTGAAACTACTTAAGTTCATGTAATACACCTAGTTTATAGGACCACAATCTCACAAAAATCATAGGCACTCAACATCTTTCCATTCCATGACAGAAAGATGCCCCAACGACCAACCCGTGGAAACCCTGGACCAACCACACCCGAAGTCAACTCAGCTGCATTCCAAGCAGCTGTATTTGCTGCGGTTACTGTGGCCATGGCGCAAATCCACCAAGGGAACAATGGTGGAGTCAATGGACAAGGGGCTGGAAGTTCGAACAACGGAATAAATCAAGGACCTACCAAGACATGCTCCTACAAGGACTTCACCAACGCCAAGCCACGAACCTTTAATGGCACGGGTGGAATGATAACCCTAAAGAGATGGATGGAAAAGGTGGAATCAATATTTGAGATATGTGAATGCCCCGAAGAAGTGAAAGTGAAGTTCGCCACATGCACATTTGTTGACCAGGCTCTCACCTGGTGGAATGGACATGTAGAGGCCCTAACTCTCCCCGTAGCCAACGCTATGCCGTGGGCGGAGCTGAAAGAAATGTTGATGGCCGAGTACTGCCCACGAGGCGAAATTCAGAAAAAGGAGCAAGATCTGTGGAATCTCACCGTCCGAAATTCTGATATAGATGCATACATATCAAGGTTTAGCGAACTGTCACTGTTGTGCCCTGGCATGATCACTTCAGAGGGAAAGAAAATCGAAGGATTCATCTGGGGATTAACCTCCCCAATTCAAGGAAATGTAATAGCTGCAAATCCTGAAACCTTCGACAGTGCCAAGAGGTTGGCCAAGAAATTATACGACCACAACAACAAGAAGGGCGAGAAGCCAGCGGAAACTGAAGGCAAGAAGGAGAGTGACAACAAGAAGGGAAAGAACAACAAGAGAAAAGGGCGACAAGGCTCAGAGTCGTCAAATAAACAACAAACAGTGCCAGTCAATGCTGCAACCACCCAAGTACCCTCCACACCACATGCTCCAGCCTCAGCTAATCCAAGTGCCCCTAGGCAGTATTCCGGGAATCTCCCAAAGTGCAACAAGTGCAGTCTTCATCATAATGGCGAATGCAGAGAGATGTATTGTACCAGTTGCAATCGGAAGGGTCACACGGCAAGGTATTGCAGGACCTATCCTCCCCAAAACCAGCAACAGGGAAACAACAACAACCGCAACAACAACAACAACACCAACAATAGCGGCAATAATACAGGATCAAGCCCCACCTGCTATGGATGTGGAAAGACTGGGCATATCTGTCGAAACTGCCCCAACATCAACAACCTTGGGAACGGAGGAATAGGAAGAGTGCTAACTATGGGCCAGAGAGAAGCGGTTCAGGATCCCGCTGTTGTTACCGGTACGTTTCTCCTAAACCACACTTATGCATGCATCCTATTTGATACCGGGGCAGAACGAAGTTTTGTGAGTAATAAATTCAAACACTTGTTAAAACAACAACCCCAGAAGCTTAATGAAACCTTTACGGTGGAAATGGCTAATGGGAAAACAGAATCCACTGGGGAAATCTACATCGGATGTACCCTGACCTTAAATCATCACGTCTTTCAAATAAACTTAATGCCTATTTCCATTAGGAGTTTTGATGTGATTATCGGCATGGACTGGTTAAGCCCCCACAATGCTGAAATTATGTGTCACGAGAAGGCCGTTCGCCTTCACCTCCAAAATCACGAAACCCTAATTATATATGGAGACAAACCCAGCACGAACCTTCTGTTGGATTAATTTCTAAGTCCATAACTATATTTGGTATGTAGTTGACCCGACCCGGCATGGTCCATTTGGGTTGCACTTCACCGGCACAATTTATATGGATAGTCTTTTGAGAATAGTATATTTATGATTTATATTAATATATTATAAGTTCTAATATATTAATATGGAATCATATTATTTAATTAGTATTGATCAAGAATTCATTTAGAATTAATTAAGTGATCAAAAAAACTAATTAAATATGGACTCTTATATATATGGAATGGGCCAAGTTCATTTAGGTTGGGCTAAGCTTTCATGGATGGTCCATGGAGCTTTTAACCCATGGATCCTATGTAAATGAAAGGTCATGGGTATTAGGGTTTACATGGACGTAACCCTAATCCTCCATAATATATAAAGGGGTCCTTGGCTCACAAAATTGGCACAAGTGTGTGAAAATAGGAGTGGGCCGATTTTAGTGTGCATACATATTCTCTCAAGTTCTTCCAAGGTGTTTTGGTGATTTGTGATTCCATTTGAGGCTTCCACACTATTGGGGCTAAGCTCTTAAAGCTTGAAGACATCAAGCTACATCAAAAGGTATGTCATCTAACTAGAACTTTGTAGTATAGGTGCTTCATAATATGCTAGTTAGGATGAAACCTTGGAATAGTTAATATTTGTATGTATACTAGAGAAAACATAGATCCAAGGTTTATAGGGTTGCATGTACACCATAGGAGTGTTAGAATGCTCAAAACCCAACAGTGGTATCAGAGCTATGGGTTGTTTTCTGTTATATTGATGCAAATGTTTTATTTTCAAGTTGAAAAAAAGGAAAAAAAAATGACGTTTGTCAAATTTTAAGATAATTACTTGTTGTGTGAAAAACTAATTATTTGTAAAATTTGAATCATTTGCTATATGAGTTGAATTAGGTCAAATTTAGTAAAAGATAAAATGATATGATTATTTTATTAGTTTTAAAAGTTTGATCTAAATGTTTTAAGGAGTTACAAACTTTGTCATAAAATTTTGGAGCTCAAAAGTTTTTTTAAAATTTGTGATCTTAAGTGTTTTGAAACCTCCATAAGTTATGGATATGAAAGTTTTTTTTAAAAAAAAAAAATTGATTTAAAGTTTTTATGGAGTTACAAAATTTGGAGTTAATGTTTTAAAGAATTCCATAACTTGTTCTTAAGTTATGGAACATGAAAAGTTTCATCATAAAACAAGTATTTAACTCCATAAGTTATGGAATCCAAAGGTTTTCAAGAATTACAAAACTTGCCCTCAAGTTTTGGAATTTGAGAAAAGTTTTTTATGAAAAAAAGAATTGAATTCTAAAACTCTTGGGTTCATAACTTAAACAATTAATTAAATGGTTTTAATTTTGAGTTTAATAATTGGAATTATGATGTTTTGTTGAATAGTTCAAATTAACTCTTATGGACTTTATTAATAGTTAATTAAAGCGTTTAATTAAAAGAGTATTATTAATCCATAAATATATGGTTTGAGTTTAATTAAATTAAAAGTCTGGTTTAATTAATAGATTAAACCACCAAGTATTTTAAATGTCTAAAATACACCCTTATACTATTATAATATTAAAAGTTTAATATATTATATGTATAAGAGCAAGTCGTCTTACCATTAGTAGGCCTCATTCACGAAGCCGGTCTATAAGGGGGGTATAAGGTTACTGCCTATAAAATGGCAGTTTAATGGGTGTCCACTCTCACTCACCGCTTCCTTCACCGGTGGAGGGTCGTTAGCCGAACAGGTAGGACAAGGACTATAATTCTCCCTTCATTATAAGTATAATGATAAATACTAAGTAACTAAACACTTATAAATTCCCAATCTTAGTTACTTAGGAAAATGTGAATAAGGTGCTAATCCATGAAATTACACTTTGCACTTTGTTTAGGCTGTTAGTGGAGCGTGTGTGGTTAACCGACACACTAACCTGGACTTAACAAGGTAGGCAAAGGGTAACTTAATGTTTATCATAGTATCGTTGGAGCGTGTGTGGTTAACCGGCACATCGATTGAGGGGTAAATATTAAGGGTACCAAGTATATTTGCATGGTTACTTCACACCTTGTTTTGTGATCCTCGGTATCCCAGTCACAAAACCTGAAGGGCACACTCGAGATTGAAACATGCCATTGAATAGTTCAATGAATCTCAAAAGAATCTAGGAGTTTCAAAACCAATTAAAACCTAATAATACATTTCGTTTATCTTGGTGGAAATTGGTGAATCGTCATTCACCTACCTTCAAATATTTTATAGCTTGGATTACGGCATCCCTCTTCCAAGTTATAAAATAGTTTGTCGGGTCCTAGCCTTAATATATCATATTGGGTGTTATATTAAGGACTTAAATCAACTTTACGTGAATTTCTCCCATTGTAGATGTCTAGTTCAGACATCTATGATCTTCCCAAATCTCTTGGAACTTTACTTCCTCCACCTCCTCCAATTATTCTCCCTAACCCACAAGTTCAAGGTCACTCAAGACCTAATGGCAAGCAAGGTCTATGTGTGATCACATCTTAGAGATGAAGTCACATATTGACAAGCCGGGAGAGTTGGGTGTCAAAGTCTTGAGAAAGTTGGATGTTCAATCACTTTCTAAGTCACATAGTGAGTTCCTTTGGGACTACTATGAAACAGACTATGACATGAACCTTAATGATCATATCTATTTGCTTGGTGCTGCTGAATCAGCAATGATTTGGAACGATAGTAAAGCAAATTTGATTAGAAGATCAACTTCCCAAAAACTTTATGGACAGTGACAATGGTGACACTGGAAATCAAGAAAAATCATTCTCTTCCCAATGGAAAGGGATTGGCCATAGTCAACCCGGTTGACCAAATGGTAAAGAGAAAGGCTAAGTCTGAGATAGTCCCATTACCAAAGGGTCCATATGTTTATTTTGCCAAAGGAAGGGGCGTTGATTGCAAAGCTGCCAAATTTACCTAAGGATGTTAAAGTCAATAAGTTTGACTCTACATCAGGTAGAGCCCATTATCTAACTCTCTTAAGTTCTATTCTGAGATCCTCATTACATGATGTGACTGGGTCACATGTTGATGTTTTCAGAATCAAAGAATAGAGAGAAATCTTAAAGGAAGTATATGCTGATTCTGATCGCGATGGTGGATTTCGATCGCATGTGAATTTTGAGCAGTTGCTTAAGAAGTTATGATATATTGCTAAGGAATAGATAACAACAATTTTCCATGTGGATTGTAAGGATAAGTTTTTCCGCAAAGTTTTAAAATAAAAGAAAATTGTTTAATTTTGTTTATTTGAAGTATCCTTACAATGGCATTTGTGGAAAATTGTTGCTTATATGATTCCACTGACAGCAATATTGGAAAATGGATTTGATTCTTTCATTTGTGGTAGTGTCTAAATTTACCAAATCAGGAAAGTTCCTCATCACCCAAGTTTCAATTGGACCGAAACTTGGAATCATGCAAGTTGAATAGTATGATGAATGAGAACTTTCAAGCATTGGAAAATCAAGACTAATTACTTGTTCACATGGATGTGTGAGTCAAGTGAAGGACTAAAGGGATCGAGTACACATTCTTGTGCACTGTTCATGTCCACCACAAAGCTCGTTAAGACTATTTGATTTACTAATGTTTAGTAAATATGGTTATACTTACAAGTTTAAGTATAATTCTGAAACATTGGAAAAGTCTCAATGTATGGCAGAACGAATGGGAAGAATCAAATTAGGCAGAAAGATAAAAGTTTCTCAAATCTGAAAAGATGGGAGAGTACTTTAGTATCATGTTTGTGATCATCTTAATGATTTAGAAATCATATCACAATTAGTCCTCTAAAGGTCGTCTTAGTGCATTCTTATGACTAAGAAGAGGAGTCATGAATTGTTGAAATGGTTAGATCAGGAAGATGAGTCATACTTCGTTCCAAAACAATTCTTAGAGTCATACTCCAAGATTGTAACTTAAGTGACATATCTTAAAGAAAGGTTTAAAACACTTGGCAAATGTAAGAGTAAAAGTGTCCTACTCTTGTACATTTGAAATTGGTAAGTTGTGATGTTTTGGATAAAACAAAGACCAACTAAGGCCAATTGTGTGAAGTGTTTGTCTTGATAAAGAATCCGCACTATCTCTTGAATATTTGGCAAGATAGTCTTATATGTCAAGAGGATAGTGGGAGTGTTAAAGATCCTAAAAAGAATTTCAAGAACTAATCAAGAATAAAACCTGAGGTTCTTCACTAGCACACGACTTGAGGTTTATAACCTATCGTGTTGACATATTATGTGCCCATTCCAGTTAAAGTTGGCTTTGCATAGGAGTTCTGAAAGTTCCCAATTGGTTGCATAACAACTTGGAAGCAATGTCAGACCCTGTACTGCCAGGTGGCAAGAAGTTAAGATTGCATAAGTTCAGTCCATATGAGTTTGGATTTGTCATTATCCTTGTCTTGTGACTATGGTTTTGACGATTCACATAGATAAGAACACATACACCATAAAATCTAAGGGTCATAAGGTTTCTCTCCGATTCATGAAAATGATGGTGAGGAAACACTTCCACCAAGTAGATTTGAAGCAGATGGCAAAAGGTCTAAACAATTGAGACTATGATTACGGCATCCCTTTTCATAGTTCTGAAATTGTTTAGACACACATGCATGCTATCTAAGGAAAGGTGTATGATTTTGATAAAGTTTTATCAAAGCATCTCATATCAGAAATCTGAACTTTGGTAAGAAAGTCAATAAAGTATTGATTTCTACAAGTCCAGCTGATTTCTGAGTACATGTCAAAGCTAGTGGGAGCATAAGTGTTATGCTAATAATCATCATGTTAGTGCGAGCATGATAATTATTGTTAGTGTTGCAAGTTAGCAATGTTAATTATAGAAAACAAAAGTTTCAATTCGTGAGGTTGCGGGGATTGAAAAAGTTGTTTTCCTATAATTAGGAGAGAGGATATACTTCATTTCAGTTCTAAAGGCTTAGATTGAGACCTTAATCATCTTTAGTCAAGAATATATATACGAATTTCATGTTGGATTGGTTCAACTTAAGGAAATTCTATATATTGCGTTCTCAAAATTCGATTATGATTACGGCATCCCTCTTCATAGTCAAATTTTGAAAACATGGCAAATAAAAATATTGTAGCAAAAGACTGGTCTAGAATCATGTCTTTATTTGAGACATCATGAATCGTGTACCATTTGCTTTGGGTACAGGATCGATTGCATGTGCTATAATATTTGTCATTTCTAAATTTTTCCAAATGCCCAGAGGCATTAAGAAGGGAAAAGCTCTAGAATTGGATATGACTAAAATGATTAAGCAATTGTCGAGGACAATCTGAGGTTTACCAAAGATTGGTTGCTCAGGGACAGTTGGAAGTATAGTGCTAATTTTGGAAGGACCATATTGACATATTCTGAAAAGAGGCATCTCTTATTCAGAAGTGATAGTCAAAATGAGAATATGGAGTTGTCTCCATAGGTGGAAGTTATCTGTGTAAGATTAGAAAACTTAATGCAAGAAGCATGTCCAAAGCAATGTACTTTGAATATGATACATAGTTTCCATGGAGTTGATCTCCATTGGAATACCTTATAATGATTGTTGACAAGTCTTTGTGACTTTGTACATATTCATTACAGGAGGGTCAGTGCATATAAGTTTAAAATCTAAACAGATTTCGATAAATGATAGGAATTTAAAATTCTCACATTTTTCGATAAGGATTTGGGAGTGAAATTAGAATCATTGAAATTATGTTCAATTGGTTTATTTCACAAAGTAAGGATCATAGACAAACATAGAGTGCATACTTGGTGTATGGCAAAGCTATTGTTTAAGAAAAACATAGTGTACATGCTTGGAGCATGGGACAACTAGTCTTTTTAATTCAAGTATAAAGTTGATAAAACCGAAACAATGAATAATGAGTAATCAGTATGGTGATAAATAAAAGTGTTTATTTATATTCATAGGGTTTGATACCATATTTGATTCATTTATTCTTGTGTTTCACTTTGCATGTTTTGACTTCATGAATAACTAAGTCGCTCTTCCTGAATGATTAAGATATTCAAACCATCCACAGTCGGTCATATGTTGGAAGTAGATATGAATCAAGACTGTCATGGGTTGGTTTGTAGAGGTCCAAGTTGGTGGACAAAGTGGTGCTACAACACTCATGAGTGTTCATAAGTTCTGAGTATTGGATTCAACCCGCGCTCATTTGAATCACTTCATGGATTTTATCACGAGTGATCATCAGACGATAATATCTTATATTCTTCAAACCTAGAGATATGAGTTGTTACTATGAGTTGGTTGTACATTGATTGCACAAAAACGCATTTGGTAACTCGATGTTATAAAACGTGCCTTTGTGTATGATTCAACAAGTAGTAGAACAAGCCATATGAGTCGATGTTTATCCATTCCTTTTACCTTCGGGATAAAAGCGATATTTGTGGGCCCCTCGATGATTTAGTGATGACACATGTGAGTGCTTGGCCAAGCCAGGACTGATTTGATTTGTTCAATCACTCAGTCGTCATAAATCGAAAATCGGGAAACAACAAATGGACAGAGAGAATGATTATAATCCATGTCTCAGTCCATATGATATCTAGAATGGAGGAATATATGATCCCTTATCTAATGGACAAGTCATTGACAAGGTCAGAGTTCGACAGCGGCTTTAAGTGCTATGATTGCCAGTTAGGTTTTGAAGTCATACTCAATAATAGTTTTAGACTTATCCAAGTGGGAGACTGTTGGATTAATGTCTAAGTCCATAACTATATTTGGTATGTATTTGACCCGACCCGGCATGGTCCATTTGGGTTGCACTTCACCGGCACAATTTATATGGATAGTCTTTTGAGAACAGTATATTTATGATTTATGTTAATATATTATAAGTTCTAATATATTAATATGGAATCATATTATTTAATTAGTATTGATCAAGAATTAATTTAGAATTAATTAAGTGATCAAAAAGAACTAATTAAATATGGACTCTTATATATATGGAATGGGCCAAGTTCATTTAGGTTGGGCTAAGCTTTCATGGATGGTCCATGGAGCTTTTAACCCATGGATCCTATGTAAATGAAAGGTCATGGGTATTAGGGTTTACATGGATGTAACCCTAATCCTCCATAATATATAAAGGGGTCCTTGGCTCACAAAATTGGCACAAGTGTGTGAAAATAAGAGTGAGCCGATTTTAGTGTGCATACATATTGGGGCTAAGCTCTTAAAGCTTGAAGACATCAAGCTACATCAAAAGGTATGTCATCTAACTAGAACTTTGTAGTATAGGTGCTTCATAATATGCTAGTTAGGATGAAACCTTGGAATAGTTAATATTTGTATGTATAATAGAGAAAACATAGATCCAAGGTTTATAGGGTTGCATGTACACCATAGGAGTGTTAGAATGCTCAAAACCCAACACCTTCGTCTTATCTCGTGCATTAAGGCATAGAAGTATCTACGAAAGAAGGACTTGACGTTTGTAGCTCATATAGTGGATAAGTCCAAAGAAGGGATCAATATTCGAAACATCCCTGTGGCTTGTGATTTCCCGGATGTCTTTCCGGAGGATCTTCCGGGGATACTCCCAGAAAGACAAGTCGAGTTCCGAATTGATCTAGTGCTAAGAGCTACTCCCATCGCCAAATCGCCCTACAGATTGGCTCCTGCGGAGATGCAAGAGTTGTCCAGTCAACTCAGCGAACTTTTGGACAAAGGATTCATCCGACCCAGTTTCTCACCTTGGGGAGCTCCGGTTCTCTTTGTTAAGAAGAAAGACGGTACCTTCAGCATGTGTATTGACTACAGGGAACTTAATAAGCTCACCATCAAAAACCGCTATACACTTCCGAGAATCGACGATCTATTTGACCAACTCCAAGGAGCAAGTTACTTCTCTAAGATAGATCTGCGATCTGGATAGCACCAACTCAATGTCCGGGAGGAGGATATCCCCAAAACCGCCTTCCGAACTCGTTATGGACATTATGAATTTGTCGTAATGCCCTTCGGTCTAACGAATGCCCCTGCCGTATTCTTGGACCTAATGAATCGAATCTGCCGACCATTCCTCGATAACTTTGTCATCGTTTTCATCGACGATATCCTAGTCTATTCTCGAAGCGAAGAGGAGCACGGTCGACACCTCCGACAAATCCTAGAAACCCTGCGAACCGAAAGGTTATATGCAAAACTCTCTAAGTGTGAGTTTTGGCTCCGTAGTGTGAACTTTTTAGGTCATGTTGTTAGTCAAGAAGGGATATATGTGGATCCTTCTAAGGTCAAAGCCATCGAAGGATGGGCGATCCCAACAACACCCACCGAAATTCGTCAATTCTTAGGTCTCGCAGGCTACTACAGGCGGTTCATTCAGAACTTCTCCAAAACAGCCAAGCCACTTACCTTGCTTACACAAAAGGGCATACCCATCGAATGGATGGATAAGCAAGAAGCTGCATTCCGAACTCTGAAGCAAGCACTCTGCAGTGCGTCGGTACTATCACTACCGGAAGGAACATAAGACTTTGTAGTTTACTGTGATGCGTCGAATCAGGGTTTAGGCTGTGTACTCATGCAGCGTGGAAAGGTGATAGCTTATGCGTCCCGGCGACTAAAGACACATGAGGTGAATTATACCACCCATGATCTGGAATTAGGAGGTGTGGTCTTCGCCCTGAAGATTTGGAGGCACTACCTTTATGGTACCAAGTGCACCATTTTCACCGACCACAAGAGTCTCCAGCACATCTTAAATCAAAAGGATTTAAACATGAGGCAACGAAGATGGGTTGAATTGCTGAACGATTACGAGTGCGAAATCAAGTACCACCAAGGTAAAGCTAACGTAGTAGCTGATGCCTTGAGTCGGAAGGATTACTCGAATCGTCGTTTGAAGACTCTCTCCATAACCTTCCAATCCCACCTGACCTCGCAAATCAGAGCAGCCCAGTTGGATACCATGAAGGCAGAAAACAGAACGAGCGAAGCGTTACGTGGAATGGAAAAGAATTTCGAAGTGAAGGAGGACGGAGCATATTACTTCATGAACCGCATTTGGGTCCCTAAACTTGGGGGATTCAAAGAAGTAGTCATGAATGAAGCCCACAAGACACGATACTCCATCCATCGAGGTTCAGATAAAATGTACTTGGATATCAAGCGACATTATTGGTGGCCTAACATGAAGGCAGAAATTGCCACTTACGTTAGCAAGTGCCTCACATGTGCTAAAGTAAAAGTGGAATATCAAAAGTCCTTGGGATTACTACAGCAACCAGTAATTCCTGAGTGGAAATGGGAAAGGATTACTATGGACTTTGTGACCAAAGTACCCAAGTCGACTGATGGTTTGGATACCATATGGGTAATAGTTGACAGATTAACAAAATCCGCTCATTTCCTGCGAATAAAAGAATCATACAAGATGGAACGTCTGACAAGGACCTATATCAAGGAAATCGTGAGACTCCACGGAGTGCCAATATCTATCATCTCAGATAGGGATAGTAGGTTTACTTCACGCTTTTGGCAATCGCTTCAGAAGGCTATGGGAACACAACTTGACATGAGCACTGCCTACCACCCGTAAACGGATAGTCAAAGCAAGCGAACCATTCAAACGTTAGAGGACATGCTTCGCGCATGTGTGATAGACTTTGGAAGGTCGTGGGATACCCACTTGCCTCTGATCGAATTCTCGTACAACAACAGTTACCACTCAAGCATCAAAGTTGCTCCTTTCGAGGCATTGTATGGGCGTAAATGTAGATCACCGTTGTGTTGGGCTGAGGTAGGGGGCACTCAGTTAGCAAAAGGACAAACATCAAACAATGCACTAACGGGACCAAAAATCATACGCGAGACGACCGAGAAGATAATTCAGATCAGGGCCCGACTGCAATCATCACGAGACAGACAAAAGAGCTACGCCGAGAAGCGGCAAAAGCCCTTGGAATTTAGAGTCGGGGATAGGGTGTTATTAAAGGTCTCTCCCTGGAAAGGGGTGATTCGTTTTGGGAAGCGGGGAAAACTAAACCCTCGATACATTGGACCCTTCGAGATTCTTGCCCGAATCGGTCCAGTGGCTTATAGACAGCAGCTACCCGCTGAGCTCAGCAGTGTACACCTCGTGTTCCATGTTTCCAATCTACAGAAGTGCTTATCCGACGAGACTCTCGTCATTCCATTAGAAGAAATCGAAATCAACGAGAATCTCCTGTTCATCGAAGAACCAGTCGAAATCATGGACCAGGAAGTGAAACGTACTAAGCAAAGTCGCATTCCGATTGTGAAAGTTCGATGGAACGCAAGACGCGGACCACAGTTCACATGGGAACGCGAATACCAGATGAAGCAGAAGTACCCTCATCTATTCTCACATTCTCGAATCTAGCTTTAAAAAGAATTTTGGGACGAAATTCCCTCTAACGAGGGGATGATGTCACAACTAGGAATTCTGATATGTTGTAGACACTTAACAAAGAATGACATTGTACCTAAAACTAAAAAACATGTATGGTGTTATTCAATGACAACAACATTCCATCAAATACCCTATACAAACTTTCAAATAGTCAACAAAAGTTGGAAACCCTAAAAATCTCGGTTCAAGTCCATTTTGGACTAGGATTTTCTTATTGGGCCTAATGGACCAATAAGCTTCCAATTTGACTATTTCGGGCTTAGAACTCTTATATGGGCTCTAATTGAACCCACTTTCATTTATTTTAACATTTTGGGTCATAATGGACCTAGAATGAAATAAAACATTCTTATTGGACCATAACAAATTTAATTTAGCTCTAAAGGGCCATAAAACTCATACCTTGATTGTTTTGGGCCGTGAACCATCTCCAAAGACCAATTGGGCCGAAAATTGTCAAATTGGTCTCATAATATGGATTTAAGCACAAAAAGGCCCAAATTCTTTTCTTTCTTCTCCCTCTCTCGGCCCAACTACAAAAAAAGAGGGAAAAGAGTTGAGTTATTGATGCCACATCACAATTATACATGGGATATCCATGCACTCTTCTCATGTTCCCATGCATGTCCACTCAACTCACTCTCTTCTCTCTCTCCTTTCTATCCTCGGCCGAAGACACCCAACACACACACACATTTCATCCATCTTTTGCAAACAAAACTCTCTCTAGAAAAGTTCTTTCTTCTTCACAAATTTTCGAAGATCTAAGGAGGATCAAGGAGATTTCCACCAAAAACTCACTCCTTCCTTGGTAAGTCCTTACACATCTAAGTTGTATAACTTCATCCTTGTGTTAAGATCATTCATTCTAAGCATTTTTGTGATCATACTCTTAGAAAACCTCCATAAGTTCGAAAGCAACCCAAGAAAGCTTCCTAGGGCCGAGAATAGCATCAAACTTCTTCCATTTCTTCAAAACCGAGATCTACAAGAAAAGGTGAGTTCATACCCCTTTCTTTTCGGTTTTCACAAGTTTTATGGGGAGAATACAAGTAAAATGTGTAGATCTATGTGTATGTGTATGCTATGTATGATTTCATGCATGTATGTGTGATTATATGTGTTTATGTGGTAAATATGTAACAAAAAGAGAAGAAATCCCGAAATCTATGGCACAAGAAGGAAAACAAACATGAACTAAGATATATTACACTAAACAAGTCAAGAAAAATACCCTCTAAGATTAAAATAAACATATTGCAACATAAAACCCATTTTTTTGGCTTAAATTGTCAAATAAACAAAAGTTGGGTTAAAATTGCCATTCACGGTTTTCTTAAGGATCAAAAGGGTCAAAACAGTTAAAATAAAAGTTCTTATGAATATTATACTCTTCAAAGGACTAGAAATGTAAATTGTAGCATAATGGGCCAATTTTTGGGCTTTTCGGCCCATTGAGCCCAAAATTGCGAAAAACCAAAATTTTAAGGGATTGAATGATAAACTTCACAAAACAGGAGGTAAAAAGGGTAAACAAAACCAATTCAAGGGTTAAAATGATTTATTTTCCAAACAATGATCAAAAATGTAAACTTTTTGGATTTTGGGCCAAAACTGTAAAAGTTGCGAAAAGTTTGGGTTTTAACTGAAAAATTCGTTACTGGAAGGGCTGAAACTGCCAAAGAGAAATTTTTGAACTAAAAAATCACTTAAACAAGTCTATGGGTCAAAAATGCCAAGAAAATGGTTTAAGGGCCTAAAATGTATTTTTTTCAAAATAAGGGACTAAAATTGTTATTTTTATTAAAGAAGGGCTGAAAAGGTTAAACCAACATTTTGAAGCAATTATTTTGTTTTTAAGATATTTGAGTGAAAAATACCAAACTACAACTCATGAAAATAGAAAGATGAATATACGTATAATTCCAAATATCGTTATAAACAATCGACCGCCCTCGTGCCGATACGAAGATAACAATCGTTCAATCAAACTTTCCAAAATTATACTATACCTAAAACAAGTAAATATCCAAATATTTGGGCTTGAAAGATCCTAATCATGCTTATTGGACCTTCGTGGCCCATTGAAATGACTTTTGGTCCTAACACTAATAATAAATGTTTATTGGGCCTCCGGTGACCCAATTACATGTTTAAGGGACCCTCAATGGCATATATATGCTATTGGGCCTTGGTGGCCCATTAGCATTGCTAGTAAGGTCCAAATTTAATCAAATATGAAATGGGCCAATGTGTCCTTCGTATAACCAACAACCTTAAATAACACACGTAATTAGCAGGACCTTGTATTTCTCTTCTCCGTGTCTGTTAGGCTTATTTGAAATCAAAGTAAACAAACCCAGGTCGTTAATCAACAGTAATCAATTTTGTTTGGATTAAGTGAGTAATAACGGGCGACACCTCTAAGGGTCGTTTGTAGTCTGTAGTTATAATCAAAGTCTCCTGGAAGGAGAGCGAGAGTTTGTGTATAGATCTATACGGGGGTGAATCCCCCACACCTCAGCTGTTCGCTACAGTTAGACTCGGCCAGTCTAGGGTGACAAAATCTTAAGATCAATCCCGGCGTACGTTAGGTTGCCAAGACAAACGAACTAGTCATTATTATGCATGGTTATAACGACTCACATAATTAATTAAATCCAATACCATCCGAGTAATCAAGGAAGAGTAATCAAAATCATTCGTTGTGGCGGTATAGCAATTTGAAAAACAATTATATTTTATGTTATCGGAAAACATCGGGTTTTTCGAGGAAATCAACACCACTCGCTTGTATTTTTCTATAACTATAATACAAAACTTCCTTTTATACACGTTTTGAAATCATTCATGCATCAACTTATGGATCTTCACACTTTGGTAAACAATTCTCTTTTCAGAAAATATCGGATTTTCTGGGTTTTATAAACTACACAAATCATTTTTATCCAACCCTACTTATGAACTCACCAACATTTCATATGTTGACCGTTTTTCAAAATAACTTGTATTCTCAGGTAACAGGTAAGCTGAAGGGTAATATCAAGTATATTAGGATGTTATGTTTTGAAAACTCTCAAACAATTTATGTTATGGATGTGTAATATTTAAAACAATGTACTGGATGTGAACAATATCAGTTGTAATGTATTCATGCATGGTGATGTTTATGTTGTGATTTATGTATATTCATTGTGATGATATTCAATTTAAGTCACGCGAGCCCTCAGACGTTTCCGCCGTCTGGTTTCGGGGGTGTGACAGGGTCTCAACATTCTTAGTTGTCCAGATCATGGCTTTGAAAGTGGCTGCTTGTTTGACCATTGGACCAAAGTCTGCTGGTAATCCATTGGCAAACTTGTTGACCTTGGAGAGTTCAGTAGGCACCAATTAGAAGTTCGAGACGAGAATATTAAGATAGGGAAATCTTTATTTACGATAGACGTATAATTCCTCATTGTCACTCCGAAAAGTTACATGCTAGTTCTAATACCGTAATTTATATGTTTAGAAATCTAAACACATAAAGTTTCCAGATCTGGTCGGCAATAGACCATAGATCCGAACAAATAACATCATATAAGGCATCAATCATTTTGCACATAAAGCATATTAGGCATACTTTCCTAAATAAGCTAGTGCTCACATCTCACAATCATCGCTTAACATTCTAAGTTTAAGTCTAGAAATCCTACAAATTCCTAGTTCACTTAAACTAATGCTCTGATACCAACTGTGACATCTGTTAGATATAGTGTCTAAGTCCATAACTATATTTGGTATGTACTTGACCCGACCCGGCATGATCCATTTGGGTTGCACTTCACCCGAACAATTTATGGATAATCGTTTGAGAATAGTATAAGTTATGATTTATTAATATATTATAAGTCCTAATATATTAATATAAAATCATATTATTTAATTAGTATTGATCTATAATTAATTTAGAATTAATTTAGAGATCAAAAGTATGACTAATTAAATATGGGCTCTTGTATTTATATAGTGTGGGCTAATGCTTATTTGGAATGAGCTAGGCTTGCATGGAAAGTCCATGGATACTCCATGGAGCTTTAACCCATGGATCTCATGGAAATGAAAAGACATGGGTATTAGGGTTTACATGGATGTAACCCTAATCCACCACACTATATAAAGGAGGCTTTGGTTCTTGAAATTGCACTAGTTGATGTGTGTAAACTAAGAGGGCCGATTTCAAGAAGTTTGTGACTATTCTCTCAAGTTTCCAAGTTTGTGGTGATTTGTGACTTCCATTTGAGGCATCCACATTATTGGTGCTAGGCTCTCAAACTCCAAGCAATCAACTACTACTACAAGGTAAGTAATTCTACTATTTTTATTTGATTCAAGTACCCCATGCCATGCTAGTTAGGATAAGAACCTTCGAAAAATAATTATTTGCATGTATCTTAGTCAAACATAGATCTAAGGTTTCTAGGGTTGCATGTACACCATAGGAGTGCTAGAATGCTCAAAAACTCATCAGTGGTATCAGAGCCAGGTTTGTTTATTTGATACTTGATGCAAAAAAAAAAACTTGAAAATCGAAGTTTTGTTCAAAAGCTCGTATCAAAATTTCAAGTTTTGTATATGTACTTACGATTCTTTAAATTTTTGATATGAACATTCATAAACATATGAGTTTAGAAGATCATAGAAATTATGTGCTAATAATTGATTAGATTAATTATTCATCTTTATGTGTTTTAATGGTGTCCATAACTAGTTCTTAAGTTATGGATAACCAAAAGTCACATTTATAAATAACCATTAAAAGATCACATAGGTTACAAAAAAATGAAGAGTCTTCATTTTTAATAACCATTAACTCATAAGTTATGAGAAATGAAAAGTTTTGAAAGTTTACAAAACTTGCCCTCAAGTTTTGGAACATGTAAAGTCATATTAAAAACTTTAGTTCCAACCCCTAGAATTTTAAAAGTTAAAATTCAACCCTTATACTTTATAATATTATAAGTTTAATAATATTTCTATATGTATAAGATCAAGTCGTCTTACCGCTAGTACGCCTCATTCACGAAGCCGGTCTATAAGGGGGGTATAAGGTTGTTGCCTTTAAAATGGCAACTTAATGGGTGTCCACTCTCACCCACCGCTTCCTTGATCAGTGGAGGGTCGTTAGCCGAACGGGTAGGACAAGGACTTATAAATTCTCATTAAAAGTATAATGATAATACTAAAGTAACTAAACTTTATTGAATTCCCAATCTTAGTTATTTTAGGAAAATGTGAATAAGGTGCTAATCCATGAAATTACACTTTACACTTTGTTTAAGTCGTTAGTGGAGCGTGTGTGGTTAACCAGCACACTAACTTGAACTTAACAAGGTAGGTAAAGGGTGACTTAATGTTTATCATAGTATCGATGGAGCGTGTGTGGTTAACCGGCACATCGATTGAGGGGTAATACATTAAGGGTACCAAGTAATTTGCATGGTTACTTTACACCTTGTTTTGTGATCCTCGGCATCCCAGTCACAAAACTTGAAGGGCACACTCGAGATTGAAACATGCCATTGAAGAAAGTTCAATGAATCTCAAAGAATCTAGGAGTTTCTAAACCAATTAAAACCTAATTAAATATTTCGTTTTTCATGGTGGAAATTGGTGAATCGTCATTCACCTACCTTCAAATATCTTATAGCTTAGATTACGACATCCCTCTTCTAAGTTATAATATATTGTGTTGGGTCCTAGCCTTAATATTACATTTGGGTGTTTTGTTAAGGACTATCTCTATATCTAATCTAATCTATTCCATCTTCTTTTCAGATGTCTTCCAATAACAATGCTTCTGGCTTAAACCCTACTAGCTCCTTCTCTCTCATGAATCTTTATGGGAGAGTCATCTTTGATGGGTCCAACTTTACAGATTGGATCAGAAACATCAGGATGGTCACTCGGTATCAGAACAAAGAATATGTTCTCGACAAGGAGCTGAAGGTACCCGAGCCAACTGCTACTCCTGAAGAGCTTGCTGAATATGAGGTACATGAAAGAGATGCTACAAAAGTGGCATGCATCATGATGGCCACCATGACAGCCGAGCTCCAAAAGTCCTATGAGGACTATTATCCTTTTGAGATGCACCAGGACTTGATGGACCGCTACCATCAAAGTGCTCGTCAAGAGCGATATGAAATAATCTCCTCCACAATAACAACCCGAATGAAGGATGGTGAACCCATCACGGGCCACATGCAGAAAATGCAAAGGTATGTGGACCGTTTACTGAAGCTGAATGTGAACTTCCCTGAGGAGTTAGCAATAGACATCATTTTGCACTCCTTGCCATCGTGTTATGATCAATTCCGCATGACATATCACATGAACAAGGAAGAAGTCACCCTCAACAAACTTCAAGGACACTTGAAGACCGCCGAAAATGGTCTAAAGGGTAAGTCGGTTGTTACTACTCCTACTCCTACTCCAACTGCGGCCAATGTCTTGGCAATCGGGCATGGCAAAGGGAAGAAGAGAAAGAACCCTTCTAAGGGTACCAAGGGTAAGACCCTTGAAGGCTCCTCTTCAAGCAAAACCAAGAAAGGTTTTGTCACACCTTCTGCTAACCCTAATGAGGCTGAATGCTTCTATTGCCATGAAAAGTCGCACTGGAAGCGAAACTGCCCAAAGTACCAGCAAGATTTGAAGGATGGGAAAGTAAAACCCAACCATGCAGGTATATACACTATATTGTCTAATAACTCACCTCATTCTAAGTCTTGGGTCCTTGATACAGGTTGTGGTATTCACATATGTTGTGATTTGCAGGGACTAAAAAGAAGTGAGAATGTGGAGCAGGGAAAGATAAACTTGATCATGGGAAACAGGAAAGCTTCACCTGTCACCAAGATAGGAGTTTATTCCTTAGTGCTAAATAGTGGGTTTACATTAGATTTGAATAAATGTTATTATTTGCCAGAAATGGCAAGAAATGTTATTTCCTTTCATGCATTGTATAAACAAGGTTTTACCTTTTATTTTGATAATAATAATGGTAGTATTGATGCTTTCTTTAATAATGTTATTTATTTTAAAGCATTACCTTGTGATGGCGTGTATGAAACTGTATCTGTTGTAGATAATCTAGGAAATAATGTATTGTGTATTAACTCTTCCACTAGCTTAGATAAAGCATCCTTATGGCATTGTCGTCTTGGACATGTAAGCAAGAAACGCATAGGCCAACTCCAAAAGGATGGAGTCTTGGAGTCATTTGACCTAAATTCAGATGATAGTTGTGAATCTTGTTTGCTTGGTAAAATGACAAAGCCACCTTTTACTGGTACTTGTGCTAGGGGTGAAGGTTTGTTGGACCTCATACACACGGATGTGTGTGGACCCTTCAGAACCGCCACAAGAGATGCTAATCAGTTCTATGTGACTTTTACTGATGATTTTAGTAGATATGGATATGTCTACCTAATCAAGCATAAGTCAGAAACCTTTGAGAAATTCAAAGAGTTTAAGCAAGAAGTGGAGAATCAGTTGGGCAGGAACATTAAGATGCTTCGATCCGATCGTGGTGGTGAGTATCTTAATACTGAGTTCCTTGACTATCTTAAGGAATGTGGGATTGTCTCACAATTGAAACCTCCTAGGACACCACAGTTGAATGGTGTAGCTGAGAGGCGCAATCGGACCTTGTTGGAGATGGTTTGTTCCATGATGAGTCGAGCTTCGCTACCAATCTCATTTTGGGGGTATGCCTTAGAGACTGCCGCCCATATCCTTAATCTAGTCCCTACAAAGAAGGTTGCCAAAACACCTCACGAGGTGTGGACTGGAAAAGTTCCCAATCTAGACCACATCAAGATTTGGGGTTGCGAGGCTTTCATGAGACGCGAGACTCACGATAAGCTCGAAACCCGAAGCGAATGGTGTATTTTCATTGACTACCCACAGAAATCCTTTGGATACATCTTCTACAGACCCAGTGATAATGTGGTCTTTGTAGCAAGAAGACGATTCTTTCGAGAGAGAGAATTCATGAGCCAAGGAGACAGTGGGAGGCAAATTGACCTTGAGGAAATTCAAGAGTCAAGTGGTGAAGGAACCTCAAACCCTAGCCCTCAACCTGAGGAGGAAACTCCTGTTGAGCCGACTGAGGAATCTATACCTCTGAGGCGTTCCACCAGAGTTAGGAATGCACCTGAGCATTATTATGGTTTTCATATTACTGCAGAAGGTGAGACACTTATCAGTGATAACACACTGGTAAATCTAGATGAGCCTAATAGCTACACGGAAGCCATGGCAGGCCCTGAGGCTGCTAAATGGAATGAGGCTATGGATAGCGAGATACAGTCCATGTATGACAATCAAGTTTGGAACTTGGTTGACAATGTACCTGATCGTAAGATAGTTGGGTGCAAATGGATCTTCAAGAAGAAGACCGACATGGATGGTAATGTACACACTTATAAGGCACGACTGGTTGCAAAGGGTTATTCTCAAACTCCAGGAGTTGATTATGATGAGACCTTTTCACCAGTGGCCAAGATTAAGTCTATTACGGTTCTGTTAGCCATTGCTGCATTTCATGATTATGAAATATGGCAAATGGATGTCAAAACCGCTTTCCTTAATGGAAAGTTGGCTGAAGATGTTTACATGGTTCAGCCAGAGGGTTTTGTCAGTAAAGAGTACCCGAGTAGAGTGTGTAAGCTCGAGAAATCCATTTATGGATTAAAACAGGCACCTCGCAGATGTAATCTTTGCTTTGATGAGAAAGTCAAAGAATTTGGCTTTTCAAGGAGTGAAGATGAATCTTGTGTCTATATTAAGGCTAGTGAGAGTATAGTCAGCTTTTTGGTACTGTATGTGGATGACATACTACTCATAGGAAATGACATCCCAACCCTGCAGGAAGTAAAGTCCTCGCTTGGGAAGTGTTTCGCTATGAAGGACCTTGGAGAAGCTGCCTATATCCTAGGGATAAGGATTTTGAGAAACAGGAGTAAAAGACTAATTGGACTTAGTCAAAGCACCTATGTGGACAAAGTATTGAAAAGGTTCAACATGCATAACTCCAAGAAAGGAGAGTTACCCATCTAGAGTAACGCCAGATTGAGTAAGACACAAAGCCCTAGTACTGAGGCTGAGATAGCAGAAATGAGTCGAATACCTTATGCTTCAGCTGTAGGATCGATCATGTATGCTATGACGTGTACTCGACCTGATGTAGGTATCAGGGGAACCCTGGCAAGGCACACTGGACTGCGGTAAAGAATATCCTCAAGTACCTACGGAGGACTAAGGACTGGGTCCTTACCCTCGGTGGCAGTGAGGACTTGAGAGTTGTAGGGTACAGTGATGCTAGCTTTCAGACTGACAGGGATAATTTCCGCTCTCAGTCGGGCTGGGTCTTTACTCTAAACGGAGGGGCAATTACTTGGAAAAGTTCCAAGCAGGAGATAGTGGCTGATTCCACTTGTAAATCAGAGTATATAGCAGCAAGCGAGGCAGCAAAGGATGCTATATGGCTAAAGAACTTCATCGGAGACCTTGGAGTTGTACCAGCTATAAAGGAGCCAATGGAGATTTTCTGTGACAGCAATAGTTCGGTTGCCTTAGCCAAGGAACCAAGGGATCATGGGAGATCCAGACACATTGACAGAAAATATCACTTCATCAGACATCGAATAGAAGAAGGAATCCTCGTGGCAAAGAGGGTATCATCGGATGAGAACCTAGCAGATCCCCTCACGAAGGGACTGACTCGGGCTAAGCATCTCCAGCATGCTCGGAGCATAGGGCTGAAGGATGATATTAGTTTTAGTAGTTAGATAATCTTGAAATTTGTAAAATGTAATTGACATTTGATGATAAATAAAAGCTGTTATTTATGAGTAAAGTGTTGCTATCTTTTGTCAATCGTTTACTATTATTTCTTTTTGCATGTTTTGACTTCCAGAATAATTATGTTATGGTTTATATCATATTATTCAAACTCTCCACAGTCGGTCATATGTTGGAAGTAGATATGAGTCAAGACTGTCATGGGTTGGCTTGTAGAGGTCTAAGATGTTAGACAAAGCGGGGCTAGATCACTCATGAGTGCTCATAAGTTCTGAGTATTGGATTCAACCCACGCTCACTTGTATCACTTCATGGCATTTATCTCGAGTGATCGTGAGACGGTAATATCATATAAGTCTTCAAACCTAGAGATATGATTTGTTGCCTATGAGTTGGTTATGCATTGATTGCACGAAAACGCATTGGTAACTCGATGTTATAAACCGTGCTTTTGTGTGTAATTCAACAAGTAGTAGAGCAAACATATGAGTCGAAGTTTATCTGTTCCTTCTAGGATTAGAAGCGATATCTGGGCCCCTCGATGATTTTGTTTTGACCTATGTACCGGGCCCGGTCAGAACTAAATTGATGTGTTCAGTTAAGTTCTATGTCAAACAAATCGGAAATCGGGAAACAAATGCTGGACAATAAGCAAGACCATGTTCCATGTATTTGTCCGGCTGATATCTAGAACAGAGGATTATATGATCACTTATCTAAAATGGAGCTTCATAGTACAACAGAGTTTAAAGAGCTACGATTGCTGATCGGTTCCTGAAGTCATACTTGCAACTATAGTTATTAGACTTATCCAAGTGGGAGACTGTTGGATATAGTGTCAAAGTCCATAACTATATTTGGTATGTACTTGACCCGACCCGGCATGGTCCATTTGGGTTGCACTTCACCCGAACAATTTATGGATAATCGTTTGAGAGTAGTATAAGTTATGATTTATTAATATATTATAAGTCCTAATATATTAATATAAAATCATATTATTTAATTAGTATTGATCTATAATTAATTTAGAATTAATTTAGAGATCAAAAGTATGACTAATTAAATATCGGCTCTTGTATTTATATAGTGTGGGCTAATGCTTATTTGGAATGGGCTAGGCTTGCATGGAAAGTCCATGGATACTCCATGGAGCTTTAACCCATGGATCTCATGGAAATGAAAAGACATGGGTAGTAGGGTTTACATGGATGTAACCCTAATCCACCACACTATATAAAGGAGGCTTTGGTTCTTGAAATTGCACTAGTTGATGTGTGTAAACTAAGAGGGCCGATTTCAAGAAGTTTGTGACTATTCTCTCCAGTTTCCAAGTTTGTGGTGATTTGTGACTTCCATTTGAGGCATCCACATTATTGGTGCTAGGCTCTCAAACTCCAAGCAATCAACTACTACTACAAGGTAAGTAATTCTACTAGTTTTATTTGATTCAAGTACCCCATGCCATGCTAGTTAGGATAAGAACCTTGGAAAAATAATTATTTGCATGTATCCTAGTCAAACATAGATCCAAGGTTTTTAGGGTTGCATGTACACCATAGGAGTGTTAGAATGCTCAAAAACCCATCAACATCCCCATTTTCACTGCCAGAAAAGACCGATTTTGTTTATGCTTTGTTTAAAAATCAGAGTAACATTTTAAATAAAAGTGTTGCGGAATTTGTTCTCAAAATAAAGTATGATAAAGATTTATCAAAGCATTTCTGTAGAAATGTATTTCATTAAAAACATCGAGATGTCATGTTCGATACATATCAAAAGCATAAACAGTACAATATAAGCCTTACTACATTTATTCATATCTACAGGCCTATATCCGTAATCTCTCATCCCAAATATCATATCTATGCTCGTGCACCACTACCTATAATACAAGAAACTGAGTGAGTCAGGGTTGGGAGCCTGGTGAGCACATAGGGTTTTCAACCCACAATAAATAAGTTTATTAATTTCATCAACTAACAATAACCTGATTACCCGTTCCCGTTATCCTCACTTTACGTCCCTAAACACCTATCATAAGGGACCTAGCCTAAGGATCATCATCGGGATGGACACTACTGCTAAGGGGGTTCCTCAGCAATAAATGTCCTAAAGGCAACCATGAGGGGGATGGAGTACACCGGTGAACACATCGTTCACAAACACCTACAGGTTGCGAGCCTGCTAGCGTTCCACCGGACTGTCTAGAAGAGTCCGTGGTTGTCATCCATACTCCGCTAGATGACATAATCAACAACAACAATATCGAGGCCTCTCATCATTTTATCACACATCGTATATTACATCTACCCATGTTTTACCCCAACATTTTGTAGATATAAAATACATATACAGTTTAAATCATTTAAAACATGTATAAAAATCTTTCATCAGCATAGACAGCAAGTATTCAGACAATATGCACACATAGCACGTAATTTATATTAAATACTTCATATCTATCTGTAACATGAAAGTGACTATGCACTCACCTGAAAAGATGGTGACTCTACACTCGGACAACACTTCGTTACTCTTAAAACAATTTTCCTCGACAAAACAACGGGTTTTTATTAAAAACCGGGTTTCGCTGGAGCAGCGTTTCCGAGCCGAAAGCTTTTCTTCTCGGAGTCGTCGGGTGCTCCGGAGCTTCCTTCTCGTGCTAGGGAGGTTCTTTAGACTTGGGAGGGGTTTAGGGAGGCTAGAGAGAAGTTATAGAGAGAAAGAAAGGCTATGGTGTGAAGAAATTATGAAGAGTTCACCCTTTATTTATAGGGATTTTATAGGAAAGTAGCCCCTAAGTTTCGTCCGTATCTTCCACGTACGAGCTCCGTTTTCTACGTTCTTTATATCCACGCGTTGGTATTTACGAGTACTACAACTTTCATTTAGACCCCGTCGACTAGTTCTCATTCTATCTCAGATTTACAAAAACTGTATCGTATTTATCGTGCACGAAGAGTAGCGACTAAGCTTCGTCCATATCTTTCGCATACGAGCTCCATTTCCAACGTTATTTATATCCACGCGTTAGTATTTACGAGTACTATAACGTTCATTTAGACCCCGTTGGCTAATTCTCATTCTATCTCGGATTTACAAAACTGTATCGAATTCGCCGCGCTCGAAAAGTAGAGACTAAGCTTCGTCCATAACTTTCACATACGAGCTCCGTTTTTTACGTTATTTATATCCACGCGTTGGTAAAAATAAAATCTACAACTTTCCTTTTTACTCCGTCGGCAAATTCTCGACCGATCTTAAATTTAACAGTAGGAGGTGATTACACTGTTAAATGTCCGCGTAAAATTCATAACTTTTACATACGGACTCCGTTTTCGTCTGTCTTTTTGTCGTTGATTTCCTATTAATGAGATCTTCAACTCTCATTTAGGTCGCGTAATCCAAAAAGCGCTCGAACTAAAATTCAAGTTTCGGGTCGTGCACTGCTATGCCAAATCTTAGAAAAATCATAACTTCCTCATACAAAGTCAGATTTGGGCGTTCTTTATATCCTCGGAATCCTTGTTTCGACCACCACCACTTTATGTAAAGATATCTGGTTTATCTCACACTTTTATTTTGACGCTTATTTTTATTCTTTATTAATTATACCATTATAATTAAGTATAAACCACATAAATTCACATAATTCACATAATACTCAAATACTTCATTTTTATTACTTCAAAAAGAGTTACAATAGTTGAACTAGACTATTACATCATCTATTAATGCTTGGCCCCGAAACTCGGGCGTTACACAACCTCACAACCACTCTTAGGCACATGCTAGTCACTCCTCGGAAAAATATAGTTGATCAGGCTATATCATTCCCAGGGTTGACCATATGTCTCTAAGTCTAATTGTGTTGTCCAACAAATCGTAATACTTTTGTTCTGTCCTAGTGACACTGATTTTAGTATGAATGCAGGTATGTATACTTAGTTAAATATTTTATTATTTAAAAGTATAAACTCTTGGTCAGAGTATTGTTAATCCCGTTGTGTTTATAGTTTGTATATCTTTTATGGGTTGATATACTCGATTCACTATAAACAATGCTCTGATACCAATCTGTCACACCCCAAAACCGGAATGACGGAAACGTTCAGGGGTGGAGGACGTCATGTTCAGTATCACAAAAAAGAATAGTAGTAAACAAGCAACAACATCATCCATTGCATTAATAATATATATTTCATACAAGGGTGTTCTGTAATGTTATAAGACACCAAAAATGTAAATCAAAATAAGAGATGAGTCTTGAACGAGCTCCATCTTCTCAAAAATTGGCATCGGTACCTGTCTACTGATGACCTGAGAATACAAGTTATTTTGAAAGAGTTAATCAGCTTTAAAGCTGGTGAGTTCATAAGTATTTTAGTGTCATTGTTTGTGTGAAACTGTTTGTAAGTACTTGATGTAAGTTTGTAAATGTTTGTAAATGTTTGTAAATGTTTGTATCTCCTAGAAAATCCTATATTTTCTACTAAACGTAGCCTTCTACCAAGGCATCACATGAAATGTATGTTTGCTTCTTGTAAGAGTGTATATTTTCCCAAGTATGACTATCATTAACCAAAAATATAGTTTTACATTACTTCTTATGTGAAAAGATCACAATGTGAATGCAATGGGGAAATAATAAAGTACTGTAGTGTTGTATTATAGTAACTACTTCTGTACTTTCTACCTTAAACCAATTGATATTTAAGGAATGATGTGACCTGGTTGTACCATACTATCGACTAATAACACGACGATGAAAGACGTCGGAAGAAATGACATTTGGCACCCGTAGACTTGCAAGTCCCACTATAGCGAATAACAAGGTATAGGATAGTCAATCCAGTATAGATCTATACACAAATTCACGCTCTCCCTCTAGGAGATTTTGGCTACAAATCGAGCCATGACAGGTGATGCCATGCCCCGAACGACGGTCCACATTTATGTTATTGTATAATTGTATATGTAATGTATGTACTAGTTGTATTGTATGTTCTCTCTGTCTAGTATGTATGTATGTTCTCTTAGTTTCTCGTAATAGTATGTTCTCTTGTATAATGTATAGTATGTACTACTTGTATTGTATGTTCTCTTTGTCTAGTATGTATGTATGTTCTCTTAGTTTCTCATAACAGTATGCATGGACTCATGTATGAACTGACTCTTTGTATGTTTCATTGTTCTTGTAATGGTATTAGTAACTTCCTAAACTATACCTATTATAGTTTACTAGTAATGTTGTTTGTATGAATAAACATGATTGTATACCCTTGCTACCCAAAGGTATTGAACTGAATGAAGGAACTTTTATATCTATATACATATACATAATATATAACTAAGATTCAAACGACCTTCGGACAAACAACCGATACCCTAAGTCCACAACCAAACAAGGAACAGGAAGTAAGGTGAGCTATCAGTCCTAAGTCCTTTCAATCCTATTTATATAACTATATCTATATAGATACACATTTGACAAAATATAATTTTAAAAGAGTTTAATAAAAGTATTTGGCATGTAAAAGAGTTTGTAAAACGATTTGAAGTAGTTTGTTTTGATAACACAGTTAGAAAAGTAAGAAATCCACTTGTTTAGTAGTTATTAATCACATGTGATTGATATAATAACTATAATAATTCAACTTGTATCCCCGCCCCATAAAAGCATTTAAAATCATTTAAAAGGTTGATTACGGGGTATGAACTCACCTGTAGTGAGTGGTTTGGATGAAAGTGTTGGATAAGGTGCTAGTTGTCAAGTGAAGACTTGAACACACACACTGATCCTATTTATCATATAAAGACACATATATGTATCTAATTAGTGATTATAACACTAATTAAGCAAGTAAAGACACCCTAAAACATGGAAAACACTTTGGTTCAAGTGATAGAAGACCATAGGGTTGCATCAAAGGGTTATAGGGCTTTGCTTTTGAGTTTACGGTCCAAGAGTAAACTCTCCATGAGTTTACGGCCTAGGGTTTGCAGCCCTAATGGGTTTACGGCCATAAACCCATGGTAACTTCTACCATTTTGATATTCAAGGTCCTTAGTTCAAGTTGGAAGGGTTCTAGACCAAGTTTTAAGCCTTAGGAAGGAGTGGTGGCTCATATGCACCACTAACTAGTGTTTACGGCCCAAGGTGTTTGCCTTGGCCGTAAACACCACTTGCTCTTGGTTCTTTTGATGTTTAAGGTCTTATACTCTTCTTGGAAGTATTCTAGACTTGGTTCCAAGGCTTTGGAAGATATTAGGGCTCATAATGCCCCATTTATTAGTGTTTACGGCCCAAGGAGATTGCCTTGGCCGTAAACACCTTATGATCTTGTGTTCTTGATGTTTTCTAGGTGTAAACTAACTGATTCAAGCATATAACAAGCTAAGGCAAGTATACTTACAATATAGAAGCTTGTATGGGTGCTTAAGGTCCAAGAACACTAGTGTGTGTTCTTGGTGAAATGAAGAACACTTGAAGATCTATCAAAATGGAATGATTTCATGGATGAAATCAAAGGGTTGTACTAGATAAAGTGTTGTAACAACAAATCAAAGGAATAAATTCTTACATTTTTGGAAGATTATGATGAAGATCTTGATGATAGTTGAGAGAGAATGGGAGTTCTTTGACTTGAAAAGAAGGAAATGAGGAAAAATGATGTAAACTCATGCTTAAGGCATAAGTGCACGGCCATGCATGAGTTTACGGCCCAAACTCATAAAGTTTGGCCGTAAACACCTCATAATGGGGTTTAAGCTTGATTTAGGTGAAATGGATTCAAGCAGATACTTCCTAACACCCGATTCTTGAATATACTTGGATTAGAACACGCAATTAGACTCTAAACAATGCTAAATGATAGCAGAAACAAGTCTGACCATGGGTTGAATTGATTGATTGTAGAAGATAGAAATTTCGGATTGTCACATGTGGGGAGTCACCTCGTATAGACTCTGGTTATAACTACAGGCTACGATCATACACACTAGAGGTGTCAACCGACAAGTCTCACTAGATGATTTATTGTTTTCACACGAGTATTGATTTACGCCATGTATAATGTTTTCGTATATAGAGTTAAGATTTGCAAAGCCTAGAAAATAAGTATATGAATGTATAAGGCCCAACAGACATGTAAGGGAGCAACTATGGCTCACTAAGCATGTGATGTATAGACTGGGCCCAATAAGCATGTTAATGGGTCACAAATGCCCAATTTTACATGTAATAGACATATTAGGCCCAACAAACATGCAATTGGGCCACAAAGGCCCAAATAGACATGTAATGAACATGTTAGGCCCAACAAACATGCAATTGGGCCACAAAGGCCCAAATAGACATGTAATGAACATGTTAGGCCCAATATCAAGAAATTAACATTTATGGTCCAAATATACATACGTGAATATTTTTGGCCCATTTTATAGAACTTGACACTTTTGGCCCAAATTATATAAAATATTATTCTTTTGGCTCATTATTGTAAAGATTTACATTTTCAGCCCATTTTAAATAAAATGACACTTTTCAACCCATTTTTGATAAAAATGTCAATTTCGGCCCAAATTTTATATAAATAACATTTTTGGCCCAAATTCGAGGAAGGTGACATTTTCAGCCCCTATATCCGTAAATTCACATTTTTTACTCAAATATGTATAGAATGACATTTTAGTCCACAAAAACCAAAAGTATTACACTTTAAACCCAAGAAAACCGTAAGGCCCATTTTATGGCCCATTATGCAAAAATTTTCACTTTTAGCCCCTTGGAAACTATGGATATTATAAAAACCCATTTTTTGTATAAAAGTGACTCTTTTAGTCCTTGTAAAACCGTAAATGCCAAGAAAGTTTCATCTTTTTGCTTATTTGTCAAAAATGGTCCTTTTTCAAGATTTTGTTTAGTTTCTTGTGAATGTTCACATGTTTAACACATTTATCCTTATAATAAGTTGTATAAAGTGTTGTAGTTGCCAAATATTGTCTAGATCTATGCAGTTCTTTACACAATCACAACATACACTTAGAAAACACACATAAACACGCACAAATACATATATCTAACACATAGCAACTTGTATTCTCCCCCAAAAACAAAGTAAAACCGAAATCAAGGGGGTATGAACTCACTTTGGGGTTTGGATTCGGTTTGATGAAGAGATTAAAGAAGATCTCGACTTTAGCAAGCCTCTTGAAGAGGTTTTCGAACTTTGATGGTTCTAGGAAACATGATCCACAAAAACATGGGTGTAAGAGGAGTGATTTAAGTGTAAAGATGTGGTAATTCAACTTAGGTTTGTAAGATCTTACCTAGGATGATGATCTAGATGAATGAGAAATGGAGGTGGGGTGTTGGGAGCCTCGGCCGAGAGTAATAAGAGAAGAGAGAAAGAGATGTTGAGGTGATGTTTGCATGTAAAACCACCATGCAAACATGAGGTGTCATAAGCACAAAATCTCGCTTTTTCCTTTTTTTACAAATATATGCATAAATATCTCTATTGGGCCGAGATTTGGGCCAAAGGAATAAGAATGAAATGATTTGGGCCCAACCTTGGCCTTGCTCGACATTTAAGAAGTTTATCCATATTTTCAGCCCATTGGGCCTTTATGAAGGTTCACGGCCCAATATGGTAAAAAGGAATGGGTTTATGGCCTATTTGTTGGATTAGTGTCTAAGTCCATAACTATAATTGGTATATACTTGACCCGACCCGGCATGGTCCATTTGGGTTGCATGGCATCATGCATTTGGATAGACTAAAATGAGAGAAATAACACTTAAGGTTTATTAATATATTATAAGTTCTAATATATTAATAAGATTATTTAATTAGTATTGATCAAGAATTAATCTAGAATTAATTAAGTGATCAAAAGAAGACTAATTAAATATATGGGTTGATTGTGTAAATCATCCATACTTATATAGTGCGTTAATGCTCCATGGATTATCAAGTTGGGCTAAAACCCATTAGGATGCTCCATGGATGCTCCATGGTGTATTTGAACCCATGGATCCAAGGAAATGTAAAGCCATGACAATTAGGGTTTACCCTAATTGTAACAACTATATAAGAATCTTATTTTGTGCAAAATCGGCCACTAGAGAAACAAGTGAGGGCAAGCCGATTTTGTCACACCCCAAAACCGAGAACGGCGGAAACGTTCTGGGGTGGAGGACGTCATGTACAGTATCATCACAATGCATAATAGTAAAGACAAGCAACAACATCCATTGCATTAATATAATATTTGTAATACAAGCGTGTTCTGTACAGTTTGGTAGACACCAAAAGATATAATCAAAATAAACGATGAGTCTTGTATGTGCTCCGTCTTCTCAAAAGCTGCATCTATACCTGTCTACTGATGACCTGAGAATACAAGTTATTTTGAAAAGAGTTTATCAGCATAAAGCTGCTGAGTTCATAAGTATTTAGTGTCTTTGCTTGTATAAAAATGTTTACAACAATGTAGTATAGTAGCTGATATCAATGTTTGACAATAGTATACTCCCTAGAAAATCCTATATTTTCCAATAAAAGTAGTCTTCTACCAAGACCCGTTTGTTTGCATGTTTGATCCTTTAAAAATGTAAAAGTTTTCCCCAGTGAAACTATCAGTAAGAAAATATAGTTTTAGACTTTATTCATGTAAAGTAATGGGGAAAATAAGGTTTTAACCCAGCAGTGGCACTGCCGACTAAATGAAATAAAATGCAGACTCCAGGTAGTATTAAATGTACAATAGACCTCGGGGAGCCTGTTTGGCGTTTAATTCTTAATGTGTAATTAAAGGTTTGAATGTGAACTCGTATGTAACCATGTTGATTGACGATCGAATAACTGATGACCCTCCGAGTCATATGTAGTGATGTGACATTTTGTCACCCCTTGGCCTTTCGGCTGGGACTGTAGCTAGCAGTCGGGATGTGGGAGTGTCTGACCCGTATAGATCGATACACACAATGCCCGCTCTCCCTCCAGGAGACTCTGGTTACACTGTGATAGCACAATGAAGTGTCGTATCGAGAAATAGTATGTCACATTCTAATTATAGTATATTCTCTTGTATATTGTATAATGTATCTTCTGGTATAGTGTATAGAGTGTTCTCTTGTATAGTATATAGTGTTCTCTTTATATAGTATTTAGCATGTATTAACTCATAATTGTACTGACTCTGGTAGGTGTCATTGTAAAAGAAGTAATGAGTAATAATCCTTAACTATACCTATTATAGTTAAATAGTAATGTTGGTTGCATGCCTCTGATACAAAGGTACTGAACTGAGGTGAAGACTTTTATATCCAACACAAATATATATGATATATAACTAAGAATTCAACGACAATCGGACAAATAACAGAATACCCTAAGTCCACAACCAAACATGGAACAGGAAATAAGGTGAGCTATCAGTGCTAAGTCCTTCAAGTCTTACTTATATAAATATATTAGTATAGATATGGGTTTGAAAATAAAGCAAGTTTAAAAGAGTTTGAAAACAGTTTTGGCATTTAAAGAGTTTGAGAAAAGGTTTGAACCACTTGAAAATCCCAAGGTTTGATGCTAATTTGAAAACAGAAGCAAATCTTGTAGTCTGTTCTAGTTATTAATCACATATGATTAAAACAATAACTAGAACTATTTAACTTGTATTCACCCCCCTCCCCCCTCCCCCCCCCCCCCCGTAAAAGCATTTAAAATCATTTAAAAGGTTAATTAAGGGGTATGAACTCACCTGCAGTGAGTGGAGTGGATGGAAGTGCCGGGTAGGATGCTAGGTGTCAAGTGAGGACTTGAACACACACACAGATCCTATGTAACATGCAGTGATACATAAATGTATCTAATTAGTTATTTAATCACTAATTAAGCAAGCAAAGACACTCTAATATGTGAAAACACTTTGTTTCAAGTGTTAGGAGTGCTAAGGGTTGCATCTAAGGAGAGTATGGCTTCACATTGGAGTTTACTCCTCAAATCGTCACCCTACATGTGTTTACGGTTGATGGACCATTTCCCCCAAGAGTTTACGGCCGTAAACTCGTGGTAATGGTGCATTTGAGTGTTTCAAGGTCCTATATCTCACAAGGAAGGGTTCTATGTTCGAATCAAAGGCTTAGGAAGTGGTTAGGGCACAAAAGGACCCCTCATTGGAGTTTACGGTCCTTAGACCATCCTTGAGAGTTTACGGTCGTAAACACTTGGGTTTACGGTCGTAAGCCCATGAGTTTACGGCCGTAAACTCATGTATGCCTCAACCTATTCGTGTTTTGGTGTTTCCAGCTCATGCATGCAAGTTTCTAGCCCTTTATCCAAGCATTTGAAGGTGTTAGGGGTATCAAAACACCATTTGGGGGTGTTTACGGCCTTGTTCTTGAGGTGGGAAGTGGAAAATAAGGAAAAGTTGTGTAAACTCATGCTATATGCATGAGTTCTTGGGAAAATGGTGTTTACGGCCCAAACACCTCTTGTTTGGCCGTAAACACCTAGCTAAGGTGTTGATTGTTTTGTTTGCTACACATCACTAATAACGACACTTCCTTTTATTTAACTGTTTGGCGAAAAAAAAACACCCAAACGGACTTAAATCCGGCCAAAAATGTACTGAAATGTTTTTGAATATTATATGAAGTGTTTAACTGTAGAGATTATACAAATGAAAATTTCGGGTTGTCACATCATCCCCCCGTTAGAGGGAATTTCGTCCCGAAATTAGAGTTCAGGCAACTAAGTTATTACAAAAGAACTAAGTAAAAAGATGAGGATATTTAAGTCTCATTTGATCCTCGCGCTCCCATGTGAATTCCGGTCCTCGCTTGGCGTTCCAGCGAACCTTCACGATTGGGATGCGGCTTTGTTTCGTTCGTTTGACCTCGCGGTCCATGATCTCTACAGGTTCTTCCACGAATTTGAGGCTCTCATTGATCTCGATCTCGTCGAGTGGCATTACAAGAGTCTCGTCGGATAGACACTTTTTCAAGTTTGAGACGTGGAAGGTAGGGTGTACGTTACTAAGCTCGCGGGGTAGATTGAGTTTGTAAGCTACTGGGCCGATTCTAGCGAGAATCTCAAAAGGCCCTACGTATCTTGGATTTAGCTTTCCACGCTTTCCGAAGCGTATCAAGCCTTTCCAGGGTGAGACTTTCAAAAGGACTTGGTCTACCACCTGGAATTCCAAAGGTTTCCTTCGTTTGTCTGCGTAGCTTTTCTGTCGGTCTCTAGAGGCTTTCAATCATTCACGAATCTGAACGATCTTCTCTGTCGTTTCCCGAATGATCTCCGGACCCGTTAGAGTGCTGTCAGGAACTCGTCCTTTAGCTAATTGAATGTCACCCACCTCAGCCCAGCACAGAGGGGATCTGCACTTCCGGCCGTAGAGGGCTTCAAATGGGGCAGCCTTGATGCTCGTGTGATAACTGTTGTTGTAAGAGAATTCGACGAGAGGTAAGTGGGTATCCCATGCCTTACCAAAGTCGATCACACAGGCTCGCAGCATATCTTCCAGAGTCTGGATGGTTCTCTCACTTTGTCCGTCGGTCTGTGGATGGTAGGCTGTACTCATGTCCAGCCTCGTTCCTAGGGAGCTTTGTAATGACTGCCAAAACCTCGAAGTGAATCTGCTATCCCTATCGGAGATAATAGATATAGGGACACCATGCAGTCGTACGATCTCCCTAATGTATGTTCTTGTGAGTTTCTCCATCTTGTCGGTTTCTTTGATGGGTAGGAAGTGTGCGGACTTGGTCAATCTGTCGACGATGACCCATATGGTATCAAGTCCACCCGTTGTCTTGGGTAGTTTGGTTATGAAGTCCATAGTGATCCGCTCCCACTTCCATTCAGGTACCTCCGGTTGCTGGAGTAGACCTGATGGTTTCTGGTATTCGACCTTGACCTTGGCGCATCTAAGGCATTTACTCACGATGGTAGCAATCTCTTCTTTCATGTTAGGCCACCAGTATGACTTTTTGATATCCAGATACATCTTATCTGAACCTGGGTGGACGGAATATCGAGTGTTGTGCGCTTCCTTCATGACCAAGTCTCTGAAGCCACCGTGTCTCGGTGTCTAGATCCGGTCCATGAGATATAAGGATCCGTCACCCTTGGTTTCCAAGTTCTTATCCATTCCTCGCAGGGATTCTCCCGCTATATTTTCAGGTTTCAAAGCTTCGAGCTGAGCCTCGTTAATTTGTGCGGATAGATGCGAATGGATAGTCATTGTTAGTGACTTGACTCTTCGGCCAGAATATTCTTTCCGACTTAGGTCGTCTGCTACTACGTTGGCTTTACCCGGATGATAACGAATTTCGCATTCATAGTCATTGAGTAGCTCGACCCACCGTCGTTGCCTGATGTTGAGCTCTTTCTGGTTGAAGATGTGTTGGAGGCTTTTGTGGTGGGTATAGATGGTGCTCTTCGTACCATACAGGTAGTGTCTCCAGATTTTTAGGGCGAACACAACCGCTCCTACTTCGAGGTCGTGCGTGGTGTAGTTGACCTCGTGTGCCTTCAGCTGTCTTGAGGCGTAGGCGATGACCTTACCTCGTTGCATCAGAACACAGCCGAGCCCTTGGTTGGATGCATCGCAGTATACCACGAAGCCTTCTATCCCTTCGGGGAAGGACAGTATCGGTGCGGTGCATAAGGCTCGCTTCAGGGTTTGGAATGCCTTCTCTTGTTTCTCTTCCCAGTCAAAGGCCACGCCTTTCTGGGTCAATGTAGTCAAGGGTTTCGTGATTCGGGAGAAGTTTTGAATGAACCTGCGGTAGTAGCCAGCGAGGCCTAGAAATTAACGAATTTTTGTAGGCGTCTTTGGTGCTGCCCAGTTCTCAATGGCTTTAATTTTGGAAGGGTCCACGTAGATTCCTTCTTCGCTCACCACATGTCCTAAGAATTCGACTCTTCGGATCCAAAATTCTCACTTAGAGAACTTCGCGTATAGCTTCTCCGATCGTAAGGTTTCCAGGACCTGTCGTAGATGATTGCTATGCTCTTCCTTACTTCGAGAGTAGATAAGTATGTCGTCAATGAAGACAATGACAAACTGATCCAAGTAAGGACGGCATACTCTATTCATTGAGTCCATGAATACTGCGGGGGCATTGGTCAGTCCGAATGGCATCACCACGAACTCGTAGTGTCTGTAACGAGTTCGGAAAGCTGTCTTCGGGACATCCTCCTTAAGCACTCGTAACTGGTGATACTCGGATCTTAGATCGATCTTGGAAAAGTAACTAGCCCCTTGCAGTTGGTCGAATAAATCGTCTATATGAGGAAGAGGGTAACGATTTTTGACCGTCAGTTTGTTGAGTTCTCTGTAATCGATGCACATACGGAACGATCCGTCTTTCTTCTTCACGAACAAGACCGGTGCTCCCCAGGGTGAGAAGCTTGGTCTTATGAAGCCCTTGCTGAGCAGTTCGTTAAGTTGACCGGACAGTTCTTACATCTCAGCAGGCGCTAGACGATAGGGCGATTTGGCTACGGGGGTAGCTCCTGGGATTAAGTCGATTCGGAACTCGACTTGACGTTAGGGAGGTAATCCCGGTAGCTCTTCTGGAAAGACGTCGGGGAAGTCACGTACCACGGGGATGTCTTTCAGGTCTTTTGTTTTCTGGCTCGCGTCGACGATGTGTGCACGAAACGCGCGATATTCCTTACGCAAATGTTTCTGGGTTTGGATACCTGATATGATACGAAGGCTCGTACTGGGTTTGTCTCCGTAGATCAACAAGGTTTCGTTATTTGGTACGTTCAGACGGATTGCTTTGTCGAAACACAGAATATCGGTACGATGGAGACTCAACCAGTCCATGCCCATAATGACATCGAAGCTCTTGATTGCTACTGGTATGAGGTCGATTGGAAACGAATGGTTATCTAGCGTGAGGGTACAATCTATGTAGATCTCGTTAGAACTCTCTGTCTTTCCGTTAGCCATTTCTACGACGAAGGTTTCTTTTAGTGCTTTCGGTGATTGTTTAAGTAAGTGTTTAAAGTTTTGGTTTACAAAGCTCCTCTCTGCCCCACTATCAAATAGGATACAAGCATAAGAGTTATCAAGAAGGAACGTACCCGTGACTACTGTGGGGTCTGCTACTGCTTCATTGTGGCCAATAGCAAGTAGTCTGCCTGTTCCTCATGCATTCCCAGCTTTCGGGCAATTTCTTTTGAAATGCCCCATCTCGCCACAGCCGTAGCAGGCCTGGCTCACTCCTGTGCTGGGGACTTGGGAAATGGGTTTGGGTGGTGTTCGGCAAAACCGGGCGGTATTGCCCTTCCGGTCACAGTTAGTGCAGTGCATTTCCCGGCAGGGGCCGTTGTGATGGAAAGAGCACTTGGTGCACTTGGGTAGACTCCCTGCATATGTTTTGGCGGGTACAGGGGTAGCAGGAGTAGTGGCAGCATGGACAGCCACCGTTTGTGGGTTCTTTGACGTGGATTGGGTTGGTTTACCCTTCTTTCGGTCCCACCGCTTCCTTTTGTTGTCGGATGTCTTGGTCGGTGCATTGGCAACCGTTGTGGTTGCTGATGGAGTGTAAGGAACTTCATGATCAATCAATCTTTGGGCCAATTCCTTGGCACTGTCAAAGGTCTTAGGGTGTGATACTAGAACGTTCCCTCGATACGGGGGCACTAAAACCCATATGTATCTTTCAATTTTCTTGCATGCGGTGGGGACCATGTTAGGACATAGAGTCACCAAGTCGCAGAACCTGGCTGTATAAGCCACTATGTCGGCCCCTTTCATTTTGAGGTTCCAGAGTTCCTCCTCGAGTTTCTGGATTTCGCCCCTAGGGCAGTACTCCCTTGTCAGAAGGTCTTTCAGTGTGTCCCAGCCCATGGCGTTGGCTGTTACCAAAGAGAGTGATTTGACATGGCCATTCCACCATGCCAGGGCCCTTTCAGTGAAGGTGCAAGCAACGAACTTTATCTTGCTTTCTTCGGGGCACGAGCACATCTCGAAGATGGCTTCAGTTCTTTCGATCCATTGGGACAGTGCAATGATCCCTCCGGTCCCATCGAAGAATGTTGGTTTGCAGTTCATGAAATCCTTATAGGTACACCCATGTGTACGTGGGTGGATTTCACCATGTCTAGAGTTGGTTTCCGTTCCAGCTCCACTTGTGTCACCAGAATTTATTTGGGCCATAGCTGCAGTCACAGCTGCTTGAAACATCACCGCATCGAACTGCGGAGGGGGTGGTCGTGGAGTTTGACTTGCAGGCGTGCTTCTGGTCGTACGCTTGCGAGGCGCTGTCTTTTACTGAAAGTTTATAGAAACGATGATAACTGTAAGAATCAATTGTAAGTACAATGAGAGTGCTTCATGGACTAAATCGCCATAGTCCAACTGTTAGGTAGTGACATAACAATAGAGTAGGGAAACACAAGAGTAAGAACTTCCCAATAGATTAGATATCTGCCAATATTACTGGTATTACTGATGTAAAATGAGTTCAGGAAAGTTGACCTAACAGTAGGTCTGACATCAAACCATCAGGGGAAAATGTTGGCAGTTTAAAAGTCTAGCTAGAGTACTTTTAAAAGTTAGGAATATTTTACAGACAAGTGCTCTCTAGAGCATAGGAAGGAAAGGCTATTCCTTAATTCAAAAGTAAAGACGAGTTGACATCTTCTACCGGCGTCGGGTGTCTCTCGGACGAACCCTTAGGTCTGCCAGTTGACGTACAACTTCCTGAAGATGTCGCTCATGCGCTCTCTGACGCACTCGGAGTTCCATGACTTCGGCTCGGGATGCAGCTAGTTGCTGCTGCAGAGTCTCATTGGTCCTCCTAGTCCTATCCACCGTCTCTTCGAGTTGACGAATACGAACTGTGTTAAGGCTAGAGTTGGCATCAATTTCTACTACTCGCTTGATGGCCGCATGACCTTGCTCGACGTTCCTAGCAGTCCTTCGGACCATGATGGGCAAGACTCGGTCAGCTGATCCTCCCTCGCTTATATTGTAAAAGCTTCGGTCTCCGTTGAAGGGTAAGGGCTGACCCTGCTCATCACTCCATTTGTTCAAGGTTGTTGCCCACATGGGAGTGGGTCCTTGAAATGCCGGACGGGGGTTGGGCTTTGGGGCTACTGGGGGTAGGTTGTTGACTTCTGGTTCGGAGTCGGAGCCATCTGAAAAGCCTTCTGCGAGGAGATCATAGAAAGGGCTTGCGTGATCATCTTCCGGCTCATCATCAAGCCATCCTCCAATGCCTTGGTTTGGATAGTACGGATCGCCAGGGAGATGAAAGCCAGCCATGCTATCTATGCGAGAATGGGGAAAGAATAGTTAAGAGACGTACTAATCTAAGATACTTATAAGGTGATCGTTATTAGTTGATTCAATACTTTCATAGTGCATACCAATTACATGCAACCGAAACAGGATAGACCTTCGAATAAGTGACCCTAACTCTAAATCCACAACCAAACAAGGAACAGGAAGTAAAGCAAAGATCACAGATTCTAAGTCTATAGCGCCTTAGTCACATGTAACCTTGGTGTACCCACTTAGAAACTATTGTCCTAATAGTAACGACCTTTTTAGTTCTCACATAGCTAATTCATAGTAATGTTGAATACTCCTATAGTATTCTTGTTCTAATGCTCTTGTACTAGTGCGGGTAAGTTTTTAGACTTATTGTAATACCAGAATCATTCTTAGGCACATGCTAGTCACTCCTCAGAAAATATAGCTGATCAGGCTATATCCCCTTAGGTTTGACCATATGTCTCTAAGCCTAATTGTGCTGTTCAACAATCGTAATACTTTTGTTCTGTTCTAGTATGATACTGACACTGGTATGGGTAAATATATATATATACTTAGTTAAATATTTTATTATTTAAAAGTATATTTTCTTGGTCAGAGTGTTTTAATCTCGATGTGTTTATAGTTCGTATATCTTTTATGGGTTGATATACTTGATTCACTATAAACAAAGCTCTGATACCAATCTGTCACACCCCAAAACCGAGAACGGCGGAAACGTTCTGGGGTGGAGGATGTCATGTACAGTATCATCACAATGCATAATAGTAAACACAAGCAACAACATCCATTGCATTAATATAATAATTATAATACAAGCGTGTTCTGTACAGTTTGTAAGACACCAAAAGATATAATCAAAATAAAAGAGGAGTCTTGTATGTGCTCCATCTTCTCACAAGCTGCATCTGTACCTATCTACCGATGACCTGAGAATACAAGTTATTTTGAAAAGAGTTTATCAGCATAAAGCTGGTGAGTTCATTAGTATTTAGTGTCTTTGCTTGTATAAAAATGTTTACAACAATGTAGTATAATAGCTGATATCAATGTTTGACAATAGTATACTCCCTAGAAAATCCTATATTTTCCAGTAAAAGTAGTCTTCTACCAAGACCCGTTTGTTTGCATGTTTGATCCTTTGAAAATGTAAAAGTTTTCCCCAGTGAAACTATCAGTAATAAAATATAGTTTTAGACTTTATTCATGTAAAGTAATGGGGAAAATAAGGTTTTACCCCAGCAGTGGCACTGCCGGCTAAATGAAATAAAATGCAGACTCCAGGTAGTATTAAATGTACAATACACCTCGGGGAGCCTGTTTGGCCTTTAATTCCTAATGTGTAATTAAAGGTTTGAATGTGAACTCGTATGTAACCATGCTGATTGACGATCGAATAACTGATGACCCTCCGAGTCATACGTAGTGATATGACATTTTGTCACCCCTTGGCCTTTCGGCTGGGACTGTAGCTAGCAGTCGGGATGTGGGAGTGTCTGTCCCGTATAGATCTATACACACAATGCCCGCTCTCCCTCCAGGAGACTCTGGTTAAACGGTGATAACACAATGAAGTGTTGTATCGAGAAATAGTATGTCACATTCTAATTATAGTATATTCTCTTATATATTGTATAATGTATCTTCTGGTATAGTGTATAGAGTGTTCTCTTGTATAGTATATAGTGTTCTCTTTGTATAGTATTTAGCATGTATTGACTCATAATTGTACTGACTCTGGTAGGTGTCATTTTAATAGAAGTAATGAGTAATAATCCTTAACTATACCTATTATAGTTAAATATTAATGTTGGTTACATGCCTCTGATACACAAGGTAATGAACTGAGGTGAAGACTTTTATATCCAACACAAATATATATGATATATAACTAAGAATTCAACGACAATCGGACAAATAACAGAATACCCCAAGTCCACAACCAAACAAGGAACAGGAAATAAGGTGAGCTATCAGTCCTAAGTCCTTCAAGTCTTACTTATATAAATATATTAGTATAGATATGGGTTTGAAAATAAAGCAAGTTTAAAAGAGTTTGAAAACAGTTTTGGCATTTAAAGAATTTGATAAAAGGTTTGAAACACTTGAAAATCCCAAGGTTTGATGCTAATTTGAAAACAGAAGCAAATCTTGTAGTCTGTTCTAGTTATTAATCACATATGATTAAAGCAATAACTAGAACTATTCAACTTGTATTCCCCCCCCCCCCCGGTAAAAGCATTTAAAATCATTTAAAAGGTTAATTAAGGGGTATGAACTGACCTGCAGTGAGTGGAGTGGATGGAAGTGCCAGGTAGGATGCTAGGTGTCAAGTGAGGACTTGAACACACACACGGATCCTATGTAACATGCAGTGATAGATAAATGTATCTAATTAGTTATTTAATCACTAATTAAGCAAGCAAAGACACTCTAATATATGAAAACACTTTGTTTCAAGTGCTAGGAGTGCTAAGGGTTGCATCTAAGGAGAGTATGGCTTCACATTGGAGTTTACTCCTCAAATGGTCACCCTACATGTGTTTACGGTTGATGGACCATTCCCCCCATGAGTTTACAGCCGTAAACTCGTGGTAATGGTGCATTTGAGTGTTTCAAGGTCCTATATCTCACAAGGAAGGGTTCTAAGTTCGAATCAAAGGCTTAGGAAGTGGTTAGGGCACAAAAGGACCGCTCATTAGAGTTTACGGTCCTTAAACCATCCTTGAGAGTTTACGGTCGTAAACACTTGGGTTTACGGTCGTCAGCCCATGAGTTTACGGCCGTAAACTCATGTATGCCTCAATCTTTTCGTGTTTTGGTGTTTCCAGCTCATGCATGCAAGTTTCTAGCCCTTTATCCAAGCATTTGAAGGTGTTAGGGGTATCAAAACACCATTTGGGGGTGTTTACGGTTTTGGGAGATCTCCAAACCGTAAACACATATGTTCTTGGGGATTTTGATGATTTTCCAAAGGATTAACAAGTATACTAAGTAAGTAACTAGATAGGAAGGGTACACTTACTTATATGAAGCTTGTAAGAATGATTAGAGCCCAAAAACACTAGTGTGTGTTCTTCGTGTTCTTGGTGTTTTGAAGAACACTTGAAGATCTAAGTAAAAACCAAGAATCCATGGATGAAATGATGTATAAACACTAGATTAAGTGTTGTATGAACGAATCTAGGAAGGAAACACTTACATTTTGGCGGATTTGAAGAAATGAACTTATGATACTTGAGAGAAAAAGCTTGGTGTTCTTGAGGTGGGAAGTGGAAAATGAGGAAAAGGTGTGTAAATTCATGCTATATGCATGAGTTCTTGGGAAAATGGTGTTTACGGCCCAAAAACCTCTTGTTTGGCCGTAAACACCTAGCTAAGGTGTTGATTGTTTTGTTTGCTACACATCACTAATAACGACACTTCCTTTTATTTAATTGTTTGACGAAAAAAATAAACAAAACACCCAAACGGACTTAAATCCGGCCAAAAATGTACTGAAATGTTTTTGAATATTATATGAAGTGTTTAACTGTAGAGATTATACAAATGAAAATTTCGGGTTGTCACAGATTTCATGAAGTGATGATTTCTCTCTAAGTTATTCCAAGTGCATATGATGTTGTGTGAACCATTTGAGGTGTCACACTTGGGGCACTAGGCTCTTAAGCTCCATGGAATCAAGCACCAAACAAGAGGTATGTAATTCTACTAGATTTTGTATTATATGTACTTTATATTATGCTAGTTAGAACAATACCTTGGAAATTGATATATGCATGTATAATAGAGAAAACATAGATCCAAGGTATTTAGGGTTGCATGTACACCTTAGGAGTGTTAGAATGCTCAAAACCCAACAGTGGTATCAGAGCCTAGGCTTGTTTTCACTTATACTTGATGCAAATTGCTTAAAAATCGAAGTTTTGTGCTGTCTGAATAGGGGACTCGACAAGTCCATTAAGGGACTCGACGAGTCCAAGACAAAATGCATCCAACTCGCCGAGTTGGTTCATGCACTCGACGAGTTGGACCCCCAAACAACATATCTTCGAGTTTTGGTGCTGGAATTGGTCTAGAATGATTACCTTTGCTTGTTTTGGTGTTATAAAACCTGTTTTTAATGTGGTAATGATTATGTTAAACCAATTTCAATGCTATAATCAAAGTTTCAAGTTTTATATATGTTTATGTGATTCTTGAAAAATTGTTGATTATGAATGTTCATGCTTATGAGTTTTGGTAGATCATAGGAATTATGTGCAAATTGTTTGTTAGTATAATTCTTGATCTCAATGAAATTGTATGGACTCCATAACTTGTCCTCAAGTTATGGATTACCAAAAGTTTTTTTCTGTTTCCTTGATTTATGAGTTAGTTTAGATTAATGAAAAAAATATTGTGTTTTAGTTGTTTTTAACCCAAATTAATCTAGAGTTAGTTCATAAAATATGTTTTTGTAACTTGTCTTCAAGTTATATGAAAAGTCATATTTATGAATCTTAAAACTCATAAAAGTGTCATAGGTTGCATAAAAGTGAAGAGTCCTTTTCATTAAATAGTATTATGACTCCACAACTTGTCCTCAAGTTATGCATGTTAAAGAGTCACTTCTTTAAAAGATGTCATTAAAAGATAAGGAGTTACATAAAAATGAAGAATCTTCATTTTAAAGTACATTAAACTCATAAGTTATGAAATGAATAGTCTTGAATAGTTTCAAAACTTGCCCTCAAGTTTTGGAATTTGTAAAGTTACTCTTCATGTATACTTTAATTCCAAAATTGAACCCTTAGGATTTTAAAAGCTAAAATTCAAACTTTATGGACTTCATTAAATTAATTAAAGTGTTTAATTAAAAGTGTTAATAATTCCATAAAGACATGGTTTAAGTTTAATTAAATTAAGAGTATAGTTTAATTAATAGATTAAACCACCAAGTATTTTAAATGTTTAAAATACACCCTTATACTATTATTATAATTTTAATTATATAGATATGTATAAGATAAAGTCAATCTTACCATTATTAGGCCTCATTCACGAAGCCGGTCTATAAGGGGGGGTATAAGATTACTGCCTATAAAATGGCAGTTTAATGGGTGTCCACTCTCACCCACCGCTTCCTTAACTGGTGGAGGGTCGTTAGCCGAACGGGTGGGAAAGGACTATAATTCTCCCTTCATTAAATGTATAATGAAAAAATACTAAGTAACTAAACACTTAGAAAATTCCCAATCTTAGTTACTTAGGAAAATGTGAAATAGGTGCTAACCCATGAAATTACACTTTGTACCTTACCAAGTCGTTAGTGGAGCGTGTGTGGTTAACCGGCACACTAATAAGGACTAGTAAGTGTGGCAAAGGGTAACTTGACTTTATTATAGATCGGTGGAGCATGTGTGGTTAACCGACACATCGATTAGGTGATAAAGTTAAGGGTACCAAGTCAATTTGCATGGTTATTCACACCTTGTTTGTGATCCTCGGCATCCCAGTCACAAACTTGAGAGGGCACAATCGAGATTCAAACATGCCATTGAAAGTTCAATGTATCTCAAAAGATCTAGGAGTTTCAAATCCAATTAAAACTTAATTATATTTTGTTTTTCATGGTGGAAATTGGTAAATCGTCATTTACCTACCTTCCAGATATAAATAGGTTGTTGGATCCTAGCCTTAATATTTCATATTGGGTGTTATATTAAGGACTTTATATCAACTAACTTGAATTTCTCCCTTATAGATGTCTAGTTTAGACAACTATGGTCTTCCCAAATCTTTAGGAACAAGCTTCCTAATGAAGATGATATCCCAAAAGGCAATCAAGGTGAAAGACTAATCCCTTTATTGAGCACTAATGGGACTGGAAATCATACTTCATTTCCTCCACCTCCTTCAATAATTCTCTGTACCCCACAAGTTTCCAGACTTGATAAGTTCTAAGTCACTCAATCCCTGTTGGCAAACAAAGTCTATGTGTGCTTAGGTCTTGGAGACTAAGTCACAAATTGACAAGCCGGGAGAGTCGGGTGTCGAAGTCTCGAGGTAGCTGGCTGTTGACTTGGTTCTTTAGTCACTCCCTGATGACAGATCACGACATGACCCTTTAATGATCTTATCTATTTGCTTGGTGCTGCTGAATCAGCAATGATTTGGAACATTGGTAAAGCAAATTTGATTAGAAGATCGACTTTCCATAACTTCATGGACATTGACAATGGTAACACTGGAAATCCAGAAAAACTTTCTCTTCCCAATGGAAAGGGATCGGCCATTGTCAACTCGGTTGACCAAATGGTAAAGAGAAAGGCTAAGTCTGAGATAGTCCCATGTACCATTCCCAAAGAGTCCATATGTGCCTATTGCCAAAGAAAAGGGGCATTGGTTGCGAAGCTGCCGAATTTACCTGAAACCTCATAAGGATGGTAAAGTCAAAAGTTTGACTCTACTTCAGGTAAAGTCCATTATCTAACTCTATTAAGTCTCTTTTGGAGATTCTTAATACATGATGTAATGTAATTACATTTTGATGTTTTTGAAGAATCAAAGGAAGCTTAAAGAAAAGGTGTGCTGATTCTGATCGCATGGTTCGATGACCAGAATTTTGAGCCACTGCATAAGAGTTATGAGATATTGCTTAGGAATAGATAACAACAAAGTTTTCATATGAATTTGCATTGTAAGGATAAGTTTTTCCGCAAGTTTTAAAAATAAAAGAAAAGTTTTGATTTTATTTATTTTAAGTATCCTTACAAAGGCATTTGTGAAAAATTGTTGTTTATATGTTTCGATTGATAAGCAATATTGGAAAAATAAATTTGATTCTTTCGTTTGTGGTAGTGTCATAATTTATCAAATAAGGAAAGATTCTCATCACCCAAGTTTTAGTTGGATAGAAACTTGGAATCATGCAAGTTGTATTGTGTGATAAATGAGATTTTTTTTTATCTTTGGTAAATTAAGACTAATTCCTTGTTCACATTCGCATGTGAGTCAAGCAAAGGACTAAAGGATCGGGTACATTAGGTTGTGCACTAGTCAGGTCCACCACAAAGGTTGATAAGATTATTTGTTATGATTTACTAAAGTTTAGTAAATATGATTATGCTTACAAGTTTAAGTGTAATGCTGAAACATTGGAAAAGTTTCAATATATGGCAGAATGAATAAGAAGAATCAAATAAGGCAGAAAGATAGAAGTTTCTCCAATCTGAAGAGATGGGAGAGTACTTGTCTATCTTGTTTTATGATTATCTTAGTGATTATGGAACCATATCACAATTGATCCTCTAAGGATACCTTAGTGTATTTGTTGGCTAAGGAGAGGAATCATGAATTGTTGAAATGGTTAAATCAAAAGATAAATCATATTTCGTTCCAAAATCAAATCTTAGAGTCATACTCCAAGATTGAGCCTTGAGTGACATAATCTTAAGAAAGGTTTAAAACACTTGTCAAATTTAGAGTAAAATGTTTTCTAACTCTTGTAGATTTGAAATTGGTAAGTTGTGATGTTTTGGATAAAACAAAGACCAACTAAGGCCAATTGTGTGAAGTGTTTGTAAAAGAATCCGCACTATCTCTTGAATATTAGGCAAGTGAGTCTTATATGTCACGACGACAGTGGGAGTTTAAAAGATCATGAAATAGTTTCAAGAACTAATCAAGAGTTTTGTTAATCACTAGCCCACGACTTGAGGTTTGTAACCTATCGTGTTGACATATTCTTATTTCTGTGTCTATCCCAGTTAAAAGTTGACTATGCTTGTGAGTTCTCAATTGTTTGCATAACAACCTGGAAGCAATGGTAGGCCCTTGTGCTGCCGAGTGGCAAGAAATTAAGATTGAACAAGTTCAGTCCATATGTGTTTGGATTTGCCACTAACCTTGTCTTGTGATTATGGTTATGACAAATTCACATGGATAGGAACACTTACACCATAAAATCTAAGTGTCATATGGTTTCTCTCCGATTCATGAAAATGATGGTGAGGAAACTCTTTCACTAAATAGATTTTAAGTAGATAGTAATTGTGAGAATGACAAAAGGTCTAAACATTATGATTATGGCATCCTTCTTCATAATTGTTTAGACACACAAGTGAGCTATCTAAGGAAAGGTGTATGATTTTGATAAAGTCTTATCAAAGCAATTGCGAATCAGAAATCTGAACTTTGGTAAGAAAGTCAATAAAGTATTGATTTCTAAAAGTCCAGCTGATTTCTGAGTACATGTCAAAGCTAGTGGGAGCATAAGTGTTATGCTAGTAAGATAATAATCATTATGCTAGTGGGAGCATGATGATTATGTTGCAAGTTAGCAATGTTAATTATAGAAAACAAAAGTTTCAATTCGCTTTGAAAAAGTTGTTTCCCTATAATTAAGGGAGAGGATTTTATACTTCATTCCAATTCTACAAGCTTAGATTGAGATTTTAATCTACTTTAGTCCAGGATATATAAGAATGTTATGTTGGAATGGTTCAACATAAGGAAATTCTATATATGTTGCGTTCTCAAAATTCGATTATGATTACGGCATACCTCTTCATAGTTCGAATTGTGAGAATATGGCAAATAAAAAATTTATAGCATGAATCGTGTCCTATATGCTTCGGGTATAGGTTCGATTACACGTGCTATAATCCATTCTAAATTTTCCTAATGCTTAGTGCATTAAGAAGGGAAAAGGGAATAGAACTGGATATGACTAAAATGGTTAAGCAATTGTTGAGAATAATCTGAGGTTTACCAAAGATTGGTTGCTCATGGACAATTAGAAGTATAGTGTAAGGACCATATTGACATATTTTGAAAAGAGGCAACTCATGTTCAAAATTGATGGTCAAAATAGGAATGTGGAATTGTTTCCATAGGTGGAATTTATTCTTTGAATCTGTGTAAGATTAAAGAACTTAATGCAAAGAAGGATGTTCAAAGGAACGTACTTTGAATTTGAGATCATTTCCATGGGATTGCTTTCCATTGGAATTCTTTGTAATGTATGTTGCCAAGTCTTTGTGACTTGTGTGCATAGTCATTACAAGGGGATCATTGCATATAAGTTTAGAGTCTAACAGATTATAGTAAATGGCAAGAGTTTGGTATTCTTACATTTACAAAAGGGATTGGGATTGTGAAATGAGCATCGTTGGAGTCGTGTTCAATTGATCTATTTCACAAAAGAAAAGACCATAGGTAAACATCGTATGCATGCTTGGTGCATGGCATGACCATTGTTTCAATTGAAGTATTAAGTTGATAAATCGAAACAATGAATAATGAGTAATCAATATGGTGCTTAGATTTTTTATTTACACTCAAAGTGTTGAGGCCATACAAGATTAGTATTATTTTTGTGTATCACTTTGCATGTTTTGACTTCCAGAATAACTAGGTCATTCTTCCCGACTGACTAAGTTATTCAAACCATCCACAGTCGGTCATATGTTGGAAGTAGATATGAATCAAGACTGTCATGAATCTAGGTTGTAAGATTTGTCTAAGGTGCATTAGACATAGCAGTGGTTGCTACAACATTCATTACTGCTCATAAGTTCTGAGTATTGGATTCAACCCACGCTCATTCGGATTCACTTCATGGATTCTATCACGAGTGAATCGTGAGACGATAATATCTTATATTCTTCAAACCTAGATATATGAGTTGTTGACTATGAGTTGGTTATACATTGATTGCACGAAAACGCAATGGTAACTCGATGTTATAAAACGTGCCTTTGTGTATGATACAACAAGTAGTCAGTACAAGCATATGAGTCGAAGTTTATCCATTCCTTGTACCCTCAAAGGGATAAAAGCGATATCTGTGGGCCCCTCGATGATTTAATGATGTCAAAATGTAAGTGCTCGGCCGGGCCTGGACTGATTTGATTTGTTCAATTAGTTAGTCGTCATAAATCGGAAATCAGAATAATAAATGGACAGAGAGAATGATTATAATCCATGTCTCAGTCCATATGATATCTAGAATGGAGGAATATATGATCACTTATCTAATGGACGCGTCATTGATTTGTTCAGAGTTCGGCAGCAGCTTTTAAGAGCTACGATTACTGGTCAAGTTGTGAAGGCATACTTGCAATAATAGTTATTAGACTTATCCAAGTGGGAGACTGTTGGATTAGTGTCTAAGTCCATAACTATAATTGGTATATACTTGACCCGACCCGGCATGGTCCATTTGGGTTGCATTTGGATAGACTAAAATGAGAGAAATAACACTTAAGGTTTATTAATATATTATAAGTTCTAATATATTAATAAGATTATTTAATTAGTATTGATCAAGAATTAATCTAGAATTAATTAAGTGATCAAAAGAAGAATAATTAAATATATGGGTTGATTGGGTAAATCATCCATACTTATATAGTGGGCTAATGCTCCATGGATTATCAAGTTGGGTTAAAACCCATTAGGATGCTCCATGGATGCTCCATGGTGTATTTGAACCCATGGATCCATGGAAATGGAAAGCCATGAAAATTAGGGTTTACCCTAATTGTAACAACTATACAAGCATCTTATTTTGTGCAAAATCGGCCACTAGAGAAACAAGTGAGGGCAAGCCGATTTCATGAAGTGATGATTTCTCTCTAAGTTATTCCAAGTGCATATGATGTTGTGTGAACCATTTGAGGTGTCACACTTGGGGCACTAGGCTCTTAAGCTCCATGGAATCATGCACCAAACAAGAGGTATGTAATTCTACTAGATTTTGTATTATATGTACTTTATATTATGCTAGTTAGAACAATACCTTGGAAATTGATATTTGCATGTATAATAGAGAAAACATAGATCCAAGGTATTTAGGGTTGCATGTACACCTTAGGAGTTTTAGAATGCTCAAAACCCAACACTATTAGGGTTAATTAAATCATTTATGACCCATCATGGCCCATTGGAGGTAGAATGAATCATTCTAGTCCCAAATGGCCCAAAATGTTATAGATTGATGAATTGGGTCCAATTAGAACCCAATTAGGATTTCTTGGCCCCAATAAGAGAATCCTAGTCCATAATGAACTTGAACCGGGATTCCTAGGGCTTCCAACCCTTATTTGAACATATGAGATGTATTTGAATGAGCATAGAGTATGATATTCATTTAGAGTACAAGTCATTACACTAGATGAATGTTTACATGAGAATAGAATTTCCTAGCTAAAATGCTATTTGTGACATTTGGGCACCCAAAAAAGTTTGGAGCCCGAGGCGACTAGTGAGTTTTTCAAAGATGCATGAATCGAGGCTGCAGGGACAGGTTTTATGTCAATCTTGAGACCTAAACCTGGTTGTTTGTGAACTTTTGAAGTATTGTGAGATTTAGAAAAGTTATGAGGTTTTTGAAAAGTGTGAGATTTGATTTGAGATGATCCCTTTTGACAATGACATTTACATGAAATTTTTTTGTCATTTACCCTGACATTCTACTTGGTCAGCGGTCTGAAGGGTGTGGGAACAGTTTTATGACCAGTCCGAGAAAAGTGAGATCTGACAGAGGTGCTCTTGGAATTTGAAAAAGTACGATTTGAGCGTGTGTGAGCACGTGTAGATTTCCTAGGATGTGATTTCTTAAAAGTTTGAGGTGACTTTAAAAGTGTTGGAGTTGGTAAAATCCCCTTCCATTTTGGATCATCTGAGGAATAGATTTGAAAACCATTGCTTCGAAAAGACTTTACTTTCTTTCGGATTGTGTCAGAGGAGTTTGAAAAGGTTTTAGGAACTGTATATTCCTTTTTGTTGGTTTTCTTGACTGCAGAATTTTTAGAAAAGTAATTTGAGAAAACAAGTTTTTCTGGACTCTTGGGTTTTGAAACATTGATTTGTCTTTTGTTTTTTGAAAAAATTTCCCACTTTTTACCACGAGATTTAAGTTCCTCTTTGAAGGCCATTTTTTCCTGTGTTTTTGGAGAACCGCAGTCATTGAGATTCAACTGCGGTTTCTTAGATCCACTAGATTGCTTTTGAACATGAGGACTTGATTCATTTGAACTAGAAAGTTCATGATTCTGGGAACATTGACCATACTCGAAGTTCTCTATGGGCAACACATGAAGAATTGGTTGAATGTGTTGGATTAGTGTCTAAGGCCATAACTATAATTGGTATATACTTGACCCGACCCGGCATGGTCCATTTGGGTTGCATGGCGTCAGAACATTTGGGTAGACCTTTTGTGAGAAGAGGATATTTGTGACAAATTAATATATTATAAGTTCTAATATATTAAGATGAAATCATATTATTTAATTAGTATTGATGAGGAATTAATTTGGAATTAATTTAGTGATCAAAAGAGACTAATTAAACATATTGGGATTGATTGTGTAAATCATTCATTCATATATATGTGGGCTTATGATCCATGATTCCTTATGTTGGATTTAACCCATGTGGTGACTCATGGATACTCGATGGAGGTTAAAACCCATGGAGCATAAGGAATGGGTAAAGTCAAGAGTTACATGGTGTAACCCTAATGTGCACACTATATAAAGACCCATTGGTTGGTGAAATTGACACTAGTGAATACACAAGAGGGCAAGCCAATTTCTAAGAGTCAAGTATCTCTTCTCATGGTTATTCCAAATGTTGATGATGTTGTGTGAACCATTTGAGGTGTCACACTTGGGGCACTAGGCTCTTGAGCTCCATGGAATCAAGCTACAACAAAGAGGTATGTAATTCTACTAGATTTTATATTACATGTACTTTATATTATGCTAGTTAGAACAATACCTTGGAAAATTGACATTTGCATGTATAATAGAGAAAACATAGATACAAGGTATTTAGGGTTGCATGTACACCATAGGAGTGTTAGAATGCTCATAACCCAACAGTGGTATCAGAGCCTAGGCTTGTTTTCAAGTTATACATGCTGAAATAGCTTAAAAATCAAAAATTCTGGCTTCCTGGGCACTAGACTCGCCGAGTCCACTGATGGACTAGCCGAGTCCATGAAGAAATTCGTCCTACTCGTCGAGTAGGTTCATACACTCGACGAGTAGAAGCCCCTGACAACATATTTTCGACTTTTAAGGCTGCAATCGGTCTAGAATGATTACCTTAAACTATTTTCGACTTATAAAACCTATTTTTAATGTGGTAATGATTATGGTAAACCAATTTCAAAGTTATTATCAAAGGTTCAAGTTTTATGTATGTTTATATGATTCTTGAAAATTGTTGATATGGATTGTTCATGCTTATGAGTTTTGGTAGATCATAGGAATTATGTGCAAATTGTTTGCTAGTGTAATTCTTGATCTTAATCACATTGTATGAACTCCATAACTTGTCCTCAAGTTATGGATTACCAAGTTTTTTTTGTGTCACCTTCTTTTATGAGTTAATTTAGATTAATGAAAAAATTATGTGTTAGTTGTTTTCAATCCAAAATGATCTAAAAGAAGTTCATAAATGTTTTTTGTAACTTGTCCTCAATTTATATGAAAAGTCATATTTATGAATCTTAAAACTCATAAAAGTGCCATAGGTTACAAAAAATGAAGAGTCTTTTTCTCATAAATAGTTTTATGAACTCCATAACTTGTCCTCAAGTTATGGATGTTCAAGAGTCTCTTCATTTAAGTCTTTAAAACTTTAATTAAACTCATAAGTTATGAAAATCCAAGAGTTTTGAAAAGTTTCAATACTTGCCCTCAAGTTTTGGAATCTGTAATGAATGCTTTAATTCCAAATTAAACCCTAGAATTTTAAAAGTTTAAAATTCAACCATTATGATATTATTATAATTTTAATTATATAGATACGTATAAGATAAAGTCAATCTTACCGTTAGTAGGCCTCATTCACGAACCCAGTCTCTAAGGAGGGTATAAGGTTACTGCCTATAAAATGGCAGTTTAATGGATGTCCACTCTCACCCACCGCTTCCTTGACTGGTGGACGGTCATTACCCGAACGGTGCTAACCCATGAAATTACACTTTGCACCTTTGTTAAGTCGTTAGTGGAGCGTGTGTGGTTAACCGGCACACTAACATGGGACTGACAATGTGTGGCAAAGGGTAATTTAATGTTTATCATAGATTGTTGGAGCGCGTGTGGTTAACCGGCACATCAATTAGGTGATAACGTTAAGGGTACCAAGTTAATTTGCATGGTTATTCACACCTTGTTTGTGATCCTCGGCATCCCAGTCACAAACTTGAGAGGGCACAATCGAGATTCAAACATGCCATTGAAATTTCAATGTATCTCAAAAGATCTAGGAGTTTCAAATCCTATTAAAACTTAATTATATTTCGTTTTTATGGTGGAAATTGGTAAATCGTCATTTACCTACCTTCAAATATTTTATAACTTGGATTACGGCATCCCTCTTCCAGTTATAAATAGTTTGTTGGGTCCTAGCCTTAATATTTCATATTGGGTGTTATATTAAGGACTTAATCAACTAAACTTGAATTTCTCCCTTATAAATGTCTACTTTAGATAGCTATGGTCTTCCCAAATCTTTTGGAACAAGCTTTCCTATTGAAGATGATATCCGACATGGAAATCAAGGTGAAAGATTAATCCCTTTGTTGTGCATAAATGGGACTGGAAATTATGCTTCATTTCCTCCACCTCCTCCAATAATTCTCCCTATCCCACAAGTTTCAAGACTTGTAAAGTTCTAAGTCACTCAATCCCTATTGGCAAGCAAAGACTATATGTGCTTAAATCATGGAGGTTAAGTCACATATTGGCAAGCCATGAGAGTTGGGTGTCAAAGTCTTGAGGAAGTTGGATGTTCAATCACTTTCTATGTAACATAGCGAGTTCCCTTTGGGACTACTATGAAACAGACTATGACATGACCCTATTTGGGACTACTATGTAACATAGCGAGTTCCCTTTGGGACTACTATGAAACAGACTATGACATGATCTTATCTATTTGCTAGGTGCTGCTGAATCAGCAATGATTTGGAGCACTGGTAAAGCAAATTTGACTAGAAGATCTACTTCCCAAACCTATTTGGCCATTCACAATGGTGAAATTGGAAGTCCAGAAAAGCTTTCTCTTCCCAATGGAAAGGGATTGGCCATGGTCAAGTCAGTTGACCAATGGTAAAGAGAAAGGCTAAGTCTGAGACAATCAAGTGTACCATTTCCAAAAGGTCCATATGTTTCTTTTGCCAAAGGAAGGGACATTGGTTGCGAAGCTGCCAAATTTACCTAAAAGATCATAAGGATGGTAAAGTCAAAAAGTTTGACTCTACTTCAGGTAAAGTCCATTATCTAACTCTATGAAGTCTCTTTTGGAGATTCTTAATACATGATGTAATTTAATTACATTTTGATGTTTTGAAGAATCAAAGAAAACCTAAAGAAATAGTATGTTGATTCTGATCGCGAAGATGGATTTCGATCGCAAGGTTCGGTGATCAGAATTTTGAGCTGCTACTTAAGAGTTATGATATATTGCTTAGGAATAGACAACAACATGTTTTTCATATGTATTTGCATTGTAAGGATAAGTTTTTTCCGCAAGTTTTAAAATAAAAGAAAAGGTTTTGAGTTTATTTATTTTAAGTATCCTTACAATGACATTTGCGGAAAAAAAAAATTGTTGTTTATATGTTTCCATTGATAAGCAATATTGGAAAATAGATTTGATTCTTTCATTAGTGGTAGTGTCATAATTTACCAAATAAGGAAAGATTCTCATCACCCAAGCTTCAGTTGGATAGAAACTTGGAATCAAGCAAGTTGTATTGTATGTTGAGTGATAATTTTCATTTTTGGGAAATTAAGACTAATTCCTTGTTCACATGACTGTGAGTCAAGTGAAGGACTGAAGGATTGGGTACACTAGGTCGTACGCTGGTCAGGTCCACCACAAAGGTCGATAAGATTATTCATCATTATTTACTAAAGTTTAGTAAATATGGTTATACTTACAAGTTTAAGTGTAACTCTGAAACATTGGAAAAAGTTTCAATGTATGGCAGGACGGATAAAAAGAATCAAATTAGGCAGAAAGATAAAAGTTTCTCCAATATGAAGAGATGGGAGAGTACTTGAGTATCTTGTTTTATGATTATCTTGGTGATTATGAAACCATATCACACTTGATCCTCTAAAGGACACCTTAATGCATTTGTCTGGCTAAGGAGAGGAATCATGAATTGTTGAAATGGTTAAATCAAAAGATAAATCATACTTCGTTCCAAAAATCAAGTCTTAGAGTCATACTCTAAGATTGTAACTTGAGTTACATAATCTTTAGAAACTTTATAACACTTGTCAAATGTAGAGTAAGATGTTTCCTATTCTTGTACATTTTAAATTGATAAGTTGTGATGTTTTGGATAAAACAAAGACCAACTAAGACCAATTGTGTGAAGTGTTTAACTTGATAAGAATCTGCACTAACTCTTGAATATTTGTTTTGTCAAGAAATGATTCTTGACAAAGGGAATCTTATATGTCAAGAGGTCAGTGGGAGTCTGAAAAGATATTGAGATAGTTTCAAGAACTAATCAAGAGTATTGTTAATCACTAGCCCACGACTTGAGGTTTGTAACCTATCGTGTTGACATATTCTTATTTCTGTGTCTATTTCAGTTAAAAGTTGACTTTGCATATCAGTTCTATGAGTTCTCAATTGGATGCATAACAACCTGGAAGCAATGGTAGGCCCTTGTGCTGCCGGGTGGCAAGAAATTAAGATTGAACAAGTTCAGTCCATATGAGTTTGGGTTTGTCACTAACCCTGTCTTGTGATTATGTTTTTGACAAATTCGCATGAATAGGAATACATACACCATAAAAAAAAATTCTAAGTGTCATAAGGTTTCTCTCCGATTCATGAAAATGATGGTGAGGAAAGGCTTTCACTAAGTAGATTTCAAGTAGATAGCAATTATGATATTTGCATTCTCAAAGTCATTAGTGGAGCGCGTGTGGTTAACCGGCACACTAACATGGACTTGTGAGAATGGCAAAAGGTCTAAACATTATGATTACGGCGTCCCTCTTCATAATTTTTTAGACACACATGTGAGCTATCTAAGGAAAGGTGTATGATTTTGATAAAAATCTTATCAAAGCATCTCGTATCGGAAAACTGAACTTTGGAAAAAAAGTCAATAAAGTATTGATTTCTAGAAGTCCATCTGATTTCTGGGTACATGTCAAAGCTAGTGGGAGCATAAAGTGTTATGCTAGTTAGATTATAATTATCATGTTATTGGGAGCATGATCATTATGCTAAGTCGTGCAAGTTAGCAATGTTAATTATAGAAAACAAAAGTTTCAATTCGCTTGGAAAAGTTGTTGTGCTATAATTAAGGGAGAGGATTTATACTTCATTCTAATTCTACAAGCTTAGATTGAGATTTTAATCAACTTTAGTCAAGGATATACATGAATGTTATGTTGGAATGGTTCAACATAAGGAAATTCTGTATATGTTGCGTTCTCAAATTCGATTATGATTACGGCATCCCTATTCATAGTTTGAATTGTGAGAACATGGCAAATAAAAATTTTATAGCATGAATCGTGTCCCATATGCTTCGGGTATAGGATCGATTGCATGTGCTATAATATTTATCATTTCTAAATTTTCCAAATGCCTGGGGGCATTAAGAGGAGAAAAGGTCTAGTATTGGATACGACTAAAATGATTAAGCAATTGTCGAGGACAATCGAAGGTTTACGAAAGATTGGTTGCTCATGGACAGTTGGAAGTATAGTGTTAAACTTTGGGAAGGACCATATTGACATACTCTGAAAAGAGGCAACTCTTGTTCACAAGTGATAGTCAAAATGGGCGTATGGAAATGTTTCTATAGGTGGAAGTTATTCTTTAAATCTGTGTAAGATTAGAAAACTTAATGCAAGAAAGATATTCAAAGTAATGTACTTTGAATGTGAGACTTAATTTCCATGGAATTGATCTCCATTGGAATACTTTGTAATGTTTGTTGCCAAGTCTTTGTGACTTGGGCATAGTCATTACAAGGGGCTCATTTCATATAAGTTTAGAATCTAACAGGTTACGATAAATGGCAAGAATTTGGTATTCTTACATTTACAAAGTAAGGATTGGGATTGTGAAATGAGCATCATTGAAATATTATCAATCGATCTATTTCACAAAGTAAGGATCATAGACAAACATAGTGTGCATACTTGGAGCATGTCATGACTATTGTTTTAATTCAAGTGTTAAGTTGATGAATGGAAACATTGAATAATGAGTAATCAATATGGTGCTTAGATAAAAGGTGTTTTATTTACTCTCAAAGTGTTGGGGCCATATAGGATTAGTATTATTCTTTTGTTTCAATTTTGCATGTTTTGACTTCCAGAATAACTCGTTCGTTCTTCCCGAATGACTAAGTTATTCAAACCATCCACAGTCGGTCATATGTTGGAAGTAGATATGAATCAAGACTGTCATGAAGCTGGTTTGTAGATGTCCAAGGTAGTGGACATAGCAAGAGTTGCTGCAACATTCATGAGTGCTCATAAGTTCTGAGTATTGGATTAAACCCACGCTCATTTGACTCACTTCATGGATTTTTATCACTAGTGAATCTTGAGACAATAATATTTTATATTCTTCAAACCTATAGATATGAGTTGTTGACTATGAGTTGGTTATACATTGATTGCATGAAAATGCATTGGTAACTCGATGTTATAAAACGTGCCTTTGTGTATGATTCAACAAGTAGTTAGTACAAGCATATGAGTCAAATTTTATCCATTCCTTTTACCCTTAAAGGGATAAAAGCGATATCTGTGGGCCCCTCGATGATTTAGTGATGACACCCCTAAGTGCTTGGCCAAGCCTGGACTGATTTGATTTGATCAATTAGTCGGTTGTCATAAATCAGAAATCGGGAAACAACAAATGGACAGAGAGAATAATTATAATCCATGTCTCAGTCCATATGATATCTAGAATGGAGGAATATATAATCACTTATCTCATGGACGCGTCATTGATTTGTTCAGAGTTCGGCAGCAACTTTTAAGAGGTACGGTTGCTGGTCAGGTTGGAGTTGTACTTGCAATAATAGTTATTAGACTTATCCAAGTGGGAGACTGTTGGATTAGTGTCGAAGTCCATAACTATAATTGGTATATACTTGACCCGACCCGGCATGGTCCATTTGGGTTGCATGGCATCGGAACATTTGGGTAGACCTTTTGTGAGAAGAGGATATTTTTGACATATTAATATATTATAAGTTCTAATATATTAATATGAAATCATATTATTTAATTAGTATTGATCAAGAATTAATTTGCAATTAATTTAGTGATCAAAAGAGACTAATTAAACATATGGGGATTGATTGTGTAAATCATTCATTCTTATATATGTGGGCTTATGATCCATGATTCCTTATGTTGGGTTTAACCCATGTGGTGACTCATGGATATTCCATGGAGGTTAAAACCCATGGAGCATAAGGAATGGGTAAAGTCATGAGTTACACGGTGTAACCCTAATGTGCACACTATATAAAGACCCCATTAGTTGGTGAAATTGGCACTAGTGAATACACAAGAGGGCAAGCCGATTTCTAAGAGTCAAGTATCTCTTCTCATGGTTATTCCAAATGTTGATGATGTTGTGTGAACCATTTGAGGTGTCACACTTGGGGCACTAGGCTCTTGAGCTCCATGGAATCAAGCTATAATAAAGAGGTATGTAATTCTACTAGATTTTATACTACATGTACTTTTTATTATGTAAGTTAGAACAATACCTTGGAAAATTGATATTTGCATGACAAAGATCCAAGGTATTTACAGTTGCATGTACTCCATAGGAGTGTTAGAATGCTCATAACCCAACAGAATGGTCACTGAACTCTTTACTGTGGTCTGGGGTAAGGAAGATTGGACTACCGCACCATAAGTCTGAGTTGATTTCTTTGTGGGACATTTGATCAGAGGTAGTTGGTCAGACTGCGGTTCAAAATTGCAGTGAGCGGTACTGCAGTCTGAAGGCAGTGATAGGAAGTTCATGTGAACTTCGGATTTCATAAGAATTTCTTCATCAGCAACTGATGAAGTCTGAGAGTTGGGATAAATTGTGCCAGAGATAGGAATTTGATCACTTGAGTGATCCGAAAATTCAGGAAGAATTTCCTCAATGACACAATTATTACTCAGATTATGAAGTCGACTGAAATGAGTTTTGATGTCCTCGGGAAAGGTTTTGTCATTGACTGGGAAATGGAACTCTCGGTCCGGAGGGACATAGGGACGATCTTTGTTAAATCGGGGTGATGAGTCCTTTGCGGTGGAGTACCCATTGGACCAACCCCGATTATATGTGTTATCTACGGTTCCATTGTTCACAAGATTCTCAATAGCTTCACTTTCATTGAACAGTTTTTCTATTAGAAGATTTAAACGTACAATTTCATTTTGAGTTAAATCTCTCTGATCTAATGTTATGCCTTGTTGGGTTTAACATAACATTCTTGTATCCTTTTCTAATCCTAAGTCTCTTTCTAGCATGGAAACTTTGAGTCTTTTGTCTTATAGACGTCCTCTAACATGGAACATTTCTGGGGACACAATGTTCTTCTCATTTAGGGCTTTGTTATAGTCTGAAAGGACGGTAGCACATGTGTCATTAAGGTTGTCAAGGAATGGTTGACAATCATGCATACTATACATAAGAGTTTGGATCATGAGTTTTACCTACTCAACTATGCTCAGAGTTCCATCCTTTGCCATGTAGCAGTAATTCTTTTCCAGGATTGAAGTTGCGGTTGAAGGGAGGTTTAGTAAACCGCTGATTTTGTGGAAATATGAGGGTGGTAGCCTGTTGAATTGTTGAATAACAAGAGCAATAGCATTTTGGAATTCTTCTTCATCATCGTATTCTGAGTCAGCTTCCTACGACTGCGAAGGGTTGTCATACGAGGGTGAGTAAGATTGAGTGTGAGGTGCTTGTGCTACGACTGTGAAGTCAGCACAGTATTTCAGTACAGTTGATTCTTGTGCTTGTAGTTCACCATACGGTTTGTAAAGAGATAAATAATGAATTTTTCTATCTCCTTGGACTATCATCTTAGTCGTAGTCCAATGTCTACCCAAACCATTGAGAAACTAAAGATTTGTCTCATGGTTACTGTCATACCCCCGAACCAGACAGCGGAAATGTCCGAGGGCTGGCGTGACTTAAATTGAAATATCATCACAATGAATATACATGAAACATACCATAAGCATCACCATGCATTAATACATTACAACTGACCTTGTTCACATCAAGTACATTGTCTAAATATTAAATATCCATAGCATAAATTGTTTGAGAGTTTTCAAAACATAACATCCTAACACACTTGGTATTGTTCTTCAGCTTATCTGTTACCCGAGAATACAAGTTATTTTGAAAACGGTCAATATATATAATGTTGGTGAATTCATAAGCAGATTTGATATGAAAATGCTTTGTATTGTTTGTAAAACCCAGAAAATCCGATATTTTCTGAAACGACAATTGTTTATATAAAAGGTGTGATGATCCATAAGTATATGCGTGAATGATTTCAAAACGTGTAAAAATGATATGTTTCCCCATGATAAATTATTGCATTATAGCTATTGAAAGTACAAGTGGATAATGTTGTTTCCCCGGAAAACCCGATGTTTTCCGATAAAATAGTATGATCGTTTTGTATTATTGTATCGTCACAACGAATGAATATGATTTCCCATGATTACTTAGATGGTATTGGATCTCTATGTGAGTCGTTATAACCATGCATAATAATGACTAGTTCGTCTGTCTTGGCATTCTAGCGAACGCCGTAATTGATCTTAAGATTTTGTCACCCTAGACTCGCCGAGTCTAACTGTTGCGAACAACTTAGGTGTAGGGGAGTCACCCCCGTATAGATCTATACACAAACTCTCGCTCTCCCTCCAGGAGACTTTGGTACAGACTACGATCGACACTTATTGGTGTCGCCCGTTATTACTCACTTAATCCAAATGAATTTGATTAACCTTGATTAACGACCTCATTTTGTTTACTTGAATAGAAGGTAAACCTAACAGACGAGGAGAAGAGGACCACTAGGCCCTACTAATTACGTATGTTATTTAAGGCTGTCGAGTATACGAAAGACGCGTTGGCCCATTTCGCATATGATTTATTTGGACCTTACTAGCAATGCTAATGGGCCACCGAGGCCCAATAGCATGTAAAAGCCATTGAGGGTCCCTTAAGCATGTAATCGGGTCACAGGAGGCCCAATAACATGTATTATTTATGTTAGGCCCAAAAATCATGTTAATGGGTCACGAAGGCCCAATAAGCATGATTAGAATCTTTCAAGCCCAACAGTTAGAATGTTTACTTGTTTTTTATAGTATTAGTGTTGCGAAGTTGTTTAATCGATACGTCGTAATAATCACCAAATTGTTTTATAACGATTCATAGATTTATAAAAATAGATATTTTTCTATTTAAACCCATAAGTTATAAAGTTTTGTATATTTCGACCCAATTATTTTATTATTAACATAATTGACCAAAAATATTAGTTTGAGCTATTCAGCCCCTTATTTTGGTAAAGTTTGCAGTTTTTAGCCCTTTTTATGAAAAATGACATATTAGGTCCTTGAACTATTTTCTTGACATTTTTGGACTAAACACTTACTTAAATAATGTTTTAAGCCCAAAATTTTATTTTGGACAGTTTCAACCCCTTAGTTAAAAGATTTGCATTTAAATCCACACTTTTCGCAATTTTTACAATTTTTACCCAAAAACCAAAATCTTTGCATTTTTAGTCCCTTTTTATAAATAAGGCCATTTTAACCCCTGAAATAGGTTTATTTACGTTTATAGCCCCTGTTTTGAGAAAAATTTCCAATTCAGCCTCCTTAAATTTGATTTTTCGCATTTTTGGGCCTAAATAGCCGAAAAGCCCAAACTTTAGTCCATTAGGCTAAAATTTATATTTTTAGTCCTTTAAAAAGCCTAATATTTATAAAAACTCTTATTTTAGCTATTTTGACCTTTTGATCATTGTAGAAACCGTGAATGACATCTTTTCCCCCATCTTTTGTTTATTTATCAAAAATAGTCCAATAACAAATTTTATGTTGTAGTATGTTTATTATAAACATTGTAAGGTAGTTTATCTTGACATGTTAAGTGAAATATATCCTAGATCACATATTTTTACTTATTGAACTATAGATCTCGAAATATCTTTCATTTTTAGCACATATTTACCACATAAACACAAGAAATCACACATAACCTACAAATACACATAGATCTTCACATTTTACTTGTATTCTCCCCCATAAATCATATGAAAACCGAAAATAGAGGGGTATGAACTCACCTTGAGTTTGTGGATTCGGTTTTTGAAGAAGATGTGGAAAGATGAAGCGATTTTCAGCCCTAGCAACTCCCTTGAGTAGATCTCGAACTCAAGAAGATTTCTAGGAGTATGATCACCAAACACTTTGTTTAAAATAGTGATCTATCATGAAGATGGAGTTATGAAACTTGAATGTGTAAAGGCTTACCAAGAATGATGATTATCTTGTGAAGATCCTCTTGAAACCTAAGTAAATCTTGAAAATGTGATGAAAGTGAGGAAATTTTCTTGTAAAATTTGAGAGAGTTTGGGGAGAAGATTGAAGAGGGTGGTGGGGGTTTGTGGTCTCGGTCGAGGATAGAAAGGAGAGAGGAGAGAGAGATGAGTTGACTTGAATGGAGATATGAGAATGGTGCATTGATATCCTATGTACATTTATGAGGTGGCACCACTAATGTTAACCCTCAGTTCATCCTTTTTTTTTTATGCTTGGGCCGAAAACATGGGCTAGAAGAAAAGAGTTGCTTAGTTTGGGCCATTATTTGCCTCATTTCGAAATTCTAAGGCCCAAAGAGTATTTCTCGGCCCATTGGGTCTTGTGAATGTTCACGGCCCAATGTGATATTAAGGGGATGGATTTATGGCTCATTAGGGCTAATTTGATTAGTTATGGTCCAATAAGGCCCAAAAGAGGTACACCATTCCATTTTAGGCCCATGATGGCCCAACAGGTTAGGTTTCATGAATGTGGGTCCAATTATGGCCCATTTGAAGGTTCTAAGCCCAACAAAGTCATGTTGGAGGCTTATTGGCCCATTAGGCCCAATACGAAAATTCTAGTCCATAATGAGCTTAAACCGGGATTTTTAGGGTTTTCAACTTTACTTGATGAATCTTGGTTTGAATTTGTTTCCATAGGTTGAACTTCAAGCATAACATGAATTAGGGTTACGATTTTACAGTAGATAATGTTTACAAGAGTACAGAATTTCCTAGATAGAATGCTAGTTGTGACATCATCCCCCCGTTAGAGGGAATTTCGTCCCGAAATTCTTTTTGAAGCTAGAGTTTAAGAATGAGAGAATAAGTGAGGGTACTTCTGTTTCATCTGCTCTCCGCGTTCCCAAGTGAATTCCGGTCTACGCTTTGCGTTCCATCGAACCTTCACTATTGGAATGCGAGTTTGCTTAGTACGTTTCACCTCCCTGTCCATGATCTCGACGGGTTCTTCCACGGACAGGAGATTCTCGTTGATTTCGATTTCTTCCAACGGGATGACAAGAGTCTCATCGGATAAGCACTTTTTAAAATTTGAAACATGGAACACAGGGTGTACACTGCTAAGCTCGGTAGGTAGCTGCAGTCTATAAGCTACTGGACCGATTCGGGCAAGAATCTCGAATGGTCCAATGTATCGTGGGTTTAGTTTTCCCCGTTTCCCAAAACGAATCACCCCTTTCCAGGGAGAGACTTTTAACAACACCCGATCCCCGACTTGAAACTCAAATGGCTTTCGCCGTTTATCAGCGTAGTTCTTCTGTCGGTCTCGTGATGCTTAAAGTGTTGGATAAGGTGTCTAAGTCCATAACTTATTTGGTATATACTTGACCCGACCCGGCATGGTCCATTTGGGTTGCACTTCACCCAAACTGTTTATGGATAATTTTATGAGAATTGTATACTTACGATTTATTAATATATTATAAGTTATAATATATTAATATAAAGTCATGTTATTTAATTAGTTTTAATCATGAATTAATTATGAATTGATTTAGTGATTAAAAGGAAGACTAATTAAATCATGGGCTATTGTATTTATATGGTGTGGGCTAATGCTCATTTGTTAATGGGCTAAGCTTATATGGAAGTCCATGGATGATCCATGGAGCTTTTAACCCATGGATCCTTGGAAGAGGAAAAGACATGGGTTATTAGGGTTTCACCCTAACCATGCACACTATATAAACAAGCTTATGTTGCAGGAAAAAGACACTAATGTGTGTGTAAGTGTGGTGGCCAAAATCAAGAGTTAGTATACTCTCTCATACATTTTCCAAGTTTGTGGTGATTTGTGATTTCCAATTGAGGCATTCACATTATTGGTGCTTGGCTCTCAAACTCCAAGGAATCAACAATCAACAAATGGTATGTAATTCATCTAGTCCTTTTATGTTTAAAAGTACCCCATGCCATGCTAGATAGGTTATAAACCTTGGAAAATAATATTTTGCATGTACCTTAGACAAACATAGATCCAAGGTTTAATAGGGTTGCATGTACACTTAGGAAGTGTTAGAATGCTCAAAACCCAACAGTGGTATCAGAGCCTAGGCTTGTTTGTTAGATACTTGATGCAAAATAGTGATAAAAAGTCGATTTTTTGCTGTCTGACTGATGAACTCGCCGAGTCCATGGGGGGACTCGCCGAGTTCATGTGTAAACTCATCCTACTCGCCGAGTAGGTTCGTGCACTCGGCGAGTAGGAGCCTCAGAATGCAGATTTTAGACTTTTGCTGCTGGAAATGGACTAGAAACACTACCCTAAACTGTTTTGGTGTTTTAAAACTTGTTTTAGTTGGTGTAATGGTTGTTCTAATCCATTTACAATAGCTTATATCAAAATTTCATGCTTTGTATGTGTTCATATAATTCTTGAAACTTTGATGATCATGTTCATGTTCTTATGAATTTAGAAGATGATAGGAATTATTTGCTGAATTGTTTAGGATTAATTCTTGATCATTTATGTGTTTTAATGGAGTCCATAATTTGTCCTCAAGTTATGGATATCCAAAGGTCACTTCTTTTAAACACACACTTAAAACACATAAGTTACATAAAATGAAGAGTCTATAAGGGGGGTATAAGGTTGTTGCCTATAAAATGGCAACTTAATGGGTGTCCATTCTCACCCACCGCTTCCTTGATCGGTGGAGGGTCGTTAGCCGAACGGGTAGGACAATGACTTTAAATTCTCATTAAAAGTATAATGAATATTATAAAGTAACTAAACCTTTTATAAATTCTCAATCTTAGTTACTTTAGGAAAATGTGAATATGGTGCTAACCCATGAAATTCAAACTTTGTACCTTACCAAGTCGTTGGTGGAGCGTGTGTGTTTAACCGGCACACTAACTTGGACTAGTAAGGATCACGAAGGGTGACTTAATGTTTATCATAGATCGGTGGAGCGTGTGTGGTTAACCGGCACATCGATTAGGTGATAATATTAAGGGTACCAAGTGAGTTTGCATGGTTATTCACACCTTGTTTTGTGATCCTCGGCATCCCAGTCACAAAACCTGAAGGGCACAATCGAGATTGAAACATGCCATTGAAAAGTTCAATGAATCTCAAAAGATCTAGGAGTTTCAAATCCAATTAAAACCTAATAAATTATTTGGTTTTTCATGGTGGAAATTGGTGAATCGTCATTCACCTACCTTCAAATATTTTATAGCTTGGATTACGACATCCCTCTTCCAAGTTATAAAATATTGTGTTGGGTCCTAGCCTTAATATTTCATATTGGGTGTTATATTAAGGACTTGAATCAACTAACTTGATTTTCTCCCATTGTAGATGTCTGGTTCAGATAACTATGATCTTCCCAAATCGCTTGAAACAAGCTTTCCTCTTGAAGATGATGTCCCTCAACATCATGCTTCACTCCCCCCACCTCCTCCATTTATTCTCCCTGACCCACAAGCCCGAAGACTTGAAAGGTTCAAGGTCACTCAAGCTCTACTAGAAATGAAACATAAAGGTGGAAGACATGTGTGCACTCATGTCTTAGGAATGAAGTCACACATTGACAGGTTGAGAATGTTGGGTGCTGTTATTTCAAGGAAGTTCGCTATTGACTGGGTTCTTCAGTCACTTCCTGAATCGTATGGTGAGTTTATTAAAGACTACCATATGACAGATCCTGACATAACCCTAATAGATCTTTCTTATTTGCTTGTTGCTGCTGAATCAGCAATGATTTGGCGCAATGGTCAAGCAAATATTGATGGAAGGTCTAATTCTCAAACTTCCATGGACATGGACAATGGTAACATTGGAAGTCCAGAAAAGCTTTCTCTTCCCAATGAAAAGGGATCGGCCTTGGTCAACCCGGTTGACCAAAAGGTAAAAGGAAAGGCTAAGTCTGTGATTGTCTCGTGTACCATTCCCAAAGAGTCTATATGTTTTTATTGTCATGAGAAGGGACATTGGAAGCGAAGCTGCCCTGAATACCTGAAATATTTGAAAGCAAGTAGAGACAAAATGTTTGACTCGGCTTCAGGTAAGTCCACTATCTAACTTTGTTAAAGTTCCTAATTGTTGATTCTTATTACATGATGTGACTAGGTTGCATCTTGATGTTTAGCAGGATCGAGCAAAAGGAAGGTTAAAATAAGAGTGTGCTGAATCTAATCACGAAGATGGATTTCTATCGCATGGTTCGAGGATCGGATTTTTGAGCTACTACTTAAAAGTTATGATAGATTGCTAGGAAATATGTAATATCATAGTTTTCATTTGAAGATGCATTGTAAGGAATATTTTTCCGCATTTTAATAAAGAAATAAAAGTTTTGTTTAGTTTATTTTATATTATATCCCCTTACAATGGCATTTATGGAAATTGATGTTTGTATGTTTCTAGCAATATTGGAAATATGAGTTTGATTCTCTCATATGTGGTAGTGTCTGAATTTACCAAATGAGGAAAGGTTCTCATCACCCAAGCTTCAGTTAGACAGAAACTTGGAATCATACAAGTTGTATTGTATGATGGATGAGAATTTTCATCTTTGAAAAAAAATTGAGACTAATTCATTGATCACATGCATATGTGAGTCAATTGAAGGACTAAGGAATTAGGTATACTGGGTGTGTGCTGGTCAAGGTCCACCACAAAGATCAATTCGTCATGATTTACTAGAGATTAGTAAATATGGTTATACTTATAAGGTTAGGTATAATTCTGTAACATTGGAAAAGTTTCAATGTATGGCAGAACGGATGCGATGAATCAAATTTGGCAGAAAGATAAAAGTTTCTCAAATCTGAAAGGATGGGAGAGTACTTTAGTATCATGTTTTTATGATCATCTTAATGATTATGAAACCATATCACAAATTCATACTCTAAGGACATCTTAGTGCATTGTTATGACTAAGATGAGGGGTCATGAATTGTTGGAATGGTTAAAATCAAGAAGATGGATCATATATGTTTTTATGATCATCTTAATGATTCTGAAACCATATCACAAATTCATACTCTAAGGACATCTTAGTGCATTGTTATGACGAAGATGAGGGGTCATGAATTGTTGGAATGGTTAAAATCAAGAAGATGGATCATACTTCGTTCCAAAACAACTCTTAGAGTCATACCCCAAGATTGTAACATTGAGTGACATAAAGTAAGGTTTAAAACACTTATCAAATGTAGTGTAAAATGTTTTCTACTCCTGTACATTTGAAATTGGTAAGTTGTGATGTCTTGGATAAGACAAAGACCAACTAAGACCAATTGTGTGAAGTGTTTATCTTGATAAGAATCTGCACTATCCCTTGAATATTTGTTTTGTCAAGGAATGGTTATTGACCAGGGAAACTTATATGTCAAGAGGAAAGTGGGAGTCTTAAAGATCCTGAAAGGATTTCAAGATTTAATCAAGAGTAAAACCTGAGTTTTATCACTAGCACACGACTTAAGGTTTGAAACCTATTAAGTTGACATAATTCTTGTTTCTGTGTCTGTTCCTATTAAGTTGACTATGCATATGAGTTCTGTTAGTTCTAAACTGTGTGCATAATAGCTTGGAAGCATTGGTGGGCCTTGTGCTACCAGATGACAAGAAATTAAGATTGAACAAGTTCAATCCATGTAAGGCTGGATTTGTTACTAACCTTGTCTTGTGATTATGGTTTTGACAAATTCACATGGATAGGAACTCATACACCATAAAATCTAAGTGTCATAAGGTTTCTCTCCGATTCATGAAAATGATGGTGAGGAAATGCTTTCACTAAGAAGATTTTAAGTAGATAGCAATTGTGATGTTTACATTCTTAAAGTCGTTAGTGGAGCATGTGTGGTTAACCGGCACACTAACATGGACTTGTGAGAAATGGCAAAGGTCTAAACAATTAAGACTATGATTACGGCATCCCTTTTCATAGTTCTGGAAATTGTTTAGACACACATGTGTACGAATCTAAATTTCAGAAGTCCAGCTGATTTTTGGAAATATGTCAGAGCTAGTGGGAGCATAAGTGTTATGCTGATAATCATCATGTTAGTGGGAGCATGATTATTATGTTTAGTGTTGCAAGTTAGCAATGTTAATTATAGAAAAACAAAAGTTTCAATTCGTAATGTTGTAGGGGTTGAAAAAGTTGTTTTGCTATAATTAAGGGAGAGGAAATTATACTTCATTTCAATTCTAAAAGCTTAGATTGAGTTTTTAATCATCTTTAGTCAAGGATATATATATGAATTTTATGTTGGAATGGTTCAACATAAGGAAATTCTATATATATTGCGTTCTCAAATTCGATTATGATTACGGCATCCCTCTTCATAGTCGATTTTTGAAAACATGGCAAATAAAAAATATTGTAGCAAAAGACTGATCTAGTATCAGGTCTTTATGTGAGACATCATGAATCGTGTCCCATATGCTTCGGATATAGGATCGGTCACATGTGCTATAATATTTATCCTTTCTAAATTTTCCAAATGCTTAGGGCATTAAGAAGGGAAAAGTCTAGAATTGGATATGACTAAAGTGATTAAGCAATTGTCGAGGACAATCTAAGGTTCACCAAAGATTGGTTGCTCAGGGACAGTTGGAAGTATAGTGTTAAATTTTGGAAGGACCATATGGATATATTCTGAAAAGAGGTAGCTCTTGTTCAAATATGATAATCAAAATAGGAATATGGAAATTTTCCATATTGGGAGTTGGATATTAAGAATCTTTGAGAAAGTTAGAAACTTTTATGCAAGAAGGGATGTTCAAAGCAATGTACTTTGAATATGAGAGTTCGTTTCCATAGAGTTGATCTCCTTTGGAATCCTCTGTAATGACTGATGACAAGGTTTTGGTGACCTTGTGCATAATCATTACGAGAGGATCAGTGCATATAAGTTTAAAATCTAACAGTTTTTTGGTAAACGGTAGGAATTAGGAATTCTTACATTTACAATAAGGATTTGGGATTGTGAAATGAGCATCATTGGAATCATGTTCAATTGATCTATTTCACAAAGTAAAGATCATAGACAAACATAGTGTGCATACTTGGAGTATGGCATAACTATTGTTTAGAAAAACAAAGTGTACATGCTAGGAGCATGGGACGACTATTGTTTTTGTTCAAGTATTAAGTTGATTATTTGAAACATTATACAATGAATAATGTGTAATCAATATGGTGATAAATAAAAGGTGGTTTTATTTATATTCAAAAGGGTTCTGAGACCATATTGGATTCGATTATTATTGTGTTTCACTTTGCATGTTTTGACTTCCATAATAACTAGGTTATTCTTTCCGAATGATTAAGTTATTCAAACCATCCACAGTCGGTCATATGTTGGAAGTAGATATGAATCAAGACTGTCATGAGTTGGTTGTAGAGGTCTAAGATGTTGGACATGGCTACAACACTCATGAGTGCTCATAAGTTATGAGTATTGGATTCAACCCACGCTCACTTGCATCACTTCATGGAATTTATCTCGAGTGATCGTGAGACGGTAATATCATATAAGTCTTCAAACCTAGAGATATGAGTTGTTACCTATGAGTTGGTTGTGCATTGATTGCACGTAAACGCATCAGTAACTTGATGTTATAAAACGTGCCTTTGTGTATAATTCAACAAGTAGTAGAAACAAGTATATGAGTCGAAGTTTATCTGTTCCTTCTAGTCCTTGGAGGATTAGAAGCGATATCTGGGCCCTTCGATGATTTTGTTTTGACCTATGTACCGGGCCCGGTCAGAACCTAATTGATGTGTTCAATTTAGTTCTTTGTCAAACAAATCGGAAATCGGGAAACAAACTGCTGGACAATAAGTACGACGTTGTTCCATGTATTTGTCCGGCTGATATCATGAGAACAGAGGATTATATGATCACTTATCTAAAATGGCGCTTCATAGTTCAACAGAGTTTTCGAGAGCTACGATTGCTGGTTGGTTCCTGAAGTAACATACGCAAATACAGTTATTAGACTTATCCAAGTGGGAGACTGTTGGATAAGGTGTCTAAGTCCATAACTTATTTGGTATATACTTGACCCGACCCGGCATGGTCCATTTGGGTTGCACTTCACCCAAACTGTTTATGGATAATTTTATGAGAATTGTATACTTACGATTTATTAATATATTATAAGTTATAATATATTAATATAAAGTCATGTTATTTAATTAGTTTTAATCTTGAATTAATTATGAATTGATTTAGTGATTAAAAGGAAGACTAATTAAATCATGGGCTATTGTATTTATATGGTGTGGGCTAATGCTCATTTGTTAATGGGTTAAGCTTATATGGAAGTCCATGGATGATCCATGGAGCTTTTAACCCATGGATCCTTGGAAGAGGAAAAGACATGGGTTATTAGGGGTTTCACCCTAACCATGCACACTATATAAATAAGCTTATGTTGCATGAAAAAGACACTAATGTGTGTGTAAGTGTGGTGGACAAAATCAAGAGTTAGTATACTCTCTCATACATTTTCCAAGTTTGTGGTGATTTGTGATTTCCATTTGAGGCATTCACATTATTGGTGCTTGGCTCTCAAACTCCAAGGAATCAACAATCAACAAAAGGTATGTAATTCATCTAGTCCTTTTATGTTTAAAAGTACCCCATGCCATGCTAGATAGGTTATAAACCTTGGAAAAATAATATTTTGCATGTACCTTAGACAAACATAGATCCAAGGTTTAATAGGGTTGCATGTACACTTAGGAAGTGTTAGAATGCTCAAAACCCAACATAAAGTCGAGCTCTGATTTGAACTATCTTCTCTGTCGTTTCGCGTATGATTTCTGGTCCTGTTAATGCATTGTTCGGTGTCTGTCCTCTTAGTAGTTAATTGTCGCCTACCTCAGTCCAACACAACGGTGATCTACATTTACGACCATATAATGCTTCGAAAGGAGCAACTTTGATGCTTGTGTGATAACTGTTGTTGTACGAAAACTCAATTAAAGGCAAGTAGGTATCCCACGACCTTCCAAAGTCTATCACGCATGCTCGAAGCATATCCTCAAGCGTTTGAATGGTTCATTCACTTTGACCATCCGTCTGTGGGTGGTAAGCAGTGCTCATGTCGAGTTGTGTTCCCATAGCCTTTTGAAGCGATTGCCAAAAGTGTGAAGTGAACCTACTATCTCGATCTGAGATGATAGATATTGGTACTCCATGGAGTCTCACGATTTCCTTGATGTAGATTCTTGTCAATCGTTCCATCTTGTATGACTCCTTTATTTGCAGGAAATGAGCGGATTTTGTCAACCTGTCGACTATTACCCATATGGTATCCAATCCAAATATTGTCTTGGGTAATTTGGTCACAAAGTCCATAGTAATCCTTTCCCATTTCCAGTCGGGTATTACCGGTTGTTGTAATAGTCCCAAGGGCTTCTGATATTCTACCTTCACTTTAGCACAAGTGAGGTACTTGCTAACGTAAGTGGCAATTTCTGCTTTCATGTTAGGCCACCAATACTGTTGCTTGATATCCAAGTACATTTTATCTGAACCCGGATGGATGGAGTATCGTGTCCTATGGGCTTCATTCATGACTACCACTCTGAATCCCCCAAGTTTAGGGATCCAAATTCGGTTCATGAAATAATATGCTCCATCCTCCTTGACTTCGAAGTTCTTTTCGTAACGCTTTGCTTGTTCTGTTTTCTATCTTCATGGCATCGAACTGGACTGCTTTGATTTGTGAGGACAGATGGGATTGAATGGTTATTGAAAGAGTCTTCACACGACGATTTGAGTAGTCTTTCCGACTTAAGGCATCAGCTACCACGTTAGCCTTGCCTGGGTGGTACTTGATTTCGCACTCATAATCGTTTAGTAGCATGTTTAACTCCTTTTGGTTTAAAATGTGTTGGAGACTCAAATCGTGTTTAACTCCTTTTGATTTAAAATGTGTTGGAGACTCTTGTGGTCGGTGAAAATGGTGCACTTTGTACCATAAAGGTAGTGCCTCCAAATCTTCAAGGCGAAGTCCACAGCTCCCAATTCGAGATCATGGGTGGTATAATTCACCTCTTGTGTCTTTAGTTGTCGGGATGCATAAGCTACCACCTTCCCATGCTGCATGAGTACACAGCCTAAACCCTGATTCGAAGCATCGCAGTACACTACGAAGTCCTCAGTTCCCTCTGGTAAAGATAGCACTGGTGCACTGCAGAGAGCTCGTTTTAGAGTTCGGAAGGCAACCTCCTGCTTTTCTGTCCATTCAAATGGCACGCCCTTTTTGTAAGCATGGTAAGTGGCTTGGCTGTTTTGGAGAAGTTCTGAACGAATCTCCTGTAATAGCCTGCGAGACCTAAAAATTGACGAATTTCTGTGCGTGTCGTTGGGACCGCCCATCCTTTAATGGCTTTGACCTTAGAAGGGTCCACATGTATCCCATCTTGACTGACAACGTGACCCAAAAAGTTCACACTACGAAGCCAGAACTCACACTTAGAGAGTTTTGCGTATAAATTTTCGGTTCGTAGGGTTTCCAAGATTTGCCGGAGATGTCGGCCATGCTCCTCTTCGCTTCGAGAATAGACTAGGTTATCGTCGATGAAAATAGTGACAAAATTGTCGAGGAATGGTCCGCAGATTCGATTCATCTGGTCCATGAATGCGTCAGGTGCATTCATTAGACCAAAAGGCATTACAAAAAATTCATAATATCCATAGCGAGTTCAGAAAGTGGTTTTGGGGATATCCTCTTCCTGGACTTTGAGTTGGTGGTATCCGGATCGCAGATCTATCTTAGAGAAGTAACTTGCTCCTTGGAGCTGGTCGAATAGATCGTCGATTCGCGGAAGTGGGTAGCGATTTTTGATAGTGATCTTATTTAGTTCTTTGTAATCAATACACATCCTAAAGGATCCGTCCTTTTTCTTAACAAAGAGGACCGGAGCTCCCCAGGGTGAGAAGCTAGGTCGGATGAATCCTTTGCTCAAGAGTTCGCTAACTTGGCTTGACAGTTCTTGCATCTCCGCAGGAGCCAACCTATAGGGTGATTTGGCAATGGGTGTAGCTCCCGGCACAAGTTCAATTCGGAACTCGACTTGTCTTTCTGGGGGTATCCCCGGAAGATCTTCAGGAAAGACGTCCAGGAAATCGCAAGCCACTGGGATGTCTCGAATATTGACCTCTTCCTTGGACTTATCCACTATGTGAGCCAGAAACGCCAAGTCCTTCTTTTATAGATACTTATGTGCCTTAATGCACGAGATAAGACGTAGGTTCGTACTGGGTTTATCCCCATATATAATTAGGGTTTCGTGGTTAGGGAGACGAAGGCGAACGGCCTTCTCACAACACATAATTTCGGCATGATGGGGGCTCAACCAGTCCATGCCGATAATCACATCAAAACTCCTAATAGTTACAGGCATCAAGTTTATTTGAAAAGGCATGGTGATTTAAGGTTAGGGTACATCCTACGTAGATTTCCCCAGTTGATTCTGTTTTCCCATTAGCCATTTCCACCGTAAAGGTTTCATTAAGCTTTTGGGGTTGTTCTTTTAGCAAATGTTTGAATTTATTACTCACAAAGCTTCGTTCTGCCCCGGTATCAAACAGGATGCATGCATATGAGTGGTTAAGGAGAAATGTACCAGTGACAACAGTGGGATCCTGAACCGCTTCTCCTTGACCCATGGTCAGCACTCTCCCTGCTCCTCCATTCCCTTGGTTGTTGATATTAGGGCAATTTCGAGGGAAATGCCCAGTCCTTCCACATCCATAACAGGTGTGGCTAACCCCAGTGTTATTTTCATTGGTGTTGGTGTTGTTGTTGGTGTTGTTGTTGTTGTAGTTGCGGTTGTTGTTGTTGTTATTTCCCTGCTGTTGGTTTTGGGGAGGATAGGTCCTGCAGTATTTTGTCGGGTGACCCTTTCGGTTGCAACCGGTACAGTGCATCTCCCTGCATTCGCCATTGTGATGGAGATTACACTTGTTGCACTTTGGGAGATTCCCAGAATACTGCTTAGGGGCACTTGTAGTGGATGAGGCTGGAGCATGTGGTGTGGAGGGAACTTGGGTGGTTGCAGCATTAACTGTCCCTGTTTGTTGTTTCTTTGACGACTCTGAGCCTTGTCGTCCCTTCCTCTTGTTATTCTTTCCTTTCTTGTTGTCACTCTCTTTCTTGTTTTCAGTTTCTCCTGGCTTCTCGCCCTTCTTGGTGTTGTGGTCGTATAACTTCTTGGCCAACCCTTTGGCACTGTCAAAAGTTTCAGAATTCGTAGTAATCATGTTTCCTTGAATTGGGGAGGTTAATCCCCAGATGAATCTTTCGATTTTCTTCCCTGCAGAAGTAATCATGGCAGGGCACAACAGAGACAGTTCGCTAAACCTCGTTATGTAGGCATCGATGTCAGAGTTTCGGACAGTGAGATTCCATAGCTCTTGCTCCATTTTCTGAATTTCGCCATGCGGGTAGTATTCAGCCATTTCATCCGCCTCTTGGGTGATTACCTCTACCCTTTGCTCGGCTCGTATAGCCCTTGCTTCGGCCGTAAAAAGTTGAAGCTTGAGGCTGATAATTGCTTCCTCGAGAGAGCGTAGATAGTCTGTATCACCCTTCTGAACCGTACGGGGATCTGATGGGGCTTTCGATAGGTGGGGTTCACTACGTGCCTCCTCTACGTCCTTCTCTTCATCTAACTCCTGGTCAGATTCATCATATTTGTAATCAGTTACCACATATTCTTCATGTTCCACTTCGGATCCAACGTTGTGTGCTGCCGCTTGTCCTTCCTCGGGGTCATCTTCAATCATTCCGTGGTTCACGAAGACTTGGTGAAACTGAATGCCCTGATGCTCCTCTTCCATGGTGACTGTGAGGGGGAACACGTAAGGAGGTTTATAAACTATTATTACTCCAAAGATTTGTTATAAATTTTTTTTGGGTGGATGCGCTCTTCTTGTTTAACAATAGGGTATGCCTTTGGGTTGCTGACCATCGTGATTTCCCCAGGGCATGTGATAGTTGTACTACGAAGAAATGTAGTTGACCAGGCTACATTCATCCCTAATACAACTGTGAACAGTCCTGGCTTAACCGGGATGTCAGGTTCTCCGAATCATCTTATTTGATTTGTTATTATGTTCATTTTTTCTAAGTCGCACAAGTAAAAGTGTTTTTTAGCACATTTTATTTGTTTTGTTCAGAGTTATTTAGTCCCTTGCTGAGTTTATAGTTGCATATCAATGTGTGGTTAGATATGCCAGTTCACTATAAACAGAGCTCTGATACCAACCGTCACAACTAGCATTCTAGCTAGGAAATTTTGTACTCTTGTAAACATTATCTACTGTAAACTCGTAACCCTAATTCATGTTATTATTGAAGTTCAACCTATGGAAACTAATTTAAACCTAGATTCATCAAGTAAAGTTGAAAACCCTAAAAGTCCCGGTTTAAGCTCATTATGGACTAGAATTTTCTTATTGGGCCTAATGGGCCAATAAGCCTCCAACTTGACTTTGTTGGGCTTAGAACCTTCAAATGGGCCATAATTGGACCCATATTCATGAAACCTAACCTGTTGGGCCATCATGGGCCAAAAATGGAATGGTGTACCTCTTTTGGGCCTTATTGGACCATAACTAATCAAATTAGCCCTAATGAGCCATAAATCCATCCCCTTAATATCACATTGGGCCGTGAATATTCACAAGGACCCAATGGGTCGAGAAATACTCTTTGGGCCTTAGAATTTCTAAATGAGGCAAATAATGGCCCAAACTAAGCAACTCTTTTCTTCTAGCCCATGTTTTCGGCCCAAGCATAAAACAAAAAAAAAAGAAAAGAAAGGATGAAATGAGGGTTGACATTAGTGGTGCCACCTCATAAACGTACATATGATATCAATGCATCATTCTCATATCTCAATGCAAGTCAACTCATCTCTCTCTCCCCTCTCCTTTCTATCCTCGGCCGAGACCACAAACCCCCACCACCCTCTTGAATCTTCTCCCCAAACTCTCTTAAATTTTACAAGAACATTTCCTCACTTTCATCACATTTTCGAGATTTACTTAGGTTTCAAGAGGATATTTACAAGATAATCATCATTCTTGGTAAGCCTTTACACATTCAAGTTTCATAACTCCATCTTCATGATAGATCACTCTTTTAAACAAAGTGTTTGGTGATCATACTCCTAGAAATCTTCTTGAGTTCGAGATCTACTCAAGGGAGTTGCTAGGGCCGAAAATCACTTCATCTTTCCACATCTTCTTCAAAAACCGAATCCACAAACTCAAGGTGAGTTCATACCCCTCTATTTTCGGTTTTCGTATGATTTATGGGGGAGAATACAAGTAAAATGTGAAGATCTATGTGTATTTGTATGTTATGCGTGATTTCTTGTGTTTATGTGGTATATATGTGCTAAAAATGAAAGATATTTCGAGATCTATAGTTCAAGAAGGAAAAATATGTGATCTAGGATATATTTCACTTACCATGTCAAGATAAACTACCATATAAAGTTTATAATAAACATACTACAACATAAAATTTGTTATTGGACTATTTTTGATAAATAAACAAAAGATGGGGAAAAAGATGTCATTCATGGTTTCTACAAGGATCAAAAGGTCAAAACAGCTAAAATAAGAGTTTTTATAAATATTAGGCTTTTTAAAGGACTAAAAATGTAAATTTTAGCCTAATGGGCTAAAATTTGGGCTTTTCGGGTATTTAGGCCCAAAAATGCGAAAAATCAAATTTAAGGGGGCTGAATTGGAAAATTTTCTCAAAACATGGTCTATAAAAAGGGACTAAAAATGCAAAGATTTTGGATTTTGGGTAAAAATTGTAAAAATTACGAAAAGTGTGGATTTAAATGCAAATCTTTTAACTAAGGGGCTGAAACTGTCCAAAATAAAATTTTGGGCTTAAAACATTATTTAATTAAGTGTTTAGGCCAAAAATGTCAAGAAAATTAGTTCAAGGACCTAATATGTCATTTTTCATAAAAAGGGCTAAAAACTGCCAACTTTACCAAAATAAAGGTTGAATAGGTCAAACTAATATTTTGGTCAATTATGTTAATAATAAAATAATTGGGTCAAAATATACAAAACTTTATAACTTATGAGTTTAAATAGAAAAATATCTCTTTTTATAAATCTATGAATCGTTATAAAACAATTTGGTGATTATTACGACATATCGATTAAACAACTTCGCAACACTAATACTATACAAAACAAGTAAACATTCTAACTGTTGGGCTTGAAAGATTCTAATCATGCTTATTGGGCCTTCGTGACCCATTAACATGACTTTTGGGCCTAACATAAATAATACATGTTATTGGGCCTCTGTGACCCGATTACATGCTTAAGGGACCCTCAATGGCTTTTACATGCTATTGGGCCTCGGTGGCCCATTAGCATTGCTAGTAAGGTCCAAATAAATCATATGCGAAATGGGCCAACGCGTCTTTCGTATACTCGACAGCCTTAAATAACATACGTAATTAGTAGGGCCTAGTAGTCCTCTTCTCTTCGTCTGTTAGGCTTACCTTCTATTCAAGTAAACAAAATCAGGTCGTTAATCAATGTTAATCAAATTCATTTGGATTAAGTGAGTAATAACGGGCGACACCAACAAGTGTCGGTCGTAGTCTGTAGTTATAATCAAAGTGTCCTGGAGGGAGAGCGAGAGTTTGTGTATAGATCTATACGGGTGTGACTCCCCCACACCTAAGCTGTTCACTACAGTTAGACTCGGCCAGTCTAGGGTGACAAAATCTTAAGCTCAATTCCGGCGTTCGCTAGAATGCCAAGACAGACGAACTAGTCATTATCATGCATGGTTATAACGACTCACATAGAGATCCAATACCATCTAAGTAATCATGGGAAATCATATTCATTCGTTGTGATGATACAATAATACAAAACGATCATACTATTTTATCGGAAAACATCGGGTTTTCCGGGGAAACGACATTATCCACTTGTACTTTCAATAACTATAATGCAAGAATTTATCATGGGGAAACATATCATTTTTACACGTTTTGAAATCATTCACGCATATACTTATGGATCATCACACCTTGTGTATAAACAATTTCCGTTTCAGAAAATATCGGATTTTCTGGGTTTTACAAACAATACAAAGCATTTTCATATCAAACCTACTTATGAACTCACCAACATTATATATGTTGACCGTTTTCAAAATAACTTGTATTCTCAGGTAACAGATAAGCTGAAGAACAATACCAAGTGTGTTAGGATGTTATATTTTGAAAACTCTCGAACAATTTATGCTATGGATATGTAATATTTAGACAATGTACTTGATGTAAACAAGGTCAGTTGTAATGTATTAATGCATGGTGATGCTTATGTTATGTTTCATGTATATTCATTGTGATGATATTTAAATTTAAGTCACGCGAGCCCTCTGACGTTTCCGCCGTCTGGTTCGGGGGTGTGACACTTACTTCGGATGATGCCATCATTTGATAGCTTTGTGACAACTAAATTAAACCTCTTGAAGGAGTCTTCTAGACTTTCACCAGCATGAGCTTTGAAGTTGTTGAATTCGTTGAGTGCGGTTGTAAGCTTCTTATCTTGATCCTGTTCTGAGCCTTCATACAAGTTCTTGAGTACATCCCAGATTTCTTTGGCTGACTTGCAATTTATGATGATGTCGAAGTTGTCAGGAGCAACTCCACGAGATATCTCATAAAAGGCAACAACATCATTTTCCATCTTATCAATATCATCTTTGGTGGGACGATTCATGGCTGGTTGACCTCTTCCCAGTCTAGCTTGAGTGCCATCGTTTTGAACTGGAGTAAGAACAGGGACATCAGGTCCTTCTTCTACAGATCTCCATACATCTCTTCCAAGTCTTCGTAGATACCTCTCCTTTCTTTGAGACCAGTGATGATATTTATTTGCCACCAGTATTGGAGCTCTATTTGAACCTCCAACTGTTGGGTTTTGGTATAATACAACATCCTATGGTGCACATACAACTCTAAATACCTTGGATCTATGTTTTCACTAATTATACATGCAAATGGTTTCCAAGGTATTGAACCTATAGCTAGCATGCAATTGTCATACAAACTACATAAAATACTAGATAGTGTAACATACCTTTTTGTGTGGCTGGAAGTCTTGATGTACTTGGCCTTAAGAACTTAGCCCCAATAGTGTGGAAGCCTCAAATGAAGTCACAACACATCAAGGACAAAGGTAGGAGTTGAGAGAGAATCTCCATGCACTCTAAAACCTTCATGAACTCCAAGAACATGCACACACACACTAAGGGTCACTAGGGGTGGCGGTTTTAAGTCATAACATATGTATTTATATGTGTTGAATTTTAAGAGTCATGGGTATAACCCAAACCCATATCCATGGGTTTTATGATCCATGGTTCGTGTGGCCTAACTCTTTATGTATCCATACATAAACTTGGTCCAACATGGATTATATGCCCAACACATATAAATATAACTAATTACCATAATCAGTCCCCATATTTTTAATTAGTCTCTTTTGATCACTAAATTAATTCCAAATTAATTCTTGATCAATACTAATTAAAACATATGATTTCATATTAATATATTAGAACTTATATTATATTAATAAATCATATATAAACTCTTCTCTCAAAAGTCCATCCTAACAAATTGTCCTGATGATATGCAACCCAAATGGACCATGCTACTCTCGGGTCGAATACATACCAATAATAGTTATGGGCTTAGACACCTAATCCAACAGTCTCCCACTTGCATAAGTCTAAAACTATTATTGTGTATGACTCCAAAACCCGACTAGCAATCGTAGCTCTTAAAGCCGCTGTCGAACTCTAAACAAATCAATGACACGTCCATTAGATAAGGGATCATATATTCCTCCATTCTAGATATCATATGGACTGAGACATGGATTATAATCATTCTCTCTGTCCATTTGTTGTTTCCCGATTTCCGATTTATGACGACTGACTAATTGAACAAATCAAATCAGTCTAGGCCCGGCCAAGCACTTACGTTTGTCATCACCAAATCATCATGGGGCCCACAGATATCGCTTTTATCCCTTTAAGGGTAAACGGAATGGATAAACTTCGACTCATATGCTTGTTCTACTACTTGTTGAATCATACACAAATGCACGTTTTATAACATCGAGTTACCAAATGCGTTTACGTGGAATCAATGTATGACCAACTCATAGGCAACAAGTCATATCTCTAGGTTTGAAGAATATAAGATATTATCGTTTCATGATCACTCGTGATAAAATCCATGAAGTGAGTCAAATGAGCATGGGTTTAATCCAATACTCGAATCCTTATTCCAGGAGTACTCACGAATGTTGTAGTAACTCTTACTATGTCCACTACCTTGGACATCTACAAACCCGATTCATGACAGTCTTGCCTTAATACATACTTCCAAAGTATTATCGACTGTGGATGGTTTGAATAACTTAGTCATTCGGGAAGAATAACCTAGCTATTCTGGAAGTCAAAACATGCAAAGTGAAACACAAGAATAATACTAATCACTCTATGGTCCCAAGCACCTTTGAGAGTAAATAAAACACCTTTTATGTAAACACCATATTGATTACTCATTATTCATTGTATAATGTTTCAAATAATCAACTTTATACTTGAATTAAAACAATAGTTGTCCCATGCTCCAAGCATGTAAACTATGTTTTCTAAACACTAGTCATGCCTTACACTAAGTATGCACACTATGTTTAACTATGATCTTTACTTTGTGAAATAGATAAACTGAACATGATTCCAATGATGCCCATTTCACAATCCCAAATCCTCATTGTAAATGTAAGAATTCCAAATTCCTGCCATTTACCGAAATTTGATAGATTCTAAACTTACATGCATTGATCCTCTTGTAATGACTATGCACAAAGTCACAAAGACTTGTCAACAATCATTACAAGGTATTCCAATGGAGATCAATTCCATCGAAATGAAGTCTCACATTTAAAGTACATTCCTTTGAACATCCTTCTTGCATTAAGTTTTCTAATCTTACAAAGATTTGAAGAACAACTTCCACCTATGGAAACCTTTCCAGATTCCCATTTTGACTATCACTTCTGAACAAGAGTTACCACTTTTCCGAATATGTCAATATGGTCCTTCCAAAATTAACACTTATACTTCCAACTGTCTATGAGCAACCAATCTTTGGTAAACCTCAGATTGTCCTCGACAATTGCTTAATCATTTTAGTCATATCCAATTCTAGATCTTCTCTCCTCTTAATGCCTTAGGCATTCGGAAAATTTAGAAAGGATAAATATTACAGCACATGCAATCGATCCTATATCCGAAGCATATGGGACACGATTCATGATGTCTCACATAAAGACGTGATCATAGACCAGTCTTTTGCTACAATATTTTTTCTTTGCCATGTTTTCAAAATTTGACTATGAAGAGGGATGCCGTAATCATAATCGAATTTTGAAAATGCAATATATATAGAATTTCATTAAGTCGAACCATTCCAACATAAAATTCATATATATATTTGACTAAAGATGATTAAAATCTCAATCTAAGATTTTAGAATTGAAATGAAGTATAATTTCCTCTCCCTTAGTTATAGCAAAACAACTTTTCCTAATTGAAACTTTTGTTTTCTATAATTAACACTTAACATAATAATCATGCTCCCACTTACATGATTATTATTTGCATAACACTTATGCTCCCACTAGCTTTGACATGTATCCAGAAATCAGTTGGACTTCTAGAAATCAATACTTTATTGACTTTCTTACCAAAGTTCAGACTTCTGATACAAGATGCTTTGATAAAACTTTATCAAAAAACATACACCTTTCCTTAGATAACTCATATGAGTGTCTAAACAATTTCAGAAATATGAAAAGGGATGCCGTAATCATAGTCTCAATTGTTTAGACTTTTGCCATTTCTCACAAGTCCATGTTAGTGTGCCGGTTAACCATACACGCTCCACTAACGACTTTGAGAATGCAAATAACACAATTGCTATCTACTTAAAATCTACTTAGTGAAAGCGTTTCCTCACCATCATTTTCATGAATCGGAGAGAAACCTTATGACACTTAGATTTTATGGTGAATGAGTTCCTATCCATGTGAATTTGTCAAACCACAATCACAAGACAAGGTTAGTGACAAATCCAAACTCATATGGATTGAACTTCTGCAATCTTAACTTTTTGCCAACTGGCAGCACAAGGGCCTGCCATTGCTTCCAAGTTGTTATGCAACAAATTGAGAACTCTCAGAACTCCTATGCAAAGCCAACTTTAACTGGAATAGGCACAAAAATGTCAACACAATAGGTTATAAACCTCAAGTCGTGTGCTAGTGAAGAACTTCAGGTTTTTATTCTTGATTAGTTCTTGGAACTTTCAAGAGCTTTAAGACTCCCACTGTCCTCTTGACATATAAGACTCTCTTGTCAAGAACCATTCCTTATCAAGGGTCAGTGCAGATTCTTATCAAGACTAACACTTCACATAATTGGCCTTAGTTGGTCTCTGTTTAACCCAAAACATCACAACTTACCAATTTCAAATGTACAAGAGTAGAGACACATTTTACTCTTACACTTGACAAGTGTTACAAACCTTCCTTAAGATATGTCACTCGAGTTACAATCTTGGAGTATGACTCTAAGACTTGTTATGGAACGAAGTATGATTCATCCTTTTTGATTTTAACCATTTCAACAATCCACGATTTCTCTTCTTAGCCAAACAAATGCACTAAGATGTCCTTAGAGAATCAATTGTCATATGGTTTCATAATCACTAAGATAATAATAAAACAAGATACCCGATCCCCTAATCCTTTCACTTGACTCACATATACATGTGAACAATGAATTAGTCTTAATTTCCCAAAGATGAAAATTCTCATTCATCATACAACTAGCATGATCCCAAGTTTCTACCCTACTGAAACGTGGGTGATGAGAATCTTTCCTTATTTGGTAAATTATGACACTACCACAGTCATAAGAATCAAATCTATTTTCCAATATTGCTATCAATGGAAACATATAAACAACAAATTCTCACAAATGCCACTGTAAGGATATTTTAAAATAAAATAAAACCTTTTCTTTTATTTTAGAACTTTGCGGAAAACCATATCCTTACAATGCAAATGCATGTGAAAAACTATGTTGTTATGTATTCCTAAGCAATCTATCACAACTCTTTAAGTAACAGCTCAAAATTCTTCCTTTAAGCTTCCTCTTCACTTTGGTTCTTAAAACATCAAAATGTGATCTAGTCACACCATGTAATAAGAATCTCCAAATAGGAACTTAATAGAGTTAGATTATGGACATTACCTGAAGTAGAGTCAAAACTTTTGACTTTACCATCCTTACAGACTATCAGGTAAATTTGGCCAGCTTCGCAACCAATGCCCCTTCCTTTGGCAATAGAAGGTTCGGGAAGTCGATCTTCTAATCAAATTTGTTTTTACCAGTGCTCAAAATCATTGCTGACTCAGCAGCACCAAGCAACTAGGTAAGATCATTAAGGGTTAAGTCATGGTCTGTCACATAGTAGTCCCCAAGGAACTCACTATGTGACTTAGAAAGTGATTGAACATCCAACTTTCTCAAGACTTTGACACCCAACTCTCCCGGCTTGTCAATACGTGACTTCATCTCCAAGATGTGATCACACATAGACCTTGCTTGCCAATAGGGCTTGAGTGACCTTGAACTTGTGGGTTATGGAGAATAATTGGAGGGGGTGGAGGAACTGAAATTCCAAGAGATTTGGGAAGATCATAGATGTCTAAACTAGACATCTACAATGGGAGATATTCAAGTTAGTTGATTTAAGTCCTTAATATAACACCCAATATGAAATATTAAGGCTACGACCCAACACAATATTTTACAACTTGGAAGAGGGATGCCGTAATCCAAGCTATAAAATATTTGAAGGTAGGTGAATGACGATTCACCAATTTCCACCATGAAAAACGAAATAATTTATTAGGTTTTAATTGGTTTTGAAACTCCTAGATCTTTTGAGATTCATTGAACTTTTCAATGGCATGTTTCAATCTCGATTGTGCCCTCTCATATTTTGTGACTGGGATGCCGAGGATCACAAAACAAGGTGTGGATAACCATGCAAATTCACTTGGTACCCTTAATATTATCACCTAATCGATGTGCCGGTTAACCACACACGCTCCACCGATCTATGATAAACATTAAGTTACCCTTCGCCACTCTTACTAGTCCATGTTAGTGTGCCGGTTAACCACACACGCTCCACTAACGACTTGGTAAGGTACAAAGTGTAAATTTCATGGGTTAGCATCAAATTCACATTTTCCTAAGTAACTTAGATTGGGAATTTATAAGTGTTTAGTTACTTAGTATTTATCATTAATACTTTTAATGAAGGGAAAATTATAGTCGTGTCAAACCCGTTCGGCTAACGACCCTCCACCAGTCAAGGAAGCGGTGGGTGAGAGTGGACACCCATTAAACTGCCATTTTATAGACGGTAACCTTATACCCCCCTTATAGACCGGCTTCGTGAATGAGGCCTACTAACGGTAAGACTGACTTTTACTCTTATACATATATATAAATATTAAACCTATAATATTATAATAGTATAAGGGTTGAATTTTAAACTATTAAAATTCTAAGGGTTTAACTTGGAACTAAAGTATTCATGGGGGGAAACTTTAGAAATTCCAAAACTTGAAGGCAAGTTTTGAACAACTCAAACACCTTTTTCAATTCCATAACTTATGAATTTAAAGTAGTTTTAATAAAAACTCTTCAAGTTCCATAACTTGAGGACAAGTTATGGAAGACTTTAAAAAACATTTAAGGAAAAAAAAACTCTTCATTTTCATAACCTATGAGTTTAAAGTAGTTTAATGACTAAACTCTTCAAGTTCCATAACTTGAGGACAAGTTATGGAAGACTTTAAAATCATTCAAGAAAATAAGACTCTTCATTTTTCCTAACTTATGGAAATCTTATGAGTTTTAAAGAATCATAAATGTGACTTTTCATATAACTTGAGGACAAGTTACAATAAACACATTTTACGAGCAACTTTAAGATTAATATGGATTGAAAACAAATTATCACATAACTTTTCTATTAATCTAGACTAACTCATAAGAACAAGACAATTCAAATCAAACTTTTTTATGAAATTAGCCTAACCATTAAACTAATACAAAACATGAATCTATTGACAATTATCTTTGAAATTGGTTTAGCATGAACATTACCACATCAAAAACAGGTTTACAAGACCAAAAACAGCTTAGGGTAATGTTTCTAGTCCAATTCCATCCTTAGAAGTCGAAAATATGCTGTCAGGGGTTCTACTCGTCGAGTGCACGAACCAAATCGACGAGTTGGATGAATTTCTTCATGGACTCGGCGAGTCCAGTTCGATTTTTCAGCCATTTCGGCAAGTATAACATGAAAACAAGCCTTGGCTCTGATACCACTGTTGGGTTTTGGTATAATACAACATCCTATGGTGCACAAACAACCTTAAATACCTTGGATCTATGTTTTCACTAATTATACATGCAAATGGTTTCCAAGGTATTGAACCTATAGCTAGCATGCAATTGTCATACAAACTACATAAAATACTAGATAGTGTAACATACCTTTTTGTGTGGCTGGAAGTCTTGATGTATTTGGCCTTAAGAACTTAGCCCCAATAGTGTGGAAGCCACAAATGAAGTCACAACACATCAAGGACAAAGGTAGGACTTGAGAGAGAATCTCCATGCACTCTAAAACCTTCATGAACTCCAAGAACATGCACATACACACTAAGGGTCACTAGGGGTGGCGGTTTTAGGTCATAACATATGTATTTATATGTGTTGAATTCTAAGAGTCATGGGTATAACCCAAACCCATATCCATGGGTTTTATGATCCATGGTTCATGTGGCCCAACTCTTTATGTATCCGTACATAAACTTGGTCCAACATAGATCATATGCCCAACACATATAAATATAACTAATTACCATAATCAGTCCCCATATTTTTAATTAGTCTCTTTTGATCACTAAATTAATTCCAAATTAATTCTTGATCAATACTAATTAAAACATATGATTTCATATTAATATATTAGAACTTATATTATATTAATAAATCATATATAACCTCTTCTCTCAAAAGTCCATCCTAACAAATTGTCCTGATGATATGCAACCCAAATGGACCATGCTACTCTCGGGTCGAATAAATACCAATAATAGTTATGGGCTTAGACACCTAATCCAACACCAACACCATTGGAAACATTTATAGATAATGCTTGTGCCATATTTCCTTGCTTTTGAAAAGATTTGTTTTTTGTTTTTTTTACGAAATGAGCTCCAGTGGTATAGAAGGCCTTTTAAAATCAGAGTTCTTGTTTAAAAAGCAACCACTTTGGCTCTAATACCAATTATTGAGAGAAAAACTAGAGTAACACAATTGAATAAACGTTAGAACAAGTAATAATGCGGAATGAAGTTTAACTTAGTGGATCATTAAGCTCAACAATAATAATAAGTTAGAGTTAGATAGTTAGATAGTTAGGTGCGGAAATGAAAGGAAATATAAATGACGACAAGTGTTATATCAAGTATACACTTAAGATGATTCTTAAAAAGGATTGCAATAAAACAAAGTTAGTAAATGAGATCAAACTTAGAGTGATTAAATCAAGACTGACTTACTCAGAAGATATAGATTACAATCTTAATATATCAATTTAAGTTCTGAGGATCTTTGGAGATGAGAAAGTAAGAGAATAAATAGAATGCGATATTCAAGATAGAGATAATCGAGAGAGGTGTTTTCATTCAGAATAAGAGAGCTCTATTTATAGAGACTCGAAGATTACAGAGTTAAATCTGTCTAAGGTGTCCATGCAAGGCACACTGGGTAAAGTTATGTAAATACATAAGATAACAGATAAAGCTAAAAACTGAGACTGATGACGTCGACTGCGGATGTGGTTCTAGATTGCGGTGGCGATCTTGACTGCGGATCGGAGATGGCTTCGGATTTGTCAAGTTTAAGAGGGTCACTTTTTTGTTTTGACATTGACCTTCCCATCCTTAACATCTTGCAGGTACTTGGGGCAGTTTCTTTTCCAGTGCCTCTTTTCCTGACAATAGAAGCATTGAGCTTCTTTTGGGTTGGCAGAAGGAGTGACAGTACCACCTTTGGTTCCACTTGAAGAGGAGCCATCAAGAGACTTTCCCTTGGTATCCTTCGAAGGGGTCTTCCTCTTCTACCCTCTACTTTTCCCGATTGCTAGAACAGGAGCAGCGGTATGAGTAGGAGTGACAACAACCGATTTGCCTTTAAGACCAGTTTCAACGGTCTTCAAAATCCCTTGAAGTTTGCTAAGTGTGACCTCCTCCTTGTTCATATGATATGTCATTCGGAATTGATCATAACAAGTAGGTAAGGAGTGCAGTATGATATCAATAGCCAACTCCTCAGGGAAGTTCACATTCAACTTGAGAAAACGGCCCACATACCTTTGCATTTTCTACATGTGGTCCGTGATGGGTTCACCATCCTTCATTCGGGTTGTTATCATGGAAGAGATGATTTCATACCTCTCTTGACGAGCACTTTGATGGTAGCGGTCCATCAGGTCCATGTGCATCTGAAAAGGGTAAAAGTCCTCATAGGACTTCTGGAGTTCAGCTTTCATTGTGGCCAACATGATACACGTCACCTTGGTAGCATCTCTCTCATGTGCCCTAAAGTCAGCGATCTCCTCTGGAGTAGCAGTAGACTCATCAATTTCCTTCAGCTCCTTGTCAAGGACATATTCCTTGTCCTCATAACGTGTGACCATCCTGATGTTCCTGATCTAATCATTAAGGTTTGAACCATCAAAGATGACTCTCTCACAAAGGTTCATGAGAAATAAGGAGTGGGTTGGGTTTGAGCCAGAATCAGCATTGTTGGAAGACATCTGAAAAGAAGAAAGTAAAGTTTAGATTAGATATTGAATCCTTAATTAGACACCCAAATGTAATTTTAAGGCTAGGACCCAACACAATACTTTATAACTTGGAAGAGGGATGCCGTAATCCAAGCTATAAAATATTTGAAGGTAGGCGAATGACGATACACCAATTTCCACCATGAAAACGAAATAAATTATTAGGTTTTAATTGGATTGAAACTCCTAGATCTTTTTTAGATTCATTGAATTTTTCAATGGCATGTTTAAATATCGATTGTGCCCTCTCAAGTTTGTGACTGGGATGCCGAGGATCACAAACAAGGTGTGAATAACCATGAAAATTAACTTTGTACCCTTAATCTTTATCACCTAATCGATGTGCTGGTTACCCACACGCGCTCCATCGATCTATGATAAATATTAAGTCACCCTTTGCCACTCTTACTAGTCCATGTTAGTGTGCCGGTTACCCACACACGCTCCACCAACGACTTGGTAAGGTACAAAGTGTAATTTCATGGGTTAGCACCAATTTCACATTTTCCTAAAGTAACTAAGATTGGGAATTTATAAAAGGTTTAGTTACATTATATTTATCATTATACTTTTAATGAGAATTATAGTCCTTGTCCTACCCGTTTGGCTAACGACCCTCCACCAGTCAAGGAAGCGGTGGGTGAGAGTGGACACCCATTAAGCTGCCATTTTATAGGCAACAACCTTATACCCCCGTTATAGAACGACTTCGTGAATGAGTCCTACTAACGGTAAGACTGACTTGATCTTATACATATATATATATATATATATATATATATATATATATATATATATTATTAACTTATAATACTATAAAAAATAAGGGTTGAATTTTATCTTTTAAAACTCTAGGGTTTTGAATTAAAGTTTTCTAATGTGACTTTACAAATTCCAAAACTTGAGGGAAAGTTTTGAAACTATTAAAAACCTTTCATATTCATAACTTATGAGTTTAATGGTTTATTAAAAATGAAGTCTCTTCACTTTATGTAACATATGGTTCTTTAATGACAATTTAAAGAAGTGACTTTTGGTAATCCATAACTTGAGGACAAATTATGGACTCCATCAATAACATTTAGATCAAGAATTATATCATCAAACAATTTGCAAATAATTCCTATGATCTTACTAAAACTCATAAGCACGAACATTCATATCAACAATTTCAAGAATCATATAAACACATATAAAACTTCAAATTTTGATAATAACCATTGTAAATGGATTAGCATAATCATTACACCATCAAAAACAGGTTTTAGAAGTCCAAAACAGTTTAGGGTAATGATCCTAGTCCATTTCCAGCAGAAAAACTCGAAATTCTGCACACAGGTGCATCACCACGTCGTGGTAAATACTGCCACGTCGTGGTGAGCAGTCAGAAGCAAAAATGGCGGAATTTCAACTTTGGAAAAACATGTAGGATCATGTATAATTGAAAAAAAGCCTAGGATCTGATACCACTGATCAGTTTTGAGCATTCTAACACTCCTATGGTGTACATGCAACCCTAGAAACCTTGGATCTATGTTTTCTCTAATATACATGAAAATAAGAATTTTCCAAGGTTCTCATCCTAACTAGCATGGAATGGGGTACTTGTAATATAAAAACTATTAGAATGGCATACCTTTGTAGTTGCTTTGATTCCTTAAGACCTTGTGAGCCTAGCACCCCAAATGTGATGCCTCAAATGTTTCACACAACACTAAAACACTTGGAATAACTTGAGAATAGAACACTTTCACTCAAAAACCGACTTCCCACTTGTTCTTGTCTTAGTGGCCGATTTTTCTCCATATGAGGTTCCTTTTATAGTGTGTCACATGTAGGGTTACACCATGTAAACCCTAATGTGCATGGCTTTTCATTTCCCCCATGATCCATGGGTTTTAACCTCCATGGAGCATCCGTGGATCACCCAATGGGTCCTAGCCCAATCTAGTGAATCATGAACCATAAGCCCACTATATAAGAATAAAAGATTTACATAATCAATCCTCATATATTTAATTAGTCTCTTTCGATCAAAAAATTAATTCCAAATTAATTCTTGATCAACACTAATTAAATAATATGATTTCCTATTAATATATTAGAAATTATAATATATTAATAAATCATAAGTGTCCTTTTTCTCATTTTGTCTATCCAAATGTTGATATGCCGAGCAACCCAAATGGACCATGCCAAGCCGGGTCAAGTACATACCAAATATAGTTATGGACTTAGACACTTTATCAAACACTTTATCCAACACTTTTAGGGCTAAAAACACCCCTCCATGTCAGACAGCCACCTCATGGCTACAAGCGGGTCCTGTACTCCATCAAAATTCGGGGGCTTTGTGTTATCGAAGTCCCGGTACTGAAAAGCCCGACTGGCTCTTCCCCCTGCCGCCATTACAACTGTTGTAGCTGCTGCGGCTGCCGTCTCAGTAATGGCCACATAGTGCTCTTCAAAATACTCAACCATGGCGGTCTTAATAGACCCAACATCTCCGAAAACTGTGCCCGGAACAGAGTAGCAACCTTATCATGCAGGATCTCTCGAATACTGGCATCCGGCTCATCCGACCTCATCTGACCAACAACCTCGGGCACTGTCGGTCCCTCCTGACCGCCATCTCCTCATCCTGATCCGGATCCAGTCACAAAGCCTCTTGTAACCACCATACTGAAAATACACCAGGAAGATATCAGATAATCCTTATAAATAATGGGGAACTAACTCCCAACTAAACCCTAGGGGTTGTGACTTCCTTGCTACGCGTATGGGTCCTGTACTTTCAGTAGTACGTGCCCATACTACCTTCCACACCTACCCATATTTGTCTCAAGTATCATCACAACGCCCTAACAATATACATAAGCATGGCGAGCGCTCAATCCTCAATCCTAGAGGAATGCTAAATATCTCATAATTGGCCTACCGACCCCGCACAACCCACCCATGAAACTTCCACCAACCCCGTAGCACTCGTGTATGCTAGCCATACATAACGCTGGACCCTATAGATTTTCGAATACCTAATCCTACCCTAAGCCCTCCATCAAACCAGAACAGGAAATAAGGCCAAACCAAACATTCTCTGGCTATAAGATCTTAATTATGTACGGCTATGATGCATACACTAAGCAACTACAGTAATGATGTCAATTTCATATAAGGAAAAACCCTAGGCTATCAAATATCATATAATCAGGCAGTTCTATCATGCAATTCCTGAAGATCCCTAGCCTAGTACCAGCATGTTGTTCTAACATATCACAAAATCAAATAATCCGTAAGGTATTTTGGGGTTTACTTATTGGCTCTGGCTGATCGTACACTTGCATCCTCCTTTAGTATTTTGAAAACCATTTGAAAAATCATTTTAAAATCTTCTCCTTAGTTTGACACTGGTGACGCGCGAGTGTTTCCTCTAATTCACTTAAACCAAGGCTCTGATACCAACTTGTAACACCCATAAAAATCAAGCCAATTTAAAACTTTTTACATCATTCAAAACCAATAATTATTACAAATTTGTTTTCAAAATGGTTTAGTTTCAGAGTATCCCCGAATCAAATCATAAAACATAAGGAGGTACACGATCACACCTTCGCCTTCCCGCGATCATCAGAAGTACCTGAATAGTAATCAACAACTGTAAGCCCGAAACTTAGTGAGTTCCCCCAAAATACCAACGCCATACAATCATAATCATATCATATAAACAAACAGCATGCATAATGAGCCATCAGCCTGACTGGACCGCCTTGCAGGGCCATCAGTCTATCTGGACCGCTCTCTGAGCCATTAGCACATCTGGACCGCCTCTTAGGGCCTTCAGCCTATCCGGACCGCTCGTCGGGCCTTCTGCCTGACTAGTATGCCCTCTCGGGTGTACAGTCTATCCGGTCCGCCCTGGGTATGTTGTCCTTCAGCACAAAGCAGGTCCGCCTCAACCCAACTCCCATATCAAACAATCATGTGCACATAAATATCATATGCTAGCATATATAACAGTCATACCGATCTAACATATCACTAATCATAGCAACATCCTATATACCAGGATACCGACCTAACCAGTCACTAACATAGCAGTATCCTATATACCAGGATACTGACTTACCAAGTCACTAAACATATCACCATCCTAACTACCAAGATGCAAATCAATAAGCATATCATGCAATAAACCCGAATACATATCCGAAAAGGGCCGACATTGGTGCCTTCAACCCTATTAGTATAGTGAGGACAACTCACCTCACAAGTAGCTCGGAATGATAATGTCAACTCCTCGAAATACAACTCCAACTCAAGCACCTACACCCACCAATGATCCACTTCCATAAATTCCCAAATTACTAAAATACCCCCAGAAGTCAAACTGGTCAACCTTTGCACAAAGTCAAAGTCAACGGTCAAGGGAAACAGTCCATGTTGACCTAACTCGTCGAGTGTAACCAACTGAATCGTCGAGTTCTTCCAGAACTCAAGAAATCGTGGAAACCTTAGTTGACTCGCCAAGTTTCCACACAACTCGTGGAGTCCATGCGATGTCCAGATGTCGGGAAAAACCCTAACTAACTCGTCGAGTCATCTCCCTGACTCGCCAAGTCTATGCAGAACCAATACAGGCAATCTTCATCCAACTCGTCGAGTTAGCCATGCAAATCATCGAGTCCCTTCAGTCCATTTCTCATTCAGACGTTTTTAAGTTACCCCAAAGCTCCAAATTGCAGATCTAACCTCCTAGGGCATGGTTTCCATGTAAAGTTGCAAACTTTACATACATGCAAGGTCCTAAATGCCAAAACCAAGCTAAGGGAGAATTTTAGGTAAGGAGAAGGTCATAACATGCCAAAGATTGGCACTTTATGACTATATTGGGTTAGAGGAGTCTAGATCTGAAGTTACAACTTCAGATCATGCCCAAAACCATAAATAACTCCACAACCACTAGAAAAGCCCTAAACCTTAGCATGAAGAGATCTAGCTAGAGGGAAATCAAGGTAACGACTTGTTACCTTTAAGATGAGGCTAAGATGAAGTAGAAATCAAATCCACAAGCTTCTCCTTTCTCCAAGCTCCTTAGACTTCAAGCTTTCTTCACAAAATCCACCTTCCAAGCTTCTTAACACACAAAAATGGAGAGTAGGCACGATTAGGGTTTTCTGAGCTCCAAGGGCACGGTAAGGGTGTTGGGTTTTGAGCATTCTAACACTCCTATGGTGTACATGCAGCCCTATTAACCTTGGATCTATGTTTTCTCTATTATACATGCAAATATTAAATATTCCAAGGTTTCATCCTAACTAGCATATTATGAAGCACCTATACTACAAAGTTCTAGTTAGATGACATACCTTTTTATGTAGCTTGATGTCTTCAAGCTTTAAGAGCTTAGACCCAATAGTGTGGAAGCCTCAAGTGGAATCACAAATCACCAAAACACCTTGGAAAACCTTTAGAGAATATGGATACATGGCTCACACTATGAAATCGGTTATTGCCCTCTTTAGTGTATCCACACTAGCCACTAGCATAATTTCATGAACCATAAGACCCTTTATATAGTGTGGAGGATTAGGGTTAAACCCTAATACCCATGACCTTTCATTTCCTAGGATCCATGGGTTAAAGCTCCATGGACTATCCATGAAGACTTAGCCCAACCTAAATGAACTTAGCCCACTACACATATATATATCTAAGAGTCCATATTTAATTAGTTCCTTTTGATCACTTAATTAATTATAAATTAATTCTTGATCATTGCTAATTAAATAATATGATTATATATTAATATATTAGAACTTATAATATATTAATATAAATCATAAATATACTATTCTCAAAAGACTATCCATATAAATTGTGTCGGTGAAGTGCAACCCAAATGGACCATGCCGGGTCGGGTCAAGTACATACCAAATATAGTTATGGACTTAGACATTAATCCAACAGTCTCCCACTTGGATAATTCTAAAACTATTATTGAGTATGACTTCAAAAACCAACTGGCAATCGTAGCTCTTAAAGCCGCTGTCGAACTCTGATCTTGTCAATGAACTCTGACCTTTGTCAATGACTTGTCCATTAGATAAGGGATCATATATTCCTCCATTCTAGATATCATATGGACTGAGACATGGATTATAATCATTCTCTATGTCCATTTGTTGTTTCGCGATTTTCGAATTATGATGACTGACTGATTGAACAAATCAAATCAGTCCTGGCTTGGCCAAGCACTCACATGTGTCATCGCTAAATCATCGAGGGGCCCACAGATATCGCTTTTATCCCGAAGGTAAAAGGAATGGATAAACTTCAACTCATATGGCTTGTTCTACTACTTGTTGAATCATACACAAAGGCACATTTTATAACATCGAGTTACCAATGCGTTTTCATTCAATCAATGTATAACCAACTCATAGTAACAACTCATATCTCTAGGTTTGAAGAATATAAGATATTATCGTTTCATGATCACTCGTGATAAAATCCATGAAGTGATTCAAATGAGCGCGGGTTGAATCCAATACTCAGAACTTATGAGCACTCATGAGTGTTGTAGCACCACTTTGTCCACCAACTTGGACCTCCACAAACCAACCCATGACAGTCTTGATTCACATCTACTTCCAACATATGACCGACGGTGGATGGTTTGAATAACTTAATCATTTAGGAAGAGTGACTTAGTTATTCTGGAAGTCAAAACATGCAAAGTGAAACACAAGAATAAATTAATCAAATATGGTATCAAACCCTATGAATATAAATAAACACTTTTATTTATCACCATACTGATTACTCATTATTCCATGTTTCGGTTTTATCAACTTTATACTTGAATAAAAAACACTAGTTGTCCCATGCTCCAAGCATGTACACTATGTTTTTCTTAAACAATAGCTTTGCCATACACCAAGTATGCACTCTATGTTTGTCTATGATCCTTACTTTGTGAAATAAACCGATTGAACATAATTTCAATGATTCTAATTTCACACTCCAAAATCTTTATCGAAAAATGTGAGAATTTCAAATTCCTATCATTTATCGAAATCTGTTTAGATTTTAAACTTATATGCATTGACCCTCCTGTAATGAATATGTACAAAGTCACAAAGACTTGTCAACAGTCATTATAAGGTATTCCAATGGAGATCAACTCCATGGAAACTAAGTCTCATATTCAAAGTACATTGCTTTGGACATGCTTCTTGCATTAAGTTTTCTAATCTTACACAGATAACTTCCACCTATGGAGACAACTCCATATTCTCATTTTGACTATCACTTCTGAATAAGAGATGCCTCTTTTCAGAATATGTCAATATGGTCCTTCCAAAATTAGCACTATACTTCCAACTGTCCCTGAGCAACCAATCTTTGGTAAACCTCATATTGTCCTCGACAATTGCTTAATTATTTTAGTCATATCCAATTCTAGACCTTTTCCCTTCTTAATGCCTCTGGGCATTTGGAAAAATTTAGAAATGAAAAATATTATAGCACATGCAATCGATCCTGTACCCAAAGCAAATGGTACACGATTCATGATGTCTCACATAAAGACATGATTCTAGACCAGTCTTTTGCTACAATATTTTTATTTGCCATGTTTTCAAAATTTGACTATGAAGAGGGATGCCGTAATCATAATCGAATTTTGAGAACGCAATATATAGAATTTCGTTAAGTTGAACCAATCCAACATGAAATTCATATATATATTCTTGACTAAGAATGATTAAGGTCTCAATCTAAGCCTTTAGAACTGAAATGAAGTATATCCTCTCCCTTAATTATAGCAAAACAACTTTTTCAATCCCTGCAGCCTCACGAATTGAAACTTTTGTTTTCTATAATTAACATTGCTAACTTGCAACACTAACAATAATTATCATGCTCCCACTAACATGATGATTATTAGCATAACACCTATGCTCCCACTAGCTTTGACATGTACTCAGAAATCAGATGGACTTCTAGAAATCAATACTTTATTGACTTTCTTACCAAAGTTCAGATTTCTGATACGAGATGCTTTGATAAAACTTTATCAAAATCATACACCTTTCCTTAGATAGCATGCATGTGTGTCTAAACAATTTCAGAACTATGAAAAGGGATGCCGTAATCATAGTCTCAATTGTTTAGACCTTTTGCCATCTGCTTCGAATCTACTTGGTGGAAGTGTTTCCTCACCATCATTTTCATGAATCGGAGAGAAACCTTATGACCCTTAGATTTTATGGTGTATGTGTTCTTATCCATGTGAATCGTCAAAACCATAGTCACAAGATAAGGATAATGACAAATCCAAACTCATATGGACTGAACTTATGCAATCTTAACTTCTTGCCACCTGGCAGTACAGGGCCTGCCATTGCTTCCAAGTTGTTATGCAACCAATTGAGAACTTTCAGAACACCTATGCAAAGCCAACTTTAACTGGAATGGGCACAGAATATGTCAACACGATAGGTTATAAACCTCAAGTCGTGTGCTAGTGAAGAACCTCAGGTTTTATTCTTGATTAGTTCTTGAAATTCTTTTTAGGATCTTTAAGACTCCCACTATCCTCTTGACATATAAAGACTATCTTGCCAAATAGTCAAGAGATAGTGCGGATTCTTTATTAAGACAAACACTTCACACAATTGGCCTTAGTTGGTCCTTGTTTTATCCAAAACATCACAAATTACCAATTTCAAATGTACAAGAGTAGGACACTTTTACTCTTACATTTGACAAGTGTTTTAAACCTTTCTTTAAGATATGTCACTCAAGTTACAATCTTGGAGTATGACTCTAAGAATTGTTTTGGAACGAAGTATGACTCATCTTCCTGATCTAACCATTTCAACAATTCATGACTCCTCTTCTTAGTCATAATAATGCACTAAGATGACCTTTAGAGGACTAATTGTGATATGATTTCTAAATCATTAAGATGATCACAAACATGATACTAAAGTACTCTCCCATCTTTTCAGATTTGAGAAACTTTTATCTTTCTGCCTAATTTGATTCTTCCCATTCGTTCTGCCATACGTTGAGACTTTTCCAATGTTTCAGAATTATACTTAAACTTGTAAGTATAACCATATTTACTAAACTTTAGTAAATCAAATAGTCTTAACGAGCTTTGTGGTGGACATGACCAATGCACAAGAATGTGTACTCGATCCCTTTAGTCCTTCACTTGACTCACCCATCCATGTGAACAAGTAATTAGTCTTGATTTTCCAATGCTTGAAAGTTCTCATTCATCATAATATTCAACTTGCATGATTCCAAGTTTCGGTCCAATTGAAACTTGGGTGATGAGGAACTTTCCTGATTTGGTAAATTTAGACACTACCACAAATGAAAGAATCAAATCGATTTTCCAATATTGTTGTCAGTGGAATCATATAAGCAACAATTTTCCACAAATGCCATTGTAAGGATACTTCAAATAAATAAAATTAAACAATTTTCTTTTATTTTAAAACTATGCGGAAAAACTTATTCTTACAATCCACATGGAAAATTGTTGTTATCTATTCCTTAGCAATATATCATAACTTCTTAAGCAACTGGTCAAAATTCTGATGCGATCGAAATCCACCTTCGCGATCAGAATCAGCATATACTTCCTTTAAGATTTCTCTCTATTCTTTGATTCTTAAAACATCAATATGTGACCCAGTCACATCATGTAATGAGGATCTCAGAATAGAACTTAACAGAGTTAGATAATGGGCTCTACCTGATGTAGAGTCAAACTTATTGACTTTAACATCCTTAGGTAAATTTGGCAGCTTTGCAATCAACGCCCCTTCCTTTGGCAAAATAACCATATGGACCCTTTGGTAATTGGACTATCTCAGACTTAGCCTTTCTCTTTACCATTTGGTCAACCGGGTTGACTATGGCCAATCCATTTCCATTGGGAAGAGAATGCTTTTTCTGGATTTCCAGTGTCACCATTGTCACTGTCCATAAATTTTTTTGGAATTTGATCTTCTAATCAAATTTGCTTTACTATCGTTCCAAATCATTGCTGATTCAGCAGCACCAGGCAAATAGATATGATCATTAAGGTTCATGTCATAGTCTGTTTCATAGTAGTCCCAAAGGAACTCACTATGTGACTTAGAAAGTGATTGAACATCCAACTTTCTCAAGACTTTGACACCCAACTCTCCCAGCTTGTCAATATGTGACTTCATCTCTAAGATGTGATCACACATAGACCTTGCTTGCCATTAGGGCTTGCGTGACCTTGAACTTGTGGGTTAGGGAGAATAATTGGAGGAGGTGGAGGAAGAGAAGTATGACTTCCATGAGCCAAACTCGGGAAGTCATATTCATTAGGAAAGCTTGGTTTGGGAAGATCATTGTTGTCTAAACCAGACATCAACAATGGGAGAAATTCACGTAAAGTTGATTTAAGTCCTTAATATAACACCCAATATGATATATTAAGGCTAGGACCCAACAAACTATTTTATAACTTTGAAGAGGGATGTCGTAATCCAAGCTATAAAATATTTGAAGGTAGGTGAATGACGATTCACCAATTTCCGTCAAGATAAACGAAATGTATTATTAGGTTTTAATTGGTTTTGAAACTCCTAGATTCTTTTGAGATTCATTGAACTTTTCAATGGCATGTTTCAATCTCGAGTGTGCCCTTCAGGTTTTGTGACTGGGATGTCGAGGATCACAAAACAAGGTGTGAAGTAACCATGCAAATATACTTGGTACCCTTAATATTTACCCCTCAATCGATGTGCCGGTTAACCACACACGCTCCAACGATACTATGATAAACATTAAGTTACCCTTTGCCTACCTTGTTAAGTCCAGGTTAGTGTGCCGGTTAACCACACACGCTCCACTAACAACTTAAACAAAGTGCAAACTGTAATTTCATGGATTAGCACCTTATTCACATTTTCCTAAGTAACTAACATTGGGGATTTATAAAAGGTTTAGTTACTTAGTATTTATCATTAATACTTTTAATGAAGGGAGAATTATAGTCCTTGTCCTACCTGTTCGGCTAACGACCCTCCACCAGTCAAGGAAGCGGTGGGTGAGAGTGGACACCCATTAAACTGCCATTTTATAGGCAGTAACCTTATACCCCCCTTATAGACCGGCTTCGTGAATGAGGCGTACTAATGGTAAGACGACTTGCTCTTATACATATAATATATTAAACTTTTAATATGATAATAGTATAAGGGTGTATTTTAGACATTTAAAATATTTGGTGGTTTAATCTATTAATTAAACTATACTCTTAATTTAATTAAATTTAAACTATGTCATTATGGAATTATTAATTCTCTTTTGATTAAACACTTTAATTATCTATTAATAAAGTCCATAAGAGTTAATTGAATTATTCAATAAAAACATCATAACTCCAATTATTAAATTCAAAATTAAAACCATTTAATTAATTGTTTAAGTTATGAACCCAAGAGTTTTAGAATTCAATTCTTTTTTTTATCATAAAAAAACTTTTTCCAAATTCCAAAACTTGAGGGCAAGTTGTGTAACTCTTGAAAACTTTTGGATTCCATAACTTATGGAGTTAAATACTTGTTTTATGATGAAACTTTTCATGTTCCATAACTTAAGAACAAGTTATGGAATTATTTAAAACATTAAGACTAAGTTTTGTAACTCCATTAAAAACATTGAATCAATTTTTTTAAAAACCTTTTCATATCCATAACTTATGGAGGTTTCAAAATCTCTTTAGATCAAACTTTTAAAACTAATAAAATAATCAAATCATTTTATCTTTTACTAAACTTGACCTAATTCAACTCATATAGCAAATGATTCAAATTTTACAAATAATTAGTTTTTCACAAAAACAAGTAATTATCTTAAAATTTGACAAACGTCATGTTTTTTTTTCCTTTTTTCCAACTTTGAAAATAAAACATTTGCATCAATATAACAGAAAACAACCCATGGCTCTGATACCACTGTTGGGTTTTGAGCATTCTAACACTCCTATGGTGTACATGCAACCCTATTAACCTTGGATCTATGTTTTCTCTATTATACATGCAAATATTAAATATTCCAAGGTTTCATCCTAACTAGCATATTATGAAGCACCTATACTACAAAGTTCTAGTTAGATGACATACCTTTTTATGTAGCTTGATGTCTTCAAGCTTTAAGAGCTTAGCCCCAATAGTGTGGAAGCCTCAAGTGGAATCACAAATCACCAAAACACCTTGGAAAACCTTTAGAGAATATGGATACTTGGCTCACACTATGAAATCGGTTATTGCCCTCTTTAGTGTATCCACTAGCCACTAGCATAATTTCATGAACCATAAGACCCTTTATATAGTGTGGAGGATTAGGGTTAAACCCTAATACCCATGACCTTTCATTTCCTAGGATCCATGGGTTAAAGCTCCATGGACTATCCATGAAGACTTAGCCCAACCTAAATGAACTTGGCCCACTACACATATATATATCTAAGAGTCCATATTTAATTAGTTCCTTTTGATCACTTAATTAATTATAAATTAATTCTTGATCAATACTAATTAAATAATATGATTATATATTAATATATTAGAACTTATAATATATTAATATAAATCATAAATATACTATTCTCAAAAGACTATCCATATAAATTGTGTCGGAGAAGTGCAACCCAAATGGACCATGGCGGGTCAGGTCAAGTACATACCAAATATACTTATGGACTTAGACATTAATCCAACAAAGGGAGGCAGAGGGAGGCTAATGACCCTTTAAATAGGGTGCAAAACCCTGGAAATTAGGGTTTCATTTCCAGGTCCTACTCGTCGAGTTAGGGTCCACCAACTCGTCGAGTAGACCTCATAAATCACAAGGCCTGATCCGCTTCTACACGACGAGTTGGGGCATCCAACTCGTCGAGTAGCTCTAAGAATGTGACTATAAGCTTTAAATTTTATACATGGGAGTCAGGGTGTTATAGTATTTGTCTCATATGATCATCAAACCGCCCCAACAATAGTCTCTAGTATACTTATATGCCCAATCCTCACACCCTAGAGGAACTCTATATATCTCTAAACTGGCAGGCTAACCCCACACCACTCACCCATGAAACTTCCATCAACCCTGCAACACTCGTGTATGCTATCCATACATAACACTAGACCCTATAGACAGTCGAATATCTGATCCTACCCTAAGCCCTTCATCAAACAAGAACAAGAAATAAGGTCAGACCAAACATTCTCAGGCTATAAAATCTTAGTTATGCATGACCATGATTGTGGTTAATCTGAAAGGTTCCAGACTCATGTTCATATGAAGTTGTTCTCACCATGTATTGTGGTTAATCTGAATGGTCTAATAGTGAAAACTAATTCCAACAGATATTCACATCACTTAGTAATGTGTTCATTATCTATCTTGATAAATAAGATTTGCATTTATCATGAGACTCCAGGTCAAATGATATCCAAAATCCGATCCAACTGGATACTTGGTAATGCGTTTCTCATTTATGTATCCAAGACTATGATTCCACAAATACACTTCACCCAAACCTTTTGGATGTATTTAAATCAGTACGTATTGTGGTGAATCTGAACGATCCATTAGGTAAACTAATTTCAACAGATATTCGCACAATAATACATCTTATTCAAATATTTGAATCAAATTTGAACTATTGTTACTATACTTGCTTCATAGATTTCATGATTTTTTATTAACATGTTAGAATGCTCCACATTTAAATAGGTCAGAACTATCTCATGAATCATAGTATAAACAATTTCTATTATAATACCATAGACTAAACATTTGGGAAAAGATTTGTCTTTTGATTCTTTGAATAGTAGCAAGGGCTTGGCATTCATGACCAAATTATCTTCTCCATGTTTTAGTCTCCTTATTTCATTTTATTTACTGCACATTCTTGCAAATGTCAATACACAATCCTTAGTAAAACACTCATGGATTGGAAGTAATGTTCCAATGACATTATTAATCCATATATTTGACTGAACACCAAACATGGGAGAACTAGTTATCTTTTGATCCTACGGAAAGTAGCAAGTGCTCGTGATCCATGATCAAATTTAACTTCTTCATGTTTCAATCCTTTCACCTCAAATATATATTTTGGGCATGTATGCTTTCTAGGTCCTATCTTGTTAGGAAACGAATAGCTATCAGAAAATTTCTCAGAATAAGCCTTCATTTGTCCTATGTATTTGGGCCTAGATTAGGTATACCAACACTAATCGCCTTTTAAACTAGTGGAAAGTGGATTTCTTCATCTTGACACTTCTATTCATGATAGTAAAACATGGGAGTGTTTTGAAGTTTGAGTTTCTATGATTGGCGATGTTAGCTTCAAAAGGAAATCTCAACATGCTACACAACTCTTTCATGGACAATCCAAGTTGTTCATATCAGAATCAGAGTGAACTAATTATATGTACATGTCAACTAGTTGACTAACCCTAGTCAACTCCTAACTCAATGAAATTCCATTTTACTTCAATATGTCACTTTACAACATACACTTGATAACTACTCTTTCTAACAACTTAGAATGCAATGATTGGATGTAACCTCAGGAAGAGCTTAGTCAAAGACATGATCTTTTCTTTTCGTTTATGAGAACTATTCCAAAACTACGAGTTTAGACAAGATTGATCATCCTCATAGCTAATCCTTTTAAATGTTTTATAGCAGTAGATTTTAGTGGATAAAGTTATATACATCATTCAATATCAATTTCCATCATAGTTTGTTTTACTTATCCTTATAAAATAATCACCCTAAATAAAATTATTTAAGAAGGCTAGAATCCATATTTGGCTCCATGATGTGTAAAGGGATGCCGTAAACACACCATAAAGTTATTTAGGTAGGCAAAGTCCTTTGCCAATTTAGATCACCACGAAATTCCTAGATCTTTGAGATTCATTGACTATCATGGGATGTTAATCTTGGATTATGTTCATCTCATATTCAATGAAGGGTTCGTTGTGGATCACTGAACAAATGGTGAATCAACCATACAAAATCACGTGGTCCTCGGGTCAAGTTATTCGTGAGATTCACGAGTTCCACATCATTCTCTACCTGTACTCTCAAATTGACGTTCCCGTTAACCACACGAGCTCCATCCACAAGTTATAAAGAGAATGTGCAACTTTTATGGATACAATAAGATTCACATTAAATAGATTGTGAATTAACCATGCAACATTGCATGGTCCCCGGCTCAAGTTACGCTTTAGATTCGTGAGTTCCATATCATTCTCAACTATACTCTAGCGTGCCGGTTAACCACACGAGATCCATCAACAGAATATAAAGAAAATGTGCAATTTTCATGGATAATATGAACTTCACATTATATTAATAAAACGGGATTTTGTTTTATACTTGTATTTAGAATACTTTTAGATTGACCATTATCACTATCAAACCCTTTTGGTAACTCCATTCTCAAAATGAAATACGGCGGTGAGGGTGGTAAGCGCAAAGCATATTATAAACAAACCTCATTAGGATTCATAGAAATCTCCTTAAACACCTACATCAGAATGGGTGAGCCTAGTCACGGTAAGACTGACAATGTCAATACTTAAAACATACGAGGGCACATGTTGTAAATTTCTTGTACATATAGTAGATACAATTATAATATATATATATATATATATATATATATATATATATATATATATATATATATATATATATATATATCAATACAAGGGGTAAATTTAAAACTCTTTAAATTTAATCGTCTATTATTAATTCTAATTAATTGCGAGGACACAATGTAACAATTAATAACTCACGGGGGGTTAATATTCAAATTTATAAATCTATATTATAAATAATATTAAATATTTAAATTCACTATTTAAATACTAAATAAATATTCAAATTCAAATCTCTATTAAATAATATTTATTATTTTCCAGATTTAAAACATTTTAAATTTGGTTTTTATCCATATTTCACAAACCTTCAAATTTGAAAAATGAAAAGGTTATGGAAACCCTAATCTGCCCAGCTCACGTCGTGAGCATCAAACCCACATGTCGTGAGCTGTGATTGAAGGTTTTATCAATTAAGAATTTTTCAATCTTCCTTCTTTCATTCAATTTCAAACAAGTATTTTCAGAAAATATAAATCTAGGGTGAATGTAATCATGAACCAATGGGTATGATACCACTGTTGGGTTTTCTACGCATCAAATACACTCTAAACTAGGTAGCGGAAAAATCGAAACTACGATATACATAAGTGTACATGTAACTTATGGATCTATGGTGCATGCTAATTACATCTACCCTAAGGAAACATAAAACACAAGGAAGAAAACATACCTCTTATGTAGCCCTTGATCTCCATGCTTGAGATCTTGATTCTTCACAACGTTTCTTGGATGAAAGGACCCAACCCAGAATCCCTCTAATTGTGTCACACACAATGACAACAAAGATTGGAATAAAAATAACTAGGAGAAGGGTCAATTTCACAAACCCTAGGAGGGTTAGAAGTCATCCCTAAGAGGGGGAGGACGAAGGGTTGGCGAAACTTCAAGCCAAGGTGCAAGGAAGAATGAAATACGTAAGGCCCTATTTATAGCCATGGATCCCTTTCTAGATTTTGTATTCCTTCCCATGTGGGATGAGGAGCCCATAATGAAATTCACTCCTTTTCCCATGTGGGATGGAGTGATTTTCATCCAACCTTAATTCCATAAGGGTTCTGGAACATTCCTCATTAACCAACTATCGATTAATGAATATTCAACTCTTTAATTAATTAAACTGTTAATTAATTCCCAAAATATATTTCCAATTAGTTTCTAATTAATTATTAACCATAATAATTAATAAACCAATTTCTCCTTTATTTATTCTACTCAATTCGGGTCTTGAGGGCAAGCCAAAAGGACCCTGTTATTGTTAGAAGTATCACCAATAGTTAATGACCTTGGACATACTTTCCAACATCATGAATCTGTCTCGAATCCTCCGTAGCTCCAACCAGTAAGCCACCTTGCCCACACAGGCCAACACTGGGAACAGGCCGATAACACTGGGGCCCATATTGCCCCACTTCCTGAAGCGGATAACACCCTTCCAGGGTGACACCTTCAGAAGCACCAAATCCACCACCTGGAACTCTAGCTCAGAGCATCACCTATCCGCATAACTCTTATGGCGGCTCTGGACCGTCAGCAATCTTTGTCTGACTTACTATATAAGCTCGGTCATCTTAAGAACTATCTCCGTGCCCCCCATGCGTCTCTAGCCAACATCGCCCTAGCAGATAGGAGTCTGACATTTCCTCCCATATAGAATGTAACACTTGGTTTATTGTGCTTTTCAGTTTAGACCCTTGGGGGAATAAAGGTTTTGCGTATTTGGTCCCTAGGGGACAAAATTTTCAATTTCGGGGAAGTTGGAGTACGCTGGGCGTACTCATGAAGGTTGATCGTGGAGCTAATCCACGTACATTGGACGTACGTGGAGTACAATTAGCATACGTGAGCAGATTAGAAACCCTAGTTTAGGGGCTAATCCTTCATACCCTTGAAAACCCTAATTCGTTCCTTAGCCTTTGTGTTGTGATTTTGAGCTCTTGTGAAGCTTTTGTGGGGGATTTTTTGCATTTTGAGGGGAAAGAAGAAGCTTGAACACTCATTCTTTGGAGGAGGGCCATGAGATCCAACTTTAGTACCTTCATTTTGTCGCTTTCGAGGTATAAAGTTCAAAGCTTATAATCTCATTTCATAGATCTACTCCTTGACTAGTTTTTGGTCATTTTGGTCCCTTTGGTTGGTGATTGTGATTTAAGGTCGTTTTTCGAGCTTATCCTTGTAGATATGGTCATATTAAGGGTTTCTTAAGCATAACGGTGCAAAATTTATGTTGGTTTTGGTCTCATGCATATGTTAAGTCATTTATTAAGATCTTTTGAGCTCTTAAGTCCCATTAAGCCATGCATGCACATAAAGTTGGAAACTTTACGTGATCAACCACCTTAAGGAAGTCAAATATGGGTTTGGATTGAAGTCTTAATCGATTAAGAGATGAAAATAGGAAGTGGGTCAAGATCGTGGAGTATGTTGGGCATACAAGCGTGTATGTTGCGCGTACAAGCCCTCAAGCGTGTACGCTGAGCGTACAAGCTGAGTACGCCCCACGTACTCAGCAGGTTGGGCTTCGGTCGTTTTGGGCTCTCCGTTGTGGGTCATGTTGGTCTTTGGTTGTCATAGGCTTTGTTGGGCCATCTGAATTCTACTATTAGACTGTTGAGATTTTATTGGACTTTCTTGGGTGAAGGCCCATGAAAGGTATTGGGCCCAATTTGGAAAATTGGGCCATATTTGGGCTTTGAGTGATTATTTTAGATTTTGGGATATTTAGACAATTGGATTGGGTCTTGGCCTTGGGCGAAGATTCGGAAAGGGTAAAAAGGACTTTTACCCTAATTTGGACTCTTAGTACGAGTCGGGATCCAATTATCGATTGGATGTTATTTTGTGATTGATAGCGTTGGGATTTTAGCAGATCTGCAGTCAGAGATTTATAGGTGGGTTTCAGCTGTCTAAGGTGAGTCTCCTCATTATACTATAGGTCGAAGGAACCAATGCCGTCCTATTTGCTTATGTATTACTAAAAGACCAAGGGGTGGCCCTTGGCACTGTATGAAAGACCCGGAGGTGGCTCTTCGCAAATCTGTATTCAAGACCAGGGTTCGGATACGGGTAGTTAAGTAGTTTTTTAGTGTAGATTGTATGCTTGTTGTCTCTGTGATACTTGCATGGAATACTTGGAGGTGGCTCTTGGCACCTGTCCGTAAGACCCAGGGTAGTGGCCCCCGGCTTGGCAAGGAAAGACCATGATATGGCTCATGGCATAATGACAAGACTATGGCTGGCACATAGCATTCTCTATTGTATGTATGGTATGTGGTATTTTGGGGAACTCACTAAGCTTTGTGCTTACAGTTTGTTGTTTATGGTTTCTGGTACTTTCGGTTCAAAAGAGAAGGGCCCGACTTGATCGCAGTGCATACACACATGTTTTCCGCAACTGTATGATTTTGGGATTATAATCAGATAAATGTCTTTATTATGAAATACTTCTCAATGTTTGAGTAAAAGAAAAATGGATGGTTTGATTGTATGAAAAATGAAATTGTTACTTTTAAATTTTGGGATGTTACACATAAGCTCAAAGGGAGGCATGCTAATACAGCCATGATGGTTGTTGTTATAAGAATACTCATCCAACGGGATTTAGGATTCCCAGCTCCCTCCAAAGTCAATGATACAGGCACGCAACATATCCTCGAGTGTATGAATAGTCCACTCGCTCTGCCCATCCGTCTATGGATGATATGCAGTACTGAAATGTAACCGGGTACCCAACTCCTCATGAAACCTCTTCCAAAACCTGGAAGTGAAATGAACATACCGGTCCGACACAATCGAACTCGGTACCCCATGCCGAGCCACCACCTCTCGGACATAAATCTCAGCCAACTTCTGTGCAGAAGAGCCCTCGCTAATGGCTACAAACTGTGCACTCTTCGTCGGACGATCCACTATCACCCATATAGCATCAAAACCCCTTAATGTCCTCGAAAATTTTGTAATAAAATCCATGGTGATCTGCTGCCATTTCCATAGTGGAACCTCTAAGGGTAGCAATTTGCCATGAGAGCGCTGGTGCTCGGCCTTGACCTTCTGGTAGGTCAAACATCGCTCCACAAACCAGGCCACATCTCTCTTCATACATGTCTACCAGTAACTATGCTTCAGGTCGAGATACATCTTGGTAGCCCCTGGATGAATGGAAAATCTCGGCTTGTGGGCCTCCTCCATCAATATACGTCGAGACCCACCCGCATAAGGTACCCAAACCTGCCCATGAAGAATCAAAAGCCCTCCGTTGTCGATATCAAAAGTTGAAATCTGACCGATCACCCCCACTTTTCCGATTTTCTTCCTTTATGGGCTCCGACCTTGCTCCTTTGATAATCTCCAAACTTGGGGTCATCACATTCATCCTCATACACACATCCCGAATTAGGGCACTAACCGCTCTCTGGCTCAAGGCGTCGGCCACCACATTGGCCTTCCCTAGATGGTACAGAATCTCATAGTCGTAATCTTTCACTACATCCAACCACCTCCTCTGCCTCATGATTAGGTTAGGCTGATCCATAAGATATGTTAGGCTCTTATGGTCCATGTAGATGGTACACCGAACACCATAAAGATAGCGGCGCCAAATCTTGAGAGTGAAAACCACCTCCCCCAACTCCAAATCATGAGTGGGATAACTCGCTTCGTGAGGCTCACCTACCTCGAAGCGTATACAATCACATGTCCCCTATGCATCAACACAATACCCATTCCTGTAATGGATGCATCACAGTAGACCACAAAATCCTCAACTCCTTCAGGGAGGGCAAGTACCGGTGCCTCACACAGTCTCTAGCGAAGAGTCTCAAATGATGCCTGTTGGTCAGGCCCCCAACTGAACACATATGGGTTTTATGCAAAACAAATAAACTTAAACTCTTAAGTGTGCATGCAACCCTAATAAGGATCTATGTTTTCTCTATTTAATCTATAACTACGAACATCAAAAGGAACCCTAAGAACCCTAGGTAATTTTTGAAATTACTAAAGAAAAGGTTTAGGGTTACATACCTTTTAGTTGTTATAGCAAACAACTAGAATTCTCTTTTGTTGATCTCTTGGAAGCAAGAACCACAAGTGTCGTACCTCTAATGGAAGCACACCCAAACTAGCAAGAGAAAAACTACAAAGAGAGGAGAAGGGAGCCAAGTTTTCGTCCAAGGCTTGTAGAGGGAAAGGATGGATGAAATTATGGGCTAGGGACCTCCTTATATAGTTGACAAAACTTGGTGCCAAAGCTAGGGTTATGGAGATATGCCCTAGATTGTTTGTTGGGTGACCAAGCAGCTCAAACCCCTTGTCCAACGGGCCTTCGACGAAATCTGTTAGGGCTTCCCAAGAGATTTTTGTCCATTCCTTTCAAGGGGTTCTAGACCCTTCCTTTCTCAACTATTAATAAATAACAAAACTGTCCCTGTGCTTTTAATTAATCCAATTAATCCCAAAATTAATTCCAATTAATCCCAAAATTAATTCCAATTAATCCCAAAATTAATTCCAATTAATTTCTTATTACTTATTAATTAAATAATATGATTTCTAATTAGTATATTATTTTCATAATAAATTACTAAACCATTTATTTAATTTATTATTCACATAATAAATTAATCTCTCTTTCTCTAAAAGCCATCAAGTCCAATTTCTAGGTTTGAGGGTAACCCAAAAGGATTGTGCTACTATCAATTCAAGTTTATACCAATTTTTGTTATTGGCTTAGACACCTAATCCAACAGTCTCCCACTTGGATAAGTCTATAACTATAATTGCCAGTATAACTTCTGAACCGATTAGCAAATTGTAGCTTCCAAAAGCCACTGTCGAACTCTGACCTAGTCAGTTACGTGTCCTAAAATAAGTGATCATATAATCCTCCGTTTGCAAGATATCATTCAAACATGAGACATTGAATAGAATCAATCTCATTGTACAAGACTTTGTTTCCCAATTTCTGATTTGTGATGATATAGGAATTCTAATTGAAACATCAATTTAGTCCTGGTTGGGCCCAACACTATAAGTCATCACCAAATCACCGAGGGGCCCAAATATATCACTTTTCCCATTAGGGAAAAAGGAATGAATAAACTTTGATTTATATGCTTGCACCATTCACTCATCAAATCATGCACAACAATACATTTTATAACATCAAGTTACTGATGCATTTACATATTATCAATGCACAACCGATTTGTAAACTACAACTCATATATCTCTGTTTTAAGATTATAATATATTATCATCTCAGAATTACTCGTGCTTAATTCCATGAAGTAATTCTCTAAGCATGGGTTTATCCAATACTGAAATATCCATTTTCTAAGTACTCATGAACATTATAGCAATCTTATTGCAATGTCTAATCTTCATAGACAATATACAATTCAAATCATGACAGTCTTAATTCACTACTTACTTGCAAAAGTATGTGTAACTATTGAATTTTTAATAATCAAATCATTCAGGAAGTAAAATATGCAAAGTGAAACACAATAATAAACTAATTAATTATGGTGTCAACCCTATTGAGTATAAATAATCTATATTATTTAATCACCACAATAATTACAACTTTATTCATTATACAATGTTTCGAGCAATCAACTAATCACTTGAATTAAATAACATCAGTCATGCCATGTTATAAACATGCATACTTTGCCTCTCTATGGTCCTTCCTTTGTGAAAAGATCAACTACACTTATTCCAATGATGCACATTTCACAATTCCAAATTCTTGTCACTATCTAAAATGAATTGGAATTCTAACTTTACGTACATTGACCTTTTGTGATGTCGAGGCTTCCAAGTTAAAGAGGTTGAGCCAACGATGTTACAGAATGGTCCATTGGAACTTTGTTACTAGAAACAAGTCCATGGTAATGAAGTCTTAAAATCAAGGTACACTTCTTCAACACCTTTCTTGCCTTAAAGTTTCCAGTTCACCTGTAGATTTAATAATCAACTCCCATTATGGAAACATTTCCATATTCCCATACAACCATCGATTTTGACCAAGAATCATCTCAATCTAAAACATGTCACTATGGTCCTTCCAAATAATACCATACTTCCAACTGTCTACAAGCAACCAATCATTTGGTATACCCTTAGAATGTTCTTGACAATTGTTTAACAACTTTAGTCACACAAAGTTCTAGTCCTTTTTCCTCTCAATGCCCAAGGCATTTGAATAAATCAGAACAAGTGTATATTATAGCATATGTAATCGATCCTATATCCGAAGCGTATGGGACTCAATTCATTATGTATTACAAAATGATTTCATATCTGTTCAATTTCTTGCTATAATATGTCTATATATAGAATTTCCTATGTTGAACCATTTCAACATGATCTTCATAGATGTCTATGAATAAGTTCTATTAAACTATATGATGTAATCCTTTAGATTCAAAACAAAGTATGAGTGCCTTCTCCCTTAAGCCTATAGTAGCGAAACAATTCTTAAACTTTTACAATTTGCAAATTGAAAACCTTGTTCCCTACCAACAGTATTGCTAAACTGCAATAATCAACATAACAATTATGGTCCCACTAGCTTTGACACGTACCCATAAATCAACTGGACTTCAAGAAATCAACACTCTTGACTTTCTTACTGAAGTACATATTTCTATTACGCGATGCTTCGATAAGTCTCCAACTAGACTTCTTAAGCTCATACACCTTCATTGGATAGAATATGTGTATGTTCAAACCCTTTCATAACTCATAACTATAAGTCTTGAAGGTTCAAGCAATTACTTGCCATTTCTCACAATTCAAAATATGAAAAGGGATACCGTAATCATATTGTGAATTTGAGAATCCAACTATCATAACCAATATCCATATTGATCTTTACCATATCGTTTAAAAATTCACTTAGCGAAGATGTTTCCTCATAATGATTGTCATGAATTAGAGCGAAAACTTTGCCACCTAAATTTTATGGTGCATACGTTCCCATCCATGTGAATCTATCATTTCCAACCTACAGTCATAAGACAAGGTTTTTGGACAGAACAAAACTCAAATTTAGCTTTCCTTCATGGACTGAACTATGTTATTCTAAACTCCTTGCCCTCTGGTTGCACAAGGGACTACCAGTGCTTCCGTGTTGTTAGCAGTTCAACCATATTGGTCAATGTACTTTCGCTAACTAACGTGCTTTGTTTTGGAAGTTAAATGAAAAACTATAACTCATAAGAATTTCCAACTCAACTGGAATGTGAACATAACTGAGAATGTGTCAATCAAACACGACTGGTTATCAACCTCAATTTCTGTGCTAGATATAACTAAAAGGTTTATTCTAGATTGGCTCCTGAAACTCTCAAGATCAATAAGACTCACTAACTTCTTGACATATAAGTTTTTCTCTCAAGGAACATTCCTTGACGAGATAAAACAAATATTCAAAAGTTCGTGTGGATTCCCGACAAGAGAACACTTCATAGAATTGGTCTCAGTTTATCCCTTGTTTTTTAACGAAAAAATCACAACTCCAATTTTAAATGTGCTAGTAAGAAAATATTATTACTCTACATTTCAAGAAGTGTTATAAACCTATTTAGTATAAAATAAGTTTCAAGATACGATTTGTAGCAGCTAGATCATGGCTTAAAACTTGATGGAAACGAAGTATGAATCCGCTCTTGATTTAACCATTTCAACAATATCCGATGCCTCTTCTTAGTCAAACAATTGCATTAAGATGTTATGCAAGGATCAATTGTGATGTAGTTACACAATCATTAAAATGATCATAAAACATGATGCTAAAGTACTCTCTTTTCCTTTCAGATTGGAGAAACTTTTATCTTTCTGCCTAATAGATTCTTCTGATCGTTCTGCTACTCTTTGAATCTTTTTCAAAGTATCAGAATTATGCTTAATCTTATAAACATAACCATACTTACTGAAACATCAATAAATTATGACGAATAGTGTTATCGTCCTTTTGTGGTGGATCTGAAGAGTCCATATCAATATGTTCTAGATCTATTAGTCATTCACTTTGACTCACATAAACACGTGATCAATGAATTAGTCATAATTTTGCAATGAACAAGATTCTCATACACTATGCAATTGGAATTGCATGACTCCAAGTTTCTATATAATTTGAAACTTGGTGATGAAAACTCTTTTCAGTTGGTTAAATATGGAAATACCTACAAGCGATATCATAAGAATGAAATCCACAATTAATATTGCTATTATTAGAAATGTAACCAACACTTTGATAAATGCCATTTGCAAGGAAATATAAACTAAGGCTACCAGATGAACCAATATTTAACTTTTATTGAAAATAAACGAAAAATTGGAACTTGTCCTTACAACATATGAAATGTAAACTATGTTTCTAGACATTTCTTAAGAGAAATAGCAATCTATTAAATTATCCTAACTCTTAAATAGTAGCTCCAAATTCTGATCATCGAACCATGTAACCGAAGTCCATTCCCACGATCAGATTTAGCTCATTCTGCTTAAGCTTCCTTCTTTCTCTTATATTCTATAATGAACTCAAAATAGGATCATCATAATCATCGTATCATGTATTAAGAGTCTATGAATAGGAATAACGGAGTTAGATAATGGATGTACCTGAAGTAGAGTCATGCATCTTGACTTCACCATCTTTGAGATCTATTAGATACTTTGGGTAGCTTCGCAACCAATGTCTCTTTAATTGGCATTAGAAACAAATGGACTCTTTGGGGATAACACATGGAACTATCTCAAAACTGGCCTTTCTCTTTACCATGTGATCAGACTGTTTGACCTTGGCTAACCTCTTTCCATTAGGAAGAGAAATTTTTTCCGGACCACCATTGTCATATTTGTCAATGTCTATGGAATCTTTGGAATTAGACCTTTCAAGCACCTTTTCTTCACTTCTGCTCTTAAGAATTTCCTCTTTAGCAACAATCAACATATGTGTCAGATCAATTAGGGTCACGTCGATATTCCTCATATGAAAGTTCTCAATGAACTGACCATATGACTTAGGAAGCGAAAGAAGAACAAAATCAATGGTTTTCTCCCTTCGGAAAAAACACCCATTCTATCCAATTTGTCAATATACGATTTCATTTCCAGAACAGGCACACACAAAAAATTTCCATCTTTATGTCTACATGCCAATAGGGCTTGAGTAGTTTCGTATCTTTCAACTTGAGGAAAACACGACGTTGGGAGAGTCCCTAGAAGAGGAGGTGGAAGAGTTGAAGAAGCATTATGTCCAGTTCCACCATTTCCCGAAGAAGAGAAAACATTTTCACCTTGATTAGAATGTGGAAGATCATCTTCAGAAGGAAGAGGAAAACCATTTCCAAAAGAATGTGGAAGACGATTATTGTCTTGTCTTGACATCTATAATGGGAGAAAAGAAAATTCAAGTTAGTTGATTTTAATCCTTAATTATTAACCCATAAATTTTAAATTAATTCTAGGATCCATATTTTCGATACAAACTTTAAAGATGGATGTCGTAATCAAATTCAAATCTATTTTAGGTAGGTAAGACATTTACAAATTCCAATTTTATGAAATTCCTAGATCTTTTGAGGTTCATTGATTCTTATCAATGGCATGTTTAGTCTCAGATTATGCTCTCAGTTTTGTGACTGTGATGCCGAGGATGATAAACGAGATGTGAATAACCATGCAAACCCACTTGACAACCTTGATGTCATTTACCATCTCACATTGATGTTCCGGTTAAGCACAGACGCTACATCAACAATGATAATTTTCAAGATGTCCATCATATCTCTTTATAGTCCCTATTAGTGTGCCGGTTAACCACACACGCTCCACTAACGACGTATAAAGCATGATGTGCATTTTCATGGATTAGCATACTTTTCACATTTTTCCTGAAGTAACTAGATTTGGGATTTAAAAGGTTCTAGTACTTTTAATAGCATTATACTTATCATGATAATTAGTGTCCTATCAAATCCGTTTGGCTAACGAGCCTCCACCATACTGTTGGATTAGATGTCTAAGCCCATAACTATTATTGGTATGTACTTGACCCGAGAGTAGCATGGTCCATTTGGGTTGCATATCATCAGGACAATTTGTTAGGATGGACTTTTGAGAGAAGGTTATTTCTGGTTTATTAATATATTATAAGTTATAATATATTAATATGAAATCATATGTTTTAATTAGTATCGATCAAGAATTAATTTGGAATTAATTTAGTGATCAAAAGAGACTAATTAAATCTATGGGGACTAATTATGATAATTAGTTATATTTATATGTGTTGGGCTTATGATCCATGTTGGACCAAGTTTATGTATGGATACATAAATAGTTGGGCCACATGAACCATGGATCATAAAATCCATGGGTATGGATTATGGGTTATACCCATGACCCTTGGAATCCTACATATAAATAGGTTACTCCATAGCCAAAATCACCACTTCTTTTCTTAGAGAAATATGGAGGTGTTTTGGTGCATGGAATTCTCTCTCAAGAGCCACCTTTGTCCTAGGTGTGTTGTGATTCCATTTGAGGCATTTCATACTATTGGTGCTAAGCTCTTAAGGCCAAATACATCAAGACTTCAAGCCACATAAAAGGTATGTTTCCCTAACTAGTATATTATATGGTTTATGTCAAATGCATGCTAGTTATAGGTTTAATGCCTTGGAAACCATTTACATGTATAATAGAGAAAACATAGATCCAAGGTATTTAGGGTTGTATGTGCACCATAGGATGTTGTAGTATACTAAAACTCAACAGTGGCATCAGAGCCTGGTTGTTTTCTATTATATTTGATGCAAATGTATTTTTTTCAAGTTGAAGGAAAAAAAAGGAAAAAAACATGAAGTTTGTCATATTTTAAGATAATTACTTGATTTTATGAAAAACTAATTATTTTTAAAATTTGAGTCACTTTACTATATAAGTTGAATTAGGTCAAATTTAGTAAAAGATAAAATGATATGATTATTTTATTAGTTTTAAAAGTTTGATATAAAGAGTTTTTTGAAACCTCCATAAGTTATGGATATGAAAAGGTTTTAAAAAAAATTGATTCAAAGTTTTTTATGGAGTTACAAAACTTGGTCTTAATGTTTTAAAATTCCATAACTTGTTCTTAAGTTATGAAACATGAAAAGTTTTTTTGTGTTACTTTGTTTTATGAGTTAATTTAGATTGATGAAAAATATTATTTGTTAAGTTGCTTTGAATCCATATTAATCTAAAAGAAGTTCATAAAAGGTGTTTTTGTAACTTTTCTTCAAGTCAAATAAAAGGTCACATTTATGAATCTTAAAACTCATAAAAGTGCCATAGGTTACACAAAAATGAAGAGTTTTTTTTTCATTAAACTATTTTATGACTCCATAACTTGTCCTCAAGTTATGGATGCTTAAGAGTCACTTCTTTAAAAGTGTTATTAAAGAATAAGAGGTTACATAAAAATGAAGAGTCTTCATTTTAATGAACCATTAAACTCATAAGTTATGAAATGAAAGGTTTTGAATAGTTTCAAAACTTGCCCTCAAGTTTTGGAATTTGTAAAGTCTCACACACATTAATGCTTTAATTCCAAACTCTACAATTTTAAAAGTTAAAATTCAAACTTTATGGACTTCATTAAATTAGTTAAAGTGTTTAATTAAAAGAGTTAATAATTCCATAAAGACATGGTTTAAGTTTAATTAAATTAAGAGTATAGTTTAATTAATAGATTAAACCATCAAGTATTTTAAATGTTTAAAATACACCCTTATACTATTATTATAATTTTAATTATATAGATATGTATAAGATAAAGTCAATCTTACCGTTAGTAGGCCTCATTCACGAAGCCGGTCTATAAGGGAGTATAAGGTTACTGCCTATAAAATGGCAGTTTAATGGGTGTCCACTCTCACCCACCGCTTCCTTGACCGGTGGAGGGTCGTTAGCCGAACAAGTAGGACAAGGACTATAATTCTCCCTTCATTATAAGTATAATGATAAATACTAAGTAACTAAACACTTATAAATTCCCAATCTTAGTTACTTAGGAAAATGTGAATAAGGTGCTAATCCGTGAAATTACACTTTGCACTTTGTTTAAGCTGTTAGTGGAGCGTGTGTGGTTAACCGGCACACTAACCTGGACTTAACAAGGTAGGAAAAGGGTAACTTAATGTTTATCGTAGTATCGTTGGAGCGTGTGTGGTTAACCGGCACATCGATTGAGGGGTAAATATTAAGGGTACCAAGTATATTTGCATGGTTAATTCACACCTTGTTTTGTGATCCTCGGCATCCCAGTCACAAAACCTGAAGGGCACACTCGAGATTGAAACATGCCATTGAAAAGTTTAATGAATCTCAAAAGAATCTAGGAGTTTCAAAACCAATTAAAACCTAATAATACATTTCGTTTATCTTGGTGGAAATTGGTGAATCGTCATTCACCTACCTTTAAATATTTTATAGCTTGGATTACGACATCCCTCTTCCAAGTTATAAAATAGTTTGTTGGGTCCTAGCCTTAATATATCATATTGGGTGTTATATTAAGGACTTAAATCAACTTTATGTGAATTTCTCCCATTGTTGATGTCTGGTTTAGACAACAATGATCTTCCCAAACCAAGCTTTCCTAATGAATATGACTTCCCAAGTTTGGCTCATGGAAGTCATACTTCTCTTCCTCCACCTCCTCCAATTATTCTCCCTAACCCACAAGTTCAAGGTCACTCAAGCCCTAATGGCAAGCAAGGTCTATGTGTGATCACATCTTAGAGATGAAGTCACATATTGACAAGCCGGGAGAGTTGGGTTTCAAAGTCACGAGAAAGTCGGATGTTCAATCACTTTCTAAGTCACATAGTGAGTTCCTTTGGGACTACTATGATACAGACTATGACATGAACCTTAATGATCATATCTATTTGCTTGGTGCTGCTGAATCAGCAATGATTTGGAACGATAGTGAAGCAAATTTGATTAGAAGATCAACTTCCCAAAAACTTTATGGACAGTGACAATGGTGACACTGGAAATCCAGAAAAAACATTCTCTTCCCGATGGAAAGGGATTGGCCATAGTCAACCCGATTGACCAAATGGTAAAGAGAAAGGCTAAGTTTGAGATAGTCCCATTACCAAAGGGTCCATATGTTTATTTTGCCAAAGGAAGGGGCGTTGATTGCAAAGCTGCCAAATTTACCTAAGGATGTTAAAGTCAATAAGTTTGACTCTACATCAGGTAGAGCCCATTATCTAACTCTGTTAAGTTCTATTCTGAGATCCTCATTACATGATGTGACTGGGTCACATGTTGATGTTTTAAGAATCCAAGAATAGAGAGAAATCTTAAAGGAAGTATATGCTGATTCTAATCGCGAAGGTGGATTTCGATCGCATCATAATTTTGAGCAGTTGCTTAAGAAGTTATGATATATTGCTAAGGAATAGATAACAACAATTTTCCATGTGGATTGTAAGGATAAGTTTTTCCGCAAAGTTTTAAAATAAAAGAAAATTGTTTAATTTTGTTTATTTGAAGTATCCTTACAATGGCATTTGTGGAAAATTGTTGCTTATATGATTCCACTGACAGCAATATTGGAAAATGGATTTGATTCTTTCATTTGTGGTAGTGACTAAATTTATCAAATCAGGAAATTCCTCATCACCCAAGTTTCAATTGGACCGAAACTTGGAATCATGCAAGTTGAATAGTATGATGAATGAGAACTTTCAAGCATTGGAAAATCAAGACTAATTACTTGTTCACATGGATGTGTGAGTCAAGTGAAGGACTAAAGGGATCGAGTACACATTCTTGTGCACTGGTCATGTCCACCACAAAGCTTGTTAAGACTATTTGATTTACTAAATTTTAGTAAATATGGTTATACTTACAAGTTTAAGTATAATTCTGAAACATTGGAAAAGTCTCAATGTATGGCAGAACGAATGGGAAGCATCAAATTAGGCAGAAAGATAAAAGTTTCTCAAATCTGAAAAGATGGGAGAGTACTTTAGTATCATGTTTGTGATCATCTTAATGATTTAGAAATCATATCACAATTAGTCTTCTAAAGGTCATCTTAGTGCATTCTTATGACTAAGAAGAGGAGTCATGAGTTGTTGAAATGGTTAGATCAGGAAGATGAGTCATACTTTGTTCCAAAACAATTCTTAGAGTCATACTCCAAGATTGTAACTTGAGTGACATATCTTAAAGAAAGGTTTAAAACACTTGTCAAATGTAAGAGTAAAAGTGTCCTACTCTTGTACATTTGAAATTGGTAAGTTGTGATGTTTTGGATAAAACAAAGACCAACTAAGGCTAATTGTGTGAAGTGTTTGTCTTGATAAAGAATCCGCACTATCTCTTGAATATTTGGCAAGATAGTCTTATATGTCAAGAGGATAGTGGGAGTCTTAAAGATCCTAAAAAGAATTTCAAGAACTAATCAAGAATAAAACGTGAGGTTCTTCACTAGCACACGACTTGAGGTTTATAACCTATCGTGTTGACATATTCTGTGCCCATTCCAGTTAAAGTTGGCTTTGCATAGGAGTTCTGAAAGTTCTCAATTGGTTGCATAACAACTTGGAAGCAATGGCAGGCCATGTACTGCCAGGTGGCAAGAAGTTAAGATTGCATAAGTTCAGTCCATATGAGTTTGGATTTGTCATTATCCTTCTCTTGTGACTATGGTTTTGACGATTCACATGGATAAGAACACATACACCATAAAATCTAAGGGTCATAAGGTTTCTCTCCGATTCATGAAAACGATGGTGAGGAAACACTTCCACCAAGTAGATTTGAAGCAGATGGAAAAAGGTCTAAACAATTGAGACTATGATTACGGCATCCCTTTTTCATAGTTCTGAAATTGTTTAGACACACATGCATGCTATCTAAGGAAAGGTGTATGATTTTGATAAAGTTTTATCAAAGCATCTCGTATCAGAAATCTGAACTTTGGTAAGAAAGTCAATAAAGTATTGATTTCTAGAAGTCCAGCTGATTTCTGAGTATATGTCAAAGCTAGTGGGAGCATAAGTGTTATGCTAATAATCATCATGTTAGTGGGAGCATGATAATTATTGTTAGTGTTGCAAGTTAGCAATGTTAATTATAGAAAACAAAAGTTTCAATTCGTGAGGCTGCAGGGATTGAAAAAGTTGTTTTGCTATAATTAAGGGAGAGGATATACTTCATTTCAGTTCTAAAGGCTTAGATTGAGACCTTAATAATCTTTAGTCAAGAATATATATATGAATTTCATGTTGGATTGGTTCAACTTAAGGAAATTCAATATATTGCGTTCTCAAAATTCGATTATGATTAAGGCATCCCTCTTCATAGTCAAATTTTGAAAACATGGCAAATAAAAATATTGTAGCAAAAGACTGGTCTAGAATCATGTCTTTATGTGAGACATCATGAATCGTGTACCATTTGCTTTGGGTACAGGATCGATTGCATGTGCTATAATATTTGTCATTTCTAAATTTTTCCAAATGCCCAGAGGCATTAAGAAGGGAAAAGGTCTAGAATTGGATATGACTAAAATGATTAAGCAATTGTCGAGGACAATCTGAGGTTTACCAAAGATTGGTTGCTCAGGGACAGTTGGAAGTATAGTGCTAATTTTTGAAGGACCATATTGACATATTCTGAAAAGAGGCATCTCTTATGCAGAAGTGATAGTCAAAATGAGAATATGGAGTTGTCTCCATAGGTGGAAGTTATCTGTGTAAGATTAGAAAACTTAATGCAAGAAGCATGTCCAAAGCAATGTACTTTGAATATGAGACTTAGTTTCCATGGAGTTGATCTCCATTGGAATACCTTATAATGACTGTTGACAAGTCTTTGTGACTTTGTACATATTCATTACAGGAGGGTCAGTGCATATAAGATTAAAATCTAAACAGATTTCGATAAATGATAGGAATTTGAAATTCTCACATTTTTCGATAAGGATTTGGGAGTGTGAAATTAGAATCATTGAAATTATGTTCAATTGGTTTATTTCACAAAGTAAGGATCATAGACAAACATAGAGTGCATACTTGGTGTATGGCAAAGCTATTGTTTAAGAAAAACATAGTGTACATGCTTGGAGCATGGGACAACTAGTGTTTTTAATTCATAGGGTTTGATACCATATTTGATTCATTTATTCTTGTGTTTCACTTTGCATGTTTTGACTTCCAGAATAACTAAGTCGCTCTTCCTGAATGATTAAGTTATTCAAACCATCCACAGTCGGTCATATGTTGGAAGTAGATATGAATCAAGACTGTCATGGGTTGGTTTGTAGAGGTCCAAGTTGGTGGACAAAGTGGTGCTACAACACTAATGAGTGCTCAAAAGTTCTGAGTATTGGATTCAACCCGCGCTCATTTGAATCACTTCATGGATTTTATCACGAGTGATCATGAGACGATAATATCTTATATTCTTCAAACCTATAGATATGAGTTGTTACTATGAGTTGGTTATACATTGATTGCACGAAAACGCATTTGGTAACTCGATGTTATAAACTCGATGTTCAACAAGTAGTAGAACAAGCCATATGAGTCGAAGTTTATCCATTCCTTTTACCTTCGGGATAAAAGCGATATCTGTGGGCCCCTCGATGATTTAGCGATGACACATGTGAGTGCTTGGCCAAGTCAGGACTGATTTGATTTGTTCAATCAGTCAGTCATCATAAATCGAAAATCGGGAAACAACAAATGGACAGAGAGAATGATTATAATCCATGTCGCAGTCCATATGATATCTAGAATGGAAGAATATATGATCCCTTATCTAATGGACGCGTCATTGATTTGTTCAGAGTTCGACAGCGGCTTTAAGAGCTATGATTGCTAGTCGGGTTATGAAGTCGTACTTGTAATAATAGTTTTAGACTTATCCAAGTGGGAGACTGTTGGATTAGATGTCTAAGCCCATAACTATTATTGGTATGTACTTGACCCGAGAGTAGCATGGTCCATTTGGGTTGCATATCATCAGGACAATTTGTTAGGATGGACTTTTGAGAGAAGGTTATTTATGGTTTATTAATATATTATAAGTTATAATATATTAATATGAAATCATATGTTTTAATTAGTATCGATCAAGAATTAATTTGGAATTAATTTAGTGATCAAAAGAGACTAATTAAATCTATGGGGACTAATTATGATAATTAGTTATATTTATATGTGTTGGGCTTATGATCCATGTTGGACCAAGTTTATGTATGGATACATAAATAGTTGGGCCACATGAACCATGGATCATAAAACCCATGGGTATGGATTATGGGTTATACCCATGACCCTTGGAATCCTACATATAAATAGGTTACTTGTCACACCCCGCTAAAGCGGAAACACAGGGCGTGGCAGTACAAAGGGTTTCATCGCAAAAGTTAAAAGACAACACCAACCATAGTATTAAAAATCATTACAAATTCACAATGGGTTTGAACAACTTTTAAAAGAAATTACAATGTAAATTGAAATACAACACATGCGAATGCTCCTAAAAGTGAAGTGTCCCTAGGTGCCACTTACTCGATGATTCCTGAAAAAGCATGTAAAACGAGCGTCACTATAAAAATAGTTGGTGAGTACTCACAGATAAACAAAATAATATTGGTTCCATGAATTGAAATCAAAGTTTTGATAAAAGTTTCCAATAATAAAAGTATATTGTTAAAATAAGTAAATAAGTTTGTAAAAACAAAGTTCTTTGTCATCATGAGAGATAAGGTATGTTGCCCAAATAAGATGCAACATTCATATTCTCATGGAAGATAAAGTTCGTTACTCAAACGAGTAAACAAGTTTCATTGCTAAAATGAGCAATCAATTTCGTTGCTACAAGGAGCAAACAATTTCATTGCTAAAACATGTATATAAGTTTTCAGTAATAACAGTTCGTTGTTGTAATGAGAAACAAAGTTCATTGCTATAATTAATAAACAAGTTTATTGCTATAATAAGTAACGAGTTTGTATGTGTATGAGCAAACAATGAGTCTCTACCAAACCTATGACTGAAGCCCTATCAAGATCTATGCTTATCGTTCCATAGATGAATATGGTATCATGCACTCCAGCAATAGGGCGAGTGAGGAGTTGTCAATTCCTAATAGCGCTATCCATAATGACCATTGGCTCAAAGAGTTAATGGTTAGAGATAAGGGAAGGGCCTTAGTACGATAAGTTCTCATGTTCCGTGTTGCATAGACATACATAGAGAGACATAGCAATAAAATAGCAATCATGTTTGATACAAATCAATTTAAATACAACATTCAAATAATAGTTTTTCGGGACATGCTTTTCCACCCCAAAACATAAAAACTGAAAATAGGGGAGTGCGTGAATACTCACAATATGCATTGAGATGATGCAAATGATGCCTTGAGCTAAGTTCCACTTGTACCACTATCGATTCCTACAATAATGGTATTCGCTAGTGAGTCTCTAATCGAAATCTAACACTAGTATACTTACTACTACAATAGAATTATGCCAATTTTGTGTCAAAATTTAATATTGATAAGTTACAAACATTTTTCTGTGAAAATTAAATTTCAATGAATCAATTGTTATATAACAATTTAAGTGGAAATTTCCCATTATTGAAATGCTAATATTTAACAATTTAAGAGGTGTTCCAATGATTAAATATTCAAAAACTAAATTAATTTAGTTCTAAAATTTCCCAAAGTTTGCATTTCAGTTTTAATTAAAGTGAAAGACCTCAAGATAAATTTTCTTGAATTTTTGATTTGTCTGACTATTTTTCACGATTTTAGTTTCTTGAATAACCATAAAATCTTGAAAAATACTAAACAGTTAATAAAAATTACCAAACTTCAGATTTTGGTTCTAAATGTACTAAAAGACTTCTAGATAAATTTTCATGGAGTATGAATATGTATAACCCTTTTTCATATATTTAATTCTCTAAATAGATACAAATTCATGAAAAATAGAAACCAGATTCCAAAATTACCCAAACTTTTTGTATTACTGTTATTAAACATTATTAAGCTGAGAAAAATATAAAAATTGATTTCTAAACTGTTTAACCCAATTTTATGATTTTTGAGCATTTATTCTAATAAAAATTGAAATAAATAGAAAACAGTTTCCAAAATTGCCCAAAATTTTTGTAACACTTTTATTATACATTTAGAAGCTGTGAAAGATATAAAAGATATTTTTCAATTAGTCTTTCTATTTTTCTTTGTTTTATCCTCTTAAATAATCATTAATTGGAGAATAATTATTAAACAGTTAAAGTAAATTACCAAAATTTTTGTACACTTCATTTTCAGAGTAAATAATCTGGGAAAAATACCAAATGTGGTTTTTATATAATGAAATCCGATTTTGTGTATTTAAGTGTATTTAATCTTAGAAAATAGGAGAAAAATAGTATACAGAAGAGCAAAATCATCAAAATTTTTATGTAGCCTCCTATTGTACTACAAGGTGTTCTGGTAAATTTGCATGAAGTTTGGATGAGCAGAACTATTTTTTCTATTTTTAGTCCATTATAAATACAAAAATCGGAGAAAAATAGGAATACATTATGAAAAATTCTGAAAATATTTTTCTAAGTCTTATGCCTCTGGTAGAAGCTGCGAAAATTGTTATACAGCCTTTTCAACTTGTCTAAAGTGGTTTTATGATTTATTGGGGCTAAACAAACAGGAAATTCAAAACCATATTAAACTGTAACAAAAGTCATTGAAACTTCATGGGAGATGTTTATTAACTTAAAGAATCATCCAAGAATTTTTCCAGAATTTATTTACTACTGTAAGTATTTTATATGATTTAACACTCTATTTTCTTATTATTTTCATATAAACATAAAGAAAATATATATTGAGCTGAACATTTCCAGAATGCATCTTCATACAATTTAACAACAATGAAAAATTGTTTTCTTATTTTTGATGTGGAAAACCATGCCTAAAGGCTCAATAAAATGTATAGAGAAAACTTGGTTCTTGTGATTTATGTAAAGATTATTGATGTTACTTTGACAATTTTTGCAACATGTTACAAAGACTTTTGAATCAAGATCTTTTTGTTCCTATTAATACATGATATTAAGAGTTTAAAATAATTTTTGAATGATTTTTAGTGATGAATAAGTCCTTTGAACATGCAACACAAAACAAATGTTCATAAGGAAAATGCTGTTTGAGCAACAGTTTTGTAAAAATTGGTAAAAATCGAAATATTGGAATTTTCCAGTGAGGTCAGATGGGTTTGAAAGCTAACTCAAAATATTATATTTCAGAAGAAGAATCACGAATTTTGGCTAAGAAATGAGTGAGATATGACAGTTTAAAGTCAGGTAAAGAAATCTGGCAGATTGCATGCATGATGATTGGTTAGAAAAGTGGGTTTTCATCATTTCCTTGAGTAAATCTTTTCAAGTATTTTAAATATATCATGATAAACTCATATTTTAGTCATGTTTCCAGAGATCAAAAGATTAAAACTTATCAAAATGTATACATGCATTTATGAACAAAATTTTGTTTCTCAAAAACTCTTAACTTGAGTTTGATGTTTTAATCCTTAAAATCGATTTTTGCACTAAGATCATGAACATGCAACCTTATTTATCATACATGCATGGTGATAAAACACATCCATCATGTTGTAAAAACCATTTTAACAAAAAGAAAGCAAGTTTTAAGAAGATGAAGAAGGAGAAAGTGTAAGAAAAAGAGCAAAACTTGAAGGAAAAGTGAAGTAGAAATCGATTTTACCTTCAAGAATACCACAAGATGATGAAGATTTCGAGTTTGAGGAGTGTTCTTGGGTTTGTTCTCTGGAAAATTTCTTGGTTCTTAGAGGGAGGAAGAGAGAATGGAGTGGTGTTTGGAGAGAAAAAGTAGAGAGAAGGTAGATAGAGTTTTCTAGAGAAAGAAAGAAGAGAGATGTGTGTGTGTTGGAGAATGAGAGTGTGAGAGAGATATGGGGAGAGAGGGATCCGATTTTAGGGGAGGAGAGGCTCTCTCTCTCTTGTTTCTTTTATAAAAATTCAAATCTTTTATAAAATATCCAACTTTTTATAAAATGTGCACCTTAACCTAGTTTTTATGCATAAAACTCTTGATTTTTGACTTATAAATCAAGGGTAAATGTTAATAACTAAATCTTTATTTTTCATTGAATTTTATTTCATAATAATTATTATGATAAGATAATATTATAAGGTTCATAATTGTTTTTATAGGATTTTTAAGGTTAAAGTTTATAAATATGAGTTTTTAGGGCTTTTAGGGTTTTGTAGTTTAATAAACTTTGAATATCAAAATAAATAGAATATTTGAGACTTTAAATTATCTTATGGTATTATAACTCTTTTATAGTTATAAATAATGTTTGTAATTTATTTTTATCGGTTTATTGGCATTCTATGTAGTGATTCCGAGATTCAAGCGAAATTGAGGAATCAAGTATACTAGTCCTAGTCTTCAAATTTGACTTAAGTTTCTATGAGACTTTGAACTAACTTCTACTTCTAGGTCAAGTGCATGATGTGTGTATATGATTCATGAAATGTTGTTCGAGTCAAAGAGTGATCCAAATATGGATAGTCACTACAGCTTAGTAGATGTAGAATTCACATATCAAGGTGAAATCTAAGTACACCATCCATTGTTTCTATCTGTTTCCAAGTTTCTAGTAGGTTATAACTTAGCTTCTAATTACTAAGTTTAATATGTGTTGTGCCTATATGTCCAACTAAGTTTATCAAATCTATAACTAACTCGTATTTTTACGGTTGTCACATTACTCCATAGCCAAAATCACCACTTCTTTTCTTCGAGAAATATGGAGGTGTTTTGGTGCATGGAATTCTCTCTCAAGAGCCACCTTTGTCCTAGGTGTGTTGTGATTCCATTTGAGGCATTTCATACTATTGGTGCTAAGCTCTTAAGGCCAAATACATCAAGACTTCAAGCCACATAAAAGGTATGTTTCCCTAACTAGTATATTATATGGTTTATGTCAAATGCATGCTAGTTATAGGTTTAATGCCTTGGAAACCATTTGCATGTATAATAGAGAAAACATAGATCCAAGGTATTTAGGGTTGTATGTGCACCATAGGATGTTGTAGTATACTAAAACTCAACACATACAAGAGAGCGGTGGGTAAGAATGGATAACCAATGGCGGTCATTTTATAGGCCACTTCCTTAAATATAGTCCAAAATTTTCGTATGGCTTCGTGAATATGGCGTACTAGCGATTTGACAGACTTCATTCTTTTACATGTAACATCCCAAAAATATAGTCCAATAATTTCGTTTCAAATCATTTAAGAAAAACTCACAATGCATAAAATAACATAATAAAATCACAAATCGTGTATCTCAAGCTCTTCACCTTGCTACCAGAAGTATCTAAAAATTGTATCAAGACCATGTATCAAAATATCAGAGTCTAAAATATCCCAGGCTGAAAAACTGTGGTGTGTGTCATGCGGTCATCCCAAGCTCTTCACCTTGCTACCAGAAGTATCTAAAGACGAAGCTTAGTGAGTCTCCCCAAACTACCACATACCATACACATAACATGCAACTAGGAGATACGGTCCCCGCCCACTCTCATGGATATTTGGGCCCCACCCACACACCGATGTCAAGGAGATTCGGGCCCCACCCACACTCCGTTGGCTAGGAGATTCGGACCCCGCCCACACTCTGCTGTCTAGGGGATTCGGGCCCCTCCCACACTCCGCTACTAACATGCATACAAGTATCACACCAACAACAAGTATATCTATTCCTATCAAACAGTCACATAACTATACTCAAATAATACTACGAGATTCGGGACCCGCCCACACTCAGCTGATATGAGATTCGGGCCCCGCCCACAGTCGTCTACTAACGTATCACATATACGGGTCGGCCTTGGTGCCTTAGACCCGTTCCTACTGAAGGAAAACTCACCTCTCAAACTGGGTGTTGAACTCTCGCATGAGGAATCTCTGCTGGCTGCTCCCACGACTCCCCGGCTATAATTTCACAATGAACACTGAGTCAAAACTAAAAATCCTTCTAAGGGTAAAATGACCATTTTACCCCTGGTCAAAATCAACGCTCTGGTCAAAGTCAAAATCAAGGTCAACTTCTACTTTGACCCAACTCGTCGAGTTACCTCCGAACTCATCGAGTTCCTTTGCTATTCAGACTCGTTATAAACCGAGTCAACTCATCGAGTCCCTTCACGGACTCGTCGAGTTCTACCTGGTACGGGATCGGGACAAATCGTCTCAACTCGTCGAGTCCCCCAATGGACTCACCGAGTTCCCTTGTCTGTTTGAGCTATCTTGATGGATTAAGCCCCTACACCTGAATCCAAGCTTCATACTTCTCATAAACCCTGAAAATGTCCTTTTAAGGGCAAAGTTTCCAACTTTGCCCGTTAATATCTCTTCTTAATGGGATTAGCTCCAACCCTAACTCCTTGGGAACTAGAACTTGGTCCTTAAGCCATCTTTACACCAAACTATAGCTTACAATCACAATTCTAAATCGCTAACACTAATTGGACACGTAAAGCTCCCACCTTACTCTTCATGCATGTCCTTTTTGAGCTAAAAAGGCCAAAATGGCACTCTATGGTTTGCATGGGGATCTTATGGCATAAAGTTTGTACCTTTATGCCTTAACAACCCTTAGTGATCCCAGATCTGAAAGGACCCTTGCTTGGCACGTCCAAACCCCAAGGGTTAAGCTCTTTGAACCAAAACCCTCAAAAGTGGAATATAAGTAGATCTAAAGAATAAATGATCAAGTTATAGACTTGATTACCTGAAAAGAAAGGGAATGAAATGTTGCTTCTGGATCTACAATCTTCTCTTGGTGCCCTCAAGCTTCTTCTTCCTCTTCAAGCTTCAAAACACACAAAAACACTCAAAAAATGGCTCACACACTCGCACAATAACATCCCTATGGTGCACATACAACCCTAATGCTTTGGATCAAATTTTTCTCTAGTTATACATGCAATTTTCATTTTCCAAAGCATGAAAAAGAGGATCTATACATCTCGATCGGAAAAGAATCAAGAGAAAAAGAAAGAATCGGAATTGATCGATATATTTCTCGAAACAAACAAAAAGGAAACGAAAGATGAAACATAAATCATGGATCAACTAAGCCCTCTCGGGGACTTTCTTAAGAATAAGAAAGAAGAACCTTATGTAAATACCATGGAATAAGGTTTGATCCTAGTCATGGAGATTCCATAAATATTCCATTCCAAAAACGGAAACAATTGGGAGTTTTTTAGAAATTGGATGCAGTTACTAATTCATGATCTGGCATGTACAGAATGAAAACTTCATTTGAAGCCTAACTAGCATACAACATTGATATTTGAAACATAAAAACCCGTTAGATGATTATCTCTTGGTTGTAGCTTGTAGAACTTGGCCTTACAAGAGCTTTGCACCTCAAATGTGATGCCTCAAATAAGTCACAAAACACCAATAACAAATGGAGGATTATGAGAGAGGTTTAGGAGGCACCAAACTCGTCTATACAATTCTTAGAATACTTATGTACCGATTTTAGGGGTTTAGGGGTTACATATATAGTGTAGAATTCCAAGGGTCACTAGTAAACCCTAATCCATTCACCTAGGCTTTTGATCCAATAATTCTTTTGGACTAACACTTCATGGACTCTCACATAAGCTTAGTCCATCACTAATCAATCATGGATCATTAGCCCAAACTATATGTATCATTGATTTACATAATCAGCCCCTGTTAATTTAATCAGTCTCTTTTGATTACTAAATTAATTCCAAATTAATTCTTGATCAATACCAATTAAATAAAATGATTTCTCAATTAATATACTATTCTTATAATATATTAATAAATCGCAAATAACCTCTTTCTCAAATATCCTTCCTATCAAATTTCTCCGATGAATACAACCCAAATGGACCATGCTACTATCGGGTCAAGTACATACCACTTATAGTTATGGGCTTAGACACCTAATCCAACAGTCTCCCACTTGGATAAGTCTAATAACAATAACTGCAAGTACGACTTCAAAAATGACTTGCAATCGTAGCTCTCAAAAGCCGTTGTCAACTCGGATCAATGAATTAGTCATAATTTTGCAATGAACAAGATTCTCATACACTATGCAATTCGAATTGCATGACTCCAAGTTTCTATATAATTTGAAATTTGGTGATGAAAACTCTTTTCAGTTGGTTAAATATGGAAATACCTACAAGCGATATCATAAGAATGAAATCCACAATTAATATTGCTATTATTAGAAATGTAACCAACACTTTCATAAATGCCATTTTCAAGAAAATATAAACTAAGGCAACCAGATGAACCAATATTTAACTTTTATTGAAAATAAACGAAAAATTGGAACTTGTCCTTACAACATATGAAATGTAAACTATGTTTCTAGACATTTCGTAAGAGAAATAGCAATCTATTAAATTATCTTAACACCTAAATAGTAGCTCCATTCCCACGATCATATTTAGCTCATTCTGCTTAAGCTTCCTTATTTCTCTTAGATTCTATAATGAAATCAAAATGTGATCATCATCATCATCGTATCATGTATTAAGAGTCTTTGAATACGAATAATGGAGTTAGATAATGGATGTACCTGAAGTAGAGTCACGCATATTGACTTCACTATCTCTGATATCTTTCAGATACTTTGGGTAGCTTCGCAACCACTGTCTCTTTAATTAGCATTAGAAACAAATAGACTCTTTGGGGATAACACGTGGAACTATCTCAAAACTGGCCTTTCTCTTTACCATGTAATCAAACTGTTTGACCTTGGCTAACCCCTTTCCATTAGGAAGAATTTTTTTTTCTTGACCACCATTGTCACATTTGTCAATGTCTATGCTTACTTTGGAATTAGAACTTTCAAGACCTTTCAAACACCCCAAAATTCAAGCCAATTTAAAACTTTTTAAACATTTCAAAACCCATTAGTCATTACAAAATGTTTTCAATATAGTTTATTATCAGAGTATCCCAGAATCAAAGTCATAAAAAGTGAGGAGCTGTACGATCATGCCCTCGCCTTGCCACGATCCCCTGATGTACTTGAAACAATAAACTGAAACTGTAAGCCCGAAAGCTTAGTGAGTTACCCCCAAAATACCGATACACATACAGTCCACATAACCATGTCAGCAATATCATAACGTAACAAACTGAAACAGCATACGACGAATCCACAGCTTTACAGACTGGATTACCCCTGGGCCCACAGTGTGAGTCTGGATTGCCTGTCGGGCCCATAGCTCACATCTGGATTGCCTACGAGCCCACAATACGAGTCTCCCTTAGTCCGTAACTGGAATGCTCCTAGGGTTTGTTGGCTACCGCACGGAGCAGAAGAACCTCAACCCATCCCACATAACATACAACATATAACATATCCACTGAGCATGCAATAATCATATAACATCAAAGGTAGTTCTACTTGTCTACCTAACTGGCAAAACCACTAGCATGCAACACTAACTCATACTCGACATCTAACACTGCTAGGATAACATATCCAATGGGCCGGCCTTGGTGCCTTAGACCCCTTAGTATAGTGAGGATGACTCACCTTGCGACTACCGACTGGAAATAGAAAGCTCAATTCTCGAATCACCAACACGAACTCCACCACCTATAGTTACCATAAAACCCTTTTTCCATAAATCTCCAAATTACCAAAATACCCCCAGAGGTCAACTGGTCAATCCTTGGTCAAAGTCAAAGTCAACAGTCAAGGTCAACAGTCCATGTTGACCCAACTCGTCAAGTGCAGTTCACCAACTCGTCGAGTTCTTCCTCAACTCGAGAAGTCGTGAAATCCTGGGTTGACTCGTCGAGTTCCCTTATAACTCGTTGAGTTCATGCGTGTCCAAAGGTTGAGAGAAACCCTAGCCGACTCGCCGAGTCTTTGACTAACTCGCCGAGTCCAAGGAAATCTTCAACGGACTCACCGAGTTGTTCATCCAACTCGTCGAGTACATGGTCATCTTCATGTGGCTCGCCGAGTTGACTATGCAAGTCGCCGAGCCCCTTCAGACCTTCACCCATACAGACACTTTTTAAGCCATGCAGCGGCTCCATATTGCAGATCCAAGCTTCTAATGCATGTTTATCATGTAAAGTTTCAAACTTTACGTGCATATATGGCTCTAAAAGCTCTAAATGACAAATCTAAGATTATAATGGAGTTTTACACTCCAGGAAGGCTTCATACATGACCAAGCTCGAAACTTTATGAATCTAGAACCCAAGAAGGGTCCAGATCTGAAGTTGCAACTTCAGATCTAGCTCATACACCACAATATCATCATAACAAAGCCAAAATAACCCTAAACTTCACCCAAATGAGATCTAGAAAGAAATGAGGTAAAGGTGACGACTTTATACCTCCAGCTGATGCTAATTGAGGTAGATTTCTGACCCCCACAAGTTCCTTGCTCCTAGCCGCTTGTTTCTCCAAGATTTTCTCCCCAATAATCCTCTTTCAAAGCTTAAAACATAATGGAGTACACATACACACACGTATTAGGGTTTTGCTGAGCTCTCAAGGGACTGTAAAGAGGCTGAAGGAGGCTTATGATTCTTTAAATAGGGTGCAAAACCCCAGGATTTAGGGTTTCATCTGCCAGATCCTACTCGTCGAGTCCCTTCTTGGACTCGGCGAGTAGGTCACTAAAACACACGGACCAACCCGCTGCTACTCGACGAGTAGGGCAACCAACTCGTCGAGTAGACCTTGAAATCCAAGAACTTTATATTAGATCAATACCTGAGAATCAGGGCGTTACAATTCTCCCCCACTTGAACTAGACGTCGTCCTCGAAGTCTACCACGACGAACAGCTCCGGATAGTGCTCCCGCATCTCTGCCTCTGGCTCCCACGTCCACTCAGACCCCCTACGATGTTCCCACTATACCTTCACCAAGGGTATCTCCTTGTTTCTCAGAATCTTCATCTTTCTCTCTAGTATGGCCACAGGCCTCTCAACATAATTCAGGCGCTCATCGACCTGAATATCATCCAATGACACCACTGCCCCCTGATCCATAATGCTCTTCCGCAACTGTGAAACGTGGAAAGTGCTGTGGATTCGACTAAGCTCCTTCGGTAGCTCTAGCCTGTAAGCCACCTTGCCAACCCTGGCCATGATCCTGAACGACCCAATATATTGGGGACCCAATTTTCCCCTCTTCCTGAAACGGATCACACCCTTCCAGGGCGAGACCTTCAAGAGTACCATATCACCGACCTGAAATTCTAACTCGGATCGGCGCCGGTCGGCGTAACTCTTCTGCCGACTCTGAGCGGTCTGCAGTCGCTGCCTAATCTGCTGAATCTTTTCGGTAGTCTGCAAGACTACCTCTGTCCGTCCCATCACCCTGTTTCCGACCTCACCCCAACAAACTGGGGTGCGACATCTCCTTCCATACAACAGCTCGAAAGGCGGGGCGCCAATGCTGGAATGATAGATGTTATTGTAGGCGAAGTCCGCAAGCGGTAGGTGGGAATCCCAGCTCCCACCGAAATCAATAACACATGCCCTCAACATATCCTCGAGGGTCTGAATAGTTTTCTCGCTATGACCGTCGGTCTGTGGATGGAATGTTGTACTAAAGTGCAGCCTCGTGCCCAGTTCCTCGTGGAACTTCTGCCAGAAACGGGAGGTAAATCTAACATCCCGGTAGGAGACAATGGAGACCGGAACCCCATGGCGAGCAACGATCTCGCGGACATATATGTCGGCCAGCTTCTCGGCCGATGAACTCTCCCGTATTGCCAAGAAATGGGCACTCTTGGTCAATCGATCCACGATGACCCATATAACATCAAACCCCTTCGCCGTTCTCGGCAACTTGGTAATAAAGTCCATCATGATCTGTTCCCATTTCCACATGGGAATCTCCAGGGGCTGCAGTTTGCCATGCAGCCTCTGATGCTCGGCCTTGACCATCCTAAAGGCAAGCACCTCTCGACGTACCAAGCGATTTCTCGCTTCATGCACGGCCACCAGTAGCTCAAACTCAAATCCCGGTACATCTTGGTGGCCCCCGGTGAATAGAGAAGTGAGACTTATGAGCCTCCTCCATGACCGTCTGTCTGAACCCGCGAGACATCGGAACCCATATCTGACCGCATCGGGTCAACAAACCCCGGCTATCGTGCACAAATCGGGCGTTCTCGCCCCTGATCCTCTCCAGTTTCCAGTTCTCTGGTCGCATGCCCTCCACCTGAGCACCTCTGATACGACTCACAAGGAGAGAATCCACGTCTATCCTCATATATATAGCTGGGGTGAAAGTCCCAGCTGACTTGCGGCTCAGCGCGTCCGCCACCACGTTCGCTTTACCAGGGTGGTAAAGGATCTCGCAGTCGTAGTCCTTGACTACATCCAACCACCTGCGCTTCCTCATGTTCAGGTTCGGCTGATCCATGATATGTCTCAGGCTCTTGTGATCCGTGTAGATGGTACAACGGACCCCATATAGGTAATGTCTCCATATCTTGAGAGCGAACACCACCGCTCCCAGCTCTAAATCATGCGTAGGGTATCTTGTCTCATGCGGCTTCAACTGCCGTGATGCATAAGCTATACCCATCCCCTCTGCATGAGGACCGCTCCTAGTCCCGTGATGGACGCGTCACAGAACACCACAAAGTCCTCAACTCCCTCCGGAAGAATCAAGACTGGAGCCTCGCATAGACGCTGTCTGAGGGTCTCAAACGCCCTCTGCTGCTCAGGGCCCCACCGGAAATCCACCCCTTCCTCATCAGACGAGTGAGGGGTACTGCAATCTTGGAGAAATCCTGTATGAATCTCCGGTAGTAGCCTGCCAATCCCAAAAAGCTCCTGATGTCTGAGGGAGATTTAGGAACCTCCCACTGCACAACTGCTTCGATTTTGACCGGGTCGACCAAAATCCCCTCCTGGGTAACGAGGTGTCCCAGGAACTGGACCTCTCGTAACCAAAACTCGCATTTCGAGAACTTGGCATAAAGCCGTTCTCGCCTCAGAACTCCCAATAACTCTCGCAGATGCTCCTCGTGCTGCTCTCGAGTCTTGGAATACACCAAGATATCATCTATAAACACGATGACCGAGCGATCCAGCATCGTTCTGCAGACCCGATTCATCAGGTCCATGAATACTGTCCGCGCATTGGTGAGCCCAAACGGCATCACTACGAACTCGTAATGACCATAACGAGTCCGAAACATGGTCTACTCCACGTCCTCCTCTCTGACTCGGACCTGATGATATCTCGACCTCAAATCAATCTTGGAGAACCAAGATGCACCCTGCAACTGATCAAAGAGGTCGTCTATCCTCGGGAGTGGATAACGGGTCAACTTGTTCAGCTCCCTATAATCAATGCACATTCGGCGCGAACCGTCTTTCTTCCTGACGAAGAGGATCGGTGGTCCCCATGGAGAACTACTAGGTCGAATGAACTGCTTGCCCAGCAGTTCCTGCAGCTATGATGATAGCTCCTGCATCTCGGGTGGTGCCAGTCGTTACGGCGCCTTGGCGATAGGAGCCGCACCCGGCACCAGGTCGATCCCGAACTCGACCTGCCTCTCCGGAGGTACTCCTGGCAATTCCTCCGGGAACACATCAGCAAACTCTCTAACCACTGGAACCTCTGAAACTGGAGTCGGATCCCTGGCCCGCGTATCTACAACATATGCTTGATAACCCGCACACCCGTGCTAAATGTACTGCCGAGCCCTGGCAGCTGAACAGAACCCTGAACCCACCCTGGTGCCCTCGCCATATACAATCAGTTCTCCCCCACTTGGGGTTCGAACTACCACTCGCTGACCCTCGCAATCTATCATGGCACCAAAACGGCTAAGCCAATCCATCCCTACGATCATGCACACCTCCCCCATGGGAATCGGTATCAAATCAATCGGAAAGGACACTCCGAAGATCTCCAACTCGCACCCTCGATAGACCGAAGAAGCAGAAACTCCGTGTTCGTTGGAGATAAAGACTCACAACGGACACTCTAGCTCGCCCACTGACACACTAAACTCCCTACTGAAAGTCTGAGATACAAAATACCGACTCGCCCCCAAGTCAAATAAAACCAATGCAGGTAAGGAGTTCACTCGAAACGTACCTAATCACAGGTACAACAGATAAGCATACACCAGATATAGTAAATGAGATAAAAGATGGAAACATACGAGCAACCACATCCGGTGCTGCCTTGGCCTCCTCGGTCGTAAGCTGAAAGGCAGGCCCTTGAGCCTTCGGGGGCTCTGCCCTACCCTGCCTCCCAACGGTAATCCTCAGTGTAGCCAGCGCGGGATTCTGCGTCGGCTTAGCAGCAAGTAACGGACAGTTGGCCTTATCGTGGCCAACCTGATCGTAGTGATAACATAACCTCATACCCTGAATTAGGACTGTCTGGCGACAATCCTTCGCGTGATGCCCCTCTTTGCCACACCTATGGCACCCACTACCAGCTCGACACACAACAGAATGACCCCTGCCACACTTCCCACAAGTGCGGCCCTGCTGACCCCTGGTCCTAGTATCAGCGGTCTTAGACCGCTTCGGCGCCGGCTGAGACTGTATCTGGGTCTGCCGCTGCTCTCTCAACTGCAGCTCAATCTCCAACTCACGCCGTCTGGCGGCCTCCTACAACTCCATAAGAGTATCACATCGCTAGGTAGATACAAACTGACGGATATCCGTCTTGAGCATGCTCAAATATCGGGTCATATGGGCCTGCTCGGAAGCAAACTCCGGGCAAAACATCGCCCTCTCTGTGAACATCCGGGTGATCTCCGTCGCCGACTCCCCCATCCTGTCTCAAACTCAGAAACTCCTGTGCCAAACGTTGCCGCTCGACCCGCGGAATGTAACGGGCGCGGAACATGTCCCTGAACTGCTCCCACGTAATGGCAGCTCTCTGATCATCAGTGTATGACCCAGTCGCAAGTCTCCACCAGTCCTTGGCCCCGGACCTTAGCAGGTTCAGGGCACACCTGACCTTCTGGTCAGTAGGACACGAGCAGGTGAAGAAACGCCCCTCCACATCTGAGATCCACCTCATAGCCTTGATGGGATCCTACATCCCATCAAAAGTAGGGGGCTTTGTGTTATCGAAGTCCCTGTACTGAAAACCCCTACCAACTCCTCCCCCTGCCGCGGATACAGCTGATGCAGCTGCTGCGGCAGCCGTCTCTGCAAGGGCTGCGTAGCGCTCATCAAAATACTACACCATGGCGGTCTTAATCGACCCGAATATCTCCGGCAGCTGTGCCCGGAACACAGCAGCAACCTCATCATGCAAGATCTCTCGAATCCTGGCATCCAACTATTCTGTACTCATCTGCTCCACCGGCTCAGGTGTTGTTGGCCCCTCGTGGCCTCTGTCTCCTGATCCCGATCCCGAACCGGATCCAGCCACAAAGCGTCTCGTCATCACCATTCTGAAACATACCACAAGATGTCAGATAATCCACATAAATAACTGGGAGCCAACTCCCGACTAACCCTAGGGGTTGTGACTTCCTTGATACGCGTATGGGTCCTGTGCTTTCAGTAGTATGGTCCCCTACTGTCACACCCCAAAACCGGAACGGCAGAAACGTTCTGGGGCGGAGGACGTCATGTTTAGTATCACAAGAACTGCATCATAGTAAGAAAGTAATAAACATCCATTTCATTAGAAAGAAAGTTTTTACAAAGTATGCGATTCACATAATACAGAATACATAGCAAATAACAAAAAGACATGAAGCTATACTGCTCCATCTTCTGAATCCCAGTGCGTGTACCTGTCTACTGGTCTCCTGAGAATACAAGTTATTTTGAAAGTGTAGATCTGCATTTAAGCTGGTGTGTTCATAAGATTTTAGTGATGTAATGTAAGTTGTAGAAAGTTATAGTATGTGGTAGTAAGTTTGTAAGTTCTGTTTAGAAAAGTTCGTCTGTTCCTCCAGAAAATCCTATATTTCCTGCTTTGATGAAAGCTAAGTAAAAATGACTCTACAATCCTTTCTATGAGTACTAAATGGATACAAGTTATATAAATCCCAGAGTAAACAAACAATGGGTTGTGTGTATCTGCCCTAAGCCCACAACCAAACAAGGAACAGGGAATGAAGCGGAAGGCACACAGTCCATTGGTTGTTAGGTCATCGTTGTATATAACCCTGGCGTATTCACTTGGTACTCACGGAGTTAACTGTAATAGTTCCTTTATATTTGATGAAAAGATTCTTTAAGAAAACCCTTATTTCTTATTATAAAAATGGTAACCACAGTGGTTCCTTCTATAATCACTTAGTTTATACTAGCTACATATAATCTAATATCGAACAGATAGTTAATTTTGTGGATCTGCCCTAATCCCACAACCAAACAAGGAACAGGGAATGAGCCGGAAAGCACACATCCAACTACCTATCGGACATTAATTATATATAACCTTGATGTATAAACTAAGGTATTAGTGGATTAACCACCTAAGGTCCTTTAAGTTATACTGGTTTAATAAAATGGATTAAACCCTTTACTGGTAAGTTTCTAGTTTGTATACCAAATGTTCTGTTTGAAAAGTGTGTTTTGTACTAGAAAGTTGTGCATTGAATTAATGTCCTATGATCTGGCCCATACCTGGTACCCCTTATGATTACTTGGTGTATACGAAATATATATGTAGCTAAGATCGAATAAATAGTAGGCTGGGTGAACTGCTCTAAGCCCACAACCAAACAAGGAACAGGAAATGAAGCGGAAAGCAAACATCCTACTACCTGTCAGATCCGATTAATATATATCCCTGAATGCATACACTAAGGAATCATAAAGTTAGCATTATAGACCCCCTTTCTACTGAATGTACTAGAATCGACGGTTCTGTTTGTCGTTTGTAAAATATAAATTTTCCCTAGTTTATAACTATCTTGACCCGAAAATAGCTTGCATTAACTGTCAAGTGGAACTGTCACAAAATGAAAGTAATGGGAAATTATAAGTACCCAGTTGTCTTCTGAATTGACATCCTGACGTACTTATTACCTTATAACATGTTTGTTTTATTAAGGTCATGATGTGAAGGCTAGTACCCACACTATACACTCTCCCTGACAAGAGATTCTGGGAGCCAAACGCGACTCTAGCAAACACTTGCTAGCCGTGTAATTCACATTAAAGTTATATGATCATGTATACCCAATTTAACTATCACCTTTTGTTAAGAACAATGAGTTAGTGATTCATTAGTATAGTTAGATCTTGTAGTTGTCCCATGCTGCAGCACCTTATTATGTTCGTTCTGTTATAGTATCTTAGTATGTTCTCGTTATAGTATCTTAGTATTCTCTAGTATCTAGCATCTTAGTATCTTCTAGTTATAGTATGAACTGAACCCCTAAACTATACCCCTTATATTTTACTAGTAATTTACTTGAACTGTTGTTGAAAAGACTCATTTTACTACTAAGTTATGCTTGTACTTTAAAAACGGAGTTTTGTTAAACTATACAGTAACATAACTTTAAAAGAGTTTTTGACATGTTTTGACTACTTATAAATGACATAAGTAATCTTTTGAAAATGTTTATAACAAACAATTACACAATTATCATTGTGTTCAACTTGTATTCCCCCCCTTAAAAGCATTTAATACAGTTTAAAAGATTGATTACGGGGTATGAACTCACCTTATGTGGGTGATTCAAATTAATATGCGCGTAAGGATGAGAATTTCCACGAATGAAGTCCCGAGACACAACAATTCCTAAATGACATATTTGCATAAATATAAGGTTTAGAAGCAACCAAATGCAAGAAAACACCTTAAGGGACTAGGAAACACTTTGACCAAGTGTTGGAATCACATGTGATTCATCAAAGGGGAGTGTACGGCCACAAAGAGGAGTTTACGGGCCAAGTGGTATGTCTAATGGAGTTTACGGCCATAGGTTTTATGGCCCTATGAGTTTACGGTCGTAAACTCATGCTACTTTGTGCATATGGGTGTTTTGAAGGGCTTTCAAGCATTAAGGAAGGGTTCTAGGTTCTTGTCCATGCCTTAGGGAGGCTTTATGGAGTTCACGGCCACCAAGAACAAGTGTGTGTTCTTGGTTCTCTTGTTGAAAGATGAAGATCTAGACAAAATGGATGTTTTCATGGATGAATCATGAGGATGATGTGTGATTAAGAAGGATATCAACAACTAGAGTGACGAACACTTACGTTTTTGGAGGGTTTGGATGAAGAACTTGATGATACTTGAGAGAGTTTTCAAGTTCCAAGTCTTGGAAATGGAAAAAGTGAAGAAAATGGTCCAAGCTTCATACTTATAGGCTGGAGTTTACGGCCACCATGAGTTTACAGCCGTAAACTCATGGGTCCTGACCGTAAACTCCTCATTTGAGGGTTTATGGCTTGCTTGATGGTTTGGAACTTTAGCTGACACATCCATACACTTAATCCTTAAGTGTACTTGGCTTAAAACTCCTTAGAATGACCCTTAAAAATGCTACAAGTCATTAGAAATGAGTCTGACTCACGGTTGAGTTGAATGGTTGGACTTTACAAGGCAAGAATTTTCAGGTTGTCACACCTATTACCTTCCACACCTACCCAGATTTGTCTCAAGTATCACCACAACGCCCTAACTGAATGCGCAACATGGCGGGCGCTCAATCCTCACTGCTAGAGGAATGCTAAATATCTCATAACTGGCTTCCCGGCCTCTCACAACTCACCCATCCATGAAACTTTCACCAACCCTGCAACACTAGTGTATGCTAGCCACACATAATGTTGGACCTTATAGACTTTCGAATATCCAATCCTACCTTAAGCTCCCAATCAAACAAGAACAGAACATCAGGCCAAATCAAACATTCATACACTAAGCAACTGCAGTAATGATGTCAATTTCATATAAGGAAAACCCTAGGCTAGCAGGCATCATGTAATCAGGTAATTCTATCATGCAGTTCCTGAAGATCCCTAGCCTACCTCTAGCATGTTGTTCTAACATATCACATAATCAAGTAACTGTATGGTATTTTGGGTTCTACTTACTGGCTCCGGCTGATCGTACACCCTGCATCCTTCCTTACTTATTTTGAAAACCATTTTAAAACCATTTTGAAAATCTTTCCTTGATTTGAGACTCGATTCACGCGAATGTTCCTCCAATTCACTCAAACCAAGGCTCTGATACCAATTTGTAACACCCAAAAATTCAAGCCAATTTAAAACTTTTTAAACATTTCAAAACCCATTAGTCATTACAAAATGTTTTCAAAATAGTTTAATATCAAAGTATCACAGAATCAAAGTCATAAAAAGTGAGGAGTTGTACAATCATGCCTTCGCCTTGCCACGATCCCCTGATGTATCTGAAACAATAAACTGAAACTGTAAGCCCGAAAGCTTAGTGAGTTACCCCCAAAATACCGATACACATACAATCCACATAACCATGTCAGCAATATCATAACGTAACAAACTGAAACACCATACGACGGGTCCATAGCTTTACAGACTGGATTACCCCTGGGCCCACAGTGTGAGTCTGGATTGCCTGTCGGGCCCACAGCTCACATCTGGATTGCCACCGAGCCCACAGTACGAGTCTGCCTTAGCCCGTAACTGGAATGCTCCTAGGGTTTGTTGGCTACCGCACGGAGCAGTACAACCTCAACCCATCCCACATAACATACAACATATAGCATATCCACTGAGCATGAAATAATCATATAACATCACAGGTAGTCCTACAGGTCTACCTAACTAACATAACCACTAGAATGCAACTCTAACTCATACTCCACATCTAACACTGCTAGGATAACATATCCAATGGGCCGGCCTTAGTGCCTTAGACCACTTAGTATAGTGAGGATAACTCGCCTTGCTACCGCCGACTGGAAATAGAAAGCTCAACTCTCGAATCACCAACACGAACTCCACCACCTATAGTTACCATAAAACCCTTTTTCCATAAATCTCCAAATTACCAAAATTCCCCCAGAGGTCAATTGGTCAATCCTTGGTCAAAGTCAAAGTCAACAGTCAAGATCAGCAGTCCATGTTGACCCAACTCGTCGAGTGCAGTTCACCAAATCGTCGAGTTCTTCTTCAACTCGAGAAGTCATGAAATCTTGGGTTGACTCGTCGAGTTCCCTTATAACTCGTCGAGTTCATACGTGTCCAAAGGTTGAGAGAAACCCTAGCTGACTCGCCGAGTCATCGACTGAATCGCTGAGTCCAAGGCAATCTTCAACGGACTCGCCGAGTTGTTCATCCAACTCGTCGAGTACATGGTAATCTTCATGTGGCTAGCCGAGTTGACTATGCAACTCCCCGAGCCCCTTTAGACCTTCACCCATACAGACACTTTTTAAGTCATGCAGCGGCTCCATATTGCTGATCCAAGCTTCTAAGGCATGTTTATCACGTAAAGTTGCAAACTTTACGTGCATACATGGCTCTAAAGGCTCTAATTGACAAATCTATGATTATAATGGAGATTTACACTCCAGTAAGGCTTCATACATGACCAAGCTCGAAACTTTATGAATCTAGAACCCAAGAAGGGTCCAGATCTAAAGTTGCAACTTCAGATCTAGCTCATACACCACAATATCATCATAACCAAGCCAAAATAACCCTAAACTTCACCCAATGGAGTACACACACGTATTAGGGTTTTGTTGAGCTCTCAAGGGACTGTAAAGATGCTGAAGGAGGTTTATGATTCTTTAAATAGGGTGCAAAACCCCGGGATTTAGGGTTTCATCTGCCAGCTCCTACTCGTCGAGTCCCTTCTTGGACTCGGCAAGTAGGTCACTAAAACATGTGGACCAACCCGGTGCTACTCGACGAGTAGGGCAACCAACTCGTCGAGTAGACCTTGAAATCCAAGAACTTTATATTAGATCAATACCTGAGAATCGGGGTGTTACAGCAACAATCAACATATGTGTCAGATCAATTAGGGTCACGTCAATATTCCTCATATGAAATTTCTCAATGAACTGACCATATGACTTAGGAAGCGAAAGTAGAACAAAATCAATGGTTTTCTCCCTTGGGAAAAAACACCCGTTCTATCCAATTTGTCAATGCACGATTTCATTTCCAGAACATGCACACACACAAAATTTCCATCTTTATGTCTACATGCCAATAGGGCTTGAGTAGTTTCGTATCTTTCAACTTGAGGAAAACACAAACGTTGCGAGAGTCACTAGAAGAGGAGGTGGAAGAGTTGACGAAGCATGATGTGGAAGATCATCTTCAGAAGGAAGAGGAAAAGCATTTCATAAAAAGAATGAGGAAGACCATTATTTTCTTGTCTTGACATCTATAATGGGAGAAAATAAAATTCAAGTTAGTTGATTTTAATCCTTAATTATTAACCCATAAATTTTAAATTAAGGCTAGGATCCATATTTTCTATAGAAACTTTGAAGATGGATGCCGTAATCAAATTCAAATCTATTTTAGGTAGGTAAGACTTTTACCAATTCCAATCTTATGAAACTCCTAGATCTTTTGAGGTTCACTGATTCTTATCAATGACATGTTTAATCTCAGATTATGCTCTCACTTTTGTGACTGGGATGCCGAGGATCACAAACGAGATGTGAATAACCATGCAAACCCACTTGATAACCTTGATGTCATTTACCATCTCACATTGATGTTTCGGTTAATCACACATGCTACATCAACAATGATAATTTTCAAGATGTCCTTCATAACTCCTTTTAGTCCCCATTAGTGTGTCGGTTAACCACACACGCCCCACTAACGACATATAAAGCATGATGTGGATTTTCATGGATTAGCATACTTTTCACATTTTTTCAAAAGTAACTAGTTTTGGGATTTAAAAGGTTCTAGTACTTTTAATACCATTATATTTATCATGATAATTAGTGTCCTATCAAATCCGTTCGGCTAACGAGCCTCCACAATACAAGAGAGCGGTGGGTAAGATGGATACCTAATGGCGGTCATTTTATAGGCCAGTTCCTTAAATATAGTCCAAAAATTTCGTATGGCTTTGTGAATATGGAGTACTAGCGATTTGACTAACTTCATTCTTTTACATGTAACATCCCAAAATTATAGTCCAAAAATTTTCTTTTAAATCATTTAAGAAAAACTCATTATTCATAAAACAATATAAAAAAATCACAAATCGTGTATCTCAAACATCATATCAAAACACTGTATCAAGACCATGTATCAAAATATCAGAGTCTAAAATATCCCAGGATGAAAAACTGTGGTGTGTGCCATGCAGTCATCCCGAGCTCTTCCCCTTGCTACCGGAAGTACCTGAAAACAAAACTGAAAATTATAAGCACGAAGCTTAGTGAGTCTCCCCAAACTACCACATAGCATGCAACTAGGAGATATGGGTCATGCCCACTCTCATGGAGATTAGGTCTCCGCCCACACTCCACTGTGTAGGAGATTCGGGCCCCGCCCACACTCCGCTGATTAACATGCATACAAGTATCACACAGACAACAAGTATATCTATTCCTATCAAACAGTCACATAACTATACTCAAATAATACTAAGAGATTCGGGCCCCGCCCACACTCGGCTGCTATGAGATTCTGGCCCCACCCACACTCGGCTACTAATGTATCACATATACGGGTCGGCCTTGGTGCCTTAGACCCGCTCCTACTGAAGGAAAACTCACCTCTCAAACTGGGTGTTGAACTCATGCGTGAGGAATCTCCGATGGCTGCTCCCACGACTCCCCGACTATAATTTCACAATGAACACTGAGTCAAATATAAAAATCCTTCTAAGGGTAAAATGACCATTTTACCCCTGGTCAAAGTCAATGCTCTGGTCAAAGTCAAAGTCAAGGTCAACTTCCAGTTTGACCCAACCCATCGAGTTACCTCCTAACTCATCGAGTTCCTATGCTATTCAGACTCGTTATAAACCGAGTTAACTCATCGAGTCCCTTCATGGACTCATCGAATTCTACCTGTTACGGGATCGAGACAAATCGTCTCAACTCGTCGATTCCCCCTCTGGACTCGCCAAGTTCCCTTGTCTGTTTGGGCTATCTTAATGGATTAAGCCCCTACACCTCAGATCCAAGCTTCATACTTCTCATAAACCCCAAAAATGTCCTTTTAAGGGTAAAGTTTCCAACTTTGCCTGTTAATACCTCTTCTTAATGGGATTAGCTCCAACCCTAACTCCTTGGGACCTAGAACTTGGTCCTTAAGCCATTTTTACACCAAACTATAGCTTACAATCATAGATTTAAATCCCTAACACTAATTGGACATGTAAAGCTCCCACCTTTCTCTTCATGCATGGCCTTTTTGGGCTAAAAGGGCCAAAATGGCACTCTATGGTTTGCATGGGGCTCTTATGGCATAAAGTTTGCACCTTTATGCCTTAACAACCCTTAGTGATCCCAGATCTGAAAGTACCCTTGCTTGGCACGTCCAAACCCCAAGGGTCAAGCTCTTTGAAACAAAACCCTCAAAAGTGGAAAATAAGTAGATCTACAGAATAAATGATCGAGTTATAGACTTGATTACCAGAAAAGAAAGGGAATGAAGTATTGCTTCTGGATCTACAATCTTCTCTTGGAGCCCTCAAGCTTCGTCTTCCTCTTGAAGCTTCAAAACACACAAAAACACTAAAAAATGGCTCACACACTCACACCATGCTCTAGGGTTTCGTGGATTAGGATTTCGAACTTGGAGGCTGGAGATGAGGCCATAAGTGATGGGTTTTGGGCACTATAACATCCCTATGGTGTACATACGACCCTAATGCTTTGGATCAAAGTTTTCTCTAGTTATACATGCAATTTTCGTTTTCCAATGCATGAAGCCTAACTAGCATACAACATTAATATTTGAAACATAAAAACGACTTAGATGATTAACTCTTGGTTGTAGCTTGTAGAAGTTGGCCTTACAAGAGCTTAGCACCTCAAATGTGATGCCTCAAATAAGTCACAAAACAGCAAGAACAAATGGAGGATTATGAGAGAGGTTTAGGAGGCACCAAAATTGTCTATACTGTCACACCCCCGAACCAGACGATGTAAACGTCCGGGGGCGGGTGACTTCATCTTGTAATATCATCACAGTGTATATAATTAAATCATAGACAACATCATCACCATACATATAATATAACAACCATCATAGTTTTACATCAATATGTTTGTACATAAATTACATCATAAAATGTTAAATGTCTGATGAAAGCAAAAACTCAACAGCATCCACTTTTCCTTGACGACCAACCTATTTAACGCATTCCTGAGAATACAAATTATTTTAAAAAATGTCAACATATATAATGTTGGTGAGTTCATAAGCATGTTTGTATGAAAAGTTTTGTATCATTTTGTAAACACCAGAAATCCAGTATTTCCATAAAATGGTTTGAAAGTTTTGTTTCAAATCTTGTATTAAAGCATGCGTGTTCTCGTTAGGTAGTGTAAAAAAAGAGTGTTCCCAGAAAATCCGATATTTTCTGTTTGTAGAAGTGATGTGGCCTTAAAACCCTAATACCCGAGTAATGTAGTAATGTATAGTTCGTACAATCTATCAAGAGTATAGTATGTGTATTCCGTAAATTTATTATGTTTGTTAATCTCTTTGTGAGTCGCTATTACCATACTTGATATGACTGATATGCATGTCATGACGTTCTTCAGGCGTCGGTTACGGTAAGACATTTTTCGACCTACACTGGCCCGTCTAGCTGTAGCGAACAGATCAGGTGCGGGGGTGTCAACCCCGTATAGATCTATACACAAATTCTCGCTCTCCCTCCAGGAGACTCTGGTTATAACTACAAGACTTATGGTGTACACTAGGTAGGTACGAATGAAGTCGTGTCTCACAAGAGCCTTAACTAAGTTTACGCAAATATTGTATCACACTATTTAACGCTTTAACTAATGTTTCGAGTATGTATTTTTTACTACAAAGCAGCGGTGATAAAAATATATTTGTTTTTATCAAAATGTCAAATATTTATTTGTCATTGACCCGATTAACATAGTATGTGTCATAAAGGCCCAATTAGGAATGAATTACTAAGAACGACCTAATAAGCATGTAAGGCCCAATAAGTATGTAAATGGGTAAATAAGGCCCAATTAGAGTAAAAATGTTGTAAATAGTCCGTTTATTATCAAAATGATCGTTTTATCTCAATTAGTACCAAAAAGACATAAAAGGACCACTTTTATTAAAAATAGCCATTTTGGCCCAACAAAACCGAAATTGACAATAAAGGCCCACTTGTTGTCAAAATGACATTTTTGGCCCATTAAAATTGAAATTTCACGACAATGGCCCATTTTCATTAAAAATGTCATTTTAGACCGATTATGGCCGAAAGTTACAATAAAGGCCCGTTTTTCTTAAAAATGACATTTTATGCCCATTAGGGCCGGAAATTACATTTTAGGCCCATGAAACCGTGAATGTCCAAATAAAGCCCATTTTACGAAAAATGTCATTTTTGGCCCAATAAAACCGTGAGTTGTAACATAAAGCCCGTTTTTATGAAAAATGACTTTTTTGACCCATAAAACCGTGGATGTCATTACAGGCCCATTTTGTTTATCTTTCTTGTCAAGTATGTCCCTTTTGTATACTTTCTTTAGTTTTCTAGTAACTTTTAACATGTTAATCTTTCCAAACATCATAAAAAGTCACATTGAGTAACTTGTTTACTACATCTTCAAAACTTGGAAGATATATCGAGTTTATGAGTGTTTTAACATAGTTTCGTAACATATTTACACCACATATCATGAAAATGCATACAAGGATGCATAAATACTAAGATTAAACACAAAACCAAGCTTGTATTCCCCCCCCTAAAGATGGAAAAACATGAAAACAAGGGGTATTAAGCTCACCTTGATCTTAAATTGGTTTTGAAGAGGAGTATGAAGGTGTTTTCGGCCTTAGCTAACTCTTTTAAGAAGAGTTTCGAAACTTGATGGTTCTAGGAAGCTAGAACACGAAATGAATTCATGTAAGGGAGTGTTCTTAGCATAAAATGGAAAGTAATAACTTGTGTGTGATGACAACTTACCAAGAGGATGATACTTGATGCAAAGCTCTTGAGATCACACACTAGGCTCACGAAAATTTGCAAGAGGAAGTGAGAGGATTTCTTGAAGTTTTGAGAGGAAATTAGGAGTGAAATGAAGTTTGAATGCAGAGTGGAGAGGGTTAGAAGGTCTCGGCCGAGTTTTAGAGAAGGAAGAGGGAGGAATGGCTAAGTGGTTAATACATGGAGGTAAGTATCTTAAAAGCCTAGATATTTGATGGGTAATTTGCATGGATTACCTCCATGCATTAGTGAGGTGTCACCTATATAATCCTTCATTTATCTTTTTTTTTTTTTTAAAAACTGAGAATTAGGAGAGGGGGAAGAAGAAAATAGATATTTGGCTTGGATTAGAATTGTAACTGAGAATACATTAGCCCAATAAGAAATCTTTCGGCCCATTGGGTCCACATACAAGTTTACGGCCCAAAATGGTAAAAGAAATGGGTTTTCGGTCCAATGTGGTTAAATAAGTAGGTTTTCGGCCCATAGAGACAAAGTGAGTGGTTTTCGGCCCAATAAGGCCCATGAAGAGTCTTATGGCCCAAAATACTATTGTTTAATGAACGTGGGTCCAACTAGGGCCCAAATGTGGATTCTTGGCCCAAAAGAACCAATTTGAGGGGTTACTGGCCCATTAGGCCCAATAAGAGAATCATGGTCCAATAAGAGGTTTGAACCGGGAAGTTTGGGTTTCAAGCCCAAACTTGAGTGAATGCAGCATATTGAATTAGGTTTAGAGCTTTCACGAGTGAGTTTTGACTTGAATTGTCATTTTTGAATGAATAACTTGTATTATTTCAAAATTAGGGTTACAAGATACGCTAACAATTATTTACACATGAACAGAATTTCCTATCCCAAAAATGCTAGTTGTGACATCATCCCCCCGTTTGAGGGAATTTCGTCTCGAAATTATTTTGAAAACTATTCTTAGTTACTAGAGAAAAGGTGAGGGTACTTTTGCATCATTTGATCTTCGCGTTCCCATGTGAATTCCGGTCCGCGCTTTGCACTCCATCGAACCTTCACAATCGGAATGCGACTTTGTTTTGTACGCTTCACTTCCCTGTCCATGATTTCAACCGGTTGTTCGATGAACATGGGATTCTCGTTTACCTCGATCTCATCCAAGGGAAGAATGAGGGTTTCATCTGATAGACACTTTTTCAGGTTTGACACGTGAAATACGGGGTGTACGTTGCTAAGTTCTGAGGGTAGTTGTAACCTGTAGGCCACTGGACCGATCCGGGAAAAAATCTCAAATGGTCCGACGTATTGTGGGTTTAGTTTTCCCCTCTTTCCAAACCGTATTATCCTATTCCAGGGAGTGACTTTCAGTAGCACGCGATCATCTACTTGGAACTCTAGAGGCTTTCGCCTTTTATCAGCATAGTTGTTATGTCGATCTCGCGATGCTTGGAGTCGTACCCTGATTTGAACTATTTTCTATGTTGTTTCCCGAATGATCTCAGGCCCTGTGAGTGTGTTGTTCGGTACCTGTCCCCTTTCCAACTGGGTGTCTCCTACCTCAGCCCAACAGAGGTGTGATCTACATTTCCAACCATACAAGGCCTCGAAGGGAGCAACTTTAATGCTTGTGTGCTAGCTGCTGTTGAATGAGAATTCGATTAGCGGCAAGTGAGTATCCCATGCCTTGCAAAATCTACCACACAAGCTCGGAGCATATCTTCCAGTGTTTGAATGGTTCGCTCACTTTGGCCGTCGGTCTGGGGGTTGTAGGAAATACTCATATAAAGTTGGGTCCCCATTGCTTTCTAGAGTGACTGCCAGAATCATGATGTCAATCTACTATCTCGGTTAGAGATGATAGATATCGGCACCCCATGAAGTCTCACCACCTCCTTGATGTAGATCCGAGTTAATCTCTCCATTTTGTATGTTGCTTTTATTGGTAGGAAATGGGCGGATTTAGTCAATCGATCGACAATCACCCAAATCGCATCCAATCCATCAGCCGGTTTAGGCAATTTAGTCATAAAGTCCATTGTTACTCGTTCCCATTTCCACTCGGGTATCACTGGTTGTTGTAATAATCCCGAGGGCTTCTGATATTCTACCTTAACCTTGGCGCAAGTCAGGCACTTGCCCACGTAGGTAGCAATTTCCTCTTTCATGTCTGGCCACCAATAATGTTGTTTGATATATATGTACCTCTTATCCAATCCTGGATGGATGGAGTATCGTGTCTAATGGGCTTCGTTCATGATCACGTCTCTGAATCCTCCAAATTTTGGAACCCAAATTCGACTCCTGAAATAGTACTCTCCGTCTTCTTTGATCTCAAGATTCCTTTCCATCCCCCGGAGTGCTTCACTTGCGGCGTTCTCCGTTTTCAAGGCTTCCAGCTAAGATTCTTTGATCTGTGAAGGCAAGTGGGAATGGATGGTCATTGTTAGTGTTTTTACTCGGCGGTCCGAGTATTTCTTCCTGATTAAGGCGTCAACCACCACATTAGCCTAGCATGGATGGTATTTGATCTCGCATTCGTAGTCGTTTAGCAGCTCTACCCATCACCGCTGCCTCATGTTTAGCTCTTTATAATTCAAGATGTGCTGGAGGCTTTTGTGGTCCGTGAAGATGGTGCACTTTGTACCGTAAAGGTAGTGCCTCCAAATTTTAGGGCGAAGACCACAGCTCCCAGTTCGAGATCATGCGTGGTATATCTTACCTCGTGAGTCTTCATTTGCTTGGACGCGTAAGCTATCACTTTTCCGTTCCCTTGATTTGAAGCGTCACAATACACTACGAAGCGTCACAATACACTACGAAATCTTCCGTTCCCTCAGGTAAAGATAATACCGGAGCACTACAGAGGGCTTGCTTCAGGATTTGAAAGGTAGCTTCTTGTTTGTCAGTTCAGTTGAAGGGTACGCCTTTTTGGGTTAGAGTGGTGAGGGGCTTGGCGATCCTGGAGAAATATTGGATGAACCTTCTGTAATAACCAGCAAGGCCCAAGAATTACCTGATCTCCATTGGTGTCTTCGGGGTTTCCCAACCCTCAATAGCCTTGATCTTAGAAGGGCCCACATGTATCCCTTCTTCACTGAATACGTGCCCCAAGAAGTCCACCCTGCGAATCAAAAACTCGCATTTGGAGAATTTTGCGTACAACTTCTCTGCCCTTAGAGTTTCCAAGACTTGCCTTAGGTGTTGACTTTGATCTTCCTTTCTTCGCGAATAAACGAGTATGTCATCGATGAAGACGATTACAAAATTGTCGAGGAATGGTCGGCAAACTCGTTTCATGAGGTCCAAAAATGTTGCAGGTGCATTCGTTAGACCGAAGGGCATTACTACGAACTCGAAATGTCTGTAGCGGGTTCGGAATGCAGTTTTGGGAATATCTTCTTCCCGGACCCTTAGTTGGTGATATCCGGACCATAGATCTATTTTGGAAAAGGTCACACCCCTAAACCAGAACGGCGGAAACATTCGAGGGTGGAGGACTTCATGTATTATCACAACAATGCACAATAATAATCAAAGTACAACAACAACCATTGTATTTACAAAGTATAAGTTTTACAACTGTTTTCAAAACATAATGTATATAAGCTCAAAAGTACAAGTTTAAAAGACATGACTTTATAGATCTCCGTCTTTTCAAAAAGCTGTGGTTGTACCTGTATCACTGTTTCCCTCAGAATACAACTAGATATTGAAAAGGTGTCAACAATTAAGTTGGTGAGTTCATAAGAATGTTTGTAACTGAAATCTCTTTTCTTGTTCATTGATAAAGTAAACATGTTTTTCCCAGAAAATCCTATATTTTTTGTTGCATATGTATTTGTGTTCTAAAATAGTATGATGTAGTTTTAAATTCCCATAAAACTATGAAAAGTAAGTTTTTCTCTGTATTGAAATGGTAATCTGTGTTTATTCTTGTAATATACTGTATTGTAGTCTTATAATTAAATAAAACTATGTGAAGTGTTACTTATTCATACACTAATTATTTTGTTCAATACTAAATTGTGAGTTATCATAACCATACTATGACTAGATGGCCTGAACACGACGTTCTTCAGGCGTCGCAAAAGTTGCAACATTTGTCACCACAGGTCTGCCGACCTAGCTGTTGCAAGCAGCTCTGGTGCGAGATTGTCAGTCGCTTATAGATCTATACACAAGTGTCACGCTCCCACACAAGGAGATTCTGGTTATAATTTCAGGACTTTTGTTGGTACTTGGAAATGTATATGAAGGTAGTCTCACAAATACTATATTGATGATTAAGCGTAAAAATATTGAAAGATTACTTTGTAATAAATACACTGTGAGTAGGTTTCATAAACTGTATAGAATATAGTTTATAAGTTCGTTTTCAGTAAGGCAATCTGTTTGTTTTCTAATAGTTATCCTCTGTTTGTTTTCCGATATGTACTATGTTTGTTTTCCTGTTATGTACTTTGAAACTTGGAACAAATGAATGAGTACTGTAAATTATACCTATTATAGTTTAGCTGTTTGTTTTATTGTAAAAATCTGTAATACTGTTATTCCATGAAATTCTCTGTTTGTATCTAAGTAATATCAAACAGTTTGAAAACCATTTTATAATTTTATAAATGTAATATTTATATAATTGTGATTAATTTGATCTTTGACTAAATAGCTTTACTAAAACATTTATAATCTTTTGAGATAATAACACAATTTTATTGTGTTTCACTTGTATTGCCCCTCCCCCTAAAATATTTAAAAATCATAAAAATGTAGGAGTAAGAACTCACTTGATAGATGGTGATTCGGGCAGAGTTTCGTTTCTTAGAAGAGAGTTTTTGATGAAAAGTTGGCTTCACACGGGCAGCTCTTCGACTGGAAACAGGTTAGCATTTTGAGAACTTCGAGGCTTCGGGCTTTCGTCGGAGTTTGGATACGTCACCGGGGCGTCGGGGTAATCTCAAGAGGCTTAAAAGTGAGTGAAAATAGGAGAGAGTTTGGATTTGAGCAACAAAACCCGGAGGTCTCGGTTTCTATTTATAGGAGGTTGATGCCTCCCCGTACGCTGGGCGTAGCGTACGTGCCCAGCCTAGTCAATATGCGTCGGAGCTAGTATGCATTCCTGGATCGCATGCAACGAGAGGGTGACGGAGCATATACGTGGCTGGCTCCTGACCTTGTTTCCGAGTACGCTGGGCGTACTCTTCTATGCTGGGCGTACTCACATTTCTTCAACTTCAAAAATTCGTAACGTTTGCATACGAGCTCCGTTTTTGACGTTCTTTATATCCAAGCGTAGGTGAGAGTATGCTCTACAACTTTCATTTAGACTCCATTTCCTAGTTTTGGATTTATTTTTAAAGTTATATTTTTAACAGCTCGGGACAGGAAAACTCCGTTAAAAATTCATAACTTCTTCATGCGACGTCTGTTTTCGTCTGTCTTTTTACCGATGGATTTCTTTTGATAAGATCTTCGGTTCTCGTTTAAGTTGTTTTGGCTAAAAGTTGCTCGATTTAACTTTCGAGTTTCGGGCTATGTGCTATTGTGTCGAAACTTAGAAAAATCACAACTTCTTCATACGAAGTCAGATTTACTCGTTCTTTTTGTGGACACTCTCGGTTTAACGTATACTATAACTTTCATTTAGATAGTTAAGGTTAATAAACATTTTATTGAACATTCACTATTTACGTTAAACAGTGATTTGCCGGTTTTGTCGCGTATTTTCGATAGGTCATAACTTCTTCGTTATAACTCGGATTTTAGTGTTCTTTATATTTCCGGAATCCTTGACATGATCTCTACCACTATATTCATCCCAAAAAAGTTTGTTTAACATTTCATTTTTGAGGGTCGATATGTAAATGCACATAGTATACAAAAATTTCTCTTTATTATTGATATATACTATTACATAAAGTCGAAATAACAGGTTGTTACATATCCCCCCGTTAGAGAGAATTTCGTCCCGAAATTAGGACTATAACATTACGGAAAGACTAGTGAAAAAGATGTGGATATTTCTGTTGCATCTGATCTTCTCGCTCCCAAGTGAATTCAGGTCCTTGTTTTGCATTCCAACGAACCTTCACTATCGGGATACGACTTTGTTTAGTTCTCTTCACTTCCCTATCTAGGATTTATACGGTTGTTCCACGAAATTGAGGCTCGAGTTTATCTCAATTTCATCGAGTGGGATAACAAGAGTCTCATCGGACAAACACTTCTTGAGATTTGAGACATGAAAAAAGGGATGAATGCTATCGAGTTCATGCGGTAGATTGCGTTTGTAAGCAACCAGACCAATTCTAGCAATGATCTGGAATGGTCCTATGTACCTTGGATTCAGTTTGCCACGTTTACCAAAGCGTATCATTCCTTTCCAGGGTGATACCTTCAAAAGAACATGGTCACCAACCTGGAATTCCAAAGGTTTTCGGCGTTTATCCGCATAACTCTTTTGTCTATCTCGAGAAGCTTTCAACCGTTTCCGGATTCGGACAATCTTTCCTGTGGTTTCACGAATAATTTTAGGACCGGTTAGAGTACTATCAGGTATTTGGTTCTTTGCTAGTTGCGTATCGCCCACTTTAGCCCAGCACAGAGGGGATCTGTACTTACGGCCATAGAGAGCTTCAAAGGGTGCAACTTTGATGCTGGTGTGATAGCTATTTTTGTAGGAGAATTCAACAAGTGGTAACTGGGTATCCCAAGCTTTACCAAAATCTATCACACAAGCCCTTAGCATGTCTTCCAACGTTTGAATTGTTCTCTCGCTTTGCCCATCAGTCTGAGGATGGTACGCTGTACTCATGTCAAGATTGGTTCCCAAGGACTTTTACAATGATTACCAAAACCGGGAGGTAAATCTACTATCTCGGTCAGAGATAATATATATTGGTACACCATGCAATCGTACTGTTTCTTTTAAGTACGTCCTTGTTAACTTCTCCGTTTTATCCGTTTCATTTATTGGCAGGAAGTGGGCGGATTTGGTTAATCTATCAACAATAACCCAAATGGTATCATGACCACCCGTTGTTCTGGGTAACTTGGTTATGAAATCCATTGTAATTCGCTCCCACTTCCACTCATATGTATATGGCTGTTGAAGTAAACCTGAGGGCTTTTGATTTTCTACTTTAACCTTGGCGCAAGTTAGACACTTTCCCACAAAAGTAGCTATTTCAGCTTTCATGTTTGGCCACCAATAGATTTTCTTTAGGTCTAGATACATTTTGTCTGAACCCCGGGTGAATAGAGTATCGAGTTTGATGAGCTTCTTTCATGATGAAATCTCTGTAGACACCGAACTTCGGTGTCCAGATTCGATTCATGAAATAACGAACTCCATCACCCTTGATTTCCAATTTCTTTTCCATTCCTCTCAAGGCTTCACCTGTCATGTTCTCAGGTTTCAAAGCTTCCAAGTGATCCTGCTTGATTTGTACGTATAAGTGGGAATGGATAGTCAGAGTTATAGACTTTACTCGGCGGCCCGAGTACTCTTTCTGACTCAGGGCATCTGCTACTACATTGGCCTTGCCGGGGTGATAACGAATCTCACATTCGTAATCATTTAGTAGCTCTACCCATCGTCGTTGCCTCATATTGAGTTCTTTCTGATCAAAGATATGTTGAAGGCTTTTATGATCAGTAAAGACTGTGCACTTTCTACCGTATAGATAATGTCTCCAGATCTTCAAGGAAAAAACCACTACTCCCAGTTCGAGATCGTGGGTGGTATAGTTGACTTCGTGATTCTTAAGTTGTCTCGAGGCATTGGATATAACCTTTCCTCGTTGCATAAGAACACAACCTAATCCTTGATTTGACGCGTCGCAGTAGACTACAAAATCTTCCGTCCATTTTGGAAAGGACAAGATCGGTGCACTGCAGAGGGCTTGTTTCAAGGTCTGGAAAGCAGTTTCTTGTTTCTCCTCCCATTTTAATGACACATTCTTTTGAGTCAACGTGGTGAGGGGCTTTGCGATCTTTGAAAAGTTCTGTATGAATCTCCTATAGCAGACACCGAGACCTAGAAATTGACGAATTTCTGTTGGGGTTCGTGGGGTCATCCAATTTTCGATAGTTTTGATCTTGGAGGGGTCAACATGTAACCCATCCTTTCTGAATACATGACCTAGGAACTTCACCTTTCGAATCCAGAATTCACATTTAGAGAACTTTGCTTACAATTTCTATGCCCTCAAAGCCTCCAATACTTGTCGCAAGTGTTGGCAGTGTTCTTCCTTACTCTGAGAATAAACTAGTATATCTTCAATGAAGACTATGACGAATTTGTCCAAGTAAGGTCGACACACTCGATTCATAAGGTCCATGAATACCGAAGGTGCATTCGTTAGACCAAAGAGCATTACTACGAATTCGTAGTGACCGTAGCGAGTTCTGAAAGCAGTCTTCGGAATGTCTGACTCTTAGACTCGTAATTGGTGGTATCCTGATCTCAGGTCAATCTTGGAGCAGAAATTAGCACCTTGGAGTTGATCAAAGAGATGATCTATCCGTGGTAAAGGGTATTGATTTTTGATGGTAAGTTTGTTTAATTCCTGGTAGCCTATGCACATACAAAATGATCCGTCCTTCTTTTTCACGAAAAGACCGGTACTCCCCAGGGTGAGTAGTTCATTCAACTGGCTGGACAGTTCTTGCATTTATGAAGGTGCAAGACGATACGGGGCTTTAGCTATAGGGGTAGCTCCAGTAATTAAGTCGATTCAGAAGTCTACTTGGCGTTCAGGAGGAACTCATGAGATATCTTTAGGGAACACATCAGGGAAATCACAGACTTCAGGGATATCCTTGATGCTTTTTACTTCTTGTGTGTTATCAACAACGTGAGCTAAGAAGGCGCAACAATCTTTACGGAGATAATTCTGCGCTTTGACTCAAGAAATGATTAGAAGATTCACACTAGATTTGTCGCCAAAAATAACGAGAGACTCGTTACTTGGTAGATTAAGACGGATGGTTTTCTCGAAACACATGATATCAACACGGTGAAGACTTAACCAATCCATGTCGATTATGATGTCAAAACTTTTAATTGAGACCGGCATAATGGTAATTTGGAAAGAATGGTTATTTAGGGTAAGTGTGCATCCTATGTATATGTCATTGGTTTTCTCAGTTTTCCCCTTGGCCATCTCAACGGTAAATGTATCTTTTAGTGCTTTGGGATTTTGTTTTAGAAAGTGTTTGAACTTATGGCTTACGAAACTTTTCTCTGCACCAGTATCAAAAAGGATGCATGCATAAGAATCGTTGAGAAGGAACGTACCAATCACCACATTAGGATCCGCTACTGCTTCTTCATAGCCAACCGCCAAGACTCTTCCAGTGCTACCAGCGTTCTTAGGACAATTTTTCTTGAAATGTCCTATTTCCCTACATTTGTAGCATGCTTGGACCACTCTTGCAGCAAGGACTTGAGAAATACGTTGCGTTGGTGCCTTACAGAAACGGGCAGTATGCCCCTTTCTGTTACAATTCTTGCAGTGCATTTCTATGCAAGCTCTAGTATGTTGAATGTTGCATTTATTGCACTATGGCCAAGATCCAACATATCTACTTGGGGTTTCTGGAGTGATAGACGAAGTGGTAGGAACAGGAGTTAGAACTATAGCACGAACAATAGCATTGTGTGTTGCCACTATTTGTTGCTTTTTCGAGGGCTCTTGAGACGATTGCCCTTTTCGCTTGTTCCAGAATTTCTTCTTATTACCGCTTCCTTCCTTGGGTTTCTCCGGGATAGGTACCATAGAACCATGACGAACACCATGGTCTACCACTGTTTGTGCCAAATGATTGGCACTGTCAAAGGTGAGAGGTTTAGCAGCTATTACATTTCTTTGTATCTGAGGAGAGAGTCCCAAAATATACCACTCAACTTTCTTGCTCTCGGTGGGAACCATCCCTGGACACAGAATAACCAGATCACTGAACCTGTCAGTATATGCAATTATATCAGAGTCTTTCATAGTCAGACTCCAAAGTTCTTCCTCTAGCTTTTGAATTTCGCCGCGGGGATAATATTCTGCTAGCATCAGAATTTTTAGATCATCCCAGCCCATAGCATTGGCGACTGGAAGGGATAAGGATTTGACATAGCCATTCCACCAGGAAAGGGCTCTGTCCATGAAGGTAAATGCTGCAAACTTGACTTTGCTTGCTTCAGGGCATGCACAAATTTCAAACAGTGATTCTATTTTCTCGAACCAGCGTGTCAGAGAAATGACACCTCCAGTGCCATCAAAAGTTATGGGTTTTGAATTTGTAAAATCTTTATATGAACACTCACGAGGGTGTCGAAGACCTTTTCCATGACCAAAAATTGGAGCACGATTGCCTGATCCACTGTTACCACCAGGGTTGATTTGTGCCATGGCAGCAGCCACTGCTGCCTGAAAGACAGATGCATCAAATTGTGGAGGTGGTGGTGGTGGTGGATTTGGTGGATTTTTGTTGTTCTTTTGTTTGGACATCCTGGGAGGCATCTTTCTCTATAATGATTTGAGAAAAACAATGATAAGTACTCAATAATGATCTTGAGTCATGTAATATTTGAACATGAAAATTTTCAATTGTAAATGTATCTTTTCCTGACTTGTTATAGTGTTCTGTTAAGCGAAAAGTCTACTAATATAAGTAAACATTTGCCAATTTTTGTTTATAGCAACTTTTGTAATGATTTTGTATAGTCGAACATAATGAGTCTGTTAACCAAAATTTATGTAGTAAGATGTTTATGAAAATTGTAATAACTCCTAATGAAGTAAAATGCTTATCATTTTCATTGATATATTGTATTATACATGAAGTTGGGAAAATTTTGACCTAGACATAGGTCTATGTTACATCAACAAAAAGGGAATTTAAACAGCATTACTACCTACGAGTAGTGTATTCACTTAATCGTAGGGTTTACATATAGTAAAAAGTACTATATACATTCGACATTATTAAAGTAGAAGTAGTGTAAACACTACTTGCGACGAGTATGGCTCCTAGTACTGGGCTCTGCCACTTAGGGTTCTGATTCCCTTAAACACCTCTCTAGTGTAGTCTGACGCTCTTGGAGTGCTCTCATTTCAATTTGAGCAGCAATCATTTCTACATGGAGCATGTCTGTGTGGTTTCTAGTTTCGTTGTGATCTCCATCTAGACGATGAATATTTGCGGCATTTTGTTGGGAGATAGCTTCGACTTCTAGAATCCAGTTGATCGATATACGGTATTGATCAACCTGTCGAGAAATACGACACACTATAACAGGGAGAGCCCTGTCAGCCGATCCTCCATTACTAATGTCATAAAAGTCTTTGTTCATACCAAATGGAGGACGTTGTCCTTGTTGGTGACTCCACCTGTGAAGTTCTTCACCTCATGCTGGGGTGGGACCATGATAATGTTGTCTGACTACTGGGCGTTGTACTCCTTGTGGTGGATTAATTACCTCTGGTTCCGAGTCTGTGCCATCTGAATTTTCTTCTTCACTATCTTCCTCGGGATCCTCTTCAGGATCATCTTCTATCCAACCATGATTCCCTTGGTTAGGGAAGTAGGGATCCCCAGGCGGAGGATATCCTGCCATATGGTCTATACGAGGAATTTAAAGATAAGATGCATAGAAATAATGCAGTTTTACAAAATACTCCTATAGTATTTTAAATTTGTGTTTTGTTTTAAATTTATTCTATATGAGTAGATTTTGGTAAGTTTTAGACTTGTCGCAACACCATCATCACTCCCAAACACATGTTGGTCATATCTCAAATGAATATAGTTGATCAGGCTATATTGATCCCAGATATGATTACATAACTGTTCAAGTTTAACTGTAGTGTCCAACATCCAAATAGTTTTATGTAGTGATACTATTTCTGTATAAGTGAGTGTTAGTATACTTCTTATAAATTACTTATATTTTAAAAGTATACTTGTAGTCAGAGTACTTCGGCCCCATTGTATTTATAGTTGCATATCTTTTATGAATTGATATACTGAGTTCACTATAAACAATGCTCTGATACCAATCTGTCACACCCCCAAACCAGAACGGCGGAAACATTCGAGGGTGGAGGACTTCATGTAGTATCACAACAATGCACAATAGTAATCAAAGTACAAAAACAACCATTGTATTTACAAAGTATAAGTTTTACAACTGTTTTCAAAACATAATGTATATAAGCTCAAAAGTACAAGTTTAAAAGACATGACTTTATAGATCTCCGTCTTTTCAAAAAGCTGTGGTTGTACCTGTATCACTGTTTCCCTCAGAATACAACTAGATATTGAAAAGGTGTCAACAATTAAGTTGGTGAGTTCATAAGAATGTTTGTAACTGAAATATGTTTTCTTGTTCATTGATAAAGTAAACATGTTTTTCCCAGAAAATCCTATATTTTCTGTTGCATATGTATTTGTGTTCTAAAATAGTATGATGTAGTTTTAAATTCCTATAAAACTATGAAAAGTAAGTTTTTCTCTGTATTGAAATGGTAATCTGTGTTTATTTTTGTAATATACTGTATTATAGTCTTATAATTAAATAAAACTATGTGAAGTGTTACTTATTCATACACTAATTATTTTGTTCAATACTAAATTGTGAGTTATCATAACCATACTATGACTAGATGGCCTGAACACCAAGTTCTTCAGGCATCACAAAAGCTACAACATTTGTCACCACAGGTCTGCCGACCTAGCTGTTGCAAGCAGCTCTGGTGCGGGATTGTCAGTCCTGTATAGATCTATGCACAAGTGTCTTGCTCCCACTCAAGGAGATTCTGGTTATAATTTCAGGACTTTAGTTGGTACTTGGAAAAGTACATGAAGGTAGTCTCACAAATAGTATATTGATGATTAAGCGTAAAAGTATTGAAAGATTACTTTGTAATAAATACACTGTAAGTAGGTTTCATAAACTGTATAAAATATAGTTTATAAGTTTGTTTTCAGTAAGGTAATCTGTTTGTTTTCTAATAGTTATCCTCTGTTTGTTTTCCGATGTGTACTATGTTTGTTTTCCTGTTATGTACTTTGAAACTTGGAACTAATGAATGAGTTCTGTAAACTATACCTATTATAGTTTAGATGTTTGTTTTATTGTAAAAATCTGTAATACTGTTATTCCATGAAATTCTCTGTTTGTATCTAAGTAATATCAAATAGTTTGAAAACCATTTTATAATTATACAAATGTAATATTTATATAATTGTGATTAGTTAGATCTTTGACTAAATAGCTTTACTAATACATTTATAATCTTTTGAGATAATAACACAACTTTATTGTGTTTCACTTGTATTCCTCCCCCCCTCCCCCGTAAAATATTTAAAAATCATAAAAATGTAGGGGTATGAACTCACTTGATAGGTGCTGATTCGGGCAGTGTTTCGTTTCATAAAAGAGAGTTTTTGATGAAAAGTTGGCTTCACGCGGTCAGCTCTTTGACTGGAAAGAGGTTAGCTTTTTGAGAATTCAAGGCTTCGGGCTTTCGTCGGAGTTTGGATACATCACCGGGGCGTCGGGGTAATCTCGAGAGGCTTAAAAGTGACTGAAAACAGGAGAGAGGTTGGATTTGAGCAACAAAACCCGGAGGTCTCGGTTTCTATTTATAGGAGGCCGAGGCCTCCCCGTACGCTGGGCGTAGCGTACGTGCCCAGCCTAGTCATTACGCGTCAGAGCTAGTATGCATGCATGGCTCGCATGCAGCAAGAGGGTGACGGAGCGTCGACGTGGCTGGCTCCTGACCTTGTTTCCTTGTACGCTGGGCGTACTCACATTTCTTCAACTTTAAAAATTCGTAACTTTCACATACGAGCTCTGTTTTTAACGATCTTTATATCCACGCGTAGGTGAGACTATGCTCTACAACTTTCATTTGGAATCCGTTGGCTAATTTTGACTTTATTTTTATAGTTATATTTTTAACAGGCCGGGACAGGAAAGTCCGTTAAAAATTCATAACTTCTTCATGTGACGTTTGTTTTCGTCTTTCTTTTTACTGTTGGATTTCTTTTGATAAGATCTTCGATTCTTGTTAAAGTTGTTTTGGCTAAAAGTTTCTCGATTTAACTTTCGAGTTTCGGGTTGTGTGTTGTTGTGTCGAAACTTAGAAAAATCACAACTTCTTCATTCGAAGTCAGATTTAGTCGTTTTTTTACGGACACTCTCGGTTTAACGTATACTATAACTTTCAATTAGATAGTTAAGGTTAAAAAGCATTTTATTGAACATTCACTTTTTACGTTAAACAGTGATTTGTCGGTTTTGTCGCGGATTTTAAATAGGTCATAACTTCTTCGTTGTAACTCGGATTTTAGTGTTCTTTATATTTTTGGAATCCTTGACACGATCTCTACCACTATATTCATCCCAAACAAGTTTGTTTAACATTTCTTTTTTGAGGGTCGATATGTAAATGCACATAGTATACAAAAATTTCTCTTTATTATTGATATATACTATTACATAAAGTCGAAATAACAGGTTGTTACAACCAAGTAACTGGCTCCTTGAAGTTGGTCGAATTAATCATCAATCCAGGGAAGTGGGTATCGATTCTTAATAGTGAGTTTGCTTAATTCCCGATAATCGTTGCACATTCTGAAAGATCCATCCTTCTTCTTGACAAACAAGATCGGAGCTCCCCAAGGTGAGAAGCTTGGTCTGATGAATCCTTTGTCGAGGAGTTCACTTAGTTGGCTGGATAACTCCTGCATTTCCGCAGGGGCTAACATATAGGGTGATTTGGCAATTGATGTGGCTCCAGGTATCAGGTCAATTCGAAATTCAACCTGTCTCACAGGAGGTATCCCTGGGAGGTCTTCCGGAAATACGTATGGAAAGTCACACACATCCAGAATATCGGTGATGTTCTTTTCCTCTTTCTGAGTGTCTACCACGTTGGCTAGAAAGGTATAATTTTTCTTCTGCAAGCACTTTTGTGCCTTGATGCATGAGATATGATGAAGATTTACACCAAGTTTATCGTCGTAAACGATTAGAGTTTCGTTGGTGGGAAGGTGAAGGCGAACGGCCTTCTCCTGGCACATAATATCGACATGGTGGGGGCTTAACCAATCCATGCCTATGATCACATCAAAACTTTTAATATTTACTGGCATCAAGTTGATTTGAAATGAGTGATTATTTAGCGTTAGAGTGCACCCTATGAAAATATCTTTGGTTGTTTCAGTTTTCCCATTAGCCATCTCCACCGTGAAGGCTTCGCTTAGCTTCCGGGGTTGTTGTTTTAGTAGGTGTTTGAATATATGACTCACAAAACTCTGCTCAGCCCCACTATCGAATAAAATACATGCATAAGTGTTGTTGAGGGGAAACGTACCAGTAACCACTGCGGGATCTTGAACCGCCTCCCCCTGTCCCAATGTTAGGACCCTGCCTGATCCTCCTGCACCCTGAGTGTTGGCCTTAGGGAAGTTTCGCTTAAAATGACCAGTCTCTCCACACCCATAGCAGGTTTGATTGGCCCGGACATTGTTGTTGTTGGGCTGCTGATTTTTGTTGAGGCTGGGACTTGTAGTACCGGGTAGTGTGCCCTTTCCAGTTGCAGTAGGTACACTGCATGTCTCGGCAAGCGCCGTTGTGTTGATAGTTGCATTTACCACACCTGGGCAGAGTACCAGCGTAAGGCTTCGTAGGAGATGGTGTGGTTGAGGCTGGAGCGGTTGGAGCTGGTGTGGTTTGAGTGGTAGCAGCGTGAACTGCCACTGTTTGCAGTTTCGTGGAAGATCCTGAAGATTGTCCTCCTTTCCTTTTATTTCCCGAATTCTTCTTGTTACTTCCTTCCTTTTTGGCTTCAGTCTCAGTATTTTTGGTATCTTTCTTGTTTCCATGATCATAGAGCTTCTGAGCTAGACGTTTTGCACTATCAAAAATTTCAGGGTTTGCTGCAATCACGTTCCCTTGAATTGGGGGAGTTAACCCCCAAATGAAACGTTCGATCTTCTTTCCTTATGAGGTGATCATTCCCGGACACAGAAGTGCTAGTTCGCTGAACTTAGGGATATAAGCTTCAATATCATAGTTTTTCACTGTAAAATTCCATAATTCCTGTTCCATCTTCTATATTTCCCCACGGGGACAGTTTTCAGCCAACAGCATCTCCTTGAGTTCCTCCTATGGCATGGCATTTTCGACTGGGAGTGTTAAGGCATCAACATGGCCATTCCACCATGACAGTGATTGATCGACAAACATATAGGGCGCGAACTTTACTTTACTCTCCTCAGGGCATTCACATATCTCGAAGACTGACTCGATCTTCTTGATCCAGCGCTTCAAAGTTATCACCCCACCGGTTCCGTTGAATGTTCGGGGTTTTGCATTAGAGAAGTATTTGTAAGTGCAGACTTTTGTAAACCCTTGATTCATTCCATGGTTGGAGCTTCCTGTTCCTTGAACATTTCAGCCACCATTTTTTCCATTCTGGATGTGGGCCAATGCTGCAGTGACTGCAGCCGATACTGCTGTCTGGAATGCAGCAGAGTTTACCTCCGGTGGAGGCGGTGGTGGTGGCTGCGTATTGTTGTTTTTGCGCACGTACCTTTGAGGCATCTGCTTTCATGGAGCAGAAGGATAATGAGTATATGATAGTTTTTGGTTCCGAATTCCTTTATTATCTAGCGGTGGCGGTGGTTCGGTTGTACTTATAAGTGAAATCATATAATATCAAGAAATAATGAAAATAGAACTCATAGCAGATAACAACATCACAAATAAAACACACACTTGTTTCATTACTGATAAACTTCGTAGTACAATACATGAAAATTTGCCTTTAAAAAGGCATACAGTACATAGAGAAAATATAATCTGTCAACATAACGGCTCTATGAGTAGTGTAGTCACTTAATCATAAGGTCGATCCTACATACAATAGTACATGAAAAGAGAACCCTATCGATAGTGGTGGTGGTACTCAGATGTCGAAATGACGCACCAAACGTTTAGCCAAATCACTCATCTCCCGAGTGAACTCAGCTTCCCTTTGCTCAACTCGAACTGCCCTAGCTTCGGCGACAAAGAGTTGTTTCCTAAGAGTGGCCACCTCCTCCTCTAAGGAGCTTAGTCGGTGAGTGGAGTCTTCCTGTGCTATGTGCTGATCTGGTATTACTTCCAAGGGGTGGGGTTCGCTAGGAATTTCTACAATGCCCTCTTCCTCAACTGATCTCTCATCCTCATAGTCCGTTTCTTGATATTCTTCAGGTCCTATCCCTGGGTCTCCCCCTTGAACCACTTCTGGTCCTTCCTCAATTCACCCGTGGGCCACTAGGGCCTGGTAGTAGAGATCGCCTTGCTGAAACTTAGCCATGGTGCTTGCGTGAGAATGGAGGTGTGAGAAGTGTGTAGAAAGTGTATGCGCGACGGTTATACAATATCCTAAAATACTCCTATAGTATTTTATTTGTTTATGTTCGGTTCATCAATCCTTTGGGTATTTGGTTGACAAGTTTCAGATTCGTTGTCCACCCTGATCACTCCTAAACACATGTTGGTCGAATTTTGAATAAATATAGTTGATGAGGCTATATTTATCCCCAATACGATTACAATAATGTTTGGGTGTAATCACGATGTTCAACTCCTCCAAAAACTTTTATTGTTTTCTTATCTTTGTTTCAGAGTGTTCTAGTCCCAATGTATTTATAGTTACATATCTTGTATAATTAGATATGCCAGTTTACCAATCTGTCACACCCCCGAACCAGACGGCGGAAACGTCCGGGGGCGGGTGACTTCATCTTGTAATATCATCACAGTGTATATAATTGAATCATAGACAACATCATCACCATACATGTAATATAACAACCATCATAGTTTTACATCAATATGTTTGTTCATAAATTACATCCCAAAATGTTCAATGTATGATGAAAGCAAAAGCTCAACAACATCCACTTTTCCTTGACGACCAACCTGTTTAACGCGTTCCTAAGAATACAAGTTATTTTGAAAAATGTCAACATATATAATGTTGGTGAGTTCATAAGCATGTTTGTATGAAAAGTTTTGTATCATTATGTAAACACCAGACATCCGATATTTCCGTAAAATGGTTTGAAAGTTTTGTTTCAAATCTTGTATTAAAGTATGCGTGTTCTTGTTTGGTAGTGTAAAAAAAAGAGTCCCGGAAAATCCGATATTTTTTGTTTGTAAAAGTGATGTGGTCTTAATGTAACGACGTAAATTTTCAAACCAATTTTTCATTTTAAAATCACATAAAACTCATATATTATATATCATAAAAATCATAAGTGTCTCAAGTCAACATAAATCCATGACAAAAGTCAAATCCCAGAATCCTCAATAAAATCTCGAACAGATGTGTACAATGATGCCGGTGCCTTCCCGCGATCCTCTGAGGTACCTGAAACACATAACACATAACACGGTAAGCACGAAGCTTAATGAGTTCCCCAAAATACCACATACAACAATTAGCCACTCGAGGCTATAACTCTATATGACCCTCTGGTCAGTGTATCTCAGTGGGACCCTCCAGTCCCACAACTCTAGTGGACCCTCCGGTCCTAACTCTGTGGACCCTCTGTTCCTAACTCTGTGGACCCAACGGTCCTAACTCTGTAAACTCTGAATAACACATAGCATAAATCACACAGACATAATGCAGTAATATCACAGTACTCAAATAAACATATAAGATACTCTGACGCACAACTCTGATTACCACTCTAGGTATGTATAGTGAGAAGACTCACCTCGTAAGCTAGTAAGTAAAAGCCTCGTGCTCGGAAATCCTCGATCTAGCCTCCGCCTAACACAAGGATAATATCTCTAATTAATACCCTCCTTATACTCGACTACACCATTCATTGGTCTCTCTTACACTCTTAACCCTAGAAATGGGTAAAAGACCATCTTACCCTTCCGTGACCTCCATTACTCATTTGACCAACCCTAAAGTCAACAAAAGTCAATTCCAGTTAACAACCCAAATTGACCAGACTCGCCGAGTGCACTTGTGCGACTCGTCGAGTCCCATCGTTCTCAGTAACCTCATGAAGGTCCAGCTCGTTGAGTTAACCCCTGACTCGCCAGGCCGTCGCATGGTAAAGCTTCATCGGGACAAACCCTAATCTACTCGCCGAGTCGGTTCATCAACTCGGCGAGTCAATTCAGACTCAACTTGTATTCAGATGACTTTAAGGTAGGAGACCTTCCCAAACTCCAGATCCATACTCTCAGGGCTCATTTACCACGTAAAGTCATAGACTTTACGTCCATGCATGGCATTTTGGCCATGAAATGACAAGAACATGATCTAAATGGGTTATTCACTCATAAATTCCATCAAGGCTGAATAAAGCAGGAACCTTTAGATGTTAGGGACCTCCTACGGTCCAGATCTGGAGTTCAAGCCTCCTCATGAACCCCAAATCCTCAAAGTCCCAAAAATACAAAGAAGGAAGCCCTAATCTTCAAAATGAGAGATCTACTCAAATAAAAGAGAAATGTTCGAACTTGATACCTCTAACAGAGCCCTTGGACGTATAAGAAGTAGATCTATCAGCCTCTTCACAATCCTTGCTTGAGATCTTCCTTTACTCTACCAAAATGCACTCACAAATATCAAGTAAGGCTCAAAACTTCTCTCACAAGCTCAAGGGGGAGATTAGGGTTTCTTCTCAGTGAGGTGTGGCCGCAAATGAGGTTATAAGTGCCTTTAAATAGGTCTAAAACTCGGGGATCTAGGGTTTTCACTCCTAGCGCCTACTCGAATAGTCTACTCCCGGACTCGTCGAGTAGATCATTAAACCAACGTGGCCATCCCGTCTCTACTCGGTGAGTTATAGCACCAACTCGTCGACTAGGTCAATGAACCTCAGAATAAATACTTAAAATAACATACCTGGGAATCCGGATGTTACAATTCTCCCCCACTAGAATCAGACTTCGCCCTCGAAGTCATGCTCCGCAAACAACTCTGGATGCTGCTCCCGCATCTCTGACTCCGGCTCCCAAGTCAAATCGGACCCTCTCTGATGCTGCCACTGGACCTGAACTAGGGGCACTTCCTTGTTCCTCATAACTTTTACCTTCTGATCCAAGATCGCGGTCCACCTCTCAATATAATTCAGGCTCGCATCTACCTGAATGTCTTCCAGCGGTACCATTGTCATTTCGTCGGTTACACACTTCCTCAACTGGGATACATGGAAGGTGTTATGGGTCTGACTCAACTCTGCAGGTAGCTCCAAACGATACGCTACCCTACCCACTCTGGCGGTCACCCTAAAAGGGCCGATGTATTGGGGCCCAAGCTTGCCCCGTTTCCTGAATCAGATTACCCCTTTCCAAGAGGATACCTAAAGAAGGACAAAGTCTCCAACCTGAAACTCAAGCTCGGATCGTCGCCTGTCTACGTAACTCTTCTGGCGACTCTGGGCCGTCAGTAACCCCTGCCTGACCTGCTGAATCTGCTCGGTCGTCTTGAGCACTATCTCAGTGCTACCCATCACTCTCTGTCCCACCTCTCCCCAACAAATAGGAGTCCGAAACCTCCTCCCTTATAAAAGCTCAAAGGGAGGCATACCAATACTCTAATGGTGGCTGTCGTTGTAAGAAAACTCAGCCAAAGGGAGGTAAGTGTCCCAACTCCCACCGAAATCCATAAAACATGCTCGAAGCATGTCCTCGAGCGTCTGGATCGTCTGCTCACTCTGCCCATCTGTCTGTGGGTGGTACGCTGTACTGAAGTGCAGTCGCGTACCTAACTCCTCATGAAACTTCTTCCAGGACCGGGACGTAAAACACACATCCCGATCTGACACTATCGAGATCGGAACCCCGTGCCGAGATACCACCTCTCTCGCATAAATCTTGGCCAATCTCTCTGTAGAGGAGCTCACATTAATAGCAAGAAAATGAGCACTCTTCGTCAATCGGTCCACAATCACCCAAATCGCGTCAACTCCACGCGCAGTCCTCGGTAACTTGGTGATGAAGTCCATAGACACTTGTTCCCACTTCCACTGGGGAATCTCAAAAGGCTGCAATGGACCGTGTGGATGCTGATGCTCTGCCTTGACCCGATGACAGGTCAAGCACCTCTCGACTACCCACGCAACATCCCTCTTCATAAAAGGCCACGAGTAATCTCTCTTCAGGTCCAAATACATCTTAGTGGCCCCGGGATGGATTGAAAATCTCGATCTATGCGCCTCCTCCATCAGTATGTTACGTGCTCCGCCCGTATAGGGCACCCAAATCCGCCCTCTAAAGGTCATAAGCCCTCGGCTATCCGTCACAAACTCAGATACCTGCCCAATTACCCGCTCCCTCTTGCGGTTCTCCGGTCTCACGGCCTCCGCCTGGGCCTCTCGAATGGTATCCAACACCGGAGTCACCACTGTCATCCTCATGCACACATCTTGAATTGGGGCACTCTCCGCCATACGGCTCAGGGCATCGGCTACCACATTAGCCTTACCCGGGTGATACAGGATCTCACAGTCGTAATCTTTTACCACATCCAACCATCTCCTCTGACGCATATTCAGGTTGGGCTGATCCATCAGATACTTCAAGCTCTTGTGGTTTGTGTATATGGTACACCGAACCCCACACAAATAGTGGCGCCAGATCTTGAGGGCGAATACCACTGCCCCCAACTCTAAATCGTGGGTGGGATACCTCGTTTCATGAGGCTTCAGCTGCCTTGATGCATATGCTATCACGTGCCCTCTCAGCATAAGCACCACACCCAACCCAGATATAGACGCATCGCACTAAACCACAAAGTCCTCCATCCCCTCAGGAAGGGCTAACACCAGGGCTTCGCACAATCTCTGGCGAAGGGTCTCAAACGAGGTCTGCTGCTCGGGACCCCAAGTAAAAGTAACGCCCTTCCGGGTCAATCTGGTGAGAGGAACAACAATCTTGGAGAAATCTCTGATAAATCTCCGATAGTAGCCGGCCAATCCTAGAAAACTCCTGATCTCGGTGGGGGATCTTGGCACCTCCCAACTCATAACAGCCTCAATCTTGGCCGGATCGACCAAAATCCCATTCTAATTAACGAGGTGCCCCAAGAACTGGACCTCTCGTAACCAGAAATCACACTTGGAGAATTTGGCATAAAGCCTCTCCGATCTCAATACTCCCAAAACCTCTCTAAGGTGCTCCTCGTGCTGTTCCCTGAACCTCGAGTACACGAGGATATCGTCAATGAACACGATCACCGATCGATCCAGCATAGGCCTGCACACCCGGTTCATGAGGTCCATGAATGCTGCCGGTGCGTTGGTGAGCCCAAAAGGCATCACCATAAACTTGTAATGCCCATAACGAGTCCTAAAAGCTGTCTTCTGAATATCCTCCTCGCGTACTCTCATCTGGTGATACCCTGATCTCAAATCACTCTTTGAAAACCGAGATGCACCCTACAACTGATCGAACAGATCGTCGATCCTCGGAAGTGGATAACGGTTCTTGACCGTCAACTTGTTCAACTCCTGGTAATCAATGCACATCCGGTGTGAACCATCCTTTTTCTAGACAAAAAGGATCGACGCTCCCCAAGGCGAGCTACTCGGTCAAATAAAACCCTTCCCCACCAGCTCCTGAAGCTGCGAGGATAACTCCTGCATCTCGGGCGGCGCAAGGCGATAAGGAGCCTTGGAAATAGGAGCCGCTCCCGGAACCAAATCAATCCGGAACTCCACCTGCATCTCGGGAGGCACCCCCGGTAACTCTTCGGGAAAAACATCCTGAAACTCACTCACTATCGGAACCTCAGCAATAGAACTCGGTCTCTCAGCAGTAACTCGCGTATCCATCAGATACGCCAGAAAACCCATGCAACCCTGCTGTAAACTCTCTCTCGCTCGAGCGGTAGAGAAAAAAGCTGATCCAGATCGGGTACCCTCGCCATATACTGTAAGCACTCCCCCACTCGAGTCTCGTATGGTCACCAACTGATGCTTGCAATCAATTACTACTCCGTACCGGCTCAACCAGTCCATGCCCACAATGACACAGACGTCACCCATCGCGATCGGTACCAGATCTATCGGAAACTCAACACCAAAAATCTCGAGTACACATCCTCGGATCACATCAGTGGAAAACACCGCATGCTCATCGGCTATAGAAACTCTCAGAAGTCGACTCAACGACTCACGTCTGATAGTGATGTGGTGACTAAATGCTAATGATACGAACGATCGACTCGCACCCGAGTCAAATAACACTAAGGCAGGTACAGAACTCACCAGAAAAGTACCTACGTATATCACAATATAAGCACAAATAACTCAAAATAGGATAACAAAAGAATACATACCGGCCACAACATCGGGTGTTGCGCGGACCTCCTCCGCTGTCAGCTGAAAGGCTCTCCCGCGAGCCTTCGGCCCCTCGGCCTTAGTTGGCCAACTCTCTATAGCTCGAATAGCAGCAGGTGCAGCTCCCTGCGCTGATTCCTGAAGCAGTTGCGGGCACTCGACCTTCCGATGGCCAGTCTGGTTGTAGTGAAAGCAAACTGCAAATCCCTTGGGCAGTCCTTTGCCATGTGCCCCTCCTTGCCACACTTGTAGCAATACCCTGCTCGACATATCCCCTCATGACCATTGCCGCACTTTCCACAAGTGTGGCCCTTCTGACCTCCTGATCTTGAATCACCGGGCTTTGCCCGCTTGGCTGGCAGCTGAGACTGTGTTGGCCGCCGATCTCTCCCCTGAGACTCCGCCTCCTCCTTGGCCTGAGTCTCTAGCTCGATCTCCCTCTTCCAGGCATTTGCCTGAAGCTCAGCAAATGATCGGTAAGACGATTTCACCACGAACTCACGAATATCCCACCTCAGAATGCTCAAATACCGACTCATATATGCCTGCTCGGTAGACACGTGATCAGGGCAGACTCTGTCCTCTGCTTGAGGGACAGGAACTCCTGGGCCAACCGTTCCCTCTCCACTGGGGGAACATACTCATCTCTGAACATCGTAGTGAACCTCTCCCAAGACACGGCAGTGTGCTATGCAGGAGTAAAATGAGTTGTCACAAACTTCCACCAATCCTTCGCTCCCAAGCGAAGCTGGTACAGTGCGAACCGTACCCTCAAGTGCTCTGGACAAGAACAAGTGTAGAAACACCCCTCGATATCAGAAATCCATCTCATAGCAGTAATCGGATCCTGCGTCCCATCAAACTCTGGTGGCTTCGTGTTGTTGAATTCCCGGAACAACAACGAGTCACCTCCCTTTGGCCTAACAGCAGTGACAACTGCGGTGGCGGCAGCAGCCGCAGCCTGAGTGACAGCAATGTATCGCTCATCAAATGTCTCAATCAGGGTGGTCTTGATAGACCCAAACATCTCGGGAATCTCTTCTCGAATGGCTACGGCTACCTCCTCATGAATCATCCTCCGGATCTCATCGTCACTGGTACCACTGGTACCACTGCCCCCCTGGGTTGTGGCACGTACCCACCATGATGTCTCTGTAATACAACACAAAAGTAATCAGAGACTCTCTCGAGTATACTCACACTTGATCACTCCCCCTACTTGTTCCCTGGCATCCCAAGGATTCTTACTTGGACTGCTCACCGACCCGGTGCTTCTAGTAGTACGGGCCCAATACTACCTTCCACACCGCATCGATAATCACCCCAAGTCCTCCTCCTAGGATTCCAGATCGCAAGTACTCTATATATCGCCGAACCCAGACTACTCCCAAAAGCTCGTTCCCCCTACATACTCGTTCTCAAAACAAATCACAGGTAACAGAAACTCCTAGGCTAAGGCATCACAAATTAGGCCACTCTAGTCCTAAAATAAGAAATACCTAGCCTACTCTCTAGCATGCATAATATATCTCATAATATCTCATAAATATCTCATAACACAGAAAGTAAGGGTATTTTGGGAAATCACCGTTCGGGCTCTGGCTGATTGTACAAATCGCCCTTTCTCGTTTTTCTCTTAGAACTCTTGCTCGTTTTTAGAAAAATCGTTTCTCTTGGAAAAATTTTCTCAAATCCTTAGTTTGAGTCCAGACTTACCCGAAGGTGCATCCGAATCCCTCAAACCAAGGCTCTGATACCAACTTGTAACGACGTAAATTTTCAAACCAATTTTTCATTTTTAAATCACATAAAATTCATATATTATATATCATAAAAATCATAAGTCTCTCAAGTCAACATAAATCCATGACAAAAGTCAAATCCCAAAATCCTTAATAAAATCTCGAACATATGTGTACAATAATGTCGGTGTCTTCCCGCGATCCTCTGAGGTACCTGAAACACATAACACATAACACGGTAAGCACGAAGCTTAGTGAGTTCCCCAAAATACCACATACAACAATTAGCCACTCGAGGCTATAACTCTATATGTCCCTCTGGTCAGTGTGTCTCAGTGGGACCCTCCAGTCCCACAACTCTGGTGGACCCTCCGGTCCTAACTCTGTGGACCCTCTGGTCCTAACTCTGTGGACCCAACGGTCCTAACTCTGTAAACTCTGAATAACACATAGTATAAATCACACAGACATAATGCAGTAATATCACCGTACTCAAATAAACATATAAGATACTCTGACACACAACTCGGATTACCACTCTAGGTATGTATAGTGAGAAGACTCACCTCGTAAGGTACTAAGTAAAAGCCTCGTGCTCGGGAATCCTCGATCTAGCCTCCGCCTAACACAAGGATAATATCTCTAATTAATACCCTCCTCATACTCGACTACACCATTCATTGATCTCTCTTACACTCTTAACCCTAGAAATGGGTAAAATACCATCTTACCCTTCCCTGACCTCCATTACTCATTTGACCAACCCTAAAGTCAACAAAATTCAATTCCAGTCAACATCCCAAATTGACCAGACTCGCCGAGTGCACTTGCGCGACTCGTCGAGTCCCATCGTTCTCAGGAACCTCATGAATGTCCAGCTCGTCGAGTTAACCCCTGACACGTCGGGCCGTCGCATGGTAAAGCTTCATCGGGACAAACCTTAATCTACTCGTCGAGTCGGTTCATCTACTGGGCGAGTCCATTCAGACTCAACTTGTATTTAGGCGACTTTAAGGTAGGAGACCTTCCCAAACTCCAGATCCATACTCTCAGGACTCATTTATCACGTAAAGTCATTGACTTTACGTCCATGCATGGCATTTTGGGCATGAAAAGCCAAGAACATGATCTAAATGGGTTATTCACTCATAAATTCCATCACGGTTGAATAAAGCAGGAAACTTTAGATTTTAGGGACTTCCTAAGGTCCATATCTAGAGTTCAAGCCTCCTCATGAACCTCAAATCCTCAAAGTCCCAAAAATATAAAGAAGGAAGCCCTAATCTTCAAAATGAGAGATCTACTCAAATAAAAGAGAAAGGTTTGAACTTGATACCTCTAACAGAAGCCCTTGGACGTATAAGCAGTAGATCTATCAGCCTCTTCACAATCGTTGCTTGAAATTTTTCTTTCCTCTATCAAAATACACTCACATATCTCAAGTAAGGCTCAAAACTTATCTTACAAGCTCAAGGGGCGATTAGGGTTTCTTCTCAGTGAGGTGTGGCCGCAAATGATGTTATAAGTGCCTTTAAATATGTCTCAAACCCGGGGATCTAGGGTTTTCACTACAAGTGCCTACTCGGCGAGTCTACTCCTGGACTCGTCGAGTAGATCATTAAACCCACGTGGCCATCCATGTCGATCAGCAAGGCGCACTACTCCAATAACTCCGAATCAAACTCCTCCTCCTCAATAAAACCCAGAAGCTATCCAAGCTGCTTTGAATGCGGCTGTTACGACAGCACTAGCATAATTCACCTCGACCGGTACTAGTGGGAGTGGAACTAATGTGACTCCCACTATTGTCGAAGCTCCAGTGCGCTCTAGGGAGTGCTCGTACAAGGACTTCACCAGCTGCAAACCCAGGGCCTTCAATGGAACTGGCGGAATCATTGCCCTCTTGCAATGGTTCGAGAAAACGGAGTCGATCTTTGAGATCCGCTCCTGTCCGGAAGGGAGCAAGGTAAAATTTGTCGCCTGCACCTTCGTGGACCGAGCCCTGACGTGTTGGAATAGCCATGTCAAGTCATTATCTCTAATAGTGGCAAATGCTATCGGCTGGGAAGCTCTTAAGGAGCTCATGATCGAAGAGTACTGCCCGAGGGGCAAAGTTCAAAAGCTTGAGCAGGAACTCTAGAGCCTAAACATGAAGGGCTCCGACATAGTCTCCTACACTGCCAGATTCAATGATTTGGTAGCGCTATGTCCGGGAATGGTCCCTTCTGAAGCAAAGATGGTGGAGAGGTATATGTGGGGGCTGGTGCCTCCATTTCAGGGGAATGTACTAGCTTCAAACCCCGCTACCTTCAATAGTGCCAAGCGATTGGCACAACGGCTCATTGACCATGGGGTCCGTACCCCGTCAACAACAACCACCCTAGCCATCTCAGAATTCTCTAAAGCCGCTGATAACAAGCGGAAGTTTTGGGATGACAAGAAGAAGAAAGCTGCCAAAAAGCAGCAGGTCGTAGCTGTTGATGCTATGATAGCACCTGTCGTTGCTGCACCGGTTAAGCAGTACGCGGGGAGCTTGCCGAAGTGCAACAAATGCAACTTCCACCACAATGGACCCTGCCGGGAAATGCAGTGTTCAAACTGCAACAGGAAGGGGCACACTGCCTGTAACGCCCGTGTTTCTGGGCTAGGCATTAATATTGTTGTAAAAGTCTAGGTTAACCCTTGTAACTCATTTTGAAAATAATAAGAATGTGTTATTTGAGTATTATGTGTTTTATGCTTAATTATGTGGCTTAATTAAATTAAGAATAAAATAAGCGTAAAAATAAATTATTAGATAAGCTCGATATCTATGAAGGAAGTTGTAGTGGTCGTGGCAAGGTTTCCAAATATATAAAGAATGCCGAAATCCGAATTATAACGAAGAAGTTATGACCTGTCGAAGTTTCGCGACGGAACAGGCACGACGCTGAAGGACGTAAAATACGAATTTAAGATAGAGCGATATCTAGCCTTAGTAAGCTAAACGAAAGTCGTAGAATACGTTAAACCAAGAGCATGCATAAAAAGAATGCCCAAATCTGACTTCGTATGAGGAAGTTATGATTTTTCTAAGTTTCAGCTTAGGAGTATGCAGTCCGAATACTCGAATTTGAGATCGAGTGGTTTCTAGCCGAAACTTTCTAAATGAGAATTGAAGATCTCATCGTTAGTAGCCCAACGGTAAAAAGACAGATGAGAACGGACGTCAGATGAAGAAGTTATGATGTTATATCGGAGTTTTCCTGTCCCGGCCTACTAAAAATATAATAATAAAAATAAAATACAAAATTTCCCGATGGAGTCTAAATGAAAGTTGTAGAGGATAATCTCACCTACGCGTGGATATAAAGAACGTCGAAAACGGACCTCGTATGCGAAAGTTATTAATTTTTGAAGTTCGTGGCACGCATACCAAAGCTTATCCGAAGGGTACGCCCCGTGTAACCTTTGAGTACACCCAACGTACTCCGGTGCATGAACCGCCTCGGACTCGAGTGCTCCGATGACGTTTCCAAAGCATTACGCCCTACGTACCGAAGCATTACGCCCAGCGTAATGCGGGGACTCAGCCCCTATAAATAGAATGCGAGGGCAGCCGATTCCTTTGTTTATTTTCTCTTCTCTCTCCCGTTTTGCATCGTTTTTCGTGCAAGAGATATCCCGAAGCCCCGGTATCATTCCCGAGCCCGAAGCAAGTTCCGAAGCCCCGAAGATCCCGAGAAGTAAAGTTTCCGAGCCGAAACTCTGCCCGCGAGAAGCCCGGTTTTCAAGAAAAACATCCCGGTTTTATCGGAAAAGATTATTTTAAGAGACGAGGTACTGTCCGATCATCGTCTTATCATGTGAGTGTATATTCGTTTTCTTCTAAAACATAGATATGAAGTATTCTTGTAAAATAGGTGCTATGTGTTTGTATATTATTTGTTTATTTGAACTAGTTGTTGAATGGATGTTTTATACAGGTTTTAAGCTGTATATAAATGTATATATTTTATCTACTAATATGTTGGGTAGAACATGGGTAGCCAGTTGGTGTGTGATGAAATAAAATGATGAGAGGCCTCGATGTTGTTTTTGATCTAGTCATCTAGCGGAGTATGGATGACGACCACGGACTCTTTCTAGACGGTCCAGTGGAACACTAGCAGGCTCATAACCTGTAGGTGTTATGAACGATGTGTTCACCGGTCTACTCTATCCCCCTCATAGTTGCCTTTAGGACATCTATTGTTAAGGAAACCCCTTTGCAGTAATGTCCGTCCCGATGAAAATCCTAGATTAGGTCCCTTGTAATAGTTGTTGTTTTAGGGACATAAACTGAGGATAACGGGAATGGGTAATCGGCTTATTGTTGGTTGGTGAAATTAAATATAATTATTTATTGTGGGTTGAAAACCCTATATGCTCACCGGGCTCCCAAGCCTGACCCACTCAGTTTCTTTGTATTACAGGTAGTGGCGCAAGGGCATAAGTTGGATGACTTTGTCAAGATATTTTTGGATTATAGACCTGTAGTTATGTATAACTGTTGTAAGGTCTATTTTGTATTGTTTATGCTTTTGGTCTGTATCGGAACATGACATCCCGAGATTTTGCTATATAATGAAAATACATTTCTTTATGAAATACTTTGATAAATTTTTATCATATTTCGTTTTGGGAACAAATTCCGCAACTCTTTTAATCAAAGGATTACTCTGATTTTATTTAAAAGCATAAATGAAACCGGTCTTTGCTGGCCGTGATTTTGGGGATGTCACACTGCCCGTTTCTGCAAGGCTCTGGCAAGGCCAATCACCCAGGTCCCCGGCGATGGTGTGGGCCAAGCTTGCTACGGTTGTGGCGAGGTGGGCCACTACAAAAGGAACTGCCTGAAAGCTGGGAATGTCGGCGGAGTGGGAAGAGTTTTGGCTATAGGCCACGAGGAAGCAGTTGCCGACCCTATAGTGGTCACTGGTAGGTTTCTCCTCGATAACTCTTATGCATGCATTCTGTTTGATAGTTGAGCAGAGAGGAGTTTCGTGAACCAGAAATTTGCTCACTTGCTTAAACATAAATCTCATGCACTTAAAGAACCGTTCACCATAGAAATGGCTAACGGAAAGACAGAGAGCACTAGCTGCATATACATAGGATGTACACTAACACTAGATAGCCATTCATTTCCAATCGACCTCATGTCGGTCTCAATTAAAAGTTTCGACGTCATAATCGGCATGGATTGGTTGAGTTCTCATCGTGCCGACATCATGTTTTACGAAAAGGCTGTTCGCCTTAATCTGCCATCTAGCGAAACCCTAATTATCTACGGCGACAAACCCAGCACGAACCTTCGCATCATCTCGAGCATACAAGCCCAGAAGTACTTACGAACGGAATGTCGCGCATTCCTTGCTCATGTTGTTGATGTGAGCCAAGAGACGAAAGACATAAAGAACATTCCAGTAGTACGCGACTTTCTTGACATCTTTCCAGAAGAACTCCCAGGATTACCTCTGCAACTTCAAGTCAAGTGCAGAATTGACTTAGTTCCAGGGGCTACCCCAGTAGCCAAATCGCCCTATCGTCTAGCACCAGATGAGATGCAGGAGCTATCCACTCAACTTAACGAACTGCTCAGCAAGGGCTTCATTAGGCCAAGATTGTCACCCTGGGGAGCACCGGTCTTGTTCGTCAAGAAGAAAGACGGATCGTTCCGTATGTGCATCGACTACAGGGAACTTAACAAACTAACCGTCAAAAATAGTTACCCTCTGCCTCGCATTGACGATTTGTTTGACCAACTTCAAGGGGACAACTTCTTTTCAAAGATAGACCTGAGGTTCGGGTATCACCAGTTACGAGTGCTTGGGGAGGATGTTCCGAAGACAGCCTTCCAAACTCGCTATGGACACTACGAGTTTGTAGTGATGCCGTTCGGATTGACCAATACGCCTGCAGTATTCATGGACTTAATGAATAGGGTGTGCTATCCTTACTTGGATCAGTTCGTCATTGTCTTCATCGATGACATACTTATCTACTCTCGTAGTAAGGAGGAGCATAGTCAACATCTGCGTCAGGTCTTATAAACACTATGATTAGAGAAGCTTTATGCGAAGTTCTCGAAATGCGAATTTTGGATCCGAAGAGTCGAATTCTTGGGGCACGTGGTTAGCGAAGAGGGAATACACATGGACCCTTCCAAAATCAAAGCCACTGAGAACTGGTCAGCACTGAAGACGCCTACATAAATTCGTCAATTTCTAGGCCTCGCTGGCTACTATCGCAGGTTCATTCAGAACTTCTCTCGGACTGCGAAACCGCTTACAACACTGACCCAGAAGGGCGTGGCTTTTGACTAGGAAGAGAAGAAAGAGAAAGCGTTCAAAACGCTAAAGCGAGCCTTATGCACCGCACCGATATTGTCCCTACCAGAAGGGATAGAAGACTTCGTGGTCTATTGTGATGCATCCAATCAAGGGCTCGGTTGTGTTCTGATGCAACGAGGTAAGGTCATCGTCTATGCCTCAAGACAGCTGAAGACGCACAAGGTCAACTACACCACACATGATCTTGAGTTGGGAGCAGTGGTAGTTGCTCTGAAGATCTGGAGACACTACCTGTATGGTATGAAAAGCACTATCTTTACAGACCACAAAAGCCTACAACACATATTCGACCAGAAGGAGCTCAACATGAGACAACGACGGTGGGTCGAGCTACTCAGTGATTACGAATGCGAAATTCGTTATCATCCCGGCAAGGCCAACGTAGTAGCTGACGCCCTGAGTCGGAAAGAATACTCTGGTCGTAGAGTCAAATTATTGACTATGACTATCCATTGAAACTTGTCCACACAAATTAAGGAGGCTCAGCTCGAAGCTTTGAAACCTGAAAATGTGGAGAGTGAATCCCTGAGGGGGATGGATAAGAACTTGGAAGTCAAGGGTGGCGGAGCCTTATATCTCATGGATCGGATCTGGACACCGAAACACGGTGGTTTTAGAGACTTGGTCATGACAGAAGCGCACAACACTCGCTATTCCGTCCACCCAGGTTCAGATAAGATGTATCTGGATCTTAAAAAGATATACTGGTGGCCTAACATGAAAGCAGAGATTGCTACCTTCGTGAGTAAATGCCTTACTTGCGCCAAGGTTAAGGTCGAATACCAGAAACCATCAGGTTTACTTCAGCAACCAGAGATACCTGAATGGAAGTGGGAGTGGATCACGATGGACTTCATAACCAAGTTGCCCAAGACAACGAGTGGTCTCGATACCATCCGGGTGATTGTAGACAGATTAACAAAGTCCGCACACTTCCTGCCTATCAAAGAAACTGACAAGATGGAGAAGCTAACAAGAACATACATTAGGGAGATCGTACGGCTACATGGTGTTCCCATATCCATTATCTCTGATAGAGATAGTAGATTCACTTCGAGGGTCTGGCAGTCGGAACAAAGTTCCCTATGAACTAGGTTGGACATGAGTACAACCTACCATCCGCAAACCGAAGGACAAAGTGGGACGACTATTCAAACTTTGGAAGATATGTTGCGAGCCTGTGTGATAGACTTTGGGAAGGCATGGGATACTTATTTACCCCTTGTCGAGTTTTCCTACAACAATAGTTATCACACGAGCATAAAGGATGCTCCCTTTAAATCCCTCTATGGCTGTAAGTTCAGATCCCCTATGTGTTGGGCTGAGGTGGGCAGCACGCAATTAGCTAAAGGACGAATTCCTGACAGCACTCTCACAGGTCCAGAAATCATTCGGGAAACGACAGAGAAGATCGTTCAGATTCGTGAACGATTGAAAGCCTCTAAAGACCGACAGAAAAGCTACGCAAACAAGAGAAGGAAACCTTTGGAATTCCAGGTGGGCGACCGTGTTCTATTGAAGGTCTCACCCTGGAAGTGCTTGATACGCTTCGGAAATCGTGGAAAGCTAAATCCAAGATACGTAGGGACTTTCGAGATTCTCGCTAGAATCGGCCCTGTAGCTTACAAACTCAATCTACCTTGCGAACTCAGTAACGTACATTCTACTTTCCACGTCTCGAACTTGAAAAAGTGTATGTCCGACGAGACTCTTGTAATCCCACTCGACAAGATCGAGATCAACGAGAGCCTCAACTTTGTGGAAGGACCTGTAGAGATCATGGACGAAGAGGTCAAGCAAACGAAGCAAAGTCGTATCCCGATAGTGAAGGTTCGTTGGAATGCCAAGCGAGGACCTGAATTCACTTGGGAGCACGAGGATCAAATGAAACTGAAATATCCTCAGCTTTTCGTTTAGTTATTTGTAATAGCTTAATTGTTTAAACTCTAATTTCTTTACAAAATTCTCTCTAACGGGGGGATGATGTCACAACCCGAAATTTCTATCGTGTACAACCGTTCAATTCAATCAAAGTCAGACTCGTTTCTGCTATCTTTTAGCATTGTTCAGGGTCTATTTGAGCGTTCTAAGCCTTGTACATCCAAGGAATGAGTGTTAGGAAGTATCTGCTAAAGCTCAAAACCAACAATCAAGCTATAAACTCCTTCATGAGGACTTTACGGCCACATCACATGACTTTACGCCCGTAAACTCAAGGTGGCCGTAAACTCATGCCTTTATGGGTGATATTCCTTCACTTTTACTCATTTCTCACACTATCACCACAAGAACTCGATTTCTCTCTCAAGTATCATCAAGAACTTTCATCTTGATTTTCAATCTTGTAAGTAATCTTTCCACTTTCAAGTTGATATCCTTCTATATCTAGTAAAGATACATGATTTCATCCATGAAATCTCTTCTTTTGGTTAGATATTCAAGTGTTCTTCATTTTCACCAAGAACACCAAGAACACCTACTTGTTCTTGGACCGTGAACCCCCTCCCAAGCTTCAAAAACGTGAGTATATCTTCTATCTCATAGTTAGGCTTGTTAAACTCTTGATTCCTAGCCTTGAATCATCATATAATGCATGAATTCCAAGAGTTTACGGCCATGACCATCTCCCTTGGCCGTAAACCCTTGTTAAGGCTACTAGTTTGGCCATAAACTCTTCTTAAGGCTAGGAATGGGTCTAGAACAGTTCCTTGATGCTTGATAGGACCTTAAAAACACTCTTTGGCACAAGACTTCATGATATTATGACCGTAAACACATAGGGCCGTAAACCCTATGGTCGTAAACACAAGGGCAGTGAACACCTTGGCCGTAAACACACTTGTGTGGTCGTAAACCCCTTAGGTGCAATGTCACACCCCCGAACCTGGACGGCGGAAACGTCCGAGGCGGATGACTTCGTGTACAGTATCATAACAATTGAATATAAATGAAGCATATCAACCAAACATCATACATTAGAAATACACACTTACATAGTTTACATATTGAATCTTCTTCATTAGTTACACAAAAGTATGAAAGTAAAATTTCTTGAAGTCGCACCACTTGATCTTATAGTCGAACTTATTACCTGCTACTGGAATTCCTGAGAATACAAGTCGTTTTGAAAAGCGTCAACTAAAAAGTTGGTGAGTTCATAAGCAGTTTTGAATAAAAATGGTTTTTGTACTTGTTTAGAATCGTTTTCAAAGTGCTTTCAAAAATATCCGATACTTTCTAAAAAGAAATGGTTTGAAATATTTGTATCCGATCTTATATTAATGCATGTGTGTTAATGGTTACAAAACTAGAAAAAGAATGATTTCCAGACAACCTGATGTTGTCTGCGATAGATGATGCTGGAATCTCAACCCCCGTGGTTGAGTACCAATACGTATAGATTTCCGTTTTATCAAGAAGAAGGTTTCCCGTTTTATCCAAAAAGAAAATAGAGTGGTTTCCCGTAAATCTTATAACGTTAATTCTTCTAAGTGAGTCGTTATAACCATACTAAATAATGACACTTTCGCCTGTCTTTGCGTCTTTGGGACGCCGACGGAATAGGATAAGGTTTTTGTCACCCTAGACTGGCCTAGTCTAATTGTATCGAACAGCTCAGGTGTGGGGTGTCACCCCCGTATAGATCTATACACAAACTCCCGCTTTCCTTCCAGGAAACTCTGGTTATAACTGCAAGCTACGTTTATACACTCATATGGTGCCAAACGAAAAGTCTAACTAGATCCTTAATCAAAGTTTACGGAAAAAAAAAAAAAAAAAAAAAAAAAAAAACATATAAAACTCATTCCCAGGCCCAATAAACATGTAAGTGGACCACTAAGGCCCACTATACGTGTCTATTATTTCCAGGCTCAAAAGGAATATGAATGTATATCCTGGGCCCAATATACATGTAAAAAGACAACCAAGGCCCACTAAACATGTAAAAGGACACTAAGGCCCACTAAACATGTAAAATGACACTAAGGCCCACTAAACATGTATATTATTTCCAGGCCCAATAAGGATATGAATATCGTTTTTAACCCGTTTGTTATTGTTTTGTTTATTTTAGCTCGATTATTTACAAACTTAATATAAAAAGCCCACTTTTTGTAAAAATGATGTTCTTGGCCCAATAAGCCACAAATTTTCAATTAAGGCCCAATTATCGTAAAAATAACACTTTAGTCCCCATTTTGTTCAAAACTTGTGTTTATGACTAGTTTGTGGTGAAAATAACATTTTAAACCTAGTTTTGTCAAAAATATCATTTTTGGCTTGATTTTTGTGAAATACACATTTTTTCTGGTTTTTGGCTTTTTTGACTTAGTTGTTGGAAAATTTGTAGAAAAATCATCGTAAGTCGAAATTTGGATCCGTAAATTCTGAAAGTTTGGAAATTTTGTCTACTTTGTTCACAATATTTCTCATAATTTTTATTGGCCTCTAAAAAGTGTGAAATTGCTCACCTTCACAGGTTGGTCCGAAATTATTTCAAATATGATAGGCAGTTTTGTAAATTTCGCCAAAAATAGTAGAAAAATCGTATGAAAACGTGAGAGTAGTCATTTTAAAAGTAATAACCTGAACTATTTTCATGTAAAACAGTTTTGAAAAATTTTACCATTAAGGGGGTCAAAAGAGTTCGAGATTAGACTAAAACGTTTCTATCAATGGCTGATTTTTTAGTTTAAATTATCTAAGTTTGTTCACAACACTTGTTTTTGCTATTTTAAGTGGATAAATCCCAGATCTACAATTTTACATGTATTATATGTAATGACACATACTTTTCTCAAGTTTTTTATGAAGATCCAAGTGATAAACTTCATTTTCAAGTAAACATCTAAAAGTTAAACACATAAACATGCATCTATACATAGATCTAACACAAAAGCACTTGTATCCTCCCCCAAAAACATTATAAAACCGAAAACAAGGGGGTATGAAGCTCACCTTGGGGGTTTTTAAGATGTAGATGAAGAAGAAGAAGAATCTTTGAACCTAGCTTGAGTTCTTGATGAGATTTGTGTAGTTTTGGTGTTCTAAGAGCATAGTCACGAAATTAGAGTGGTTTTGAGGAAAGATCTTAGACTAAGATTGATTGAAAACAACTTGAGTGTGAAGTGACTTACCAAGTTATGATGGATTTTGAAGAGAGCTTCTTGAAACACACACACACTCACACTCACGAATTTAGGAGGAAAGAGTGAGGAAACCTTTTAGAGTGTAGAGAAATGAGAAGTGAATTTGAGTTTGGAATGGTTTGTGAGGTGGGATGAGGCTTCGGCCTATCTTAAGAGAAAGAGAGAGAAAGTTTTACATAGAAACATGTTGGGTAAAAGATTTTTGCCTAGTTGTATGTTAGTTAATCACCCTAGATACATGTTAAACAATTTTGAGGTGTCACCTTGATAACCCACCATACTTTCTTTCTCTTTTTTTTTAAATGGGCTAACCAAACCCAAGAGGGAGTTTTTGACCCAAAAGAAAAGGGTTTTCGGGTTTTAAAGCCCAAAGATAGGAGGTTTCGGCCCAACGTGATTAAATAAGTGGGTTATCGGCCCAATAAGGTTCAAGAAGGTTGTTTACGGCCCAATAAGGGTTTTAGCTTGAGAAATTATGGATTAAGACCCAAAAATGATTAGGCTTGGCTTATTGGATCGAGTTTTGGGTTTGAATCACAATATGTGAAACTATCAACTTAAATGGCATTGAAATTTTGAATTTCGCTAGATGAGATTTTGTAAGGTTACTCAAGGAGATTACATTGTACAGGAATTCACATCTTAACCTAATTTTTGCCAGTTGTGACATCATCCCACCGTTAGAGGGAATTTTGTCCCAAAATTCTTTTCTAAAGCTGCTCTCAGGTACTAGGGAAAAGGTGTGAATATCTCTTTAATGTCTAGTCTCTTCATTCCTAAGAGAATTTAAGTCTTTGCTTAGTGTTCTAGCGGACCTTTGCTACTGGCCTTTGACCTTGTTCCTTTTGTTAGTTAGGTGTTGGTCATCTCGGCCTAACATAGAGGTACTCTGACTTTGAGTCTTATACGGCAAAGTGAATGGGTGGTTATGGCTATTGTGGTTTTGTGTACTTGGCGTTCCATAAGTAGTGTCTCCTAAACTTTAAGGTCAACACTTATTGTCACCAAGTTAAGGTTGCGTGCGGTATAGTTGGACTCATACTTCTTAGGTTGCCATGGGAGTATCTTACTACGAGGTTTTGAACTAGTGGGAGGTTGATATTTGCTTGTTTCTACAAGTAGGTCGAGTAAATCCTTGATTTGGGATAAGGGGTATCGATCCTTGAGGATAGGTTCATTTGATTCTTAGTAGTCAGGTGTCCTATGGACACTTAGCCTTTCCTATTTATGAGTTGAATATATACGTTTTCAAGTCTTGGTTTGATAACTCTCACACTTACTGGGTCGTTCCATCGACCGGGTACCTTCGGTGTTTATGTTGGTGTTAAGTGGTCTTGGTGGTCTGGCTATGAGAATGGCTTCATGAGTTGAGTCGATCTCCGAACTCAACTTGTCATGTAGGCGATGTTTCTGAAAGGGCTTTGGAAACATCTTATGGAGGGTTATAAATCTCTAGTTTACCGTTGGTGTCCTTTGCTCCTCGTTTCTTATCCCTATTATGGGCTAGAAATGAGTGTGGTATTACTTGCACGGTTAACTAAGGGTCTAGATGCTCGGGATGATTCGAGGATTGTCGTTATAAGTTGTAGGGGTTTCGTTAATCGATTGGTTAAGGTGAAGAGTCTCCTTGGTACATGAATTTCGTATGGTGAGGATCAAATCAGCCCATGTCAATTGACACCGTTGGGCTCCTTATTGTAATTGATGTTGGATTGATCTGAAAGGGATGGTTATTCAAAATCATAGTGTGTTCTATGTACACGTTTGTAATGTTACCAATTTTGTCCTCAGTATTACTATTGTGGTTATTTTGTTCTGAATTTTTGGGTGTCCGAGCAATACGAGTGCCTTGATATAAACGATGTGATATCATAGTCTGATTTCTATTAGACCTCTCTATGATGCTTCGATATAGCTTAGTCGTACGTAATTCAAGATTGAAAAGGTTGTAGACTGAGTGGTTATGCCCTAAATCCACAGTCAACCAAAGAATAAGAATTAAGGCGGGTCCACGCACTCTAAGTTTGTAGAATCTTAATTACACACGGCCTTATGTTTACACTAAGTTATCATAACTTTCGCAAGTATCTTTAGTTTTTCCTACGAAGGATATGATTAGTTCGGATGAGGGGGTACTTTATGATTATGATTTTTTATTTGCAAAAATTTTGTGAAAATGCGATGCTTAATTTCTGTTGTTTTGAAACGTACCGGTAATCCCGGTAGGGTTCCTTGTTGCTTCATCATGTCCCGTTGTTAAACTCCTCCTGGTCCTCCGTCATTCTTCTCTGTTGGACAATTCCTCTTGAAGTGTCCCGTCTCACCGCATGCGTGGCATACTGGACTTACTTTTGGGTTGAGGGTGATGGGTTTTGAGCATTCTAACACTTCCTAAGTGTACATGCAACCCTAATAACCTTGGATCTATGTTTGTCTAATAATCATGCAAAGTTGAATTCCAAGGTTATATTCCTATCAAGCATACATGGGGAACATTTTTAACTTGAATGAAAGATAGAATAACTTACCTTGTTGTTGATTATGATCCTTGAAACCTTGTGAGCCTAGCACCCCAAGTGTGATGCCTCAAATGCTTCACACAACACCAAATGCAAAGGAGTAAATTTTGAGAGAATCTTACACTTGCAAAATCGGCTCTAGCCCTCTTGTTTCTTAGTGTAGCCTATTTTGGTGGAGAATGGGTTTCTTATATAGTGTTGACACATCTAGGGTTACACCATGTAAACCCTAATGTGTCATGACTCTTCATTTTCATGACCCATGGGTTTGTAACTCCCATGGAGCATCCTATGGGTGGAACCCAACTTCATAATCCATGGAGCCTCTTAGCCCACTATATAAGATATGGAAGATTTACATAATCTACCCATATATTTAATTAGTTATCTTTTGATCACTTAATTAATTCTAAATTAATTGTTGATCAAACTAATTAAATAATATTATTAATATATTAGAACTTATAATATATTAATAAACCATAAGTGTTATTTCTCTCATTTTAGTTTATCCAATTGCATGGTGCCATGCAACCCAAATGGACCATGCCGGGTCGGGTCAAGTACATACCAGAAATAGTTATGGACTTAGACACCTTATCCAACAGTCTCCCACTTGGATAAGTCTAATAACTATAACTGCAATACTTCAGGAACCGATCGGCAATCGTAGCTCTTTCAAGGTCTCTCGGAACTGAGAAGATGATGATACGCCATTTAAGATAAGTGATCATATAATCCTATGTTCTAGATATCAGCCGGACAAATACATGGAACAATGTCTTACTTATTGTCCAGCAGTTTGTTTCCCGATTTCCGATTTGTTTGACAAAGAACTTAATTGAACACATCAACTTAGTTCTGACCGGGCCCAGTACATAGGAACAGATAAACTTTGACTCATATGTTTGTTCTACCACTCATTGAATTATACACAAAAGCACGTTTTATAACATCGAGTTACCAATGCGTTAACGTACAATCAATGCATAACCAACTCATAAGTAACAAATCATATCTCTAGGTTTGAAGACTTATATGATATTACCGTCTCACGATCACTCGAGATAAATTCCATGAAGTGATTCCAGTGAGCGTGGGTTGAGTCCAATGCTCAGAGCTTATGAGCACTCATGAGTGTTGTAGCCATGTCCAACAACTTAGACCTCTGCAACCAATCATGACAGTCTTGATTCATACCTACTTCCGACATATGACCGACTGTGGAGGTTCGAATAATATGATATACCAAACATAATTATTCTGGAAGTCAAAACATGCAAAAGAAATATAGTAAACGATCGACAAGAGATAGCAACACTTTACTCATAAATAAAACACCTTTTATTCATCATCTAATGTCAATTACACTTTACAAATTTCAAGGTTATCTAACTACTAAATCTAATATCATCCTTCAGCCCTATGCTCCGAGCATGCTGGAGATGCTTAACCCGAGTCAGTCCCTTCGTGAGGGGATCTGCTGGATTCTCATCCGATGATACCCTCTTTGCCACGAGGAGTCCTTCTTCTATTCGATGTCTGATGAAATGGTATTTTCTGTCGATGTGTCTGGATCTCCCGTGATCCCTTGGTTCCTTGGCTAAGGCAACTGCACTTTCACTATCACAGAAAATTTCCATTGGCTCTTTATTAGCTGGTACAACTCCAAGGTCTCCAATGAAGTTCTTCAGCCATATCGCCTCCTTTGCTGCCTCGCTAGCTGCTATATACTCTGATTCGCAAGTTGAATCAGCCACTGTCTCTTGCTTGGAACTCTTCCAAGAAATTGCTCCTCCATTTATGGTAAAGACCCAGCCTGACTGAGAGCGGAAATTATCCCTATCAGTCTGAAAGCTAGCATGACTATACCCTACAACTCTCAAGTCTTCACTCCCACCGAGGGTAAGGACCCAGTCCTTAGTCCTCCAAAGGTACTTGAGGATATTCTTTACCGCAGTCCAGTGTGCCTTGCCAGGGTTACCCTGATACCTGCTAACCATGCTCAAAGCAAAGGCTACATCAGGTCGAGTACACGTCATAACATACATGATCGATCCTACAGCCGAAGCATAAGGTATTCGACTCATTTCTACTATCTCAGCCTCAGTACTAGGGCTTTGTGTCTTACTCAATCTGGCATTACTCTGGATGGGTAACTCTCCTTTCTTGGAGTCCTGCATGCCGAATCTCTTCAACACCTTATCCAAGTAAGTACTCTGACTAAGTCCAATTAGTCTTTTACTCCGGTCTCTCAAGATCCTTATCCCTAGAATATAGGCAGCGTCTCCTAGGTCCTTCATATAGAAACACTTCCCAAGCCAGGACTTAACTTCCTGCAGAGTTGGGATGTCATTTCCTATGATTAGTATGTCATCCACATACAATACCAAAAAGCTAACTATACTCCCACTAGCCTTGACATATACACAAGATTCATCTTCACTCCTAGAAAAGCCAAATTCTTTGACTTTCTCATCAAAGCAAAGATTCCATCTGCGAGGTGCTTGCTTTAACCCATAAATGGATTTCTCAAGCTTACACACTTTATTAGGGTACTCTGTATTGACAAAACCCTCTGGCTGACTCATGTAAACATCCTCAGCCATCTTTCCATTAAGGAAACCGGTTTTGACATCCATTTGCCATATTTCGTAGTCATGAAATGCAGCTATGGCTAACAGAATCCTAATAGACTTAATCTTTGCCACTGGAGAAAAGGTCTCATCATAATCAACTCCCGGAGTTTGTGAGAAACCCTTTGCAACCAGTCGTGCCTTATAAGTGTGTACATTACCATCCATGTCGGTCTTCTTCTTGAAGATCCATTTGCACCCTATAGTCTTACGACCTGGTACATTCTCAACCAAGTTCCAAACTTGATTGTCATACATGGACTGTATCTCGCTGTCCATTGCCTCTTTCCACTTGGCTGACTCAGGGCCTGCCATGGCTTCCGCGTAACTGTTAGGTTCATCCAGACCTATCAGTGTCTCATCACTGATAAGTGTATCACCTTCCGCAGTAATATGGAATCCATAGTAATGCTCAGGTGCATTCCTAACCCTTGTGGAACGCCTCAGAGGTACAGACTTCTCAATTGGCTCAACAGAAGTTTCCTCCTCAAGTTGAGTGCTAGGGTTTGAAGTTCCTTCACCACTTGACTCTTGAATTTCTTCAAGGTCAACTTGCCTCCCACTGTCTCCTTGGCTTATGAACTCTCTCGAAAGAAAGCCCTCCTAGCTACAAAGACCACATTCTCACTAGGTATGTAGAAGAGGTAACCAAAGGATTTTTGTGGGTAGCCGATGAAAATACACCTCTCACTTCGAGGTTCGAGCTTATCATGAGTCTCGCGTCTCACGAAAGCCTCGCAACCCCAAATCTTAATGTGGTCTAGTTTGGGTACTTTGCCAGTCCACATCTCATAAGGAGTTTTGGCAACTTTCTTTGTGGGAACTAGATTAAGGATATGGGTGGCAGTCTCTAAGGCATACCCCCAAAATGAGATTGGTAGCGAAGCTCGACTCATCATGGAACGAACCATATCCAACAAGGTTCGATTACGCCTCTCAGCTACACCATTCAACTGCGGTGTCCTGGGAGGTGTCAATTGTGAGACAATCCCACATTCCCTAAGATAGTCGAGGAACTCTGAACTAAGATACTCACCACCTCGATCGGATCGAAGCATCTTAATGTTCCTGCCCAATTGATTCTCGACTTCCTGTTTAAACTCTTTAAACCTCTCAAAAGTCTCTGACTTATGCTTCATTAAGTAGACATATCCATATCTACTGTAATCATCAGTAAAAGTCAAATAATAACGATTAGCACCCCTTTTGGCATGTTTGAAGGGCCCACACACATCCGTGTGTATAAGATCAAACAAACCTTCACCCCTCTCCCAAGAACCTGTGAAGGGTGACTTTGTCATTTTTCCAAGTAAGCATGGTTCGCAACTATCATCTGACTTTAGGTCAAATGACTCTAATACTCCATCCTTTTGGAGTTGGCCTATGCGTTTCTTGCTTATATGTCTAAGACGACAATGCCATAATGATGCTTTATCCAAGTTATTATCATTAACATAATCAATACACAATACATTATTTCCTAAGTTATCAACCACAGATACAGTTTCATACACACCATCACAAGGTAATGCTTTAAAATAAAGAACATTATTAAAGAAAACATTAATCGAACCAACTTCATTATCAAATGAAAAGGTGAAACCTTGTTTATACAATGCATGAAAGGAAATAATATTTCTTGCCATTTCTGGCGAATAACAACATTTATTCAAATCTAAACTAAACCCACTACTTAGCGATAAAGTATAAACTCCAATCTTGGTGACAGGTAAAGCTTTCCTATTCCCCATGATTAAGTTTATTCTTCCATGCTCCACATTCTCACTTCTTCTTAGTCCCTGCAAATCAGAACAGATATGAATACCACAACGGTATCAAAGACCCAAGAGTTAGAATGGGGTGAGTTATTAGATAAGATAGTGTAAATACCTGCATGGTTGGGTTTAACTTTCCCATCCTTCACATCTTGCTGGTACTTTGGGCAGTTCCGCTTCCAATGTGACTTTTCATGGCAATAGAAGCATTCAGCCTCTTTAGGGTCAGAAGAAGGAGTGACAAAACCTTTCTTGGTTCCACTTGAAGAAGAGCCATCAAGGGTCCTAGCCTTGGTACCCTTCGAAGAGCTCTTCCTCTTCTTCCCTCTACCTTTCCCGATTGCCAAAACCGGGGCGGAGTTTGGAGTAGGAGTGTTAACAACCGACTTACCCTTAAGACCTGTTTCTGCGGTCTTGAGGAGTCCCTGAAGTTTGCAGAGTGTGACCTCTTCCTTATTCATGTGATATGTCATGCGGAATTGATCATAGCACGATGGTAAGGAGTGCAAAATGATATCTATTGCAAGCTCCTCAGGGAAGTTCACATTAAGCTTCAGCAACCGATCCACATACCTTTGCATTTTATGCATGTCGCTCGTGACGGATTCCCCGTCCTTCATAATGGTTGTTATGATAGAGCATATGATTTCATACCTCTCTTGTCGTGCACTTTGATGGTATCTTTCCATCAGATCTTGGTGCATTTCAAAAGGGTAGAAGTCCTCATAGGACTTTTGGAGTTCCGCTGTCATGGTGGCCAACATGATGCATGTCACTTTTGTAGCATCCCTTTCATGTGCCCGGAAGTCAGCGATCTCCTGGGGAGTTGCAGTGGTCTCATCAATCTCCTTAAGCTCCTTGTCAAGGACATATTCTTTGTCCTCGTAGCGGGTAATCATCCTGATGTTTCTGATCCATTCGTTGAAGTTGGATCCATCAAAAGTGACTTTCCCACACAAGTTCATAAGGGTAAAGGAGCCATTAGGATTAGAGCCAGAAGCAGCATTGTTTGAAGACATCTGAAAGAAGAGAACAAGATTAGTTTAGATATTAAGAGAGTCCTTAATAAAACACCCAAATGTAATATTAAGGCTAGGATCCAATCACAATATATTATAACTTAGAAGAGGTATGCCGTAATCCAAGCTATAACATATTTGAAAGGTAGGTGAATGAGGATTCACCAATTTCCACCATGAAAAACGAAATATAAATATTAGGTTTTTAATTGGTTCTTAGAAATTCCTAGATTCTTTTGAGATTCAATGAACTTTTCAAAGGCATGTTTCAATCTCGAGTGTGCCCTCCAAGTTTTGTGACTGGGATACCGAGGATCACAAAACGAGGTGTGAAGTAAGCATGCAAATCACTTGGTACCCTCAAGGTTTATCACTCAATCGATGTCCCGGTAAACCACACATGCTCCACCGATGCTATGGTAAACCTTAAGTCACCCTTTACCTACCTTGTTAAGTCCAAGTTAGTGTGCCGGTTAACCACACACGCTCCACCAACGACTTAAACAAATTGTAAAGTGTAATTTCATGGATTAGCACCTTATTCACATTTTCCTAAAGTAACTAAGATTGGGAATTTAATAAAAGCATTTAGTTACTTTATAATATTCATCATACTTTTAATGAGAATTTATAAGTCCTTGTCTTACCCGTTCGGCTAACGACCCTCCACCGATCAAGGAAGCGGTGGGTGAGAGTGGACACCCATTAAGTTGCCATTTTATAGGCAACAACCTTATACCCCCCTTATAGACCGGCTTCGTGAATGAGGCGTACTAGCGGTAAGACGACTTGTCGTTATACATATATATATTAGTAACTTATAATATTATAAAGTATAAGGGTTGAATTTTAACTTTTAAAATTCTAAGGGTTGGAACTAAAGTTTTAATCAAGACTTTGCATGTTCCAAAACTTGAGGGCAAGTTTTGTAAACTTCCAAAACTTTTCATTTCTTATAACTTATGAATTAATTGAGTAATAAAAATGAAGACTCTTCATTTTTATAACTCTTATGTTCTTTTAATGGCTTTAATAAAAGTGAGACTTTTGGTTTTCCATAACTTGAGGACAAGTTATGGACTCCATTAAAACACATTATGATCATGAATTAAACTACCATGAAGGTTACAAACAATTCGTATGATCATCTAATCTTCATAAGTTCAAGAACATGGATATGAACACTTTCAAGAATCAAAAAGTACATTTAAAAAAAACTTGTAATTTTAATAATTGCCATTGTAAATGGATTAGCATAAACATTACACCATCTAAAACAAGCTTTAAAACATCAAAACAGTTTAGGGTAATGTTTCTAGTCCATTTCCAGCAACAAATGTGCAAACTTTCATACGAGCAGAAAACAGAAAAACGATTTTTTTTCAAACTGTTTGCACAAAAAAAAAACAACAAACGAACCAGGCTCTGATACCACTGATAGGTTTTGAGCATTCTAACACTTCCTAAGTGTACATGCAACCCTAATAACCTTGGATCTATGTTTGTCTAATAATCATGCAAAGTTGAATTCCAAGGTTATATTCCTATCTAGCATACATGGGGAACATTTTTAACTTGAATGAAAGATAGAATAACTTACCTTATTGTTGATTATGATCCTTGAAACCTTGTGAGCCTAGCACCCCAAGTGTGATGCCTCAAATGCTTCACACAACACCAAATGCAAAGGAGTAAACTTTGAGAGAATCTTACACTTGCAAAATCGGCTCTAGCCCTCTTGTTTCTTAGTGTAGCCTATTTTGGTGGAGAATGGGTTTCTTATATAGTGTTGACACATCTAGGGTTACACCATGTAAACCCTAATGTGTCATGACTCTTGATTTCCATGACCCATGGGTTTGTAACTCCCATGGAGCATCCTATGGGTGGAACCCAACTTGATAATCCATGGAGCCTCTTAGCCCACTATATAAGATATGGAAGATTTACATAATCTACCCATATATTTAATTAGTTATCTTTTGATCACTTAATTAATTCTAAATTAATTCTTGATCAAACTAATTAAATAATATTATTAATATATTAGAACTTATAATATATTAATAAACCATAAGTGTTATTTCTCTCATTTTAGTTTATCCAATTGCATGGTGCCATGCAACCCAAATGGACCATGCCGGGTCGGGTCAAGTACATACCAGAAATAGTTATGGACTTAGACACCTTATCCAACAGAGGGTTGGAGTGACGCATGGGGCCGGGGCCCTACAGTAGCGGGAGATGTGCCCCTTCTTGTTGCACCTATTGCAATACAATTCCCGACAGACTCCATGATGATGGTAGCGGCACTTGCTGTAGAGTGGGAGGTATCCATGATACAGTTTTCTCGGTGCTGGGGGGCTAGTGGGGTTAGGGGCTGCTACAACTTGTTGCCTTTTGGGTGGCCCTTGAGTCGATCCGCTTCCTTTCTTGTTCCCCTACTTTCGCTTCATGACCTTAGGTTTGGAGTTTGGGGTGTCTGGGTAAGTTTTCCCTCGTTGTTTTCCTTGGTTGTTACTACGGTTGGAGTTATCGACACCATTTCCATTTCCATTTGGATTGTTGGCGTTGAGTTGCACCATGACGACTGTCACGGCAGCTGTTACAGCGGCATGGAAGGTTGTGGGGTCCATCTGCAGAATTGGTGTTTCGCTGGCTAGCTGGTTGTTTCCATGGGAAGACGTGGTTCTGTTGCATAATAAGAAAACAAGTTCGTGAGTAGCTATGGTTATTTCTAGTCGTATCTCATCTATGATTATAGATATGAACTTATACATGTACTCATATAAATCACATGTTTCGTTGCACGATTCTCGTTGTTTCGACCTACATCCCTATGATGTATTAATGGTAGTATGTAGAAAGAAGTATTGTACAAATGTTAAGTTACCCTAATAGATTATAGATATCAGATCCTTAACTTGGCTTAGGTTACATGAGTTCTTGTAGGGCGTACCTCTCTTGATTTACTACTACTAGTTGTGACGAATTACATGGTAAACCTAGGACTTAATGCGAATAGTGTGATGACTCTCATATGACTAAATAGTGTAGAGGTGTCCAACCATTATGCTCATTTCACGAGTGGCCTCTTCCGCTCTCTGCTCTCTGCTAAGGCTGCCCTAGCCTCAGCTTCCATGAGCTGTTGCGTTAGGGTGGTCACCTCCTCTTCTAAGGGGCGGAGATGATTGGTAAGGTCTTCATATTCTGTGTGTTGGTTCGGTATTGCTTCCGAGGGGTAAGGCTCTCTAAGGATCTCTCCGGCACCTTCATCCATGTCTGACTCCTCATCAGAATCCTCTCCCTCGTGGTCCATCTCTTGGTATTCTTTAAGACCCATTTATGGGTTCTCCCTTTGCACTTCCTCTGGTTTTCCCTCGATCTATTCATTGGCTATTACCGTAGGGTAGTAGGGGTCTTCGGGGTGAAGCTCAGTCATGTTGTCTTCACGAGAGTGGAGGTATGAGATATATGTAGAAGATTTAAGTGTGGAGGTCATATGGTATTCTAAAATGCTACTATAGTATTACATGTTTGATCCTAGGGCTTCCTAATGTACAAAATCGATACGTTTTTAGACTTGTTGTTATTGTTTAGTATCATAAAATACTCCTATAGTATTTTAAACCTTAGGTTTGGTTCTAATGCTCCTTTTCATGTAGGATTTGTAAGTTTTAGACTTGTTGCAACACCACCATCACTCCCAAACACATGTTGGTCGTATCTCGAATAAATACAGTTGATCAGGCTCTATTTATTCCAGATATGATTACATAACTGCCCAGGTTTGACTGTAGTGTTCAACATCTAAATACTTTTGTTTTGTTCTTATTATGATATGGTTCTAGCAAGTATGTATACTTTTAGAAGATACTTATATTCTTAAGGTATACTTTGATGGGATTTTGAGCATTCTAACACTTCCTAAGTGTACATGCAACCCTAATAACCTTGAATCTATGTTTTCTCTATATACATGCAAATTTCTTTTTCAAGGTTATTTCCTAACTAGCATGGCATGGGGATTACATAAAACATAAAAACTAGTAGAAATACATACCTTGTTGTTGCTTGGATTCCTTCAAGACTTTGTGAGCCTAGCACCCCAAATGTTGTGCCTCAAATGCTTCACACAACACCACAAGACTTGGAATAACTTGAGAGAATACTTCTAGCACTCAAAATCGGTTATGCCCTCTCTAGTAACTCTAGGTCATCTAGATCACCATTTTGCTAGCCATAGGGTTCCTTTTATAGTGTTGTCACAATTAGGGTTTACACATGAATGCCCTTAATTGTCATGACTCTTGATTTCTCATGACCCATGGGTTTGTAACTCCCATGGACTATCCATGGAGCTCCATATGGTTATAACCAAAACCATAAACCATGGATCATTAATCCACCATAAAAGAATTGATGATTGTCATAATCAACCCTATATATTTAATTAGCCTCACTTTGATCACCAAATTAATACTAGATTAATACTTGATCAATACTAATTAAATAATACTATTATTAATATATTAGAACTTATAATATATTAATAATCATAAGTGCCTTATTCTCTCATTTAGTCTATCCAAGTATTGCAATGCCATGCAACCCAAATGGACCATGCCGGGTCGGGTCAAGTACATACCAAATAAAGTTATGGACTTAGACACTATATCCAACATAGCCTCCTTCCACTTAGCAGACTCAGGGCCTGCCATGGCTTCCCTGTAATTATTAGGTTCATCCAAATCTATTAGTGTACTATCACTAATAAATGTATCACCTTCAATGGTGATGTGATAACCATAATAAAAATCAGATGTGTTCCTCACCCTAGTGGAACGTCTTGGAGGTACAGACTCATCTATCAGATCAACAGGAGTTTCCTCCTCAGGTTGGTCGATAGCATTAGAGGTTCCTTCACCACTTGACTCTTGAAGCTCTTCAAGGTCAATTTGCCTCCCACTGTCCCCTTGGCTTATGAATTCTCTCTCACGAAAGACTCCTCTTCTTGCTACAAAGACCACATTATCACTGGGTCTGTAGAAGAGGTAACCAAAGGATCTCTGTGGGTAGCCGATGAAAATACACCTCTCACTTCGAGGTTCAAGCTTATCATGAGTCTCACGCCTCACGAAAGCTTCACAACCCCAAATCTTGATGTGGTCCAAATTGGGAACTTTCCCAGTCCACATCTCGTGAGGTGTTTTCGCAACCTTTTTAGTAGGGACTAGATTAAGGATATGGGCGGCAGTCTCTAAGGCATACCCCCAGAAAGAGATTGGTAACGAAGCTCGACTCATCATGGAACGAACCATATCCAACAAGGTTCGATTGCGCCTCTCAGCTACACCATTCAACTGTGGTGTTCTGGGAGGTGTCAATTGTGAGACAATCCCACATTCCTTAAGATAGTCAAGGAACTCAATGCTAAGATACTCTCCTCCCCGATCGGATCGGAGCATCATGATGTTCCTGCCCAATTGATTCTCCACTTCCTGCTTAAACTTTTTGAACTTTTCAAAGGTTTCTGACTTATGCTTGATTAAGTAAATATATCCATATCTACTGTAATCATCAGTGAAAGTCACATAATAGCGATTAGCATCCCTTGTAGCAACTCTGAAGGGCCCACACACATCCGTGTGTACAAGGTCCAACAAACCTTCACCCCTATCACAAGTACTTGTGAAGGGTGACTTTGTCATTTTTCCAAGTAAACAAGACTCGCAACTATCATCTGACTTGAGGTCAAATGATTCCAAGACTCCAGCCTTTTGGAGTTGGCCTATGCGCTTCTTGTTAACATGTCCAAGACGACAATGCCACAAGGATGCTTTATCCAAGCTATCTGAAGAATCAATATACAACACATTATTTCCTAGATTGTCTACAACATTCACGGCTTCATATACACCATCACAAGGTAATGCTTTAAAGTAAAATACATCATTGTAATAAACATTAATAGCACCATTTTTATTATCAAATGAAAATGTAAAACCTTGTTTGTACAAGCCATGAAAAGAAATAATATTTCTCGCCATTTCAGGCGAGTAACAACACTTATTCAAATCTAACATTAACCTATTATTAAGCAATAAAGAATAAACTCCTATCTTGGTAACATGTGATGCTTTCCTGTTGCCCATGACTAAGTTTATCTTCCCGTGCTCCACTTGCTCAGTTCTTCTTAGTGCCTGCAAATCAGTACATATGTGAATACCACAACCTGTATCAAGCACCCAAGAATTAGCATTAGATGAGTTATTAGACAATATTGTGTAAATACCTGCATAGGTGGGTTTAACCTTCCCATCCTTTACATCTTGCAGATATTTAGGGCAACTTCGCTTGAAGTGTCCCTTATCCTGGCAATAGAAGCACTGTGCTTCCTTTGGGTTTGAAGAAGGAGTAATGGGACCTTTCTTTGTCCCACTTGAAGAGGAACCATCAAGAGTCTTACCCTTGGTACCCTTCGAAGGGTTTTTCCTCTTCTTACCCTTTCCCTGCCCAATAGCCAGAACAGGGGCTGTTGAAGGAGTAGAAGTAGCAACCGCTTTACCCTTAAGGCCATTTTCAGCTGTCCTTAAGAGTCCTTGAAGTTTGCTAAGTGTGACTTCCTCCTTGTTCATATGATAGGTCATACGAAACTGATCGGAGGTAAGGAATGGAGAATGATGTCAATCGCCATTTCCTCAGGAAAGTCAACATTTAGCTTCAGCAACCGGTCAACGAACCTTTGCATCTTCTGCAAGTGACCGGTGATGGGTTCACCATCCTTCATCCTTGCGGTTATCATGGAGGAGATGATTTCATACCTCTCCTGACGCGCGCTCTGATGGTACCTTTCCATCAGATCCAGGTGCATCTCATAGGGGTAGAAATCTTCATAGGATTTTTGAAGTTCAGGAGTCATGGTGGCCATCATGATGCATGCTACTTTAGTAGCATCCTTTTCATGTGCAACAAACTCCGCAAACTCTTCAGGGGTAGCAGTGGCTTCACTCACAACCTTAAGCTCCCTATCGAGGACATATTCTTTGTCCTCATAGCGGGTAATCATTCTGACGTTTCTGATCCACTCATTGAAATTGGATCCATCAAAGATGACCTTACCACACAAGTTCATAAGGGAAAAGGAGCCTGTTGGGTTTGAGCCAGAAGCATTATTGGAAGATATCTGAAAGGAAAGAAAGACAAGTTTCATTAGATTAGGAATCCTTAATAATTCACCCAAATGAAATATTAAGGCTAGGATCCAACAAACTATTTATAGTTGGAAGAGGGATGCCGTAATCCATACTATAAAATATTTGAAGGTAGGTAAATGACGATTTACCAATTTCCACCATAAGAACTAAATATTTTATTATTAGGTTTTATTGGTTTTGAAACTCCTAGATCTTTTGAGATACATTGAACTTTTCAATGGCATGTTTGAATCTCGATTGTGCCCTCTCAAGTTTGTGACTGGGATGCCGAGGATCACAAACAAGGTGTGAATAACCATACAAATTGACTTGGTACCCTCAACAATATTACCTAATCGATGTGCCGGTTAACCACACACGCTCCACCGGTCTATAATAAAGTCAAGTTACCCTTTGCCACTCTTACTAGTCCATGTTAGTGTGCCGGTTAACCACACACGCTCCACTAACGACTTGGTAGGGTACAAAGTGTAATTTTATGGGCTAGCACCAATTTCACATTTTCCTAAAGTAACTAAGATTGAGAATTTATAATGTATAGTTACTTTATAATACTTTTAACGAGTATTTAAAGTCGTATCCTACCCGTTCGGCTAACGACCATCCACCGATCAAGGAAGCGGTGGGTGAGAGTGGACACCCATTAAGTCACCATTTTATAGGCAACAACCTTATACCCCCCTTATAGACCGACTTCGTGAATGAGGCCTACTAACGGTAAGAATCACATATACATATCTATATAATAAAATTATAATAATAGTATAAGTGTTGATTTTTAAAAATCTAAGGTTTAATTTGGAATTAAAGTATTAAAGTGTAAGACTTTTCAAATTCCAAAACTTGAGGGCAAGATTTGAAACTATTCCAAGTCTCTTCAATTTGTAACTTATGAGTTTTAATGGTTCATAAAATGAAGACTCTTCATTTTATGAAACTTCTTTAGTTCTTTAATCACAATTTAAAGAAGTGACTTTTGGTTATCCATAACTTGAGGACAAGTTATGGACACCACCATTTCCATTAAGATCATGAATTAAACATACATGGAGGTTACATATAATTCCTATGATCTTCTAAAAACTCATAAGAACACAAATTCATGTCAAGCAATTTCAAGAAATCATATAAACATATACAATACTTGAAAATTGATAAAAGTCATGTAAAATGGGTTAACATAATCATTATCATTTTGAAAAATAGATTTTACAAGTCCAAAACAGATTGGGATAATGATCTTAATCCATTTCCACCAACAAAACTCGAAAAAACTGCCCAGCACGCTCCTACTCGTCGAGTGCATTATTCTACTCGCCGAGTAGGATGAATTTGTTCATGGACTCGGCGAGTCCTCCCCATGGACTCGGCGAGTCCAGTCGTCAGAGTGCAGAATTTTCGATTTTCAAGCAGTTTTGCATCAAGTATACAGAAAACAATCCTAGGCTCTGATACCACTGATGGGATTTTGAGCATTCTAACACTTCCTAAGTGTACATGCAACCCAAATAACCTTGAATCTATGTTTTCTCTATATACATGCAAATTTCTTTTTCAAGGTTATTTCCTAACTAGCGTGGCATGGGGATTACATAAAACATAAAAACTAGTAGAAATACATACCTTGTTGTTGCTTGGATTCCTTCAAGACTTTGTGAGCCTAGCACCCCAAATGTTGTGCCTCAAATGCTTCACACAACACCACAAGACTTGGAATAACTTGAGAGAATACTTCTAGCACTCAAAATCGGTTATGCCCTCTCTAGTAACTCTATGTCATCTAGATCACCATTTTGCTAGCCATAGGGTTCCTTTTAAAGTGTTGTCACAATTAGGGTTTACACATGAATGCCCTTAATTGTCATGACTCTTGATTTCTCATGACCCATGGGTTTGTAACTCCCATGGACTATCCATGGAGCTCCATATGGTTATAACCAAACCCATAAACCATGGATCATTAATCCACCATAAAAGAATTGATGATTTTCATAATCAACCCTATATATTTAATTAGCCTCACTTTGATCACCAAATTAATACTAGATTAATACTTGATCAATACTAATTAAATAATACTATTATTAATATATTAGAACTTATAATATATTAATAATCATAAGTGCCTTATTCTCTCATTTAGTCTATCCAAGTATTGCAATGCCATGCAACCCAAATGGACCATGCCGGGTCGGGTCAAGTACATACCAAATAAAGTTATAGACTTAGACACTATATCCAACATACTTTTCGTCAGAGTGTTTTTAGTCCCATTGTATTTATAGTTGTATATCTTGTATGGTTAGATATACTAGTTCACTATAAACAATGCTCTGATACCAACCTGTCACACCCCCGAACCTGGACGGCGAAAACGTCCGGGGGCGGATGACTTCGTGTACAGTATCATAACAATTGAATATAAATGAAGCATAGCAACCAAACATCATACATTAGACATACACACTTACATAGTTTACATATTGAATCTTGTTCATCCGTTACACAAAAGTATGAAAGTAAAATTTCTTGAAGTCGCACCACTTGATCTTATAGTCGAACTTATTACCTGCTACTGGAAAATCCTGAGAAGACAAGTCGTTTTGAAAAGCGTCAACTAAAAAGTTGGTGAGTTCAAAAGCAGTTTTGAATAAAAATGGTTTTTGTACTTGTTTAGAATCGTTTTCAAAGTGCTTTCAAAAATATCCGATACTTTCTAAAAAGAAATGGTTTGAAACATTTGTGTCCGATCTTATATTAATGCATGTGTGTTAATGGTTACAAAAATAGAAAGATAATGATTTCCAGACAACCCGATGTTGTCTGCGATAGATGATGCTGGAATCTCAACCCCCGTGGTTGAGTACCAGTACGTATAGATTTCCGTTTTATCAAGAAGAAGGTTTCCCGTTTTATCCAAAAAGAAAATAGAGTGGTTTCCCGTAAATCTTATAACGTTAATTCCTCTAAGTAAGTCGTTATAACCATACTAAATAATGACAATTTCGCCTGTCTTTGCGTCTTTGGGACGCCGACGGAATAGGATAAGGTTTTTGTCACCCTAGACTGGCCTAGTCTAACTGTAGCGAACAGCTCAGGTGTGGGGTGTCACCCCCGTATAGATCTATACACAAACTCCCACTTTCCTACCAGGAAACTCTGGTTATAACTATAGGCTACGTTTGTACACTCATATGGTGCCAAACGAAAAGTCTAACTAGATCCTTAATCAAAGTTTATGCAAAAAAAATAATAATAATAAACATATAAAACTCATTCCCAGGCCCAATAAACATGTAAGTGGACCACTAAGGCGCACTATACGTGTCTATTATTTCCAGGCTCAAAAGGAATATGAATGTATATCCTGGGCCCAATATACATGTAAAAAGACAACCAAGGCCCACTAAACATGTATATTATTTCCAGGCCCAATAAGGATATGAATATCGTTTTTAACCCGTTTGTTATTGTTTTGTTTATTTTAGCTCGATTATTTACAAACTTAATATAAAAAGCCCACTTTTTGTAAAAATGATGTTCTTGGCCCAATAAGCCACAAATTTTCAATTAAGGCCAAATTATAGTAAAAATAACACTTTAGTCCCGATTTTGTTCAAAACTTGTGTTTATGACTAGTTTGTGGTGAAAATAACATTTTAAACCTATTTTTGTCAAAAATATCATTTTTGGCTTGATTTTTGTGAAATACACATTTTTTCTGGTTTTTTGCTTTTCTGACTTAGTTGTTGGAAAATTTGTAGAAACATCATCGTAAGTCGAAATTTGGATCCGTAAATTCTGCAATTTTGGAAATTTTGTGTACTTTGTTCAAAATTTTTCTCATAATTTTTATTGGCCTCTAACAAGTGTGAAATTGCTCACCTTCACAGGTTGGTCTGAAATCATTTCAAATATGATAGGAAGTTTTGTAAAATTCGCCAAAAATAGTAGAAAATCTGTATGAAAACGTGAGAGTAGTCATTTTAAAGATAATAACCTGAACGTTTTGCATGTAAAACAGTTTTGAAAAATATTACCATTAAGGGGGTCAAAAAAGTTCGAGATTAGACTAAAACTTTTCTATCAAGGGCTGATTTTTGAGTTTAAATTATCTAAGTTTGTTCAGAACACTTGTTTTTGCTATTTTAAGTGGATAAATCCCAGATCTACAAGTTTACATGTATTATATGTGATGACACATACTTTTCTCAAGGTTTTTATGAAGATCCAAGTGATAAACTTCATTTTCAAGTAAAGATCTAAAAGTTAAACACATAAACATGCATATATACATAGATCTAACACAAAAGCACTTGTATCCTCCCCCAAAAACATTATAAAACGAAAACAAGGGGTTATGAAGCTCACCTTGGGGGTTTTTGAGATGTAGATGAAGAAGAAGAAGAATCTTTGAACCTGGCTTGAGTTCTTGATGAGATTTGTGTAGTGTTGGTGTTCTAAGAGCACAGTCACGAAATTAGAGTGGTTTTGAGGAATGATCTTAGCCTAAGATTGAATGAAAACAACTTGAGTGTGAACTGACTTACCAAGTTATGATGGCTTTTGAAGAGAGCTTCTTGAAACACACACACACTCAAACTCATGAATTTAGGAGGAAAGAGTGAGGAAACCTTTTAGAGTGTAGAGAAATGAGAAGTGAATTTGAGTTTGGAATGGTTTGTGAGGTGGGATGAGGCTTCGACCTATCTTAAGAGAAAGCGAGAGAAAGTTTTACGTAGAAACATGTTGGGTAAAAGATTTTTGCCTAGTTGTATGTTAGTTAATCACCCTAGATACATGTTAAACAATTTTGAGGTGTCACCTTCATAACCCACCATACTTTCTTTCTCTTTTTTTCTAAATGGGCTAACCAAACCCAAGAGGGTGTTTTTGGTCCAAAAGTAAAGGGTTTTCGGGTTTTAAAGCCTAAAGATAGGAGGTTTTCAGCCCAACGTGATTAAATAAGTGGGTTTTCGGCCCAATAAGGTTCAAGAAGGTTGTTTACGGCCCAATAAGGGTTTTAGGTTGAGAATTTATGGATTAAGACCCAAAAATGATTAGGTTTGGCTTATTGGATCGAGTTTTGGGTTTGAATCACAATATGTGAAAGTATCAACTTAAATGGCATTGAATTTTTGAATTTCGCTAGATGAGATTTTGTAAGGTTAGTCAAGGAGATTACATTGTACAGGAATTCACATCTTAACCTAATTTTTGCCAGTTGTGACATGCAACCCTTTGTACTTCTAAGACTTCAATCTAAGTGTTTCCTAAGTCCTAGGGTGCTTTCCTTACATGATTAGTTGTATAAACACTAATTATATACATATATGTGTCATTATATTCTTATTTGGATCCGTTGTGCTCGAGTCTTCAATTGACACTTAGCATCCTACAATCGATCTTACATTCGTATCACTCACTACAGGTAAGTGCATACCCCTTAACTTATCTTTTAAATTATTTTAAATGCTTTTATGGGGGGGATACAAGTAGAAACATTATGGTTATTATATCAATCACATGTGATTAATAACGATCAAGCAAATGGATTTCTTATATTTCAAACTGTGTTATCAAACAATCTGCTTCAAATCGTTTTATAAACTCTTTTACATGTTAAATGCTTTATTTAAACTCTTTTAAAATCATATATTGTTCAAATCATGTCTATATGGATATAGTTATATAAGTAAGATTGAAAGGGCTTAGGACTGATAACTCACCTTATTTCCAGTTCGTTGTTTGGTTGTGGACTTAGGGTATACGGTTGTTTGTCCGAATGTCGTTTGAATCTTAGTTATATATTATGTATATGTATATAGATATAACAGTTCTTCGTTTAGTTCAATACCTTTGGGTAGCAAAGGTATACAAACATGTTCATTCATTCAAACAACATTGCTAGTAAACTATAATAGGTATAGTTTAGGAAGTCACTAATACTATTTCTAGAACAATGAAACATACAAGAGTCAGTTCATACATGAGTCAGTTGAAACATACTATAACGAGAAACAACACATACTATACACTATACACCAGAGAACATACTATAACGAGAGACAATACTCACTATAAAGAGAAACAGATAGAACATACTATACACTAGACAGAGAGAACATACACTACACTAGAACATACTATACAAACACAAGAATACTATAAGAATAATGTGAGATACTACTTCATGGTTCGGCAATATACTGATGCGTCACGTTTTGTACCCAGAGTCTCCTGGATGGAGAGCGTGAATTTGTGTATAGATCTATACGGGACTGACCCTCCTACACCTTGCTGCTAGCTACAGTGGGACCTACAGGTCTACGGGTGACGAATGTTATATCATTTCGACGTCTCGAACGTCGTGTTATACTAGTCGATCAAGTATGGTTACAATCTTATCACATTTTACCTTAATTAAACAAACAAGTTTAAGGTAGTTAATACATTGGTAGTCACTTAGATAAAACTACAGTACATCTTTATTTTTTCCCACTTCATTCACATTGTGATCTTCTCACATAAACGGTAATGAAAACTATATTTTGGTAATGATAGTCATACTTTGGGAAAATACACACTTTACAAAAGAACAAACATAAAGAACAGTTGGGTCTTGGTAGAAGACTGCTTTAGTAGAAAATATAGGATTTTCTAGGAAGTTTACAAACATTTACATCAAATACTTACAAACTTTTACATCAAACATTTACAAGCACATTCTACAAACTTATACAAACAATGACACTAAAATACTTATGAACTCACCAGCTTTAATGCTGATCTACGCTTTCAAAATAACATGTTTTCTCAGGTCACCAGTAGACAGGTACCGATGACCAGGTTTTGAGAACATACTTGTATTAAAATTATATTATTAATGCAATGGATGATGTTGTTGCTTGCTTACTATTATACATTGTTGTGATATTGTACATGTCGTCCTCCGCCCTCGAACGTTTCCGCCGTTCTGGTTTGGGGGTGTGACAGCACGATTGAGGCTCAACCAATCCATTCCAATGGTAACGTCGAAGCTTTTTATGGAAACTGGCATGAGGTCGATTGGAAAAGAATGATCGTTTAAGGTAAGGGTACAACCTATGAATACGTTGTTAGTACTCTCTTTCTTTCCATTAGCCATCTCGACGGTGAATGTTTCGGTTAATGGTTGGGATTTACATTTGAGTACATGTTTAAATACATGACTGACAAAACTTCTCTCGGCACCAGAATCGAAAAGAATGCATGCATAAGAGTTGTCGAGGAGGAACGTACCCGTAACAACAGTGGGATCAACAACTTCCTACTCCTGGCCCATCGCTAGCACCTTCCATGTGTTACCACCTGTTGTTTCCTTAGGGAAATTTCTCTTGAAGTGCCCAACCTCCCCACAGCCATAACTGGCTTGACCCACGCCCGCTCCAGAAGCTTGATTGGTCGGTTGAGCTGGTGTCTTGCAGAATCGCGCTGTGTGCCCCTTTTTGCCACACTTGTTACATTGCATCTCCCTATTGTCTCCCAAATGATGGAATTTGTATTTGTTGCACAAGGGTAAATTTCCAGCGTAACGACTGGGGGTTGCTGGAGTAGTGGGAACAGCAGTAGGGGTAGTAGCAGCATGAACTGCCACTACCTGTTGTTTCTTGTAGGACTCTTGCGAAGACTGGCCCTTTCGCTTGTTCCATAATTTCTTCTTCCCACCACTCTCCTTTGATGGTTCGGGAACGGTTGTTACTGCATCAAGATCAACCCCGTGATCTATAAGAGTTTGTGCTAAACACTTGGCGCTGTCGAAAGTGGAAGGTTTAGCAGCGAAGACATTTCCTTGAGTTGGGGGCATCAATCCCCAGATGTATCTCTCTATTTCCTTGCTTTCCGGGGTGACCATCCCCGGACAGAGTAGAGGCAGATCGCAGAATCTAGACGTATAGGAGGCAATGTCGGAACCCTTCATCTTCAGGTTCCAAAGCTCGTGTTCCAATTTTTGCATCTCGCCCCTTGGGCAGTACTCAGCAAGCATGAGTTCCTTTAAACACTCCCAACCCATGGCATTCGCTTCTAGAAGAGGTAGGGATTTGACCCGTCTATTCCACCAGGTCAATGCTCTTTCAGTGAAGGTGTAGGTGGCAAACTTCACTTTCCTGGCCTCAGAACAAGCACAAATTTCAAAAATTGATTCGATCTTTTCGAACCACCGGGTTAGGGCAATGAATCCTCCATTGCCGTCGAATGATTTGCGTTTTGCATTAATGAAATCCTTATAGGAACACTCCTTCTGGTGTCCCTGACCTCCATCAAGGTTACGGGGATCGGGTCCACCTCCTGATCCGCCAGAGCCACCCGGATTTATCTGCGACATTGTAGCAGCCACATCGGCCGTAACTGCTGCCTGGAACAACGCAGGATCGAACTGAGGAGGTGGTGGCGGCGGAGGGTTGTTCTTCTGTTTGTTGGGTCTCTTCCTGGGAGGCATCTTTCTCTAAAAGATACAAGGGAAAGAATGACGATAAGTCTCCTATATGATCATGAATCGAATATCTGAGAAAGATATATCTTAATCTTATAACAGTAATAAAGACCTATAATGATAGCTACTAACAATAACCAGGAACTGCAGGTCTTTCGTATTAAGGATTTGTACTAATAGTGATGACTCAGTGCAGTGTAATAGTACCATAAAATACTCCTATAGTATTTTAACTATGCGTTTTCATTAGTATATGATTTGGTGAGTTTTAGACTTGTCGCAACACCACAGCCACTCCCAAACACATGATTGTCATATCTCAGACAAGTATAGTTGATCAGGTTATATTGGCCCCACATATGACTACATAACTGCCCAGGTTTAACCGTAGTGTCCAACTCCCCTTAAATACTTTTATGTAGTTCCTAGTATGTTATAACTTCTTGTACGTATGTATGCTTGTATACTTTTTGTACAAATACTTTTATTTTTAGAGTATACTTTTAGTTACAGAGCACTTCGGCCCCTTTAGTGTTTATAGTTGTATACCGTGTAAGGTTCGGTATACTTAGTTCACTATACACAAGAGCTCTGATACCAATCTGTCACACCCCCAAACCGGAACGGCGGAAACGTTCGGGGTGGATGACGTCATATGTAGTATCACAACAATTGCATCATAGTAACCAAAGTAAATATAACCATTACATTGATTAAATAAAACATTTACATCTGTTTGTTTCATATTTATATACACCAAAAGTACAGCAAAAGTAAAAGACATGACTCTATACGCTCCGTCTTCTCATAATCTGTGTGTTGTACATGTCTATTGATTTCCTGAGAATATAAGCAGTTATGAAAGAGTATCAGCATAAAGCTGGTGAGTTCATAAGCATGTTTTTGTAAGGAAAATCGGTTAATGAATCAATGAAAGTATTTGTATGTTTCCAAGAAAATCCATTATTTTCTAACATGTGTATTTCGTTACTGAATCTCATAATGTATTAGTTCATATGTCTAGTTACCATTGAATGTGTTATGCATTGTTTGCTTGAATGAGAAATACTTTTTTACATGAAAACCCAGCCTATCATCAGTATGTATAGTAAGTTCGGAAAGCCCTGAAAACTTTAATGTGTATAGTAGTTCTATTACTTTATAATAAAACTAATTGAAGTTATTACCATTCATACATTAATCGTATATTTTTAGTACCAAATTTATGAGTTGTTATAACCATACTTGACTGTTGAACTGCCTGAACGACGTTCTTCAGGCGTCGGAATCGAAATGACTTTGTCACCTAGGCCTGCCGGCCTAACTGTAGCTAACAGTTATGGTGCGGGATTGTCAATCCCGTATAGATCTATACACAAACTCACGTTCTCCCGCAAGGAGACTCTGGTTATAATCTCTGGACTTTTGTAGGTACTTAATTAAGTACACGAAGAATGCTCACTTATAAAATGCTATACTAACGATTACATGTAGAATAAAATGAATTCTTGAATTTACTAACTGAATATATGTCTCATAAACCATACTCTATATAGTTTATATGTTTGATCTCATTGAATCTATGTTGGTACCTTGATAAAATAGTTATTCCCACAAACTATACCTATTATAGTTTATATGTTTGTTACTGTATTCATGTTGAAAACTGAAAAACTCTATGATTATGTTGAAAACCTCCCTTATGCTCAGCAATATACAAAAGGGATGAAATATCTAAATATTTGATAAACGTATGAAAACTGTGTGGTTGTGTCAATTGTATCAGTTCTAAGCGTATTGAAATCCTTTCTGTATAATTTCACAACATCAATGATATTTGGCTTGTATTCCCCCTGAAAATGTTAAAACTGTAAAGAAATAGGGGTATGAACTCACTTGAGTAGGAGTGACTTGGATGAATAACAACAACAAGATGCTTGGTATGTTAAGTGAAGTCCCGAGCACAATACGGTCCTATTAAGGACATATTAACATGTATAGGCCTACAATTAGTGTCTAAAACCACAAACAATCATAGGAAACACCCTTAGGATGTAGGAAACACTCACAATGAAGTGTTAGAATCAATAATGAGGGACAAGGAAGTGTTCACGGCCCAACCTCTATGGGTTCACGGCCCAAGAGGTGTTCACGGCCCATGAACACATGAAGGGTTCACGGCCAAAGGTGTGTTCACGGCCCAAGAACACATGAATGCTTGAAGGGTTTTTGGCCCATTATGAAGGGTTCACGACCCATGAAGAAGGGTTCACGACCCTATGAAGGGATCATGGACGTCAACTCTTGAAGACCATGAAGATGGTGATGAAAAAGTGATGAATCACGGCTAGAATCAAGGGGTTTCCACGCATGAACAAGTAAGGGATGGAATACTTATGTTTTGAGGCCTTTAAGAGTGTTCACGATTGAAGATAGTTGAGAGAGAATGGGGATGTTCACGGCTGGATATTGAAGAAATGAGGAGAAAATGTGTGAACTACATATATATATATATATATATATATATATATATATATGGAGGGTGGTTCATGGCCCAAGCATGGGTTCACGGCCGTGAACCTACTTTGCGGCCATGAACTCCCTTTGAAGGTGTTCTAGACTCGATTGCAAACTACAGATTTCAAGATAACGTTTCCCAACATTCAACCCTTGAGTATAGTAGGCTTAAAGACTCTCAAACTGACCCTGAATACAATAAAGCGATAACAGAAACAAGTCTGACTTTTATTGGATGAATTTGATTTACAGATAAATATTTCGGGTTGTCACATTTAGTGTCTAAGCCCATAACTAAAACTGATATGTACTTGACCCGATTGTAGCATGGTCCTTTTTGGGTTGCCTTCACCAGTTCAACTTGATAGGATGGATTTTGAGAATAAGGTTGGTTATGGTTTTTTAATATATTATAAGTATAATATATATATATATATATATATATATATATATATATATATATATATATGTATATATATATATATATATATATATATATATATATATATGAAATCATATTATTTAATTAGTATTGATCAAGAATTAATTTGGAATTAATTTTGTGATCAAAAGAGACTAATTAAATATAAGGGGATTGATTATGTAAATCAATCATTCTTGTAGTGTGGGCCAAGTATCCATGATCATGAAGGTGGGCTAAACTAATCCATGGATAGTCCATGGAGGTTTAACCCATGGAGCATGAGAATGTGGAAAGTCATGGGTTATTAGGGTTTGCAAAGTGTAACCCTAGCATGTGCAACACTATAAATAGAACCCTTCTAGAGCCAAAATCGGTTACACCATATCTTGGAGATAAACTACTTATTCTCTTAAGCCTCCTTTTGCATTTTGGTGTTTGTGAACCAATAGAGGCATCACATTTAAGGTGCTCAAGGTTTCAAAGGTCAAGAACTCTACCCTACTCAAGAGGTAAGCATCCAAACTAAAGTTTTATATTATATAGCTTCAATTGCATGCTAGATAGGGAGAATGCTTTGGAAAAACAAAATGCATGTATAACTAGAGAAAACATAGATCCAAAGCATTTAGGTTTGCCATGTGCACCATAGGAGTGTGATAATGCTCAAAACCCAACAGTGGTATCAGAGCCTAGGATTGTTTTCTATTATATTTGATGCTTACTAGTTTTTCAAAGCTGAAAAAGTCAAAATTTTGGCCTCTGACTGATGAACTCGTCGAGTACATGAACAGACTCGATGAGTCCTCTCAGTAAACAAGGCAACTCGACGAGTCAGTTCATACACTCGACCATGGAAATGTTTTGGATTGGGGACACTACCACAAACTGTTTTTGGTTCATTGGAAATGTTTTTTATGATATGGTAGTGCTTGTAGTCATCCAACCAAAAGATAATTGTCAAAGTTTTCAAAATAATTGTTGTGCTATATGATAAACAAAGTTGTTCTTCAAATTGTTGACTTAAAATTGTTTTGATTATGAGTTTAGTTAGATCATGAATTATGTGATAATTTAGTTGTTAGAAAAATGATCTAAATGATGTTTAATGACCTCCATAACTTGTCCTCAAGTTATGGAAAATGAAAGGTGTCTTCATGAAAATCAAATAAACTCATAGGTTATGAATGTGAAGAGTTTTGACAAGTTTCAAAACTTGCCCTCAAGTTTTGGAATTTGCAAAATCTCATTAAATGAAAATTTAATTCTAATCCCTAGAGTCTTAAAAGTTAAAATTAAACCCTTATACTTTATAATATTAAAGTTAAAATGGTGCTAATCCATGAAATTTGTCACACCCCCAAACCAGAACGGCGGAAACCTTCGGGGGCGGAGGACGTCATGTACAGTATCACAACAATGTATAATAGTAAACAAGCAACAACATCATCCATTTAATTAATAATATAGTTTTAATACAAGTGTGTTCTGTAGTTTATAATACACCAAAAATGAATAATCAAAATAAAGACGAGTCTTGAAAGCTCCGTCTTCTCAAAACCTGGTCATCGGTACCTGTCTACTGGTGACCTGAGAATACAAGTTATTTTGAAAGCGTAGATCAGCATTAAAGCTGGTGAGTTCATAAGTATTTTAGTGTCATTGTTTGTATAAGTTTGAAGAATGTACTTGTAAATGTTTGATGTAAAAGTTTGTAAGTATTTGGTGTAAATGTTTGTAAACTTCCTAAAAAATCCTATATTTTCTACTAAAGCAGTCTTCTACCAAGACCCAACTGTTCTCTATGTTTGTTCTTTTGTAAAAGTGTGCATTTTGCCAAAGTATGACCATCATTACCCAAAAATATGGTTTTCATTACCTTTTATGTGAGAAGATCACAATGTGAATGAAATGGGAAAAATAAAGATGTACTGTAGTTTTATCTAGATAACTACCAAAGTACTAACTACCTTAAACTTGTTTGTTTAATTAAGGTAAAATGTGATATGATTGTAAACATACTTGATCGACTCGTATAACACGACGTTCGAGACGTCGAAATGATATGACATTCATCACCCGTAGACCTGCAGGTCCCACTGTAGCTAGCAGTAAGGTCTAGGAGGGCCACTCCCGTATAGATCTATATACAAATTTACACTCTCCATCCAGGAGACTCTGGGTACAAAACGTGACGCAGCAGTATATTGCCGAATCATGAAGTAGTATCTCACATTATTGTTATAGTATTCTTGTATTTGTATAGTATGTTCAAGTATAGTGTATGTTCTCTCTGTGTAAAATATAGTATGTTCTCTAGTGTATATTGGGTAGTATGTATTGTTTCTCGTTATAGTATGTACTGTTTCTCTTTATAGTGAGTATTGTCTCTCATTATAGTATGCTCTATATGTTTCTCTTTATAGTGTGTTTGAGCTGACTCATGTATGAACTGACTCTTGTATGTTTCATTGTTCTAGAAATAGTATTAGTGACTTCCTAAACTATACCTATTATAGTTTACTAGTAGTGTTGTTTGTATGAATGAACATGTTTGTATACCTTTGCTACCCAAAGGTATTGAACTGAACGAAGAACTTTTATATCTACATGCATATACATAATATATAACTAAGATTCAAACGACCTTCGGACAAACAACCGATACCCTATGTCCACAACCAAACAAGGAACAGGAAATAAGGCGAGTTATCAGTCCTAAGTCCTTTCAATCCTACTTATATAACTATATCCATATAAACATGATTTGACAAAGTATAAGTTTAAAAGAGTTTAATAGAAAGTATTTAACATGTAAAAGAGTTTATAAAACGATTTGAAGCGGTTTGTTTGATAACACAGTTTGAAATGTAACAAAATCCATTTGTTTGATATTTATTAATCACATGTGATTGATATAGTAACTATAATAGTTCAACTTGTATTCCCCCCCCCCCCATAAAAGCATTTAAAATAATTTAAAAGATAAGTTAAGGGGTATGAACTCACCTGTAGTGAGTGATACGACTGATAGATCGGATTGTAGGATGCTAAGTGTCAAGTGAAGACTTGAGCACAACAGATCCTAATAAGCATATAATGACACATATATGTATATAATTAGGGTTTATACAACTAAACATGTAAGGAAAACACCCTAGGACTTAGGAAACACTTAGATTGAAGTGTTAGAAGTACAAAGGTTGCATCTAAGGGGTTTACGGCCACACCATGGTGTTTACGGCCAAGGTGTTTACGGCCCTTGAGTTTACGGCCATAGGGTCTATGGCCCTATGACTTTACGACCATAAACTCATGAAGTCTTGTGCCAAAAAGGTGATTTAAAGTCCTTACAAGCATCAAGGAAGTGTTCTAGGTTCAATGTTTAGCCTTAGGGAGTTCAAGGCCAACAAATGCACCTTTAACAAGGGTTTACGGCCAAGGGAGATGCTCTTGGCCGTAAACTCCTATTCTTCTTGGGATTTGGACGTTTTCATGGTGCAAATCAAGGGTCTATACTAGATAACAAGTATAGGAGAAAGATACTTACAATATGGGAGCAAAAAGAGTTGATTTCGGCTCAAAACACTAGTGTGTTTTCTTGGTGATCTTGAAGATCAAACCCAAAAGATGAAGTTAATGGATGAAATCGAAGGATGATACTAGATAATGAGATGTATCAACAAAAAAAAGGATGAAACACTTACATTTTTGAAGAATAAAATGAAGATCCTTATGATACTTGAGAGAGAAATCGAGTTCTTGAGGTTGAAATGGTGAATAATGAAGAAAAGAGATGGAATATCATGTTTAAGGCCATGAGTTTATGGCCACCTTGAGTTTATGGCCGTAAACTCATATGGTATGGCCGTAAACTCCACATGATGAAGTTTATGGCTTGCTTGGTGCACAATGGACTCAAGCAGATACTTCCTAACACCCGATCCTTGGATGTATTAGGCTTAAAATGCTCTAATTGACTCTAAACAATGCTAAAAGATAGCAAAACGAGTCTGACTTTCATTGAGTTGAATGAATGTACAAGATAGAAATTTCGGGTTGTCACATCATCCCCCCGTTAGAGAGAATTTCGTCCCGAAATTAGAATTCCACAAATAAGCTATTACAAATAACTAAACGAAAAGATGAGGATATTTCATTTTCAACTGATCCTTGCGCTCCCAAGTGAATTCAGGTCCTCGCTTGGCATTCCAGCGAACCTTCACTATCGTGATACGGCTTTTCTTCGTTTGCTTGACCTTTCGGTCCATGATCTCTACTGGTTCTTCCACGAAGTTGAGTCTCTCGTTGATATCGATCTCGTCGAGTGGGATTACAAGAGTCTCATCGGACAGACACCTTTTCAAGTTCGAGTCGTAGAAGGTAGAATGTACGTTACTAAGTTCGCGAGGTAGTTTGAGTTTGTAAGCTACAGGGCCGATTCTAGCGATAATCTCGAAAGGCCCTACGTATCTTGGATTTAGCTTTCCATGCTTTCCGAAGCGTATAAAGCCCATCCAGGGTGAGACCTTCAATAGAACACGGTCGCCCACCTGGAATTCCAACGATTTCCTTCTCTTGTCTGCGTAGCTTTTCTGTCGGTCTCTGGAGGCTTTCAATCGTTCACGAATCTGAATGATCTTCTTTATCGTTTCCCGAATGATTTCCGGACCTATGAGAGTGTTGTCAGGAACTCGTCCTTTAGCTAACTGAGTGTCACCCACCTTAGCCCAGCACAGAGGGGATCTGTACTTACAGCCATAGAGGGCTTCAAATGGAGCCGCCTTTATGCTCGTGTGATAACAATTGTTATAGGAGAACTCGACAAGGGGTAAATGAGTATCCCATGCCTTCCCAAAGTCTATCACGCAGGCTCACAACATATCTTCTAAAGTTTGAATAGTCCTCTCACTTTGTCCGTCGGTTTGTGGATGGTAGGTGGTACTCATGTCTAGTCTAGTCCCTAGGGAACTTTGTAGCGACTACCAGAACCTCGAAGTGAATATACTATCTCTATCAGAGATAATGGATATGGGAACACCATGCAGCCGTACGATTTCCCTAATGTGTGTTCTAGTGAGTTTCTCCATCTTGTCAGTTTCTTTGATAGGCAGGAAGTGTGAGGACTTTGTTAACCTGTCTACGATCACCCAAATGGTATCGAGACCACCCGTTGTCTCGGGCAACTTGGTTATGAAGTCCATCGTGATCCGTTCCCACTTCCATTCAGGTATCTCTGGTTGCTGAAGTAAACCTGATGGTTTCTGGTATTCGACCTTAACCTTGGCGCAAGTAAGGCATTTACTCACGAAGGTAGCAATCTCTGCTTTCATGTTAGGCCACCAGTATAACTTTTTAAGATACAGATACATCTTATCTGAACCTGGATGGATGGAATATCGAGTGTTGTGCGCTTATGTCATGACCAAGTCTCTGAAACCACCGTGTTTCGGTGTCCAAATCTGATCCATGAGATATAAGGCCCCGACACCCTTGACCACCAAGTTCTTATCCATCTCTCTCAGGGATTCACCCGCCACATTTTCAGGTTTCAAAGCTTCGAGCTGAGCTTCCTTAACTTGTGTGGACAGATGTGAATGGATAGTTATAGTCAATGATTTGACTCTACGACCAGAATATTCTTTCCAACTCAGGGCGTCAGCTACTACGTTGGCCTTGCCGGGATGATAACGAATTTCACATTTGTAATCACTGAGTAGCTCGACCCACCGTCGTTGTCTCATGTTGATCTTCTTATATTCAAATATGTGTTGTAGGCTTTTGTGGTCTGTAAAGATAGTGCTTTTCATACCATACAGGTACTGTCTCCAGATCTTCAGAGCACACACTACTGCTCCTAACTCAAGATCAAGTGTGGTGTAGTTGACCTCGTGCGTCTTCAGCTGTCTTGAGGCATAGGCGATGACCTTACCTCGTTGCATCAGAACACATCCGAGCCCTTGATTGGATGCATAGCAATAGACTACGAAGTCTTCCATCCCTTCTGGGAGGGATAGTATCGGTGCGGTGCATAATGCTCGCTTTAGCGTTTGGAACGCTTTCTCTTGACGAATTTCTATAGGCGTCTTCGGTGCTGACCAGTTCTCAATGTCTTTGATTTTGGAAGGGTCCACGTGTATTCCCTCTTCGCCAACCACGTGCCCTAAGAATTCGACTCTTCTGATCAAAAATTCACATTTCGAGAACTTCGCATAAAGCTTCTCTGATCGCAGCGTTTCTAAGACCAGACGCAGATGTTGACTATGCTCCTCGTTACTACGAGAGTAGATAAGTATGTCATCGATTAAGACGATGAAGAACTGATCCAAGTAAGGACGGCACACCCTATTCATTCAGTCCATGAATACTGCGGGCGCATTGGTCAATCTGAACGGCATCACTACAAACTCGTAGTGTCCATAACGAGTTCAGAAGGCTGTCTTCGGAACATCCTCCCCAAGCACTCGTAATTAGTGATACCCGAATCTCAGATCTATCTTGGAAAAGAAGCTCGTCCCTTGAAGTTGGTCGAACAAATCGTCTATGCGAGGCAGAGGGTAATGATTTTTGACAGTTAGTTTGTTAAGTTCTCTATAGTCGATGCACATACGGAACGATCCGTCTTTCTTCTTGACGAACAAGACCGGTGCTCCCCAGGGTGAGAAGATTGGTCTAATAAAGCCCTTGATGAGCAGTTCGTTAAGTTGACTAGATAGTTCCTGCATCTCGGCTGGTGCTAGACGATAAGGCGATTTGGCTACTGGGGTAGCCCCTAGAACTAAGTCGATTCTGAACTCGACTTGACGTTGTGGAGGTAATCCTGGGAGTTCTTCTAGAAAGATGTCGATAAAATCGTGTACTACTGGAATGTTATTTATGTCTTTTGTCTCTTGGCTCACATCGACAACATGAGCAAGGAATGCGCGACATTCCTTTCGTAAGAGTTTCTGGCCTTGAATGCTCGAGATGACACAAAGATTCCTGTCGGGTTTGTCGCCGTAGATAACTAGAGTTTCGCTAGACGGCACATTGAGGCGAACAGCCTTTTCGTAACACATAATATTGGCACGATGAGAACTCAACCAATCCATGCCGATAATGACGTCGAAACTTTTAATTGAGACCGGAAAGAGGTCGATTGGAAATGAATGGCTATCTAGTGTTAGTGCACATCCTATGTATATGCAGCTAGTGCTCTCTGTCTTTCTGTTAGCCATTTCTACAATGAACAGTTCTTTAAGTGCATGAGACTTATGTTTAAGCAAGTGAGAAAATTTCAGGTTCACGAAACTCCTCTCCGCTCCACTATCAAACAGTATGTATGCATATGAGCTATCAAGGAGAAACGTACCAGTGACCACTGTAGGGTCGGCAACCGCTTCCTCGTGGCCTATAGCCAAAACTCTTCCCACTCCACCGGCATTCCCTGCCTTCGGGGAGTTCTTTTTGTAGTGGCCCACCTCGCCACAACCGTAGCAAGTCTGGCCCACACCAGCGCCGGGGACTTGGGTGATTGGCCTTGCCGGAGCTTTGCAGAAACGGGCAGTGTGCCCCTTCCTGTTGTAGTTAGAGCACTGCATTTTCCCGACAGGGTCCATTGTGGTGGAAGCTGCATTTGTTGCACTTCGGCAAGTTTCCAGCGTACTGCTTTACCGGTGCAGCAGCGGAAGGTGCTATCGCAGCATGAATTGCTACGACCTGCTGCTTTTTGGCAGTTTTCGTCTTCTTGTCATCCCAGAATTTCCGCTTGTTATCAGCGGCTTTGGAGGGTTCTGAGATGGCTAGGGTTGTTGTTGACGGGGTACCGACCCCATGGTCAAATAGTCTTTCTGCAAATCGATTGGCACTATCGAAGGTAGTGGGGTTGGAAGCTAGGACATTCCCCTGAAATAGAGGGGCCAGCCCCCAGATATACCTTTCCACCTTCTTTGCTTCAGAAGGGACCATTCCCGGACATAGCGCTACCAGATTGCTGAATCTGGCAGTGTAGGAGACTATGTCGGAGCCCTTCATGGTTAGGCTCCAGAGTTCCTACTCAAGCTTTTGAACTTCGCCCCTTGGGCAGTACTCCTCGATCATGAGCTCCTTAAGAGCTTCCCAGCCGATTGCATTTGCCACTATAAGAGATAGCGAAGGTGCAGGCGGAAAATTTTACATTGCTCCCTTCCGGACAGGAGCAGATCTCAAAGATAGACTCCGTCTTCTCGAACCATTGCGAGAGGAAGTTGATTCCGCCAGTTCCATTGAAGGCCCTGGGTTTGCAGCTGGTGAAGTCCTTATACGACCACTCCTTAGAGTGCACTGGAGCTTCGACAATAGTGGGAGGCACATTAGTACCACTTCCACTTCTACCGGTCGAGGTGAATTGAGCTAGAGCTGTCGTAACAGCCGCATTCACAGCAGCTTGAATAGTTGCTGGGTTGTATTGAGGAGGAGGAGGAGGAGGTGTTTGATTCGGAGTTATTGGAGGGTTGCGTCTCATTGATCGATGAGGAGGCATCTTGTAGCTAAAAGATCACAACGATGAAGATATTGACAAGAATTTAATAGAGAAAATGATGAGAGTGACTCATGCACTAACTCTCCATAGCCCAACAACACAAATACATGTATGATCGGATAGAAATCTAGTACTAGAAAGATGAAAGCATCTGGATATAAATTTCCATGAAGTTAGATATCTGTCAATAATACTGGTATTACATATGTAACAAGTTCGGGAAAAATGACCTAGGAGTAGGTCTTACATCAAACCAAGATAAGAAAATTTTGACAGAATAAAGACCTATCGACTGAAAGTTCAAGGTCCTAATATAAACAGGAAATTATAGGGAAGAAGTACTAATTAGAGCATAGATCAGAAAACTAATCCTTAGAAAAAAGGAAATTTGAGTAGAGCGTTCCCTACTGGCAACGGGAACCCCTTGGGCGAACCCTTAAGTCAGCCAGCTGACGCTCCAAGTCAAGAAGGCGTCGCTCGTACACTCGTCGGCGTACGCAGTGTTCTATGACTTCAGCCCTGGTTTTAGCTAGTGCTTGTGGTAGAGACTCATTGTCTCTTTCAGCTCTCTCACTAGCATCTTCCAAACGACGAATGCAGACAGTATTGACTCCTGAATTGGCGTCAACTTCCGTGACTCGGTTGAGGGCTGTCCTACCTTGGATCTCATTGCGAGCAAACCTGCGGACCAGAATAGGAAGAACTCTGTCCGCTGAGCCTCCCTCGCTCAGATTATAGAAGCTTCGGTCTCCATTGTATGGAATGGGTTGACCCTGTTCTTCGCTCCATGTCTCCAAACTTTCCACCCACAGAGGCGTCGGGCCTTGAAAAGCCAGACGAGGGTTGGGATTTGGGTTTTGAGCCACCAGAGGTAGGTCATTGACTTCTGGCTTGGAGTCAGAATCCTCCGGGAAGTTCTCAGCGAAGTCATCATCCAAAGGGATTGGATGATTCTCTTCTGGCTCATCATCGAGCCATCCTCCGTTATTTTGGTTGGGGAAGTATGGGTCGCCGTGGGGATAAAATCCAGCCATGTTATATGTGCGAGAATGGGGGTAAAAAAATAATTAATAGACGTACTAGTTAAGATAATTATAAGATGATCCTTACCAGTTACTCCAACATTTGCATAGTGCATACTAGTCATATGTAACCAAAACAGGATAGACCTTCGAGTAAGTGACCCTAACTCTAAGCCCACAACCAAACAAGGAACAGGAAGTAAAGCGAAGATCATAAATGCTAAGTCTATAACACCCTAGTCACATATAACCTTACCGTATCCACTCAGCAAATATTGACATACTAATAAAGACCTTTTTAGTTTGCACATAAGTAATATAGTAACACAAAATACTCCTATAGTATTTTAAGTTTATGTTCTATTCTAATGTTTTCATTATAGTAGTGTTGGTAAGTTTTTAGACGTGTTGCAACATCACAACCATTCCTAGGCACATGCTGATCACTTCTCGGAAAGATATAGTTGATCAGGCTATATCACTCCCATATCTGATTATATGTCCCCAAGCCTACTCGTGCTATCCAACAATCGTAATACTTTTGTTCTGTCCTAGTGACACTGATTTTAGTATGAATGCAGGTATGTATACTTTGGTTAAATATTTTATTATTTAAAAGTATAAACTCTTGGTCAAAGTATTTTAATCCCGTTGTGTTTATAGTTGTATATCTTTTATGGGTCGATATACTCAATTCACTATAAACAATGCTCTGATACCAATCTGTCACACCCCCAAACCAAAACGGCGGAAACGTTCGGGGGCGGAGGACGTCATGTACAGTATCACAACAATGCATAATAGTAAACAAGCAACAACATCATCCATTGCATTAGTAATATAGTTTTAAATACAAGTGTGTTCTGTAGTTTATAAGACACCAAAAATGAATAATCAAAATAAAGACGAGCCTTGAAATCTCCGTCTTCTCAAAACCTGGTCATGGGTACCTGTCTACTGGTGACCTGAGAATACAAGTTATTTTGAAAGTGTAGATCAGCATTAAAGCTGGTGAGTTCATAAGTATTTTAGTGTCATTGTTTGTATAAGTTTGAAGAATGTACTTGTAAATGTTTGACGTAAAATTTTGTAAGTATTTGGTGTAAATGTTTGTAAACTTCCTAGAAAATCCTATATTTTCTACTAAAGCAGTCTTCTACCAAGACCCAACTGTTCTCTATGTTTGTTCTTTGTAAAAGTGTGCATTTTCCCAAAGTATGACTATCATTACCCCAAAATATAGTTTTCATTACCGTTTATGTGAGAAGATCACAATGTGAATGAAATGGGAAAAATAAAGATGTACTGTAGTTTTATCTAGATAACTACCAAAGTACTAACTACCTTAAACATGCTTGTTTAATTAAGGTAAAATGTGATATGATTGTAACCATACTTCATCGACTAGTATAACACGACATTCGAGACATCGAAATGATATGACATCTGTGACCCGTAGACCTGCAGGTCCCACTGTAGCTAGAAGCAAGGTGTAGGAGGGTCACTCCCGTATAGATCTATACACAAATTCACGCTCTCCATCCAGGAGACTCTGGGTACAAAACGTGACACAGCAGTATATTGCCGAATCATGAAGTAGTATGTCACATTATTGTTATAGTATTCTTGTATTTGTATAGTATGTTCTAGTGTAGTCTATGTTCTCTCTGTGTAGAATGTAGAATGTCCTCTAGTGTATGGTGGGTAGTATGTATTGTTTCTCGTTATAGTATGTAATGTTTCTGTTTATAGTGAGTATTGTCTCTCGTTATAGTATGCTCTATCTGTTTCTCTTTATAGTGTGTTTGAACTGACTCATGTATGAACTGACTCTTGTATGTTTCATTGTTCTAGAAATAGTATTAGTGACTTCCTAAACTATACCTATTATAGTTTACTAGTAGTGTTGTTTGTATGAATGAACATGTTTGTATACCTTTGCTACCCAAAGGTATTGAACTGAATGAAGAACTTTTATATCTATATGCATATACATAATATATAACTAAGATTCAAACCACCTTCGGACAAACAACCGATACCCTAAGTCCACAACCAAACAAGGAACAGGAAATAAGGCGAGTTATCAGTCCTAAGTCCTTTCAATCCTACTTATATAACTATATCCATATAGACACGATTTGACAAAGTATAAGTTTAAAAGAGTTTAATAGAAAGTATTTAACATGTAAAAGAGTTTATAAAACGATTTGAAGCGGTTTGTTTGATAACAAAGTTTGAAATGTAACAAAATCCATTTGTTTGATAGTTATTAATCACATGTGATTGATATAATAACTATAATAGTTCAACTTGTATTCCCCCCCCCCCATAAAAGCATTTAAAATCATTTAAAAGATAAGTTAAGGGGTATGAACTCACCTGTAGTGAGTGATACGAATGAAAGATCGGATTGTAGGATGCTAAGTGTCAAGTGAAGACTTGAGTACAACGGATCCTAATAAGCATATAATGACACATATATGTATATAATTAGTGTATACAACTAATCATGTAAGGAAAACACCCTAGGACTTAGGAAACACTTAGATTGAAGTGTTAGAAGTACAAAGGGTTGCATCTAAGGGGTTTACGGCCACACCATGGTGTTTACGGCCAAGGTGTTTACGGCCCTTGTGTTTACGACCATAGGGTTTATGGCCCTATGAGTTTACGACCGTAAATTCATGAAGTGTTGTGTCAAAAAGGTGATTTAAAGTCCTTACAAGCATCAAAGAAGTGTTCTAGGTTCAATGTTTAGCCTTAGGAAGTTCAAGGCCAACAAATGCACCTTTAACAAGGGTTTACGGCCAAGGGAGATGCTCTTGGCCGTAAACTCCTGTTCTTCATGGGATTTGGACGTTTTCAGGGTGCAAATCAAGGGTCTATACTAGATAACAAGTATAGGAGAAAGATACTTACAATATGGGAGCAAAAAGAGTTGATTTCGGCCCAAAACACTTGAAGATCAAACCCAAAAGATGAAGTTAATGGATGAAATCGAAGGATGATACTAGATAATGAAATCTCTGAAGAATAAAATGAAGATCCTTATGATACTTGAGAGAGAAATTGAGTTCTTGAGGTTGAAATGGTGAATAATGAAGAAAAGAGATGGAATATCATGTTTAAGGCCATGAGTTTACGGCCACCTTGAGTTTACGGCCGTAAACTTATACGGTGTGGCCGTAAACTCCAAGCAGTCTGTTGGCTTTGCCTCTTGTAAACATTACAGTAAGATGGAATATCTGCTTGCACCGATGAATAATGTTGATGATGTGCTCCAAGCAGTCTGTTGAAAACAGATATTTATCAACAAGAGCGAATAGAAATCGGTTGGCTTTGCCTCTTGTAAACATTACAGTAAGATGTGTAGAATCGATTTGGCCCATCTTAATTTTGTTCACATCTCCTGGTTTCGGTGTTGGCTTGACAGTTGGTTTCTTGTTCATTACTTTCGCTATCTCCTGATCCATAGCAGCAACCTCATGGATGTAGGAGGCCAACATTCTCTTCAAGTGATCCAGTATCAGCTCATATTCTCTTGGATTAGTGAGTAGAATGTTAAACAATAGGATCCAGTCATGAGGATTTAAATTCGAAAGGTCTGTCAGGGAAATAATCGACACCGAGTTTGCTGATCCTCGTGTGATTTTGAAATTAACATTTATGAATTTCCCAGCAGGCGAAGGCTTGAGTACCTTGACAGTAACTATCTTCTGTGCGCTCCATGTCAAGTACTGCGGTTGACCATACTTCAGATAAAAATCAATAAGCTCACGATCAACTTTTGCATGAGGGTAAGGAACTTCAACAGTCGAATCGAAACAATGAAAGGTGAATGCCTTTCGTGTTATTGGCATGTCGAACTGTGAGTCCTTAGAATTGTCACAATCAAACGAAGCGATAGGTTTCAACCAGTAAACACTTGGAAACTCTATATCCTGATTGATAAGTGTCTCTTTTGTCCACAGGGGAAACAAGGCCTTCTTGCAATTTAAGGCTTCTTCTTCTTCCTTGTTCCTCCTTTCCCTTTCCTCAGCTTCCTTTGCAACTTTTAAAGTTTCATCCAACTCTCTGTCCCTCTTCTTTCTTTTAAGAGCCTCAGCAACAGTCTCTTCAACATCGTCATCACTGTCATCATCAATCACCTTCTGCTTGGCTTGAACACCAGAACCCGAAGCTTCATTACCCTTCGAATATGTTGTAACTTTGACTTTCAGTTGAGCAGATTCGGTTTCGGTTTTCACAGGAACCTTCGGTTGAGCACCTTCTCCCCCTTGTTTTGGAGGTATGAATCTCTCCGAAACACCCTTCATCTCGTATAACAATGCAAGGGCAGGAAGAAATTATGTAGTTAGATGATTCCTTATGGTCAAAGTAAGGATAGGATCATGAGCACCAAGGAGATTGGTCAACATGTTCTTGACATCTCCAGCACAGCTTCGAAAAACAGCTCTCTCCGTCTTTAACAACGAAATTTCCTTTTCATCTTGAGCGAGCTGAACTTTCTGGACTTCAATTGTGGAGGCTTGGCGGGCAAGATCTTCCTTCAGAGCACTTTCTTTTGCTAAATCAGCATGAAGGGATTCCAGCCGAGAAGACACAGAACTGATAAGTGAAATGTTCTCTGCTTGAATGGAAGAACGAACAGACTCAAACTTAGTTTGCTCTTCTTGAAGGGACTTGGATAAGGAATCCACAGAAGCATTCACCTTGGCGGCATTGGTATCAGCATTCCCTTTTAGTGACTCAAGAAAGATCTGAGTACTATGAACAATTTATGCAACATCGGCAGTGGCCTTTTTGCAAGAAGAAGATGATTCATTAACAGCCTTTGTAGATTTTTCAATGAAGTCAGTGTATTGCTCAAGAGCAGTGTCCAAAAAGGCTTTGAGCACAACACCACTGTAGGACTTGTTATCATCAAGCAAATTATCCAGTTTCTCATCAATGCTCTACAATTGTTGTCTTGTGACTGGAGCTTCATCATCCTCATCAGTAGGAAGCCTATAGGGACTGTACTATGTAGAATCAAACTCATCATTAGCACCACCGAGAGTTGCACCGGAATCGGTTGAAGGTGAGGGTGAAAGTGGTTTAGAAGTAACTGGAGGTTCTATTTCAGTATTCGCCCCCGCATCAGATACGTTGACGTTTACTGTCGGTTCTGGAATGGTAGTGGTAGTTGATTGGGAAAGAATAGGAGGTGGTAAGGGAGTTGTAGAAATAGGAATAGAAGTAACTGGTGGTGGTGGTGATAGAGAAGTTGTTGTTTGAGATGAGGTAGGTGGTGGAATAGGAGCAACCGAAACTGGAACTGTCTGTTTCGGTGATAGAGGTGGTGTTGGAAGTTTGTCATGAAGAGAGTCGGTTGGGGTTGGGGATCGGGGAGGGGTATTACCTCTTGGTGATTCATGATGAGTTTCCTCTTCTTCATCCTCCTCATCATTTTCTGAAATGGGAGGAGTGGGACTCTTGGATCTTTTCGCCATCTTCTTAATCCTCTTTGGTTTAGAAGAATCCCCTTTCGCAGACTTTCGCTTCCTGGACTTGATAGACTTAGACTTATCATCCTCTGTTGTCTCTTTCTTGGTAGTAACATGTTTCCCTCGGTTTCCAGGCTTGTCCACAGCATCCAAGGCAACCTGCTGTTCGGGAGATAAGACTCTCGGATCCTTGGGAGGAAGTTTGCGATAATCAGCCATGACTTTACTCTCGGCTGTGACACACTTGTACATCGTCTCTGGTATAGAGCCATTGTGAGGGAACTTTGTAGGATCGGAAATTATGATTTTCTTGGAGTGAAACGTAGCAATAGACGCGACTAGGGCATCCTTCATTACCGGAATATCCAAAGAATTAATCGCCCTTTGTGTAATGAGAGTCCAGAATCGACCACACGAAATTTCCGAAGGCCTCGTAGAAGTGTTGAGACTTTGCACCACTTGGGACCAGATAATCGACCCATAGTCGAGATTGATACCATTGTAAAGACCGTATAGAAGGGTCAGAAAACCCTTGCTGGTGCCATCAGATCCACCACTCCTCTCCGCGAAACTCTTGATGAGAAGAGTAAGCAATCCATTCCATTGGGACGGTAAGCACGACTTCATAACCTTCGTAACCGTGGTAAGCACGTCAGTGTAGCCCATCTCGTAGAGCATCAAGAACAGTTGAGTAGTGGTAATGAAGTCTGGTCAGATCACAGACGAATCCACAGCAAGATGCAATAGTGAACAAAATCTCCCTTTTGAAATAGAAGCCTTATGAGAATGGATTTGGAAGTAGAATCTCTCCTTGTTTTTGTCATATGAAGCAGTGGTGTAAACCTGTGATAGGAGTGACATAGGGACGACTTCCACCTGTGTTAGGGGTAGAACCAGAGGTGAATACTTCAAACACTCAACCACTTGTAGCATATACGAATCGTACAGAAAAGGATTGAGTTCAATAATCATGTTCTGATTTGTCTTGATTGAGAGCAATGTGGACAAAGCAGTTTGATCTTGAGCCGATGAAGAAGTCGCCATTGTTGATTGAAGGAAGAAGATGAACAGTTGTAAATCGCCGTGTAGATATAGAGGGTTTGTTACAGGTAAAAGAAACAAACGTAATTAGAACCCCTTTATATACCGTTGCTAAGAGAGAGAAAGAATCGTCATCATAATGATGAGATCACTGAAACGTCGCCTGAAAAAGCGTGATGTGACAGGTTGGTTTCTCCCAGGTATACGTCAACACGCGTGGTTTTAGTAACCGTTCAAATTGACGCGCTTAAAATCTTATCCTCAAATCGTCGTTTGAAATTCAGCTTCGCTCCAAGATTAAGGATAATCCCTGTTGCTCCAAAAGATAACCAAAAATTGAACCAACAGCAACCAGAATGTTGGAAAATAAAAAATTTCGTGCAATAGGGTGTCAAAAGATAAAGAAATAAAGCAAAATGTGTATTGGATGTGAGTGATGTCTATTAGAAGACAGAAAGCAGATGATTCCGGGCAAGAATCGCTTCCTTCAAAGTCAAGAGAGACTTGAAGTGCTTGTGTGGTATCCCGAAAAAATACGATCAACTGCTTGTAGAGAAACATTGAAAGGCTGCATTTAATTTGTAGGCTAAGGGTAGCTTATCTTCAACCGAACGTCGATTCTTAACAAAAGACCGAACGTTGGAAGAAGTACTTGTGAGACCATTGTGGTCTATTGAACAAGTAGGTTGGATATAATTTATAGTGAGTAAAGAAATGATAGAAATCTCAAAAATAAAAACAAACTGGATCTTTTTGGGAAGAAAAGCCTTGGTGTTAGACAATTTCATAAAAGACCACTCAAAAATAAAATGAGAATTCATTTGGTAACAAGTAAGATCTTGAATATAATGATTCACCGTCAATTCATTGTAGGTGTTGAATGTTGGGTTTCACTCAGCACGTGGTGTACGTATCTAAGATCACAAACACAGATTTTGTGCAACCGTAAACCTCAGTGGTAAGGACCGAGAGTCTCAAGGGTTACATTGGTGAACCGAAAGTTGATGGAGAATGTAAGGAGGATGGTTAAAGAACCGAAAGTAGCTTCTGCTATAAAGACATGACAAAGCAGAAAAACTCTTCACTCATTTGAGAAGAGTAAGGTAGCTCTTTACTTGAGTAGATTTTAACAGCCTGATTGGGAAGAAACGATAGGTATAGATCGAATCATTAAGGCTTTGCTCTTAGTTATAGAGGTTTTGGTCAACATGCAGCAGCATGCTTCTAGGGACCCTTAACTAGTTCAGATAGAAATAATCATACGTGCCTCAGCTCCAAATTCTGTTGTACTGGTATACTTGAGACCTAATTAAAAGAACAAGCAAACAAACACACCACACAAACAAAACAAACAAACCAACCAAAATAAAATAAAAAAACGATTAGAAAAATATTTTTGGATTTTTTTTTTGAAATTTTCTGAAAAATAATAAAAACAGAAAGATAAAATATTTTTGGATTTTTGAAATTTTCTGAAAAATAATAAAAACAGAAAGATAAAATATTTTTGGATTTTTGAATTTTTCGGAAAAATAATAAAAACAGAAAGATAAAATATTTTTGGATTTTTGAAAAATAATAAAATAAAGTAGCACAAAACACTCTTTAAAAAAATTAAAAGAATAAACAAAATGTACAATCGAAACCTTATCTTAAAAGAATGAAGCGAAATAAGCCGAGCGTTCGGTTCATTTTGGTTCCTTAAATTTCAGAGCCGAAATAGACCGAGCGTTCGGTTCATTTCGGTTCCCGAAAAATCCGGAACCGAAATAGACCGAGCGTTCGCTCTATTTCGCTTGTCTAATTTTTAGTAAGAGATTTGAGGATTCGGTACCGACTCTGCTTCCATCATTCCTAAGCCTTGTAAAATTTTATTGAAACTCGCTTCAGGTAAGGCTCTAGTGAATATGTCAGCCAGTTGATCAGAGGACCGAACGAAATGTACTTCCACGTTCCCATCTTCTACATGGTCCTTGATAAAATGATATCTCAGAGCAATATGCTTTGTCTTTGAGTGTTGCACTGGATTGTGACATATTCTTATTGCACTTTCTGAGTCACAATTGAGAGGAATCTTCTTCATACTCAGCCCATAATCTCTTAGTTGGCTTTGAATCCATATTACTTGAGAAGTACAAGATGCTGCAGCTATATACTCAGCTTCGGCTGTTGAAAGTGACACACAAGTTTGCTTCTTGGACTGCCAACTAACAAGTTTTCCGTCAAGGAATTGGCATCCACCTGTTGTGCTCTTTCGGTCCAAACCACATCCTCCAAGATCAGCATCAGAAAAAGCTTGAATAAAGAACCCAGATCTAGCAGGGTACCAAAGACCGAGAGATGAGGTTCGCTTCAGGTAACGGAAGATGTTTTTCACTGCCACCATGTGAGGTTCTCTTGGATTAGCTTGAAACCTGGCACAATAACAAACAGAAAACATAATGTCCAGTCTACTAGCTGTTAGATACATAAGGGACACTATCATTTGTCGATATAGTGTTATGTCAACAGCAGATTTTTCCAGAGAAGGTGTTAACTTAGTGCCAAATGCCATAGGAACCTTCACTTTCGAATCTCCTGTCATACCAAATTTTATCAGCAAGTTCTTTGTGTAGGCCTCCTGATTGATAAATATACCTTCTGGTCCCTGTCTAATATTCAAACCAAGGAAAAAATTAATCGGACCCATTGCGCTCATTTCAAATTTAGTCTCCATCAACTTCCTGAATTCAGCCGTTAAGCTAGGATTCGTGGAGCCGAAGATGATGTCATCGACATAAATCTGAACTATCATTAGATGTTCGCCTTCTTTCTTTCGGAAGAAGGTTGGGTCAACGTAACCTTACTTAAATTTCGACAATTTCAGAAAGCGAGTTAAAGTTTCATACCAGGCCCTCGGTGCTTGCTTTAAACCATATACAGCTTTATCCAGCACATAGCAATGATCAGGGAATTTCTCATTCACGAACCCGGGAGGTTGCTCAACATACACTGTTTCTTCTAGTTCTCCATTCAAGAAAGCGCATTTTACATCCATTTGGAAAACCTCAAAGTTTTTATGAGCAGCATATGCCAGAAAGATTCTAACTAATTCCAACCTAGCTACTGGAGCGAAGGTTTCCTCATAATCTATCCCTTCCTCTTGGCAATATCCTTTTACTACCAACCGAGCCTTGTGTCTAATAACATTCCCCTTTTTGTCCAATTTATTCCGGAAGACCCATTTCAAGCCAACCACTGAAGCATCCTTTGGTGTGGGAATCAGCCTCCAAACTCGATTGCGTTCGAACTCATGGAGCTCATCTTGCATTGCTTGAACCCAATCAGAATGATCAAGTGCAGCATTTACTGTTTTCGGTTCGACTTTGGAGATAAACTAATTAAACATACAGAATTCAGCTTTAGAGAATAATGCAGTTTGTTTCGCTTTCAATTGAGAACGAGTGAGAACTTTCTCAGATGATTCACCAATGATTTGTGCTTTGGGGTGATCCTTGGTCCATTTCACTAATGGAGGATAATTTGGGTCATAGGTTTGATCCAACTCTGCATTTACTTCTTCTTCAAGTTCTGATTGATCACCTTCGTCAGTTGTATTCTCTTTCTCCCCCTCGACTGGCGAAGTGTAACCTGTGTCAGGATCAGAGTTGTCATTCTCTGTGGGAGTCGGATTCTCCCCCTCGATTGGACTGTTATTGGGTGGGTTTGGAGTTGTATGCTCCCCCTCGCCTGGACCTTTATGAGTTGGGGATCGAATATGATTCTCCCCCTCGAAAGACATTTCGGTTGTCTTTGGTGCTGATGAACTCTCTCCCTTGGTTATTGAGCCGTTGTTTGGAGAGTCAATGAAGGGTTGACCACCTGTCGGTTTAGGAGGTTCACTTTCCATTTCTTTGGCAGCTTCATCTATGATCTTTTTGATATTATCGATTTTGTTGTCTGCTGACTTCGCCTCTGAGTGAGCTGCTTTCTCTGGTTCATCGAATAACCGAATGTACTCTTCAAACAAGTTGGATATTGGAACCGAGACTTGTCCTGATTCAGGAAATATTTCCCCTAAGGCACTTTCGCTTCTTTGAACTTTCTTCATGTACTGATAATCAAAGGTGACATAATATGTTTCTTTAATTCGTTTGGAGCGTTTGTTCAACACTCTGTATGCCTTTGACGTTAGCGAATAACCCAGAAAGATTCCCTCATCGGCTTTGACATCAAACTTGTTTCGATTCTCTTTAGAATTGAAAATAAAGCACCGTGAATCGAATACGTGGAAAAATTTGACGTTGGGCTTTCTATTGTTCAGAATCTCATATGGAGTGATTGAGAATCTTTTGTTGAGCAGGGATCAGTTCTGAGTGTAGCACGCGGTTGCAACAGCATCAGCCCAGAAGTATAACGGAAGGGAAGCGTAGCTGAGCATGGTTCTAGCTGCCTCACATAAAGAACGATTTCGTCTTTCAACAATCCCATTCTGTTGTGGTGTATAAGGGGCCGAAAAGTTGTGAGATATTCCCTTGTCAGCTAGAAAGTCTTCAAATTCCTTATTCTTGAATTCCAGTCCATTGTCGCTTCTGATATTCCTCACTGTCTTTCGCAACTGCACTTCCACTTGCTTGATGAACATCTTCAACTTGGGAGTTGGATCGGATTTCTGTTTATGAAAGAAAACCCAGGTGAAGCGTGAAAAATCATCTACAATGACAAGAATAAACTTACTACCACCGAAGCTTTCGATAGCCGAAGGTCCAAATAAGTCAATGTGCAGAAGTTCAAGAGCTTCAACAATCTTTGTATTGATTCGTGTACGATGGCTCTTTCTGCTTTGTTTTCCTATCTCACACGCTGCACACAGATGTTCCTTGTCAAAATTGAGAAGAGGAAGGCCTCGAACATGATCACCAAGCACCAACTTATTAATATCTTTGAAGTTCAGGTGGATAGGCGTCGATGCCACAACCAGCTTTCATCAGTGTTCGCCTTTGATAGTAGACATATTGTTGGTTTTCCTCGAATTGGGTTGAGATTTAAAGGATACATGTCTCCCTTGTGTTCAGACTTCAACAGAACCTTTTTGGATTGCTTCTCAATTATTTCTGAGCCCTCATCATCAAATGAAACCTTCAGACCTGTTCCCACAACTAATTGTGACACACTAATGAGGTTATGTTGCAATCCATCCACATACGCCACTTTTCGAATCGAGAAATCTCCGTTGGTTATCATTCCATATCCTTTGATTGTTCCATATGAGTTATTGCCATACTTCACACATCCACCATCCTTTAGGGACTGAAACTCCCTCAGCTCTTCCTTCCTTCCTGTCATGTGACGCGAGCAGCCACTGTCTATATATCATTCATCATCGAACTGCTCGTCACTAATCACCTGCAAATTCAAGCAAATTTAGGAAACCAAAGTTTCTTCGGTCCTGGTGAGTCTTTCACAGAAAAAGGAATTGCAGTAGAAATATCAACCAAATAAGTTTTTTTGATTAAAATTTATTGATCTTTTCTTTTGATGGTGTACACCTTGATTTTGGTTTTATCTTGTTTAATTTTTGGTGTTTTTGATGGTTTTGGTGTTTTCTTCTGAATCCTAGGGTTAGTTGACCTTTTCTTATCATTGAAATTAGAATCAGTTTCAAGCTTTCCCTTTCCTTTGATGTCCTTCACTGAATTTGATTTGCTCTGGGAGTTGGACGGACCGAAACTAGACTTGGGACCGAAACTTGACTTTCGTTTCTGAATTCCGGTGTTGGAACCGAAAGTAGACGTTCGGTTGTTAGCCTTGACGTTTGGACCGAAACTAGACATTCGGTTCATCGCGCTAGTTTTGGGACCGAAAGTGAATGTTCGGTTTTGAGATTTGGAATAGTAGGAATTTGGACTGAAATTTTCTTTTCCATTTAGTTTTTCCTTTCTTTTCTCAATTGATTCTTTCTTAGGAGGTACGTAGTTGGGATTATGAGATTGCCAATGACGTTTTCGCTCATTCAGATTCTTCATGTATCTTTGATTTCTTAAGCGTTTATGTTCAGCTAACTCCTTCTGTGATTTGTGGATATTGAAGCTAGCCTTAGGCTTCTCCTTTTGAGTTTCGGTTATCTTAGTTGGAACAATCGGTTCTTTCATTGGTTCTTCAGGGATTTCTTTAGTTCCACTTGTGCTTGGTTTATCGAAACAAGAGGGTTTGTTGATGGGTTCAGCAACGTATCTTCCTTTAACCCTCCATGAAGTTTGCTCAGATCAGCATACGGTTTCGTCCGCGTTGTCAATAGGGGCTGACCAGAAGTAATCGTCACACCCTTCAGCATTATCTTTGTCGACCAAGATTTTTAACTTTGTCGTTTGTTTTGCAGTGACCCCAGTAACTGCATAGACCTGATTCGGCACACTTTGAACTTTTTGATAAACCATAGCTTTTTCTTTGAGTTTCTATGGCTTTTCTTTTGACAGGCGAGCGAATTCAACCGAATTTTCAGATATGAGGGGTTTCTCATTTTCGGTTTCGCTCTTCATAAACTCAGAGCAATCAACTACGTCTTCCACTGAGATTTCACTCATCTCACTATCCTCATCAAATTCAGACGTATTATCTAAGTTCATTTTATTTTCTGAAATTAATTTGGCGTTTGACAAGTCAAATGATTGAACAGTTTCGGACTTAATTTTTAACCTATCATTTTCATCCAAAAGATTTTTGAGCATAGATTTATGTTCCTTAGAATCAATGAAGGTTTCTATCTTGTCCAGTCCAATTTTGTAAGACATGGATGTCTCTTCTGAGGACACTATTGATTCAAACTCAGCAATGACCTCATCCTCCTTAAATTCAAGGAAGGGTAAGATCATCTTGTGAATCTTCTTCCCTATCTCACAACTTAAATGCAATTGAGCAATATTAGTATATAAGCGCTTAGCAATTAAACAAAAAACATTCCTTTGTTTTAAAAACTTTAAATTGTCTCTTTGCAAATAAATACTTTCATCCCTAGCCCTATTTAATTCTGCCTCCTTTAGCTCAATCCACATCCTTCTTTCCTCACTTTTTGAAGACACCCTGCTGAGTTGGTCAGTTAGGTTAGAATTCGCTAAGCGAGTTTGCATGAGACTACCACTTAAGTTAGAAAATTTAAATTTTAATTCATTTAATTCTTCTTCATAATCTATTACTGGAACTTTAAGTGATTCAAGGATGGAGTGTACCTTTTTGATCAGCCGATTACAGTCGTTGATCTTCTCGCTCACGGGCTTGGCTGTAAAGCATTTGTCCTCAGTTAGGTTCGGATCCTTACTTGCACTTTCGGTTGATGCACCAGCTGTGACTATCAAACATCTTCCACCCGAACCTACATCCTTTGCCACATAAGCTCTTCCAGGAGTGGGCTTTCTCACCTCTTCATCTTCAGAATCGGTTGACCAAACTTCAACGCCACCAAACTCATCTTCATCAGCATTCTCCTGCACAATCAAGGCATTCATAGAACTGTTAGTTGCCTTCTTTTTCTTGATCTTTTCCAACTTGCGCATGTAGTACGCCTTATCATCTTCACCATCTCTTTTCTCATCCATTTTCCTTAGCATGCAATCTTTGGCAAAGTGGTTCTTGCCGTGACAGTAATTGCAGTCGAACCCAGAGTCTCCTGCAAGCTTGCTATCCTTCTTGTCTTCATCCTTTTGAGAAGAATTTTTCACTTCATCCTTCACCTTCTCAGAGCTGTAACTTCCCTGCTAGTTTCGGTTCTTGTTGACAGGAAATTTTCTTCGTGCAAACTTCTTTGGATTGGTGACCATCATAGCATACTCCTCGCTTGTAAGGTCACACTCAGACATATCCGACTCTTCTTCTTCTTCTGCAATGCTTTTTCCTTTTGAGACAAGGGCCAGTGATCCCACACCAGAAACTACCTTCCCCTCTTTGGTTACTACACTCTCATGGGACTTAAGTATTCCCACAAGTTTTGCTAGTGAGTAAGATTTAAATTCTTCATGTGCTTTCACGGTTGAAACCACAGCCATCCATTCTGGTCTCAAACCGTTCATGAAGGTTACCTTCTGCTCGATCAACTTTTTTTCTATTCCATGCTTGATCATCTTACTTAGGAGATGATTGAACCGATCGAAAGTTTGTATGAGTTTTTCTTCTGGTTTCTGTTCGAAAAGTCCAAATTCTGACAGCAGCAAGGTTTGATTGGAGTGTTTTAGATCTTCATCGGTTGAATAAAGTTCCTTCAACCTATCCAAGATTTATTTGGCCGTCGTGCATGAACCAACTAACCGAAAAGTGTCAGATTGCAAGGCGAATCTGATCATTCTCATGGCCTTCACATTACAAAGCAACTTGTCCTTCTCATCCTGTGGCATCTTCTCTACATCCGCCACCAGCTTGTTATATTCCTTTTGGGACTTAACTGTCGTGTTCATTCCTGAGTGAACAAACGGCCCAAGCGTGATAGCTTCCCAGATGAGATAGCCATTGTCTTCAGATCCAACCACGTAATCTTCAAAGTGATGCGCCCATACTGTTGGATAAGGTGTCTAAGTCCATAATTATTTCTGGTATCTACTTGACCCGACCCGGCATGGTCCATTTGGGTTGCATGGCACCATGCAATTGGTTAAACTAAAATGAGAGAAATAACACTTATGGTTTATTAATATATTATAAGTTCTAATATATTAATAATATTATTTAATTAGTTTGATCAAGAATTAATTTAGAATTAATTAAGTGATCAAAAGATAACTAATTAAATATATGGGTAGATTATGTAAATCTTCCATATCTTATATAGTGGGCTAAGAGGCTCCATGGATTATCAAGTTGGGTTCCACCCATAGGATGCTCCATGGGAGTTACAAACCCATGGGTCATGGAAATGAAGAGTCATGACACATTAGGGTTTACATGGTGTAACCCTAGATGTGTCAGCACTATATAAGAAACCCATTCTCCACCAAAATTGGCTACACATAAGAAACAAGAGGGCTAGGCCGATTTTAAAAGTGTGTATTCTCTCTAAAGTCATTCCAAAAGCATTTGGTGTTGTGTGAAGCATTTGAGGCATCACACTTGGGGTGCTAGGCTCACAAGGTTTCAAGGATCATAAGCAACAACAAGACAAACATAGATCCAAGGTTATTAGGGTTGCATGTACACTTAGGAAGTGTTAGAATGCTCAAAACCCATCAGTGGTGTCAGAGCCAGGTTCGTTTGTTGATTTTTTATTTTTTTTTTGTGCAAACAGCTTGAAAAAAAATCGTTTTTCTGTTTTCTGCTCGTATGAAAGTTTGCACATTTGTTGCTGGAAATGGACTAGAAACATTACCCTAAACTGTTTTGATGTTTTAAAGCTTGTTTTAGATGGTGTAATGTTTATGCTAATCCATTTACAATGGCAATTATTAAAATTACAAGTTTTTTTTAAATGTACTTTTTGATTCTTGAAAGTGTTCATATCCATGTTCTTGAACTTATGAAGATTAGATGATCATACGAATTGTTTGTAACCTTCATGGTAGTTTAATTCATGATCATAATGTGTTTTAATGGAGTCCATAACTTGTCCTCAAGTTATGGAAAACCAAAAGTCTCACTTTTATTAAAGCCATTAAAAGAACACAAGAGATATAAAAATGAAGAGTCTTCATTTTTATTACTCAATTAATTCATAAGTTATAAGAAATGAAAAGTTTTGGAAGTTTACAAAACTTGCCCTCAAGTTTTGGAACATGTAAAGTCTTGATTAAAACTTTAGTTCCAACCCTTAGAATTTTAAAAGTTAAAATTCAACCCTTATACTTTATAATATTATAAGTTACTAATATATATATGTATAACGACAAGTCGTCTTACCGCTAGTACGCCTCATTCACGAAGCCGGTCTATAAGGGGGGTATAAGGTTGTTGCCTATAAAATGGCAACTTAATGGGTGTCCACTCTCACCCACCGCTTCCTTGATCGGTGGAGGGTCGTTAGCCGAACGGGTAAGACAAGGACTTATAAATTCTCATTAAAAGTATGATGAATATTATAAAGTAACTAAATGCTTTTATTAAATTCCCAATCTTAGTTACTTTAGGAAAATGTGAATAAGGTGCTAATCCATGAAATTACCCTTTACACTTTGTTTAAGTCGTTGGTGGAGCCTGTGTGGTTAACCGGCACACTAACTTGGACTTAACAAGGTAGGTAAAGGGTGACTTAAGGTTTACCATAGCATCGGTGGAGCGTGTGTGGTTTACCGGTACATCGATTGAGTGATAAACCTTGAGGGTACCAAGTGATTTGCATGGTTACTTCACACCTCGTTTTGTGATCCTCGGTATCCCAGTCACAAAACTTGGAGGGCACACTCGAGATTGAAACATGCCTTTGAAAAGTTCATTGAATCTCAAAAGAATCTAGGAATTTCTAAGAACCAATTAAAAACCTAATATTTATATTTCGTTTTTCATGGTGGAAATTGGTGAATCGTCATTCACCTACCTTTCAAATATGTTATAGCTTGGATTACGGCATACCTCTTCTAAGTTATAATATATTGTGATTGGATCCTAGCCTTAATATTACATTTGGGTGTTTTATTAAGGACTCTCTTAATATCTAAACTAATCTTGTTCTCTTCTTTCAGATGTCTTCAAACAATGCTGCTTCTGGCTCTAATCCTAATGGCTCCTTTACCCTTATGAACTTGTGTGGGAAAGTCACTTTTGATGGATCCAACTTCAATGAATGGATCAGAAACATCAGGATGATTACCCGCTACGAGGACAAAGAACATGTCCTTGACAAGGAGCTTAAGGAGATTGATGAGACCACTGCAACTCCCCAGGAGATCGCTGACTTCCGGGCACATGAAAGGGATGCTACAAAAGTGGCATGCATCATGTTGGCCACCATGATAGCGGAACTCCAAAAGTCCTATGAGGACTTCTACCCTTTTGAAATGCACCAAGATCTGATGGAAAGATACCATCAAAGTGCACGACAAGAGAGGTATGACATCATATGCTCTATAATAACAACCATGATGAAGGACGGGGAATCCGTCACGAGCCACATGCAGAAAATGCAAAGGTATGTGGATCGGTTGTTGAAGCTTAATGTGAACTTCCCTGAGGAGCTTGCAATAGATATCATTTTGCACTCCTTACCATCGTGCTATGATCAATTCCGCATGACATATCACATGAATAAGGAAGAGGTCACACTCAGCAAAACTTCAGGGACTCCTCAAGACCGCAGAAACAGGTCTTAAGGGTAAGTCGGTTGTTAACACTCCTACTCCAAACTCTGCCCCGGTTTTGGCAATCGGGAAAGGTAGAGGGAAGAAGAGGAAGAGCTCTTCGAAGGGTACCAAGGCTAGGACCCTTGATGGCTCTTCTTCAAGTGGAACCAAGAAAGGTTTTGTCACTCCTTCTTCTGACCCTAAAGAGGCTGAATGCTTCTATTGCCATGAAAAGTCACATTGGAAGCGGAACTGCCCAAAGTACCAGCAAGATGTGAAGGATGGGAAAGTTAAACCCAACCATGCAGGTATTTACACTATCTTATCTAATAACTCACCCCATTCTAACTCTTGGGTCCTTGATACCGGTTGTGGTATTCATATCTGTTTTGATTTGCAGGGACTAAGAAGAAGTGAGAATGTGGAGCATGGAAGAATAAACTTAATCATGGGGAATAGGAAAGCTTTACCTGTCACCAAGATTGGAGTTTATACTTTATCGCTAAGTAGTGGGTTTAGTTTAGATTTGAATAAATGTTGTTATTCGCCAGAAATGGCAAGAAATATTATTTCCTTTCATGCATTGTATAAACAAGGTTTCAACTTTTCATTTGATAATGAAGTTGGTTCGATTAATGCTTTCTTTAATAATGTTCTTTATTTTAAAGCATTACCTTGTGGTGGTGTGTATGAAACTGTATCTGTGGTTGATAACTTAGGAAATAATGTATTGTGTATTGATTCTGTTAATGATAATAACTTGGATAAAGCATCATTATGGCATTGTCGTCTTGGACATATAAGCAAGAAACGCATAGGCCAACTCCAAAAGGATGGAGTCTTGGAGTCATTTGACCTAAAGTCAGATGATAGTTGCGAATCATGCTTACTTAGAAAAATGACAAAGTCACCCTTCACAGGTTCTTGTGAGAGGGGTGAAGGTTTGTTGGATCTTATACGCACGGATGTGTGTGGGCCCTTCAAACATGCCACAAGGGATGCTAATCGTTATTATTTGACTTTTACTGATGATTACAGTAGATATGGATATGTCTACTTAATCAAGCATAAGTCAGAGACTTTTGAGAGGTTTAAAGAGTTTAAACAGGAAGTCGAGAATCAATTGGGCAGGAACATTAAGATGCTTCGATCCGATCGAGGTGGTGAGTATCTTAGTTCAGAGTTCCTTGACTATCTTAGGGAATGTGGGATTGTCTCACAATTGACACCTCCCAGGACACCACATTTGAATGGTGTAGCTGAGAGGCGTAATCAAACCTTGTTGGATATGGTTCGTTCCATGATGAGTCGAGCTTCACTACCAATCTCATTTTGGGGGTATGCCTTAGAGACTACGGCCCATATCCTTAATCTAGTTCCTACAAAAAAAAGTTGCCAAAACTCCTCATGAGATGTGGACTGGTAAAGTACCCAAACTAGACCACATTAAGATTTGGGGTTGCGAGGCTTTCGTGAGACGCGAGACTCATGATAAGCTCGAACCTCGAAGTGAGAGGTGTATTTTCATCGGCTACCCACAGAAATCCTTTGGTTACCTCTTCTACAAACCTAGTGAGAATGTGGTCTTTATAGCTAGGAGGGCTTTCTTTCGAGAGAGAGAGAGAGTTCATAAGCCAAGGAGACAGTGGGAGGCAAGTTGACCTTGAAGAAATTCAAGAGTCAAGTGGTGAAGGAACTTCAAACCCTAGCACTCAACTTTAGGACGAAACTTCTGTTGAGCCAATTGACAAGTCTGTACCTCTGAGGCGTTCCACAAGGGTTAGGAATGCACCTGAGCATTACTATGGATTCCATATTACTGCGGAAGGTGATACACTTATAAGTGATGAGACACTGATAGGTCTGGATGAACCTAATAGTTACGCGGAAGCCATGGCAGGCCCTGAGTCAGCCAAGTGGAAAGAGGCAATGGACAGCGAGATACAGTCCATGTATGACAATCAAGTTTGGAACTTGGTTGAGAATGTACCAGGTCGTAAGACTGTAGGGTGCAAATGGATCTTCAAGAAGAAGACCGACATGGATGGTAATGTACACACTTATAAGGCACGACTGGTTGCAAAGGGTTTCTCACAAACTCCGAGAGTTTATTATGATGAGACCTTTTCTCCAGTGGCCAAGATTAAGTCTATTAGGGTTCTGTTAGCCATAGCCGCATTTCATGACTATGAAATATGGCAAATGGATGTCAAAACCGCTTTCCTTAATGGAAAGTTGGCTGAGGATGTTTACATGAGTCAGCGAGAGGGTTTTGTCAACACAGAGTACCCTAATAGAGTGTGTAAGCTTGAGAAATCCATTTATGGGTTAAAGCAAGCACCTCGCAGATGGAATCTTTGCTTTGATGAGAAAGTCAAGGAATTTGGCTTTTCTAGGAGTGAAGATGAATCTTGTGTATATGTCAAGGCTAGTGGGAGTATAGTTAGCTTTTTGGTATTGTATGTGGATGACATACTACTCATAGGAAATGACATCCCAACTCTGCAGGAAGTTAAGTCCTGGCTTGGGAAGTGTTTCTCTATGAAGGACCTAGGAGAAGCTGCCCATATTCTAGGGATAAGGATCTTGAGAGACCGGAGTAAAAGACTAATTGGACTTAGTCAGAGTACTTACTTAGATAAGGTGTTGAAGAGATTCGGCATGCAGGACTCCAAGAAAGGAGAGTTACCCATCCAGAGTAATGCCAGATTGAGTAAGATACAAAGCCCTAGTACTGAGGCTGAGATAGCAGAAATGTATGCTATGACGTGTACTCGACCTGATGTAGCCTTTGCTTTGAGCATGGTTAGCAGATATCAGGGGAACCCTGGCAAGGCACACTGGACTGCGGTAAAGAATATCCTCAAGTACCTACGCAGGACTAAGGACTGGGTCCTTACCCTCGGTGGGAGTGAAGACTTGAGAGTTGTAGGGTATAGTGATGCTAGCTTTCAGACTGATAGGGATAATTTCCGCTCTCAGTCAGGCTAGGTCTTTACCATAAATGGAGGAGCAATTTCTTGGAAGAGTTCCAAGCAAGAGACAGTGGCTGATTCAACTTGCGAATCAGAGTATATAGCAGCTAGCGAGGCAGCAAAGGAGGCGATATGGCTGAAGAACTTCATTGGAGACCTTGGAGTTATACCAGCTATTAAAGAGCCAATGGAAATTTTATGTGATAGTGAAAGTGTAGTTGCCTTAACCAAGGAACCAAGGGATCACGGGAGATCCAGACACATCGACAGAAAATACCATTTCATCAGACATCGAATAGAAGAAGGACTCCTCGTGGCAAAGAGGGTATCATCGGATGAGAATCCAGTAGATCCCCTCAAGAAGGGACTAACTCGGGTTAAGCATCTCCAGCATGCTCGGAGCATAGGGCTGAAGGATGATATTAGATTTAGTAGTTAGATAACCTTGAAATTTGTAAAGTGTAATTGGATTTAGATGATGAATAAAAGGTGTTTTATTTATGGTAAAGTGTTGCTATCTCTTGTCGATCGTTTCCTATATTTCTTTTGCATGTTTTGACTTCCAGAATAATTATGTTTGGTATATCATATTATTCGAACCTCCACAGTCGGTCATATGTCGGAAGTAGGTATGAATCAAGACTGTCATGATTGGTTGCAGAGGTCTAAGTTGTTGGACATGGCTACAACACTCATGAGTGCTCATAAGTTCTGAGCATTGGACTCAACCCACGCTCACTGGAATCACTTCATGGAATTTATCTCGAGTGATCGTGAGACGGTAATATCATATAAGTCTTCAAACCTAGAGATATGATTTGTTACTTATGAGTTGGTTATGCATTGATTGTACGTTAACGCATTGGTAACTCGATGTTATAAAATGTGCTTTTGTGTATAATTCAATGAGTGGTAGAACAAACATATGAGTCGAAGTTTATCAGTTCCTTCTTGGATTAGAAGCTGATATCTCGGCCCCTCGATGATTTTGTTTTGACCTATGTACCAGGCCCGGTCAGAACTAAGTTGATGTGTTCAATTAAGTTCTTTGTCAAACAAATCGGAAATCGGGAAACAAACTGCTGGACAATAAGTAAGACATTGTTCCATGTATTTGTCCGGCTGATATCTAGAACAGAGGATTATATGATCACTTATCTTAAATGGCGTATCATCATCTTCTCAGTTCTGAGAGACCTTGAAAGAGCTACGATTGCCGATCGGTTCCTGAAGTATTGTAGTTATAGTTATTAGACTTATCCAAGTGGGAGACTGTTGGATAAGGTGTCTAAGTCTATAACTATTTCTAGTATGTACTTGACCCGACCCGGCATGGTCCATTTGGGTTGCATGGCACCATGCAATTGGATAAACTAAAATGAGAGAAATAACACTTATGGTTTATTAATATATTATAAGTTCTAATATATTAATAATATTATTTAATTAGTTTGATCAAGAATTAATTTAGAATTAATTAAGTGATCAAAAGATAACTAATTAAATATATGGGTAGATTATGTAAATCTTCCATATCTTATATAGTGGGCTAAGAGGCTCCATGGATTATCAAGTTGGGTTCCACCCATAGGATGCTCCATGGGAGTTACAAACCCATGGGTCATGGAAATGAAGAGTCATGACACATTAGGGTTTACATGGTGTAACCCTAGATGTGTCAGCATTATATAAGAAACCCATTCTCCACCAAAATTGGCTACACATAAGAAACAAGAGGGCTAGGCCGATTTTAAAAGTGTGTATTCTCTCTAAAGTCATTCCAAAAGCATTTGGTGTTGTGTGAAGCATTTGAGGCATCACACTTGGGGTGCTAGGCTCACAAGGTTTCAAGGATCATAAGCAACAACAAGACAAACATAGATCCAAGGTTATTAGGGTTGCATGTACACTTAGGAAGTGTTAGAATGCTCAAAACCCATCACATACTTCATAGTGTTGAGTGTAAAGAATGGGACACCTGGTAGTGGATCCAATGCTGTTTGAGATGTTCATGGGATTTGTTTGCGAATCTTCGTGAGACATGGTGGGCTGCTAGAATCAAACCTGTAAACTTGAGATTAGGGTTTTATCAGAAACTGAGTTGTCGTCGTTAAGAAGAAGACAGCTTCTATTTATTCGATAAAAGCGGAAACCCTAAAGAATTCTGAATACAGAAAGAATGTGTATTGATCACACAGTCTCCTGCTCTGATACCAATTGTTAAAACAATGTTCAATTAGGATCGTTAGATTCTACACAGGCAAACAATTATGAACGTAATTATGAACACAAGAATGGCTTTGAATGTGTCGTATGATTAATGCTTTAACACCTCAGAAGAGCTCGATTAAGAACTTCGACTGTAGAGGTGTTTAGGGTTACAAAACAAGAAACGATAATAATCACTCCTTTTTTTAATGCATACATGCATGCACTATATATAGTCTAACCCTACTAGATAATCACGGATGGACAGGCCCAATCCGGATACTAAACACAAGCCCATGACGCAACACAATTAGACTCAACAGAGCTAATGGAGATTGATGTAACCACTGCAACTCCAGAACAAATCGTTGAACACACTACTCATGAGAGAGATGAGACAAAGGTGTCATATCTTATGATTGCAACCATGACTGTAGAGCTACAGAAGTCCTATAAGGACTACTATCCCTATGAAATGTATCATGATTTGATGGAAAGATACCATCAAAGTGCTTGGCATGAGAGGTATTATGTCATTGTCTCCATTATCACAACCAAAATGAAGGATGGTGAACCCATCACGGCCTACTTGCAAAAGATGCAGAGATTCGTGGACCGCTTGCTAAAATTGAATGTCAATTTTGATGAAGAGTTGTCCATAGATATTATTCTACACTCTTTACCTCTTTGTTATGATCAGTTTAGCATGACTTATCATATGAACAAGGAGGAGGTCACTCTTAGCAAACTTCAAGGCCTTTTAACGACTGCTGAAAGCAACCTGAAAGGCAAATCGGTTGTGTCTACTCCTACTACTACTTCAGCCCTTGTTCTGGGAATCGGACATGGAAAGGGAAAGAAGAGGAAGGCTCCCTCCAAGAGCCGCAAGGGAAAGTCTCTTGATGGATCATCTTCTAGTGGGACCAAAGTTGGTTCTGCTAATTCCTCTAATCCGAAGGATGCAGAGTGCTTCCACTGCCATGAAAAAGGGCACTGGAAACGAAGCTGCCCCAAGTACTTGCAGGACATAAAGGATGGGAAGATCAATCCCTCATTTGCAGGTATTTACACTATTCAATCTAAAAACTCATCACATGCTAATTCTTGGGTCCTTGATACAGGTTGTGGATTTCACATTTGTTCTGATTTGCAGGGACTAAAAAGAAGTAGGGATGTGGAGCACGGGAAGATAAACTTAATCATGGGAAATAGGAAATGTCGCATGTAACCAAGATTGGAGTTTAATCTTTATTGCTTAGTAATGGTTTAAATTTGGATTTGAATAATTGTTGTTACTCGATCGATATGGCGAGAAATATTATTTCCTTTCACAGTTTGTATAAACAAGGTTTTACCTTTTCTTTTAATAATGAAATTCGTGGTATTAATGCTTATTACAATGGTGTATTTTATTTTGAAGCATTACCTTGCAATGGTGTGTATGAAACTGTGAATGTTGTAGATAACTTAGGAACTAATGTGTTACACATTGATTCTTCCAATGATTTGGATAAAGCATGCTTGTGGCATTGTCGTCTTCAATATGTCAACAAGAAGTGCATAGCCCAACTCCAAAAGGATGGAGTTTTGGAGTCATTCGACTTAAAGTCGGATGACACTTGCGAATCTTATTTACTTGGAAAGATGACCAAGTCACCCTTCACTGGTACTTGTGAAAGGGGTGAAGGTCTATTGGATATCATACGCAATGATGTGTGTAGACCATTCAGAACCACCACAAGGGATGCTAATCGTTTCTATGTGACTTTTACTGATGATTACAGTAGATATGGCTATATCTACTTAATCAAGCATAAGTCAGAAACCTTTGAAAAGTTCAAAGAGTTTAAGCAAGAAGTGGAGAATCAGTTGGGTAGGAAGATAAAGATGTTGCAATCCGATCGAGGATGAGAGTATCTTAGCATCTAGTTCTTTGACTATCTTAAGGAATGTGGAATTGTTTCACAATTGACGCCACCTAGAACACCCCAACTTAATGGTGTGGATGAGAGGCGTAATAGAACCTTGCTAGACATGGTTCGTTCCATGATAAGTCGAGCTTCGTTACCTATCTCATTCTGGGGGTATGCCTTAGATACTGCCACCCATATCCTTAATCTAGTCCCTACCAAAAAGGTTTCCAAAACACCTCACAAGATGTGGACAGGGAAGGTTCCCTCATTAGACCACATCAAAGTTTGGGGTTGCGAGGCTTTCGTGAGACGCGAGACTCGTGACAAGCTTGAACCTTGGAGTGAGCGATGTATTTTCATCGGCTACCCACAAAAGTCCTTTGGGTATCTATCCTATACACCGAGTGGCAATGTTGTCTTCGTCGTGAGGAGAGGAGTCTTTCGTGAGAGAGAACTAATATGTCAAGATGTTTACATGAGTCAGCCAGAGGCTTTTGTCAATGCAAAGTACCCTAATAGAGTGTGTAAGCTTGAGAAATCCATTTATGGATTGAAACAAGCATCTCACAGATGGAATCTTAGTTTTGATGAGAAAGTCAAAGAGTTTGGATTTTCGAGAAGCGAGGATGAGTCATGTGTGTATGTCAGAGCTAGTGGGAGTATAGTGAGCTTTCAGGTATTGTATGTAGATGACATACTACTCATAGGAAATGACATCCCAACCTTATAGAAGGTTAAGTCCTGGCTTGGGAAGTGTTTCGCTATGAAGGACCTCGGAGAAGCTGCCTATATCCTAGGGATAAGGATATTGAGACACAGATTTAGAAGACTAATAGGACTTAGTCAAAGTACCTACTTGGACAAGGTGTTGAAACGTTTCCGCATGGAGAACTCCAAGAAAGGTAGCCTACCTATCCTAACCAATACCAAACTAAGTAAGACTCATTGTCCGAGTACAGAGGCTGAGATAGCATAAATGAGTCGAATTCCATATGCTTCTGCAGTTGGTTCGATCATGTGTTCTCTGACTTGTACTCGCCCTGATATGGCCTTTGCTTTGAGCATGGTCAACAGATATCAAGGGAAACCTGGTAAAGCTCATTGGACTGCAGTTAAGAACATTCTTAAGTACCTGCGGAGGAATAAGGATTGGGTCCTTACCCTTGGTAGGAATGATGACTTGATAGTGATAGGGTATCGTGACGCCAGCTTTCAAACCGACAGAGAAACTTCCGCTCTCATTCGGGCTGGGTGTTTACCCTAAATGGAGGAGCCGTGATATGGAAAAGTTCCAAGCACGAGATTGTAGCTGATTCGACGTGTGAATCAGAGTACATATTCACAAGCGAAGCAGCGAAGGAGGCGATATGGTTGAAAAACTTCATTGGAGACCTTGGAGTTATTTCTTCCAAGGAACCAAGATATCATGGAAGATCCATGCATATCGACAGATATTACCACTTCATAAGACATCAAGTAGAAGAAGGACACCTCGTGGTGAAGAGGATATCATCAGAGGACAACCCAACAGATCCTCTTACAAAGGGACTGACTTGGGTTAAGCACTTGCAGCATGCAAGGGGCATTAGGCTGAAGGACGATATTAGTTTTAGTGATTAGATAAACCGAAACTTGTAATAGCTAAATTGTAATTGACATTTGATGATGAATAAAGGGATTTTTATTTATAATTAAAGTTACTGTCTTGTGTCAATCATTTACTATTGTTTCACTTTGCATGTCCTGACCTCCAGAATAATAAGATTTATTCAAACTATCCACAGTCGATCATACTTTGAAAGTAGGTATGAAAGAAGACTGTCATGAGTTGGCTTGTAGATTTGTCTAAGGAGTTAGGCATAGCAACAGGTTTGATGCACCATTCATGAGTACTTCTGAAATAATATTTGAGTATTGGATCAACCCGCGCTCACTTGAATCACTTCATGGAATTTATCTCGAGTGATCGTGAGACGCTAATATCATATAAGTCTTCAAACCTAGATATATGAGTTGTTGACTACAAGTTGGTTATGCATTGATGATACGAAAACGCATCAGTAACTTGTTGTTATAAAACGTATCGTTGTGCATGATTTAATGAGTAGTTAGTACAAACATATAATGTCGAAGTTTATCTGTTCCCTTTTTCTTAAGAGGATTAAAAGCGATATCTTGGGCCCCTCGATGATTCTGTTTTGACTATGTGTTGGGCCCGGTCAGAACTAAATTGATGTGTTCAGTTATGTTCTATGTCAGACGAATCGGAAATTAGGAAAAAAAATGTTGGACAATAAGTATTATATTGTTCCATGTATTTGTCCAGCTGATATCTTGAGAACAGAGGATTATATGATCCCTTATCTAAAGGATGTGTCACTGACTGGGTCAGAGTTGATAGCGGATTTTGAAAGCTTACGATTGCTAAGTCGGATCCTGAAGTCACATTGGAAGTTATAGTTACTAGACTTATCCAAGTAGGGGACTATTGGATTTAGTGTCTAAGGCCATAACTATAACTGGGATGTACTTGACCCGATTGTATCATGGTCCTTTTTGGGTTGCCTTCACCAATGCAACTTGATAGGATGGATTTTGAGAATAAGGTTGGTTATTGTTTATTAATATATTATAATTATAATATATATATATATATATATATATATATATATATATATATATATGAAATCACATTATTTAATTATTATTGATCAAGAATTAATTTGGAATTAATTTTGTGATCAAAAGAGACTAATGAAATATAAGGGGATTGATTATGTAAATCAATCATTCTTGTAGTGTGGGCCAATGACCCATGATCATGTAGGTGGGCTAAACTAATCCATGGATAGTCCATGGAGGTTAAACCCATGGAGCATGAGAATGTGGAAAGTCATGGGTTATTAGGGTTTGCAAAGTGAAACCCTAGCATGTGCAACACTATAAATAGCACCCTTCTAGAGCCAAAATCGGTTACACCATATCTTGGAGATAAACTACTTATTCTCTTAAGCCTCCTTTTGCATTTTGGTGTTCGTGAACCAATAGAGGCATCACATATGAGGTGCTCAAGCTTTCAAAGGTCAAGAACTCTACCCTACTCAAGAGGGAAGCATCCAAACTAAAGTTTTATATTATATAACTTCAATTGTATGGTAGACAGGGAGAATGCTTTGGAAAAAGAAAATGCATGTATAATTAGACAAAACATAGATCCAAAGCATTTAGGGTTGCATGTGCACCATAGGAGTGTTATAGTGCTCAAATAGCAACAATTGTATATGAAAATAGAGGCTTTGCCTTGAGATCTCTGGAAACCCGATTGAAGTAGAAAAGAAGTCAAGGCAAAGTACCAAGCTCTCGGTGCTTGCTTTAAACCATAAAGTGATTTCTTTGGCCGAAAAATATGAGTAGGATGTTGGGGATTCACGTAACCCAGTAGTTGAACCATGTATACCTCTTCTTGTAGCTCACCATGTAAAAATGCATTATTAACATCGAGTTGCTATAGAGACCACCCCCGTAAAAGAGCAATAGATAAAACGGTTCTAATAGTTATGAGTTTTGTGACGGGACTAAAAGTATCAAATTAGTCCTTCCCGTACTCTTGAAGAAAACCCTTAGCGACTAATTGTGCTTTATATTTAGCAATTGAGCCATTCGGGTGACGTTTGATATGAAACAATAATTTACAACCGATCGGTCAATAGGAAATACGTGGAACAAGTTCCCATATGTGATGGTGGAGTAAGGAATTGTACTCATCATCCATTGCTTTTCGCCATAAAGGATATTTTGAAGCATGTGTTTGCGTAGTAGGTTCGAGTGCGGGTGAAATAGGATCAGCGGTGGTGTAGTTAACGAATGGGGGATTGTATTATTTTGGGTTTAGTTTGCTGGTACGTTTCGGAAGAGGGGGAGAGGGTGACGACGATGGAGAGGGTTCGGTAGAGTGAAGAGAGGTGTGAGGAGACTTTATGTTTAAGGGAGTAGGTATAGAGGATGATATTTTCATGGGCGAGTATGAGATAGGTGAGTCTTCGTTAGGTGAAACATGTGCGAAAGATGAGGTAGCGGGTGTGCGTGACATATTTGATGCATGGGGAAGAGAAGTTTGTGTGGTGGAGGATAAAGGGACTAAGGATATGGGCGGTGACATTATGGTGGGTGTAGTACTGGGTGAGGTGGAAGAATACCAACATGATGAAGTGGGGAAAATGAATTGGTCTAGTGTGGTAATAGTGGTTGGTGTGGAAGGGGAATTTTTTAGTGGAAATTGATTTTCCACAGATTTCACATGTCTAGAGTGGTAGAGTCGACGTGTATTGGAATCAAAACACTTGTATTCATAATTGTCAGATGAGTAACCCAAAAAGATGTATGGTTGGGAACGGGATTGAAGTTTTGAAGTGGAGTATGGTTTTAGCCATGGGTAGCAAAGACATCCAAAGGGTTTTACTTTAGTGTAACTATGAGATTGATTATAGAGACAATGAAATGGGCTTTTGCACGCAAGAATGGAGGTGGGTAGGCGATTGATAAGATAGATGGTTGTTTGGAAGGCATGAGACTAAAAGGTAAGAGGAAGTCCTGCATAATAAAGTAGGGCAAGACCAGTCTTAGCGATGTGGCAATGACGACGCTCAGCAACACCATTTTGTTCTGGTGTGTGAGGAGGGGTAGTGTAATGAGATATTCCCATGGATTGGAGAAAATGTACAAGTCCTTGGTACTCGCTTCTGTTGTCTGTGAAAATGGAAATAATAGGAGATTGAAAAAACTTTTCTACCAAGAGTTTAAATTGTGGGAATATTTTTGAAACATCTGACTTGTGTTTCACTGGAAACAACCAAACATATTTAGAGAAATGGTCAAAAAACACTATAAAATAAGAATAACCGCCAATCGATTTTTGCACCAGTCCCCACACATCCGAGTAAAGAAGTCGTAATGGTTTGACAAATATGTTTAAAAGTTGAACTAGATAGATTTCTAAAACTTAGACATAAGTCTTGACAAATACGTTTAAAAGTACGTATACAAGGATGAACAAGTTTATGGTAGCACTGGAGGGGTGATGCCAAAATGGTGGAGTTGACTTGAGGACTCAAATTCAAGCCATTCATGTAGTAAACATCGTTAATGTTCTCCTCTCGCATGAGAGACGGCCCTGTTTTGAGATCCTTCACAAGAAAATGAAAAGGAAAAAAATTCAATGGACACATGATTAGTACGACATAACTTTGAAATAAAAATAAGATTTTTTCGAAGGTTGGGAACACAAAGTATGTTAGGAAAAGCTAGTATTTTAGATGAACTGGCGATATTAGTCGAACCAATATGTGATATTGAAAGATTTGTACCATCACCAAGAAGAATTTCATCCAGACCCCCATACTCGGAGACAGATTGTAGCGAGATCGGTCGAGAGATAAGGTGGTGTGTTGCTCCACTATCAAACATCCATGGTTGATATGTAGCATGTGATCCAGCGGAAGTAGCATTTGCGACGGGAAATGATGTTGGGATATTGAAGCTGATGTTGTTTTCAGTCAAAAACTTTGCAAGTTTTCTACACTCTCACATATCGTGACCTGGGATATTGCAAAATTGGCAAAACAAATTGTTCCTATTAGGACGATTTAAGAAGCCTGGTTGAGAATGAGAAGGGTGCCGCCCCGTTTGTGGAGTGAATGCTTGACTGCGAGAATTTTGGTTGTAGAAGTCGGTTGATGAACGAGACTGAGGGTGACCGGATTGTCGCTGTGAGAAATTTGCAGTGGAAATGTAACACTCTAAATATTCAAACAAATTTTTCATTTTTAAAACCACATAAAACCCAATATCACATTTCTCAAAACCCAAATGTATAAATTATTCAAAACACAAGACCACAAAATATTTGATAATATCCCAGAATCCTCAAAAACATAATCTCTAACAGGTGAGTACAATCAAGCCGGCGCCTTCCCGCGATCCTAAGAGGTACCTGAAACACATATCACACAACATTGTAAGCACAAAGCTTAGTGAGTTCCTCAAAATACCACACGCAAATAATTAGCCTGTCATCGCTATATCTCGATAAGGACCCTCCAGTCCAAATGTTCCAGTGACGACCCTCCGGTCTCACAACTCGGGTTGGACCCTCCGGTCCTAAACAATAAAGCACAAAATAATATACAACATAAATCACAAAGACAAATGCATGATATCACATAACTCAGTATAAGCATATAAGACCCTCCGGCCACACAATATTACCACTCAGGCAAGAAGAGTGAGAAGACTCACCTCGTAAGTAAGCAAGTAGGTCTCGTACTCGATGTTCGGTCTAAACTCCGCCTACATATCATAATCATCTCTAATTAACACTTAATAATAACAACCCTAAAATGTTAGGCTACTCCTTTTCTAGCTCTCGAAAAGGGTGAAAGACCATTTTACCCCTCCATGGTCTCCATAACTCATGTCTTCACCAAACCCTAAAAGTCAACGGAAATCAACAATCGAGTCAACAGTCAATGTTGACCCAACTAGTCGAGTGCATCTATACGACTTGTCGAGTCCCTCCTGTTCTCAGAAAATCGGGAAAACTCCAACTCAACTCGCAGAGTTGTGTCATCAACTCGTCGAGTTTGCACATGTCCAGACTATAGGTGAAAACCCTAACCGACTCGTCGAGTTGGCTCATCCACTCGTCTAGTCTCTTAAGTCCATTTCTCATTCAGAACATTTTTAAGCAGAACTAAAGCCCCATACTCTAGATCTAGCCTCCAAAGGCTGAAATACCACGTAAAGCTACAAGGTTTACGTCCATGCATGGCATCTAGGGCTCAAAATGCCAAAACAAAGCTCTATAAAGGGTTTAATGTCTGAAACTTGGCCAATATCTTGATAGTGCTTGAATCTTTAGGCCCAAGGGACCTTATACTGCCCAGATCTGAAGTTTCAACTTCATGGCATGCTCAAACAACTCAAAGGCTCAAAAGGAAGATGGAAATGGTCACAAACTCCCTAAAGAAGAGATCTAACCAAACAATAATCAATGTGATAGCTTTTTTCCTCCAAATAGCAGCTAGCACTGAAAGAACACTTGATCCAAAGGCTTCTTCTCGTTCCAAACCTTATGCTCTTCTATCTACTTCCAAGAATGCACCAAATCACACACTTTTAGTCTCTCTCTCTCTCTCTCTCTCTCTCTCTCAGATGATACCAGCTCGTTTAGGGTTTCTCTCAGGGTGTCAAGATGATAAGGGAGGCGGAAATGAAGGCTTAAGGTCCTTTAAATAGGGCACAAACCATTAAAATTAGGGTTTTCACACTCAGCTCCTACTCGTCGAGTTGGGGTCCTCCAACTCATTGAGTAGACTCTAAAAATCACGCGGCCATTTAATTCTCTACTCGGCGAGTTGGGGCCTCCAACTCGTCAAGTTGCTCTGACAACAAGAATATAAATTAATTAAATATTATACTTGGGAGTCGGGATGTTACAATTCTCCCCCACTAGAATCAGACTTCGCCCTCGAAGTCATCCTCTGGAAACAACTCTGGAGACTGCTCCCGCATCTCGGACTCCAGCTCCCAAGTCCACTCGGATCCCTTCCAATGCTGCCACTGAACCTGAGGCAAGGGGACCTCTTTATTCCTCAAGACCTTCACCTTCCTAGTCAGGATAGCTATCGGCTTCTCAATGTAGTTCAGGTGATCATCAACCTGAATGTCCTCTAAAGGGACCACTGCCGTCTCATCAGCTACAGACTTCCTCAGCTGGGACACGTGGAAGGTGTTATGAATCTGGCTCAACTCTGCAGGCAGCTCTAACCGGTAAGCCACCTTACCCACTCTAGCTTTGAACGTCGTCGGTCTACATACCTCTTCTTATGGCTCTGGGCCGTCAGTAACCTCTGTCTGACCTGAATGATCTGCTATGTCATCTTGATCACTATCTCAGTGCTCCCTATCACTCTCTGCCCTACCTCTCCCCAACAGATGGGAGTCCGACATTTTCTCCCGTGTAAAAGCTCAAAGGGAGGCATACCGATACTAGAGTGATGGCTGTTGTTGTATGACAACTCAGCCAATGGCAAGTAAGTGTCCCAACTTCCACTAAAGTCCATAAAATATGCGCGTAGCATATCCTCGAGCGTCTGAATTGTCCGCTCGCTCTTCCTGTCAGTCTGTAGGTGATACGCGGTACTAAAATGCAACCGGGTACCCAACCCCTCATGAAATTTCTTCCAGAACCTGGAAGTAAAATGCACATCCCTATCTGACACTATTTATGTTGCCAGCCCATGTCGTGCCACCACCTCTCGAACGTAGATCTCAGCCAGTTTCTGCGCAGAGGAGCTCTCACTTATAGCCAGAAAGTGAGTACTCTTCGTCAACCGATCTACAATCACCCATATCGCATCGACACCTCGCGCGTTCCTTGGTAATTTGGTAATAAAATCAATGGAAATCTGTTCCCACTTCCACAGGGGAATCTCTAAAGGCTGCAACTGGCCATGGGGACACTGGTGCTCCTCCTTGACCTGACGGCAGGTCAAGCGTCTCTCGACTACCCATGCCACATCTCTCTTCATACAGGGCCACCAATAATCCCATTTCAAGTCCAAATACATCTTGGTGGCCCCCAGATGGATCGAGAATATCGACCTATGAGCCTCCTCCATCAAAATACGTCGAGCTCCACCCGTATATGGCACCCATATCCGCCCACGGAAGGTCATAAGCCCTCGACTATCTGTCTCAAACTCAGAAATATGCCCACTCACTCGCTCTCTCTTACGGTTCTCTGGTCTCACGGCCACCACCTGGGCCTCTCGGATAGTATCAAAGACTGGAGTAATCACCGTCATCCTCATACACACGTCTTGGATCGGCGCACTCACTGCTCTACGACTCATGGCATCAGCTACAACATTGGACTTGCCAGGGTGATACAAAATCTCACAGTCATAGTCTTTCACTACATCCAACCACCTCCTATGTCTATTATTCAGGTTGGGCTGATCCATAAGGTACTTCAGGCTCTTATGGTTCGTGTACAAAGTACACCGGATACCACAAAGATAGTGGTGCCAAATCTTGAGGGGGAACACCACCGCCCCCAACTCCAATTCATGGGTGGGATACCTCGTCTCGTGAGGCTTCAGCTGCCTCGACGCATATGCTATCACGTGTCCCCTCTGCATCAACATGGCACCCATCCCTAATATAAATGCATCACAGTAGACTATGAAGTCCTCCACCCCCTCAGGAAGGGCTAACATTGGAGCATCGCACAATCTCTGGCGAAGAGTCTTGAATGAAGCCTGTTGCTCGGGCCCCCAGACAAAAGTAACACCCTTCCTGGTCAATCTGGTGAGAGGAACGGCAATATTGGAGAAATCTCTGATAAACCTCAGATAGTAGCCCACCAGACCCAGAAAACTCCTGATCTCGGATAGGGACCTCGGCACCTCCCATCGCATGACTGCCTCAATCTTGGCCGGGTCGACCAAAATCCCATTCTGGTTAACGAGTTGTCCCAAGAACTAGGCCTCTCGTAACCAGAAATCACACTTGGAGAATTTGGCATAAAGCCTCTCCATCCTCAATACTCCAAGAATCTCCCGAAGATGCTCTTCGTGCTGTTCCCTAGATCTTGAGTACACCAAAATGGCATCGATGAACATGATCACCGACTTTTCCAACATGGGCCTGCACACCCGGTTCATGAGGTCCGAACGTTGTCGGTGCGTTGGTGAGTCCGAAAGGCATCACCACAAACTCTTAGGGCCCATAACGAGTCCTAAAGGCTGTCTTCTGGATATCCTCCTCGCAAACTCTCTGTTGAGTCTAATTGTGTTGCGTCATGGGCTTGTGTTTAGTATCCGGATTGGGCCTGTCCATCCGTGATTATCTAGTAGGGTTAGACTATATATAGTGCATCCATGTATGCATTAAAAAAGGAGTGATTATTATCGTTTATTGTTTTGTAACCCTAAACACCTCTACAGTCGAAGTTCTTAATCGAGCTCTTCAGAGGTGTTAAAGCATTAATCATACGACACATTCAAAGCCATTCTTGTGTTCATAATTACGTTCATAATTGTTTGCCTGCGTAGAATCTAACGATCCTAATTGAACTTTGTTTCAACAATTGGTATCAGAGCAGGAGACTGTGTGATCAATACACATTCCTTCTGTATTCAGAATTCTTTAGGGTTTCCACTTTTATCGAATAAAAAGAAGCCGTCTTCTTCTTAACGACGGCAACTCAGTTTCTGATAAAACCCTAATCTCAAGTTTACAGGTTTGATTCTAGCAGCCCACCATGTCTCACGAAGATTCGCAAACAAATCCCATCAACATCTCAAATAGCATTGGATCCACTACCAGGATTCCCATTCTTTACACTCAAGACTATGAAGTATGGGCGCATCACTTTGAAGATTACGTGGTTGGATCTGAAGACAATGGCTATCTCATCTGGGAAGCTATCACGCTTGGGCCGTTTGTTCACTTAGGAACGAACACGACAGTTAAGTCCCAAAAGGAATATAACAAGCTGGTGGCGGATGTAGAGAAGATGCCACATGATGAGAAGGACAAGTTGCTGTGTAATGTGAAGGCCATGAGAATGATCAGATTCGCCTTGCAATCTGACACTTTTCGGTTAGTTGGTTCATGCACGACGGCCAAATAAATCTAGGATAGGTTGAAGGAACTTTATTCAACCGATGAAGATCTAGAACACTCCATGCAAACCTTGCTGCTGTCAGAATTTGGAGTTTTCGAACAGAAACTAGAAGAAAAACTCATACAAACTTTCGATCGGTTCAATCATCTCCTAAGTAAGATGATCAAGCATGGAATAGAAAAAAAGTTGATCGAGCAGAAGGTAACCTTCATGAACGGTTTGAGACCAGAATGGATGGCTGTGGTTTCAACCGTGAAAGCACATGAACAATTTAAATCTTACTCACTAGCGAAACTTGTGGGAATACTTAAGTCCCATGAGAGTGTAGTAACCAAAGAGGGGAAGGTAGTTTCTGGTGTGGGATCACTGGCCCTTGTCTCAAAAGGAAAAAGCATTGCAGAAGAAGAAGAAGAGTCGGATATGTCTGAGTGTGACCTTACAAGCGAGGAGTATGTTATGATGGTCACCAATCCAAAGAAGTTTGCACGAAGAAAATTTCCTGTCAACAAGAACCGAAACTGGCAGGGAAGTTACAGCTCTGAGAAGGTGAAGGATGAAGTGAAAAATTCTTCTCAAAAGGATGAAGACAAGAAGGATAGTAAGCTTGCAGGAGACTCTGGGTTCGACTGCAATTACTGTCACGGCAAGAACCACTTTGCCAAAGATTGCATGCTAAGGAAAATGGATGAGAAAAGAGATGGTGAAGATGATAAGGCGTACTACATGCGCAAGTTGGAAAAGATCAAGAAAAAGAAGGCAACTAACAGTTCTATGAATGCCTTGATTGTGTAGGAGAATGCTGATGAAGATGAGTTTGGTGGCGTTGAAGTTTGGTCAACCGATTCTGAAGATGAAGAAGTGAGAAAGCCCACTCATGGAAGAGCTTATGTGGCAAAGGATGTAGGTTCGGCTGGAAGATGTTTGATAGTCACAGCTGGTGCATCAACCGAAAGTGCAAGTAAGGAGCCGAACCTAACTGAGGACAAATGCTTTATAGCCAAGCCCGTGAGCGAGAAGATCAACGACTGTGATCGGCTGATCAAAAAGGTACAATCCATCCTTGAATCACTTAAAGTTCCAGTAATAGATTATGAAGAAGAATTAAATGAATTTAAATTTAAATTTTCTAACTTAAGTGGTAGTCTCATGCAAACTCGCTTAGCGAATTCTAACCTAACTGACCAACTCAGCAGGGTGTCTTCAAAAAGTGAGGAAAGAAGGATGTGGATTGAGCTAAAGGAGGCAGAATTAAATAGGGCTAGGGATGAAAGTATTTATTTGCAAAGAGACAATTTAAAGTCTTTAAAACAAAGGAATGTTTTTTGTTTAATTGCTAAGCGCTTATATACTAATATTGCTCAATTGCATTTAAGTTGTGAGATAGGGAAGAAGATTCACAAGATGATCTTACCCTTCCTTGAATTTAAGGAGGATGAGGTCATTGCTGAGTGTGAATCAATAGTGTCCTCAGAAGAGACATCCATGTCTTACAAAATTGGACTGGACAAGATAGAAACCTTCATTGATTCTAAGGAACATAAATGTATGCTCAAAAATCTTTTGGATGAAAATGATAGGTTAAAAATTAAGTCCAAAACTGTTCAATCATTTGACTTGTCAAACGTCAAATTAATTTCAGAAAATAAAATGAACTTAGATAATACGTCTAAATTTGATGAGGATAGTGAGATGAGCGAAATCTCAGTGGAAGACGTAGTTGATTGCTCTGAGTTTATGAAGAGCGAAACCGAAAATGAGAAACCCCTCATATCTGAAAATTCGGTTGAATTCGCTCGCCTGTCAAAAGAAAAGCCACAGAAACTCAAAGAAAAAACTATGGTTTATCAAAAAGTTCAAACTGTGCCGAATCAGGTCTATGCAGTTACTGGGGTCACTGCAAAACAAACGACGGAGTTAAAAATCTTGGTCGACAAAGTCAATGCTGAAGGGTGTGACGATTACTTCTGGTCAGCCCCTATTGACAACGCGGACGAAACCGTATGCTTATCTGAGCAAACTTCATAGAGGGTTAAAGGAAGATACGTTGTTGAACCCATCAACAAACCCTCGAGTTTCGATAAACCAAGCACAAGTGGAACTAAAGAAATCCCTGAAGAACCAATGAAAGAACCGATTGTTCCAACTAAGACAACCGAAACTCAAAAGGAGAAGCCTAAGGCTAGCTTCAATATCCACAAATCACAGAAGGAGTTAGCTGAACAGAAACGCTTAAGAAATCAAAGATATATGAAGAATCTGAATGAGCGAAAACGTCATTAGCAATCTCAAAATCCCAACTACGTACCTCCTAAGAAAGAATCAATTGACAAAGGAAAGGAAAAACTAAATGGAAAAGAAAATTTCAGTCCAAATTCCTACTATTTCAAATCTCAAAACCGAACATCCACTTTCGGTCCCAAAACGAGCGCGATGAACCGAATGTCTAGTTTCGGTCCAAACGTCAAGGCTAACAACCGAACGTCTACTTTCGGTTCCAACACCGGAATTCAGAACCGAAAGTCAAGTTTCGGTCCCAAGTCTAGTTTCGGTCCTTCCAACTCCCAGAGCAAATCAAATTCAGTGAAGGACATCAAAGGAAAGGGAAAGCTTGAAACTGATTCTAATTTCAATGATAAGAAAAGGTCAACTAACCCTAGGATTCAGAAGAAAACACCAAAACCATCAAAAACACCAAAAATTAAACAATATAAAACCAAAATCAAGGTGTACACCATCAAAAGAAAAGATCAATCAACTTTAATAAAAAGAACTTATTTGATTCATATTTCTACTGCAATTCCTTTTTCTGTGAAAGACTCACCAGGACCCAAGAAACTTTGGGTTCCTAAATTTGCTTGAATTTGCAGGTGATTAGTGACGAGCAGTTCGATGATGAATGGTATATAGACAGTGGCTGCTCGCGTCACATGATAGGAAGGAAGGAAGAGCTGAGGGAGTTTCGGTACCTAAAGGATGGTGGATGTGTGAAGTATGGCAATAACGCATATGGAACAATCAAAGGATATGGAATGATACCCAACGGAGATTTCTCGATTCGAAAAGTGGTGTATGTGGAAGGATTGCAACATAACCTCATTAGTGTGTCACAATTAGTTGTGGGAACAGGTCTAAAGGTTTCATTTGATGATGAGGGCTCAGAAATAGTTGAGAAGCAATCCAAAAAGGTTCTGTTGAAGTCTGAACGCAAAGGAGAGATGTATCCTTTAAATCTCAACCCAATTCGAGAAAAACCAGCAATATGTCTACTATCAAAGGCGAACACTGATGAAAGCTGGTTGTGGCATCGACGCTTATCGCACCTGAACTTCAAAGATATTAATAAGTTGGTGCTTGGTGATCATGTTCGAGGCCTTCCTCTTCTCAAGTTTGACAAGGAACATCTGTGTGCAGAGTGTGAGATGGGAAAACAAAGCAGAAAGAGCCATCCTACACGAATCAATACAAAGATTGTTGAAGGTCTTGAACTTCTGCACATTGACTTATGTGGACCTTCGGCTATCGAAAGCTTCGGTGGTAGTAAGTTTATTCTTGTCATTGTAGATGATTTTTCACGCTTCACCTGGGTTTTCTTTCTTAAACAGAAATCAGATGCAACTCCCAAGTTGAAGACGTTCATCAAGCAAGTGGAAGTGCAGCTGCGAAAGACAGTGAGGAATATCAGAAACGACAATGGACTGGAATTTAAGAATAAGGAATTTTAAGACTTTCTAGCTGACAAGGGAATATCTCACAACTTTTCGGCCCCTTATACACCACAACAGAATGGGATTGTTGAAAGTCGAAATCGTTCTTTATGTGAGGCAGCCAGAACCATGCTCAGCTTCGCTTCCTTTCCGTTATACGTCTGGGCTGATGCAGTTGCAACCGCGTGCTACACTCAGAACCGATCCCTGCTCAACAAAAGACTCTCAATCACTCCATATGAGATTCTGAACAATAGAAAGCCCAACGTCAAATTTTTCCACGTATTCGGTTCATGGTGCTTTATTTTAAATTCTAAAGAGAATCGAAACAAGATTGATGTCGAACCCGATGAGGGAATCTTTCTGGGTTATTCGCTAATGTCAAAGGCATACAGAGTGTTTAACAAACGCTCCAAACGAATTGAAGAAACATATTATGTCACCTTTGACGATCAGTACATGAAGAAAGTTCAAAGAAGCGAAAGTGCCTTAGGGGAAATATTTCCTGAATCAGGACAAGTCTTGGTTCCAATATCCAACTTGTTTGAAGAGTACATTCGGTTATTCGATGAACAAGAGAAAGCAGCTCACTTAGAGGCGAAAGCAGCAGACAACAAAATCGATAATCTCAAAAAGATCATAGATGAAGCTGCCAAAGAAATGGAAAGTGAACCTCCTAAACCGACAGGTGGTCAACCCTCCATTGACTCTCCAAACAACGGCTCAATAATCAAGGGAGAGAGTTCATCAGCACCAAAGACAACCGAAATATCTTTCGAGGGGGAGAATCCTATTCGATCCCCAACTCATAAAGGTCCAGGCGAGGGGGAGCATACAACTCCAAACCCACCCAATAACAGTCCAATCGAGGGGGAGAATCCGACTCCCACAAAGAATGACAACTCTGATCCTGACACAGGTTACACTTCGCCAGTCGAGGGGGAGAAAGAGAATACAACTGACGAAGGTGATCAATCAGAACTTGAAGAAGAAGTTAATGCAGAGTTGGATCCAGCCTATGACCCAAATTATCCTCCATTAGTGAAATGGACCAAGGATCACCCCAAAGCACAAATCATTGGTGAATCATCTAAGAAAGTTCTCACTCGTTCTCAATTGAAAGCGAAACAAACTGCATTATTCTCTAAAGTTGAATTCTGTATATTTAATTCGTTTATCTCTAAAGTCGAACCAAAAACAGTAAATGTTGCACTTGATCATTCTGATTGGGTTCAAGCAATGCAAGATGAGCTCCATGAGTCGAACGCAATCGAGTTTGGAGGCTGATTCCCACACCAAAGGATGCTTCAGTGGTTGGCTTGAAATGGGTCTTCAGGAATAAATTGGACAGAGAGGGGAATGTTATTCGAAACAAGGCTCGGTTGGTAGTAAAAGGATATTGCCAAGAGGAAGGGATAGATTATGAGGAAACCTTCGCTCGAGTAGCTATGTTGGAATCAGTTAGAATCTTTCTAGCATATGCTGCTCATAAAAACTTCGAGGTTTTCCAAATGGATGTAAAATGCGCTTTCTTTAATGGAGAACTAGAATAAACAGTGTATGTTGAGCAACCTCCCGGGTTCGTGAATGAGAAATTCCCTGATCATTGCTATGTGCTGGATAAAGCTGTATATGGTTTAAAGCAAGCACCGAGGGCCTGGTATGAAACTTTAACTCGCTTTCTGAAAATGTCGAAATTTAAGCAAGGTTCGGTTGACCCAACCTTCTTCCGAAAGAAAGAAGGCGAACATCTAATGATAGTTCAGATTTATGTCGATGACATCATCTTCGGCTCCACGAATCCTAGCTTAACGCCTGAATTCAGGAAGTTGATGGAGACTAAATTTGAAATGAGCGCAATGGGTCCGATTAAGTTTTTCCTTGGTTTGAATATTAGACAGGGACCAGAAGGTATATTTATCAATCAGGAGGCCTACACAAAGAACATGCTGACAAAATTTGGTATGACAGGAGATTCGAAAGTGAAGGTTCCTATGGCATTTGGCACTTAGTTAACACCTTCTCTGGAAAAATCTGCTGTTGACATAACACTATATCGACAAATGATAGGGTCCCTTATGTATCTAACAGCTAGTAGACCAGACATTATGTTTTATGTTTGTTATTGTGCCAGGTTTCAAGCTAATCCAAGAGAACCTCACATGGTGGCAGTGAAAAACATCTTCCGTTACCTGAAGCGAACCTCATCTCTCGGTCTTTGGTACCCTGCTAGATCTGGATTCTTTATTCAAGCTTTTTCTGTTCTTTAACCATCCTCCTTACATTCTCCATCAACTTTCGGTTCACCAATGTAACCCTTGAGACTCTCGGTCCTTACCACTGAGGTTTACGGTTGCACAAAATTTATGTTCGTGATCTTAGATACGTACACCACGTGCTGAGTGAAACCCAACATTCAACACCTACAATGAATTGACGGTGAATCATTATATTCAAGATCTTACTTGTTACCAAATGAATTCTCATTTTATTTTTGAGTGGTCTTTTATGAAATTGTCTAACACCAAGGCTTTTCTTCCCAAAAAGATCCAGTTTGTTTTTATTTTTGAGATTTCTATCATTTCTTTACTCACTATAAATTATATCCAACCTACTTGTTCAAGAGACCACAATGGTCTCACAAGTACTTCTTCCAACGTTCGATCTTTTGTTAAGAATCGACGTTCGGTTGAAGATAAGCTACCCTTAGCCTACAAATTAAAAGCAGCCTTTCAATGTTTCTCTACAAGCAGTTGATCGTATTTTTTCGGGATACCACACAAGCACTTCAAGTCTCTCTTGACTTTGAAGGAAGCGATTCTTGCCCGGAATCATCTGCTTTCTGTCTTCTAATAGACATCACTCACATCCAATACACATTTTGCTTTATTTCTTTATCTTTTGACACCCTATTGCACGAAAATTTTTATTTTCCAACATTCTGGTTGCTGTTGGTTCGATTTTTGTTTATCTTTTGGAGCAACAGGGATTATCCTAACTCTTGGAGCGAAGCTGAATTTCAAACGACGATTTGAGGATAAGATTTTAAGCGCGTCAATTTGAACGGTTACTAAAACCACGCGTGCTGACGTATACCTGGGAGAAACCAACCTGTCACATCGCGCTTTTTCAGGCGACGTTTCAGTGATCTCATCATTATGATGACGATTCTTTCTCTCGCTTGGCAACGGTATATAAAGGGGTTCTAATTACGTTTGTTTCTTTCACCTGTAACAAACCCTCTATATCTACACGGCGATTTACAACTGTTCATCTTCTTCCTTCAATCAACAATGACGACTTCTTCATCGGCTCAAGATCAAACTGCTTCGTCCACATTGCTCTCAATCAAGCCAAATCAGAACATGATTATTGAACTCAATCCTTTTCTGTACGATTCGTATATGCTACAAGTGGTTGAGTGTTTGAAGTATTCACCTCTGGTTCTAGCCCTAACACAGGTGGAAGTCGTCTCTATGTCACTCCTATCACAGGTTTATACCACTGCTTCATATAACAAAAACAAGGAGAGAATCTACTTCCAAATCCATTCTCATAAGGCTTCAATTTCAAAAGGGAGATTTTGTTCACTATTGCATCTTGCTGTGGATTCGTCTGTGATCTCACCAGACTTCATTACCACTACTCAACTGTTGTCGATGCTCTATGAGATGGGCTACACTGACGTGCTTACCACGGTTATGAAGGTTAAGAATTCGTGCTTACCGTCCCAACGGAATGGATTGCTTACTCTTTTCATCAAGAGTTTGGCGAAGAGGAGTGGTGGATCTGATGGCACCAGCAAGGGTTTTCTGACCCTTCTATACGGTCTTTACAATGGTATCAATCTCGACTATGGGTCGATTATCTTGTCCCAAGTGGTGCAAAGTCTCAACACTTCTACGAGGCATTCGGAAATTTCGTGTGGTCGATTCTGGACTCTCATCACACAAAGGGCGATTAATTCTTTGGATATTCCGGTAATGAAGGATGCCCTAGTCGCGTCTATTGCTACGTTTCACACCAAGAAAATCATAATTTTCGATCCTACAAAGTTCCCTCACAATGGCTCTATACCAGAGACGATGTACAGGTGTGTCACAGCCGAGAGTAAAGTCATGGCTGATTATCGCAAACTTCCTCCCAAGGAACCGAGAGTCTTATCTCCCGAACAGCAGGCTGCCTTGGATGCTGTGGACAAGCCTGGAAACCGAGGGAAACGGGTTACTACCAAGAAAGAGACAACAGAGGATGATAAGTCTAAGTCTATCAAGTCCAGGAAGCGAAAGTCTGCGAAAGGGAATTCTTCTAAACCAAAGAGGATTAAGAAGATGGAGAAAAGATCCAAGAGTCCCACTCCTCCCAGTTCAGAAAATGATGAGGAGGATGAAGAAGAGGAAACTCATCATGAATCACCAAGAGCTAACACCCCTCCCCGATCCCCAGCCCCAACAGACTCTCTTCATGACAAACTTTAAACACCACCTCTATCACCGAAACAGACAGTTCCAGTTTCGGTTGCTCCTATTCCACCACCTACCTCATCTCAAACAACAACTTCTCTATCACCACCACCACCAGTTACTTCTATTCCTATTTCTACAACTCCCTTACCACCTCCTATTATTTCCCAATCAACTACCACTACCATTCCAGAACCGACAGTAACGTCAACGTATTTGATGCGGGGGCGAATACTGAAACAGAACCTCCAGTTACTTCTAAACCACTTTCACCCTCACCTTCAACCGATTCCGGTGCAACTCTCGGTGGTGCTAATGATGAGTTTGATTCTACATACTACAGTCCCTATACGCTTCCTACCGATGAGGATGATGAAGCTCCAGTCACAAGACAACAATTGCAGAGCATTGATGAGAAACTGGATAAATTGCTTGATGATAACAAGTCCTACAGTGGTGTTGTGCTCAAAGCCTTTTTGGACACTGCTCTTGAGCAATACACTGACTCCATTGAAAAATCTACAAAGGCTATTAATGAATCTTCTTCTTCTTGCAAAAAGGCCACTGCTGATGTTGCAGAAATTGTTCATAGTACACAGATCTTTCTTGAGTCACTAAAAGGGCATGCTGATACCAATTCCGCCAAGGTGAATGCTTCTGTGGATTCCTTATCCAAGTCCCTTCAAGAAGAGCAAACTAAGTTTGAGTCTGTTCGTTCTTCCATCCAAGCAGAGAACACTTCACTTATCAGTTCTGTGTCTTCTCGGCTGGAATCCCTTCATGCTGATTTAGCAAAAGAAAGTGCTCTGAAGGAAGATCTTGCCCGCCAAGCCTCCACAACTGAAGTCCAGAAAGTTCAGCTCGCACAAGCTGAAAAGGAAATTTCTTTGTTAAAGACGGAGAGAGCTGTTTTTCGAAGCTGTGCTGGAGATGTCAAGAACATGTTGACCAATCTCCTTGGTGCTCATGATCCCATCCTTACTTTGACCATAAGGAATCATCTAACTACAAAACTTCTTCCTGCCCTTGCATTGTTACACGAGATGAAGGGTGTTTCGGAGAGATTCATACCTCCAAAACAAGGGGGAGAAGGTGCTCAACCAGAGGTTCCTGTGAAAACCGAAACCGAATCTGCTCAACCGAAAGTCAAAGTTACAACAGAACCGAAGGGTAATGAAGCTTCGGGTTCTGGTTTTCAAGCCAAGCAGAAGGTGATTGATGATGACAGTGATGACGATGTTGAAGAGACTATTGCTGAGGATCTTAAAAGAAAGAAGAGGGACAGAGAGTTGGATGAAACTTTAGAAGTTGCGAAGGAAGTTGAGGAAAGGGAAAGGAGGAACAAGGAAGAAGAAGAAGCCTTAAATTGCAAGAAGGCCTTGTTTCCCCTGTGGACAAAAGAGACACTTATCAATCAGGCTATAGAGTTTCCAAGTGTTGACTGGTTGGAACCTATCGCTTCGTTTGATTGTGACAATTCTAAGGACTCACAGTTCGACATGCCAATAACACGAAAGGCATTCACCTTTCATTGTTTCGATTCGACTGTTGAAGTTCCTTACCCTCATCCAAAAGTTGATCGTGAGCTTATTGATTTTAATCTGAAGTATGGTCAACCGCAGTACTTGACATGGAGCGCACATAAGATAGTTACTGTCAAGGTACTCAAGCCATCGCCTGCTGGGAAATTCATAAATGTTAATTTCAAAATCACACGAGGATCAGCAAACTCGGTGTCGATTATTTCCCTGGCAGACCTTCCGAATTTAAATCCTCATGACTGGATCCTATTGTTTAACATTCTGCTCACTAATCCGAGAGAATATGAGCCGATACTGGATCACTTGAAGAGAATGTTGGCCTCCTACATCCATGAGGTTGCTGCTATGGATCAGGAGATAGTGAAAGTAATGAACAAGAAACCAACTGTCAAGCCAACACCGAAACCAGGAGATGTGAACAAAATGAAGATGGGCCAAATCGATTCTACACATCTTACTGTAATGTTTACAAGAGGCGAAGCCAATCGATTTCTATTCGCTCTTGTTGATAAACATCTGTTTTCAACACCCTGCTTGGAGCACATCATCAACATTATTCATCGATGCAATCAGAACTCAGAAGCAGATAAGAAGAACTTCACAGACATGCTTTGGTGGTACATAACGTTTCGTCATCATCTATTGGCCATCGTACCGAAGGTGTTCAAAACAGTTAAGAAGTCTTCTGCAGCTCAACCGAAGTGAGCTTTCGGCTCCATTGACGCAAAGGGGGAGATTGTTGAGTCTAATTGTGTTGCGTCATGGGCTTGTGTTTAGTATCCGGATTGGGCCTGTCCATCTGTGATTATCTAGTAGGGTTAGACTATATATAGTGCATGCATGTATGCATTAAAAAAGGAGTGATTATTATCGTTTATTGTTTTGTAACCCTAAACACCTCTACAGTCGAAGTTCTTAATCGAGCTCTTCTGAGGTGTCAAAGCATTAATCATACGACACATTCAAAGCCATTCTTGTGTTCATAATTACGTTCATAATTGTTTGCCTGCATAGAATCTAACGATCCTAATTGAACTTTGTTTCAACACTCTCATTTTATGATACCTAGATCTCAAATCAATCTTGGAAAACCAAGACGCCCCCTACAACTGATCGAATAAATCGTCGATCCTCGGTTGTGGATAACGGTTCTTGACCGTCAGCTTGTTCAACTCCCTATAGTCGATGCACATCCGGTGTGAACCATCCTTTTTCTTGACAAAAAGGATCGGCGCTCCCCACGGTGAGCTACTCGGCCTAATAAAACCCTTTCCCAACAGCTCCTGGAGCTGCGAGGATAACTCCTACATCTCAGGCAGCGCGGAATCTAATCAATCCGGAAATCCATCTGCCTCTCGGGAGGCACACCAGGAAATTCCTCGGGGAAAACATCTGGGAACTCAAATACTACCGGAACATCGGAGATAGAACTCGGCCTCTCAGTGGCAACTCTCGTATCCATCACATATGATAAAAATCCCATGCACCCTTGTTGTAGACTCTGCCTCGCCCTGGCGGCAGAGCAGAAAGCTGATCCAGATCTGGTCCCCTCGACGTACACAGTAAGTACTCCCCACTAGGGTCTTGTATGTTCACCATCTGACGCTCACAGTCACTCACGGCTACAAGCTGGCTCAACCAATCCATACCCACTATGACACAGACATCACGCATCGCTATCGACACTGGATCTATCGGAAACTCAACACTGGAATCTTTAATACACATCCCCGGAAGACATCAGTGGAAAAAACCGCATGCTCGTCGGCTATAGAAACCCTCAATGGTCGACTCAATGCCTCGTGTCTGACACTAATGTGACGACTAAAGGATAAAGACACAACAGATCGAATCGCACCCGAGTCAAATAACACCAAAGCAGGAACGTAACTCACAAGAAAAGTACCTATAAGCAACACAGTAGAAGCATAAATAATTCTCAAAATAACATAAATAAGGAGATACGTACCAGCAACAATATCAGGCGCGGCGCAGACCTTCTCCGCAGTCAGCTGGAATGCTCTCCCATGAGCTCTCGGAGCCTGGGCCTTCACCGGTCGGCCATCTGTATCGCGCAAAGCAGTAGGAGCAGAAGCCTGGGCTGATCCCTATGTGAGCTGAGGAAACTCGGCCTTCCAGTGGCCGGTCTGGTTGCAATGAAAGCAAACCGCAAATCCTTTGGGCAGTCCTTTGCCATATGCCCCTCCTTTCCATATTTGTAGCAAATCCCTGTTCGGCAAGATCCATCATGACTCTTTCCGCACTTGCCACAAGTGCGGCCCTTCTAGCCTCCAGCTCTCGAATCAGCGGGCTTAGCCCGCTTGGTCGCCGGGTACGATTGTACTGGCCACATGTCTCTACCCTGAGACTCCTCCTCCTCTCTACTCTGAAACTCTATCTTGATCTCCTTCCTCCTGGCATTGGTCTGTAGCTCAGCCAATGTCCGATACGAATAGCTTGTCACGAACTCCCGAATATCTCGTCTCAGTATGCTCAAATACCGGCTCACACGTGCCTGCTCCTTAGACATGTGCTCGTGGCAAAACAACGCCCTCTCATGAAACATCATCGTAATCACTATCACGGTTTCTGTCTTCTGCTTGAGAGACAGAAACTCCTGGGCCAACCGCTCCCACTCCACCTGGGGAACGTACTCATCCCGGAATAGGTGTGTGAACCTCGTCCAGGTCATTGATGTATGGTCTGCAGGAGAATAAGCAGTCATCACAAACCTCCACCAGTCCTTTGCTCCCAAGCGAAGCTGGTTCAGCACAAATCGGACCTTCAGGTCCTCAGGGCATGAACAAGTATAGAAACATCCCTCAATATCATAAATCCATCTCATAGCATCAATCGGGTTCTGGGTCTCCTCGAACTCTGGTGGATTCGTGTTGCTGAACTCCCGAAGCAACAACAAATCACTCCCCTGAGCCCTCGCAGCAGCTAGGGTCGCGGTGGCTGCGGCAACAGCAGCCTCTGTGATAGAAACATATTGCTCATCAAAAGTCTTAATCGGTGTGGTCTTAGTAGACCCGAACATCTCTGTATGGCCTCCCTGATAGCTGAGGCCACCTCCTCCGCAATAATCTTGCGGATCTCCTCGTCACTAGTACCACTACCCCCGAGGTTGTTGCGGGTAATCACCATAGTGTCTCTGAAACGCAAACACAAAATCATCAGAGAGTAGCCCAAACACACACACTCGGTTACCCACCCCCTACATGCTCCTTAGTATCCTAAGATTCTTACTTGGGTCGCATACAGATCCGGTGCTTTCAGTAGTATGGGCCCAATACAACCTTACACATTAAGCAGTTGTCGCCCCAAGTCCTCCTCCTAGGATCCTAATTCACAAATACTCTATCCCTCACGGATATCAAACTACTCTCTCAGTAGACTCCTCAAATGCTCAACTAAGTATCTCTACTAAATTACACCTCGAATCAAGGCTCTCTCTAAAAGATTCCTGCTATGTACTCCTATTCAGCACATACATAGAGCAAATAGAAGATAGTATCAATCAATAGCATCCCCTAGGCTAAGACATCATGAATCAGGCAAATCTAGCCCTAATTTCTGAAATACCTAGCCTATCCTCTAGCATGCAGCTCTAATATCTCATAAGTATCTCATAATATAAAAAAATAATGGTATTTTGGGAAATCACCGTTCGGGCTCTAGCTGATTGTACACACTGCTCCGTCTCGTTTTCTATTTAAAACTCTTACTCGTTTTAGAAAAATTGTTTCTTTTTAAAAAAATTTGACAAATCCTCAGTTTGAGTCCAGACATACCCGAAAGTACATCTGAATCCCTTAAACCAAGGCTCTGATACCAACTTGTAACACTTTAATTTTTCAAATAAATTTTTCATTTTTAAAACCACATAAAACCCAGTATCACATTTCTCAAAACCCAAATGTATAAATTATTCAAAATACAAGACCACAAAATGTTTGATAATATCCCAGAATCCTCAAACACATAATCTCTAACAGGTGTATACAATCAAGTCGGCACCTTCCTACGATCCTGAGAGGTACCTGAAACACATATCACACTACACTGTAAGCACGAAGCTTAGTGAGTTACCTAAAATACCACACACAAATAATTTGCCTCTCATGGATATATCTCGGTAAGGACCCTCCGGTCCAAGTGTTCCAGTGAGGACCCTCCGATCTCACAAATCGGGTTGGACCCTCCGGTCCTAACCAATAAAGCACATAATAATATACAACATAAATCACAAAGACAAATGCATGTTATCACATAACTCAGTATAAGCATATAAGACCCTTCGGTCACACAATATTACCACTCAGGCAGGTATAGTGAGAAGACTCACCTTCGAAGTAAGCAAGTAGGCCTCGTACTTGATGTTCGGTCTAGACTCCGCCTACATATCATAATCATCTCTAATTAACACTTAATAATAACAACCCTAAAATGTTAGGCTACCCCTTTTCTAGCTCTCGGAAAGGGTGAAAGATCATTATACCCCTCCATGGTCTCCATAACTCATGTCTTGACCAAACCCTAAAAGTCAACAGAAGTCAACACTCGAGTCAACATTCCATGATGACCCAACTCGTCGATTGAATCCATGCGACTCGTCGAGTCCCGCTTGTTCTCAGAAAATCGGTAAAACTCCAACTCAACTCGTCGAGTTGCCTCATCAACTCGTCGAGTTTGCACATGTCCAGACTATAGGTGAAAACCCTAACCGACTCGTCGAGTTGGCTCATCCACTCGTCGAGTCCCTTAGGTCCATTTCTCATTCGGACGATTTTAAGCAGAACTAAATCCACATACTCTAGATCTAGCCTCCCAAGGATTAAATACCATGTAAAGCTACAAGCTTTACGTCCATGCATGGCACCTAGGGCTCAAAATGCCAAAACAAAGCTCTATAGAGGGTTTAATGTCTGAAACTTGGCCAATAGCTTGATAAAGCTTGAATCTTTAGGCCCAAGGGACCTCATACTGCCCAGATCTGAAGTTTCAAATTCATGGAATGCTCAAACAACTCAAAGGCTCAAAAGGAAGATGGAAATGGTCACAAACTCCCTAAAGAAGAGATCTTACCAAACAATAATCAAGGTGATAGCTTTTTACCTCCAAATAGCAGCTAGCACTGAAAGAACACTGGATCTAAGGGCTTCTTCTCGTTCCAAGCCTTATGCTCTTCTGTCTCCTTCCAAGAATGCACCAAATCACACACTTTTAGTCTCTCTATCTCACACAGATGATACTAGCTCGTTTAGGGTTTCTCTCAGGGTGTCAAGATGATAAGGGAGGCGGAAATGAAGTCTTAAGGTCCTTTAAATAGGACACAAACCCTAAAGATTAGGGTTTTCACACTCAGATCCTACTCGTCGAGTTGGGGTCCTCTAACTCGTCGAGTAGACTCTAAAAATCACGCGGCCATTTAATTCTTTAATCGGCGAGTTGGGGCCTCCAAATCATCGAGTTGATATGACAACATGAATATAAATTAATTAAATATTATACCTGGGAGTCGGGATGTTATAGGAAACTAGAGGAACAATAGGTTCTTTTCCTTGAAGAGATCTTTCAAAACAAGTCAATTTGTCGTAGAGTTTCATATAGGTAACCGGTTGTTCACTGACCTTTAAGGCTACAGTGATCGGGTTGTACTCGTCACCAAGTTGACTAAGTATATGAACAAGGAGATCTTCCTCATTAACAAGGCTCTGGGCAAGAGCTAATTCGTCGGCTATAGAGCGCATTTCATTCAGAAATTCTACAATCGGTCGGCTCCTTTTAGGATTTTTAGCAAGTTTGGATTTCAATGAAATAATCCGTGAACAGGAAGTACTAGCATAGATTGTTGTTAGACGATTCCAGGATTCTTTGGTGGTGGATGCGGATGTGATAACGGGTTGAATTAAATCAAAACAAGAACCGAGAATGGCTGAGAACAAAATCTGGTCTTGTCAATACCAATTTGCATATGTTGGATTGTTTTTTTTTTGCGGTGGATTATTGGTGAGGAAATCATCAATTTCGAGTCCAATAAGCGTGGATTGAATTTTTTTTGCGCCATACAGGGAAATTTGAGGCTGAAAGTTTTATCGGAAAGTGATTTGTGGCAGTGATATGGATTAAGTTTTTTGGGGGTGCCATGGGAGGAATATTATAGGAAGAACATAATTGAGAGGAAGGATATGATGTACTCGTTGGATCTTCAAAGGGCTCTGATACCATTTATAGTAGAGATATTTTGGCTTCAATACTAAATGAATTTCATTCCACCGTTAAATAGAATATACAGGAGGAAAGTCAGGAAATAAAATAGGCAACAAAATATCTACATTTACCACAACATTGATTGTGAATGTCATTGAATTATTTACATTGGGTTGTATGTGCTGTAATATTTACAAACTCAAGAAAAAGATCTTGTAATCAAAGGATTGATAGTGGTGAGAACTAAAGATAGTTGGTATTTATTTTGGTAAAAAAAAAGGATTAAAAATTGAATTTTTGAATAGTAAAACGTATATTTTCTTGAAATTTGACTTGAATTTAAATAATAATAATAATAATAATAATAATAATAATAATAATATTTTTATATTTGGAGTCTGAAGAAGGAGAAACACTTTTTTGATTTAACATATCATAATAAGGTAACTTGATACTTTATTTGAATAATCTGAAGCAGAATGCAAATGAAGAAACCCATGAAGGCATGAAGCGATTGAGGTTACCAACCACTTCTTTGAAGGTAAAAATGGTGATGTTCTTCGCATGTAGCAAAATGCTAAGAGCATTATGTTAGTAGTTGATTACTGAAAAATTCTATGTTTTTAGGTTTTAATTAGATTAAATTACATTGCCGGCTCCTGAGTATAATTAAGTTTTGCATTTTCTATAAAATTTTCTCTTCTAGTTTAAGTTTAAATTTGACGTTTTCGTTACATTTTTTTCAAGGGTGTTACTGATCTGTATCACGGAAAAAGTAATATTGGTTGATGCAATTGCAAGAGAAATGCACCTTACAATGAAGTGAAAGTACACGACTATTTTTTTTATTCTTTTGTAAAAGCATATCCTATAAGATGATTTTTCTTTAAATTTATTTACAGTTGTTATGTATGAACTTCCCAAATGATCAACTTTTTTGTCTTCTAGGATCCAATGGTGCTGGGAAAACCACTGTGGTTAATTGGTTGACAAGAATCACACCAGTCACGGAAGGAGATGGTATTGTGTTCTTTTAGTTTAGATGAATACCTTTTACACTTTTTATTTTATATTAAATCAGATTAGATTACCATAAACATCTTATGAAAATCTGTCATATATCGACATTCCTTCCGAATCTCTGTTTTGGCAGGATATAGAATTGAATGTGGCATACAAGTGAACTTGATAATAAACATGACGACTTTTATATATTTACTATATTTTATTTTTTTTCATAAAAAACACTAGAATTGAAAAAGCCCTTTTAACCCTCTCCAGGAATGGTGATACAGGATAATATACATTCTCTCACATTGATAAATTTTTAATCATTCTAATTTTTAGTTTGATTTTTTTTAATTTTATTCTGTTTTTATTGCATTGCTTATGGTTTGCTCATAAACTTTCACAATTTGTATTTTAGTTATAGCATTTTGTTGTTAAGTGTTAAAGATTCATACATTTGTAGAGAATTGTTGAGGGAAACTGTCATTATGGATAACTAAAATCTGATTTAGGAATAAATATGTGGTAATTACCTTTTTACCCATCTGAGGGATCTAAATTGGCATCCATTTAAGGGCATCACTAGCGGAGAAGGGGAGTGCAAGGTATGATTATGATTTTAATTAACATATATAAAACTTAATTAAGTTTTTTATTGTTCATATTATATTGGTGTGACAGAAAGTTTTGGATAATTCTATCTTTATTGATAATAGCAACGTACCTGATTCTTATGACCATCTGTTTTTTGCAAAATGACATATTTTTTGTATGGAACTCCTTTTGCATTTTAAACTTTCAATCATATTCCAAAGCCTATGGTTTCTGGAGCAGGGTTTAAGGAATTTACAAGTCCACAACTTCATAAGTTAACTATAAAAGCTATAACGAACAGTGGAATGAAATGAACCATTCCATTCTATTATCATGTTTACTTGGATGAAAATAAAAAGAATGTATTTTCATTTGTTTGTGTATTAACTTATACCATCCTACTTCTATTTCTTTATATTGTATCACTGTAAACTGCAATTATAGGTTTTTTTATTAAGGAATTATACCTTTCACTCAAATGAGATACGATGGCTCCACCTTTTGCAAACAGTCGAATACAAATCCACCCCCCACAAAGCAGGGATACTTCACTAGTTTATAATTAATTCTTTGGTTGTTATGTAACATCCAAAATTCAAGGTATAATTCATTAACAAATTACTTATGAGTTTTGATGGCCACGGCATGGGAAAGATGTCCCCACGATGTGGCATGGCCAAAGTGATCGCGGGTCATTTTTGTGCCCCATGATGTAGCATGTATTGAGCCACGGTGTAGCGACTATCTGAAGGAAAAACCCTAATTTTTTTGGGCTTTAGGCCCTATTTAAGGAATGTGGGAGCTAGGGTTTGCACACCCTTAGCCTCCAATACCTTCATTTCCAAACCTAATCAAATCTAGCCTCCATTGTTGAGTTTTTGAAGTTCTTATGGTGTTTTTAGCATCTTGAAGGAGAAGGAAGCTTCCTTGGATAACAGATTCAGCTTGCAAGCCTCATCATCATCCTCTAGCACATTTATGGACCATTGTAAGTGTTCGAGATCCAAGTTTTATGTTGCATGCATCTACATCTCGGTACCTTGTCCCTTTTTCTTCATGTTATGGAAGTTTAGAGGAATGGATTCCATAAAGTTGGCAACTTTATGCATCCATGAGGTCCTCTTGGGGTTATATGTTCCATATCTAGATTTCTATGGTGTATTTGGTCTCGTACACAAGTTCGAGTTTATTTCTTCCATGTTTTAACCTAGTTTAGAAGAGACATGCATTGGACATGCATGTCCTTAAAGCACCGATTTTTATGGTGTTTTAGGTGTAGGAAATCCTTCTGTAAGTTATGGACTTGTGGCTTTGGTGATTAAGTGCTTAATGGATTAATTCATGCCTTAAGTTGTCATTTAGGACCTATGTTAAAAGATCTTGACTTACTAGGATGTCTTAATGGTTAAAGTTGGAAACTTTATCCATCATGACCTTACGAATGACTAGATCTGAGCTTTAGAGCTCTTGGAGTGGAAGGAAAAAAACGTAATCCATTAAGCTGATGAGACCTTGTTTCTATGACGTGGCATTTTCGCCGCCACGAAGTAGCGTTCTCACTATACTACGTAGGTTGCTAGATTCCCTTTGTGACTCTTGCATGAAAGATTGTGGTTAGATCACAGCACGTGTATGAAAGATTGTGGTTGGATCAAAACACTTGTATGGAAGACTGTGGTTGGATCACGACACTTTTTTGTGTTTATGACTTGCATGGAAGACCATGGTTAGATCATGGCAGAAAGGCTACGGCTGGGTTGTGGTCTGGAAGTGATTGTAAGACTATGATTGGATTATAGCTTTCACATACGATTGAAATACACCACTAGGGTTTGGTTCACTAATATGTATGGTATGTGGTATTTTGAGGAACTCACTAAGCTTTGTGCTTACGTTGTTGTGGTTTAAATATTTTCAGGTACTTCCAGTTCCAAAAGGGAAGGTCCCGACTTGACTCCACATCATCCCCTGATGATTTTCCGCACTAATTATTATCATTTCACTCTGATGTTTGAGATACATTTTTACGATGATTGATTTTGGAACAAATGTTGTATGGATTTGATGGTTTCAAATGAATATTTTTTATTAGTAATTTTGGGACGTTACAAGTTGGTATCAGAGCATTGGTTTGAGGGATTCGGGCACACTCTTGGGTGCCTTTGAACTCAAATTGAGGAATTGATATTCTTTTTGAAAGAAAATAACTTTTCTAAATAGGTTTTTGAAATGAAATGGGTGTGATGCGTGCAATCAGCCGAGCTTAAGTAAGTGATTCCCAAAATACACATACATGAGTATTATGCGTTTATGTGAATCGCATGTTAGAATAGGGCTAAGGATACTTTCAAGAATTGTATGATAGAATTTCGTGATTTATTTGATTCCTTGTAGCGTAGGAGGATTGGATGTTATGCATTACCTGGAGTCTATATTGGCAAATTTAATTTCTAAGTATATGTTTAATAATTGTATACGATTAGGATCACATAGCCTTAGAAAGATTGATTTAACCTTATTTCTCGTTCTTTGTTTGGTTGTGGGCTTAGGGTAAAATCATTTACTCGATAGTCTATTTGATCCCGTATTGTGTATAATTTGCATACATAAGGCAATCAGTGGTATTGGTAGAGGTTCCTAGTATTGCAGAAGCAAGTGGGGTGAGGATTCCTAGGAGAGCCTAGGGAGTGGTATAGTAAGATAAATATGCTAATTAGCATAGGGCATATGAGAGTTGCCATAGTAAAGTGACTTAGAGGATTCAGGATAATTCTTGAGGAAAGTAAAAATAGGTATGGAAGGTAGTATTGGGCACGTACTACTGAAAGCATAAGATCCGCACTCGAAACAAGGAAAATCATGGATATCCTATGGAGTTTACAGTATAAGAGTTCCCTCAAGTATGTTCTGATCTTTTATATGTTTGCATTTTAGTATGGTGGTGTAACACCCGGTTTCTGGTCATTTCTTAATTCAGGGTGGTGGACAGAAGGTCGATAATGTAAAGTCTTTGAGCTTTAAGGAAGTAAATTTTAGACCTTTTGGGAGGTGATAATGTTGGTTATGAGATCTAACCCATGAATTGTGTGTTAGACCGAAGGTTAGAAAGGGAAAAAGTTATGGATTGGGGTTCTTGCATGAATTAAGGATTTTAGTTCGATATGTTTTTAGTCTAAACTAACTAGATAAGTTTGTGGGGCACTTCAATACCTTTCCGTGCATATAAAGATTGTCAAAAATGGAGTTGTAAAGAAGAAGTTATGGCGATTTGAAGTTGTAGTGGAAATTGGGGATTTTTGGATTATGCAAGGCGTAACAAGCATTTAATTAATTACATGGGGGTAACTAAGAGGTACGCGTGGCGTACTCGACTAGAGTGCAAACCCTAAATTCAGGGTTTTGAACCCTATTTAAACACCTTAACCTCCATAAACCTCTTCCATTCTCAGCCTCCATCTTTCCAAATGACTCTCTTGAAACCCTAACCCCATATTTGAGCCTTGTGAGCTAAAAACTGTGTTTTTGGGTGCCTTTGAAGGAAGAAGAAGTTGGTGGGTTGCGTGAAAGGCTTTAAGATTTATGGATCTGTGATTTGGACCTATCAAGCATTCTCCAAGAGGTATAAAGTTCAGAACTTGGTGAGTGATTTGTTAGATCTATTTAGTTCTTAGCTTTATGTCCTTTTGTCCCATATTCTTGGTCTAGTTAAATATCAGCTACTCCAAACCTCAAGAGTAGCATTTTCAGACGTTTTTGTGTGCATGGAATCAAAAAAAATGCAATCTTGATTCTTTCTTTCCATCCATGAGTTATGAAACTTAAGATCTTGTGATAAGTTAGGGTTTTGGTTTGGGGAACTTTCTAGCCATGCAAAATCATAAAGATGGAAACTTTATGATTTAAGATGTTATTTGGGATTAGATCTGAGCTTTGGATGAAAGGTCTTTAGGGAATAAGTGTTTAATCAAGATTGTAAATTTGGCTTGAGTACGTAGGGCGTACCAAAGGGGTACGCAGCGTGTATAAGGTTTGAGTCCCATACACCATGGGTAGAGATGGAATACTCAAGGCTTACTCAGCCTGATGTGGACTTTGACTTTCCTTGACTGTTGACTTTTTGACCAAGTTTGACTTGGTTCAAACTTGAGGGTTTTGGACTGTTGATTAAGATTCTACTTGGTTTTGGTGTTAGTAGACTCGCGGGAGCAAGCAGTGCAGAAAGGGGAGTGTTGTTGGATTAGGTGTCTAAGCCATTAACTAAATTATTATAAACTTCAATTATTAGCAAAGTCCCTTTGGGTTACCCTAAAACCTAGTAATTGACTAGAATGCATTTTGGAGAGAGAGAGATTGATTTATTAATCTGTTTATATGATTAATAAATTAATTAGAAATCAAAATAAATGATTTATTAATATATTATGTGAATAATATATTAATTAGAAATAGTATTATTTAATTAAGAATTAATCATAAATTAATTGGAATTAATTTTGGGATTAATTGGATTAATTAAAAGTAGAAGGAGTAAAGGTGATAATGTTCAAAAATTAAACATTGACCAACTCTAGAACCTCCCAAGAGGGGGACGGTTTCTAGAAGGGGATTCTAGGGCTTTTCTTTGGCTTTAAGGAAGCTTAGAATGCCTTAGGGAGGAAGCAATAGAATTAGGGTTATCTAAAAGGAACCTGCGTTACATAGAACCTCCCTAACACCTATATAAACCCTTAAGGGTTTGGAATTTCGAAATCACTTCTCTAAGAGCCTTAGATTCGAAATTATTCCTTCTACTCCTCTCTCCTCTAAAGATTCTAATTGCTAGGGTTTGGGTGTGAACCATTAGACACACGAGACTTCTCGTCCATGCTTTCTAAAGACCATTCAAGAAGGAATATTTGTTTATTTGCTACAATAAACAAAAGGTATGTACTTTCTATAAACTCTTTCTTAATTTCGAAACTAGAAATGTCATTTTATTGTTCTTGATATTCAGTTGTTTGTTGTAAATCATAGTGAGAACATAGATCCTTTAGGTTGCATGTGAACTTAGGGATTAAGTTTTTTTGCCAAAATAAGATTTTTTGTAACCTCTAAAACCCATCAGTGGTTTCAGAGTCGTTGTTCTCATTGATCTTGCACAAAGTTGAATAGATCAAAATTAGGGTTTATAGAAACAAAACCATAAGGAGGCAATTTTCGAAATCTTTTAGGGTTCTTGAAACCCTAGCATCCACCCTCACATTTTTATTTTTTGAATGGGTTTTAGAAACCCTAGCCTCCTTATACATTTTCGAAAATTGAGGAGTCCCTTTTTGGGTTTACCTTGTTTCCTTATTTGTTATTTTAAAAGCCTTAAAATTTTAACAATTAAAACATGATAAACCGTAGCCTATTTTCGAAAATTAGGAGGCTAAGGACTATGATTAAATTCAAATTTTTTAATTAATATTTTAATGGTAACTAATTATTTAATCCTTATGTGATTTAAATTAATTTAATTAATAGTTAACTAAAAGATAAAGATTAAATCAAAATTGGTTTATTTTAAATTAAATTAAATTTTTATGTTAATTTCAAAAAATTAAATTTAAACCTAGTATTTTAGAAATGTTTTAAAATACACATTATACTATATATAATTAGAGTTTAATATATTATATGTATAAGACAAAGTCCATGGAATAGTAGGCCTCATTCATGAAGCCATACTATAAGGGGAGTTTAAGGAAGCGGCCTATAAAATGATCGTCATTGGGTATCCACTCTTACCCACCGCTCTCGTGTATCACTAACAGATAGAAAGAATTGCATAGATAAGAACATGCATAGAGATAGAGTTGCATATGTTGCAGTCCAGGTCGGATATCTTCCAATCACGCAGAGGAGGCAACATATGACTGACAGAAAGAAAGCAAGAAAATAACCTTCTACAGACCTACTTTATTGGAATTCCCCAGTCGCCCTATCAGTACCGGAATTATGGACATGCGTTCATACATCGAGGCAATTTTACGCCACAGTTCTAGATACAGGTTACTTTAGTGTAGCCCGCAGATTCCCATGTATATCTCACTGCTCAATCTACCCGAGCGTCGTATTGTCAGACCAAACGGAACTATCTAAGTCAATACTTGTCAAGTCCTTTTAAATGTCAATCTATGCCTAGTCTGGTCCTTTCAAATCTTTCGTGCCCACCAGCGCATTCAACACAGAGCCTAGACAAATCAGCATTGGTACCTTACACAAATTAAAATTGCCTGTTATCACTTAGTTAATATCACTTCCCAAATGATCACCTGCAAACAACCAATCATGAGAACATATTTTTGTGTTTTTTATTTTTCTTAATTTTCTTGTATTTTGATTTCTCCCCCTTAATTTGAGCATAGGGAAGAAATAAAATAAATGCGCAAAATTAAAAGAAATTTTTTCTTTGGAACGAATCATTTTAAGAAAAACTCAGGAGTATCGAGAAGAAAACTCAAATCGTAAGTCACCAATGGAAGTTGTATCCAGATGATCTGAGAACAGCACACATATTTCAATCTTGGAATAGATCCGAAAATTCTTCACATCGTTAAGCACAAACCCCATTTGTTATCCTTTCCTTTCTTCCTTTCTTTCCCGCAAAGGACACATACCCTCAATTTAAGATCTGAGTGTTGTATAGTTGACAGACGTCTCCTATCAAGTGCCAGGAGCAACCACTATCAACAAACCGAAGTCTGATGATATGCCTCCATAGCTGCTCCGACACTAAATGGGATCAGTTGGTCTTTGGAACCCAGTCCATTTTGAAACTGGGTTGACCTTTGTCATCTACACACGGTACTCTCTCCCAAGACATATCCTGCTTTTCACAAACAGAAGATGAAGAAATATTAGAATCATTAGAATATTTTGGGAGAGTAAACCTTCGGAACCCATATGTAGTTGGGTTTAACTCATTTCTTGTTCGATTTGATGGATGCCTTATCACTTGCTTTTGAACTTGAAGTCGGCTGCCGAGATGACTTTGACCTAACCGGTCTTGGTTTCAATGGAGCATCTCTTGTATTTTGCTTCTTGGCTGGCATTCCCTTCTTGTCCTTAGGATTTTGATTCTTGGCCTTTGGAGTTTGATTCTTTCCCTTCTGCGCATTCCAATCACCATTGCGCGATTGTGACTTCGAATGATTTCCTTTGGAGAATTTCCCTCTTTGTGCGTTCTGCCATCCTTGTGCGTACTAGGGAACGTATGCGCGATTTGGACAATTTCTGGCAATGTGTCCAGGTGTTCCACAGTGAAAAAATGTATGTTTCTTCATGTAGGAGTTGTTTGTTCCTGCCCCTGGTGGCGTGCCCTTGCCTTGTCTCTGATTCTTCCCACAAGCACACATGCAGCAGGCACTCTGTTTCGCTTGTTTTTGTGGCATGTATTTACCAACAGCAGACTTAGAAGTAACTGAGTTAGAAGCAACAGATTCAGAGTTCAAGGAGTCATTGGTTTGTTCAATAGTGTTCTCTTTGTTCTCATCTTCCACTACTTTACCTGCACATGAAGTAGAATCATCAAAAACGTTCACCTCAACACCCTCAGTTGGGCCTAATTGTTCAGTCTTAACTGAAGCTGGAGCTGGTTCAGGGAGTGGGCCAAACTGAGTAGGTGTCTCTTCCTTATTGGTTTCAAGGGGTGGGGTATAGTTGTCATTGAATGTGACAACCCGGATCACTCCAAAAAGTGTTTTATCGTTAAACTTGTCATACTTGAAAGACCTCTAGATCCAAGACTCGATTCTTCATGTTTCAGCCTCACCTTGATGACTTTGAAGGGTGTATGGCCGTAAACTCTTCATAGGTTGGTCGTACACATCCTAAAAGACCTCCAATGTGAGAGTTCTTTCCCTATCAGCTAGTTGGGCATATTAAAGCCTTGATTCTAACCTTGAAACGCCATAAAACTCATGATCATCAAGAGTGTACGATCGTACACCCTTTCTACGGACGTACACACTTTTTAGGGTGATAACTTTGAACCTAGAACACCTTCTAGACATTTCTTACCCATTAGAACTCTAGGACCTTTGCATCCCTAAGAATCAAGACCCAAATGTCACCATTCTTGGAGTGTGTACGGCGGTACACACATTAGCCGTACACTCTCTGGCCGTGCACTCTCTTGAGTGGCCGCAAACCCATTCTAGTCAATAACATGTGATTCTAACACTTAGTCCAAGTATTTCGTAGTCCCTAAGGGTGTTTCCTTGCATGTTAGTTATCCAAAACACTAATTACATGCCTGTATATGCCATTACATGACATTTAGGACTCGTTTGTGTCTCGGGAGTTCATTCGTGGAACTTCTCATCCTTACGCGAACCTTCAATCGAACCTAATACATAAGGTGAGTTCATGCCCCTACATTTTCCGAATTTTTAATGTTTTCAGGGGGAATACAAGTAAAAGCACAAGTAATCTTGTGTTAAAAAAATATAATTTGGTTTATTATATTTTCCTATCGATAGTATACATTGAACATAGAATTTACTAAACATGATGAACATTGTTACTACTAGACTTGAAATCAGTTTTACAAAACATATTAAGATACAAATATGGTGAGAACAGTTTTCAGAAACAAAGGAAACAAACTTATGAATTGTGAAATAAAAGATATCCTTTTATAAGGATTCATATTAATAACATAAAGGGTTTTCATAGTATTATTAGTGAATTCGTTGAGAGAACTACAGTGTGAGATGCCTTGTAACCAGAGTCTCCTGGAGGGAGAGCGTGAGTTTGTGTATAGATCTATACGGGAGTGACAATCTCACACCCTGACTATTAGCTACAGTCGACCGAGGGTGACAAACGTCATTTTTATCGACGTACGTCCGAGTACGTCGTATTTTTGAGCGTCCATAGTATGGTTATAAGAATCCACAGGTGAAACAACGACTCGTTCACATAATAATACACCTAACAAACAGACACTAGAGTTAGTAATCATGTGATCACTTAGTATATACACTAGGGTAATATGAAATTAACATCCAACTTTCAGTGGGATGTGTGATCTCCGCCTCATTTCCTATTTCTTTTTTGGTTGTGGGCTTAGGGCGGAATCACCCAATCGACTGTCTGTCCGATCCAGATTTCTATAACTCGTATGTGCTAAATGATCGCATGAGGGTATTCACACTATGGTATTCACACTACGGTATTCATACAAAGGTTTTTCATACAAAGGCTTTAATTCAAAGGTTTTCAAACAGAACAATGCTTAAACATCATAAGTATGATAGATACTTGTACTCTACGATTTTGAAACAGATAATTCAATAACTTACACTTAGGGAAAATATAGGATTTTCCAGGGTAAACATCAGTACTTTATAAACAGTTGGTTAATTATTCAACTAACGAATATTCATTATTAATTCCATGACTCCTTAGTTTATGCATCCGGGTCACGTATGAAGAATATCTGATAGACTGTGGAATGTGTGGTTTCCGCCTCATTCCCTGTTCCTTGTTTGGTTGTGGGTTTAGGGCAGATCCACACAATTAACTGTCTATCCGATATTCGTTTCTACGTAACTAGTATGAACTGAGAAATCATAGAAGGAATGGGTTAATCATGCTTTACATAAGAAAATATTGGATTTTCTTGAGGAACACTTTCAACAGATACATTTAACTTTCTAAGTATCTAGTGAATTCTTCAGGATCATGTACATGAGGATCCAACAACCAGTGGAATGTGCGACCTCCGCCTCTTTTCCTGTTCCTTGTTTGGTTGTGGGCTTGGTGCGGAACCACACAGTCGATTCTTTGTTCGATCTAGATTGTACATGATTTGTATACACTAAGTACTCGCATGAGGAACTAGTAAAAATCATTTTTACTTAACACTCAATACATCAGAAAATATAAGGTTTTCTGGAGGAACATAACGTAGTTTTACAAAGAACAGAGAACGGTTTTTCTAAAACAAAACACTTATGGACTCACCAACTTTATGCTGATACTCTTTCAAAACCTACTTGTATTCTCAGGACATTAGTAGACAGGTACACGCACCGGGTTCAGGAAGACGGAGCATTGTAGTTCAAGTCTTTACTTGCATATACTTTTGTAGTCAATCGTTTATGATTCAAATGTAATGTAAACACTATACTATTAATACAATGGTTGTTGTTGCTTTGGTTACTATTATTCAATTGTTGTGATACTATACATGACGTCCTCCTCCCCCGAACGTTTCCGCCGTTTCGGTTTGGGGGTGTGACAGATTGGTATCAGAGCATTGTTTATAGTGAACTTAGTATATCAACCAGTAAAAGATATACAACTATAAATACAATGGGGCCGGAGTGCTCTAACTAAAAGTATACTTTTAAAATATAAGTATTTTACGAGAAGTATACTAATAAGCATACGTAATAAGGACAGGTATCACAATAAGAAAAAGTAAGAACAAAACAAACAAAAGTATTTAGATGTTGGACACTGCAGTCAAAGCTGAGCAGTTATGTAATCATATCTGGAATAAATATAACCTGATCAACTATATTTATTTGAGATATGACCAACATGTGTTTGGGAGTGATGGTGGTGTTACAACGAGTCTAAAACTTACCTAACCCCAGATACAAAAGTATTCTTAGAACAAAACATAAAGATAAAATACTATAAGAGTATTTTAGGCACTATAACAAACTCGAATGAGAACTAAAAGACCTTTACTGGCAGGTCTATAGTTGCGAAGTGCATGCTTCCAGGGTTATATATAATTGGGATCTTATAGACTCAGAATTGGTGATCTACGCTCTACTACCTGTTCCTTGTTTGGTTGTGGTTTTGGAGTAGGATCACCTATTCGAAGGTCTATTTGATTTTGGTTATATACAGCTTGCATGCACTGCTGGACTATAGGAGGACCCAGTTTGGATCATCAATAACTACGAAAGAAATGATAACTTAATCTCATAGGATTCTTTAGACATCCCCATTCTCGCGCGAACAACCTAGATATGGATAGCCACTCCAACCACCAACAGAGGAATCAAGTAGGAACCAAAGAGGATTCATAAAGAGGGTTCCTAGAAGGAATCATACGAGGAGGCAAATCTTCCATCAGGAGGTGATGGAGATCTGTAGTAGAACCCAAAGCAGGAGCTGCGGTGAATAGGAAAACTATAGGAAAGTTCAAAGACAACAAATCCCCGCAGCTAAATTCAGGACTATCATAACTGGAACATAAACCCCTCCCAAGGCGCGCAAGGTGGTAGAGCACCATATACGTTATTCTAATAATTAACTAACTAATATGATATAGTGAGTTAGTGATTACACTGCTCACACTATGTGTTAGGCTTATCGCCTTTACCATGTCAGCTAGTAATAGTAAACCAGATCCATAACTTCATTAAGAGGGTAGTCACTATCAAATTCATAAGTCTATGGTGCGTAGACCTCTGTCATGAATTGCTTCGAGAGTCAGAACTGAGACAACTTTGATTCAGATAACGCTCGATTCGTAATCACTAAGGACTTACCCTCGTTTCGTCTTTTAAACTTTATAGCAGAAAGATGCCACCTAAGAAGTCAAATAAAAACAAGAACAACGCACCTCCACCGCCACCTCCTCCGTATGACCCGGTTGACTTTCAGGAGGCAGTGACAGCCACAGTGACAGCTGCCATGACTCAAATCATAGCAAGTGGCACCGGCGGATCGGGTAGTGGTACCAACAGCCTTAACCACGGACACACAAGGAAGTGCTCATACAAATACTTCATGATTTGCGGACCCAAATCCTTCGATGGAAGTGGGGGAGTCATCGCTCTAATGCGATGGTTCGAAAAGACAGAATCGATTTTTGAGCTATGCGCTTGCCCAGAAGGGAGCAAAGTGAAGTTTGTTGCATGCACCTTCTCTAACAGAGCCCTTACATGGTGGAATAGCCATGTCAAGTCATTGACTCTCCCGATAGCAAACACAATGGGCTGGGAGAATCTAAAACAAATGATGTTGGAAGAGTACTGTCCGAGGGGCGAAGTGCAAAAACTAGAGCATGAGCTATGGAATCTCACCATGGCAGGCTCAGACATAGATGCCTACACCGACAGATTCAGCGACTTAGCTGCACTATGCCCAGGGATGGTTACCCCGGAGAGTAAGAAGGTAGAAAGATTCATTTGGGGACTACCTTCTCCAATCCAAGGAAACGTATTAGCAGCAAAACCTCTTACATTCGACAGTGCCAAACGCCTGGCTCGAACCTTTGTGGACTATGGGATCCTCCAAGGCATAATGGACCCCGTTCATGGGTCAACCAAAGGAGGCGATGATAATTAAAGGTCCGAGAGCAGAAAGAAGAGGCAAACAACACAAGAACCCTCCGAGGAACAACAGACAGGCACAGCGTATACTGCTACGACCCCAGCCCCAGCAGCACCCGGCAATCGTTACGCCGGAACCCTTCCTAAATGAAATAAGTGTAACTTCCATCATAAAGGAAGGTGTCGGAAGTTGTATTGCAAGAACTGCCTCAGAAGGGGACACACCATCTGCTTTTGTAGGGCACCGGCACGACCAATCTCTCAGATCCCATTTGAGGAAGTAAGCCAGACCTGCTACAAATGTGGTGAAGCAGGACACTACGAGAGAGATTGTCCATTGGCCAGAAACCCCGATGAGGAAGGAAGAGTGCTAATGGTCACTGCAGGAGATTCTACCCCGGAAACCACCGAGAAAGTGGTACGTTTTCCCAACTAAATACAAACTATAATAATTTCTTCCGCGTCTAAGCAAAGCACATAGTTTATGTAGATAACTAAATACTCTTTCTAGTAAGCTATAATGACTTGGTGTAAACATTAGGGCCATATATAATTAAGAACCAACAGACTTAGAGTGCGTGATTCCACCTTATTTCCTGTTCCTTGTCTGGTTGTGGATTTAGGGCAGAGTCACTCAGTCGACTGTCTTATCACTCTTAATTATGTATGACATGTAGACACCAAGCGATTATAGAGATACTGGATAGGAATCATAATATCAAGTATCATTCACTAGAAAAATCTTTCAGTTAATACACACGTAAGGAAATACAAAACTATCATAGTAGTAATATCAGGATCAAAACAGAGAGCACCGAAAACCTACACCCAGAGGCACCGATGTTCTAACAGAGCTCTCTTTCCGAACTAACTTAACACGCGATCCTACGACGTCATCTCGCTTAGTCTGACCGATTTTGCGTTATACCACACCCATGTGTCACTGAGGAGACCCTTTTGCCTTAAACTGACCGAATAACAAAACTCTCGTCACTCATAACGACAAACTAGATGCGAACCTCGGAATCATCTCTCACGTCAAACCCCCGAAAATACTCATGCGAGGAGTATGGTATCCACCCGTAACCTTCCTTAAGCACCCTCAGCAGACCATTTTGGAAACACCGCTCGCGCAGCAAGTCAAGTTCAAGCGTAGAGGCTAGGGACAGATACGGTTAGCCTATCGATGTTAAATGTACATGCCAGGGTGGCATATAATTAAGATTCTACGGACTTAGGATGTGTGTTTCCTCCCTATCTCCTGTTCCTTGTCTGGTTGTGGACCTGGGGCAGAGCCACCCATCTGACCGTCTTATCAATCTTAATTATATACGACTTGTGTACACGATACAATGATAGATGAACCAGGTATGAGTCCTACCATGAACTTTAGGAAAAAGGTTGCTCAGTACCATAAAAAAGGGGCATTCTACCAGTTGGATGAACGTGGTCAGGCAAGTCAAACCTACACACCATTCGCAGACCGGAACAGCAGATAAAACAGTGATGATCCGCTGAATCACCCAGCGAGGATCTGAATTAACTGGAGAACGCGAGGGTTTTTATGAAACCCAAGTACCCTACCGATCCTAAAGAAGTGTCGATCTGATGATACACTTGTGATGCTCCTCATCCTTTTCTTTCAAGCCCACGATTTGTATTCTCTTCTTGAATTTCTGGACGAAATTCCCTCTAACAGGGGGAGGATGTGACAACTCGGAAATCACTATCTCTAAGTTACCTCGATCATTGAAAGTCAGACTCGTTTCTACTATCTTTTAGCATTGTTTAGGGTCCGTTGAGGGTTCTAACCCTAGTACATTCAAGGTTTGGGTCTGGGGATGAGTTCTTTCCAGTTCATCGAGTTGCATTCAAGCCGAACACTCCTTCAAGAGGAGTGTACGGCCATACACATGGGTGTACGGTCGTACACCTATCTATGGTCGTGAACTCACCCCATGTATATCATATACCTTCCTTTCTCTTCAAGAGCTTTTAACCTTAGCGGATAATTGAGGTTGGAGAGATTGAATCGGCCCGGAAAGACCACTCACAAGGTGTGTACGGCCGTACACAGGTCTACGGCCGTACACCACCATATATATATATATATATATATATATATATATATATATATATATATATATATATATATATATATATATATATATATATATATATATATATATATATGTAGTGCTCATTTCCCTCCTTATTTGTCCCTCCTCCCAACCAAGATCACTCTCATTCTCTCTCAACTATCATTGGCCGTGAACACCCCAAAGGCTCCAAAATGTAAGTGTTTTATCCTTAAACTTGTCATACTTGAAAGACCTCTAGATCCAAGACTCGATTCTTCATGTTTCAGCCTCACCTTCATGACCTTGAAGGGTGTACGGCCGTAAACCCTTCATAGGTTGGTCGTACACACCCTAAAGGACCTCCAAAGTGAGAGTTCATTTCCTATCATCTATTTGGGCATATTAAAGCCTTGATTCTAACCTTAAAATGCCATAAAACTCATGATCATCAAGAGTGTACGACCGTACACCCTTTCTACGGCTGTACACCCTTGTTAGGGTGATAACATTGAACCTAGAACACCTTCTAGACATTTGTTACCCATTAGAACTCTAGGACCTTTGCATCCCTAAGAATCAAGACCAAAATGTCACCTTCTTGGAGTGTGTACGGCCGTACACACATTGGCCGTACACTCTCTGGTCGTACACTCTCTGACCGTGCACTCTCTTGAGTGGCCGCAAACCCCTTCTAGTCAATCACATGTGATTCTAACACTTAGTCCAAGTGTTTCCTAGTCCCTAAGGGTGTTTCCTTGCATGTTAGTTGTCCAAAACACTAATTACATGCCTGTATATGCCATTATATGTCATTTAGGACTCGTTTGTGTCTCGGGAGTTTATTCGTGGAACTTCTCATCCTTACGCGAACCTTCAATTGAACCTAACACATAAGGTGAGTTCATACCCCTACATTTTCCGAGTTTTTAATGTTTTCAGGGGGGAATACACGTAAAAGCACAAGTAATCTTGTGTTAAAAAAATATAATTTGGTTTATTATATTTTCCTATCGATAGTATACATTGAACATAGAATTTACTAAACATGATGAACATTATTACTACTAGACTTGAAATCAGTTTTACAAAACATATTAAGATACAAATATGGTGAGAACAGTTTCAGAAACAAAGGAAACAAACTTATGAATTGTGAAATAAAATATATCATTTTCATGGTTGTAAAAATCGGTCTAGGCGGCCGATTAATCGGCGCCTAGGCGCTTGGCGGCCTCCAACCGCCTACGAATAGGTGTTAGAGGGTTAGGCTAGGCAGCCGTGGTCAATATCGGTTGAAACCAGCCTAATTCGGACCAAATCGGTCCAACTCGAAACTAATCGGTCCAGCTGACTCTAAAGGACCCACCAACTAAAAGGGGCTGGCTTGCCTAAAACATAACTGCATTTATTTTTGTATAGATGATTCCCTTTTATAAAGTATGTTTTCATTTATAGAGTGTTCACAGCTTCAATGTGGGAAGCTCAAACTTTTACTCTTCCATATATGTTCTTTGCATCTCGTTCTTCCCTAATTTGCTCGATTCCGACTCCTCCATTGCTCGACTCCGACTCCGACCCTAATGTCGTTAGTCTTCTTCCATCGTCTTCTTCCATGACATTAAAGGAACGACATCGTCTTCTGCAATCGTCTTCTGCCATCGTCGACTCCGACAGGTCTTATTTTCTACTTTTCTTCTTCACTTCTTCTTCACGTCTTCTGACATCGTCGACTGCTAATATATCGATTTTGTTTTCAAATTTCGATTGATTCATCTTAATATGAGTTTTTGATGTAAACGATGGGATATGATTGAAGTTTTAATTGGTTAATCGATTTCAGAAAATTGATTAAAAATTGGTTAGGTTTTGGAAACCAACGATATGATTGAAGTTTTGATAAAGAACATATGAAGATGATGATTATTGTAGAATCGATTTGTTTGATCTAAAAACTGATTCTAGAAAATTGTTTTGCTGAAATCGATTTCTTCTAAACATATGATGCAATGGCTTTCTTCTCCAAGCATCTGTTGCTTGGTTTAAGATCAATTAGGTTGCTTGGTTTTACACTTGATGTAAGATCAATTACGTTTCTTGGTTTTACTAGATTTTATGAATTTTATTACGAATCTGATCAGCATCTATTCAAATTGTGGAGTACCAAATTTTAGTTAATAAGTTATTTATCAAGTACCAAAGCTAAAATTGATCAATATGTGGAGACCAACTAGTTTATCCAGGCGTTTGAGTTCATGTTTTATGGTAATGATTCATATTGTTTTCTTCTACTTGTTCACATATAGTGGATTGTTCCAGGAGCTGTTGATGTCAACAAAGCTGCAAATCCTTCTACAAAAAGAGGTGAAGATGATGAAGGTGTTGATGATCAAGCTGTGATGGTGATGATGATCAAGTTGTGAAGGTTGTTGATGATCAAATTGGTGTTAATGTAATGTATACTTATGTGTAGTTTTATATTAATAACATAAAGGGTTTTCATAGTATTATTAGTGAATTCGTTGAGAGAACTACAGTGTGAGACGCCTTGTAACCAGAATCTCCTGGAGGGAGAGCGTGAGTTTGTGTATAGATCTATACGGGAGTGACAATCCCGCACCCTGACTATTAGCTACAGTCAACCGAGGGTGACAAACGTCATTTTTATCGACGTACGTCCGAGTACATCGTATTGTTGACCGTCCATAGTATGGTTATAAGAATCCACAGGTGAAACAACGACTCGTTCACATAATAATACACCTAACAAACAGACACTAGAGTTAGTAATCATGTGATCACTTAGTATATACACTAGGGTAATACGAAATTAACATCCAACTTTTAGTGGGATGTGTGATCTCCGCCTCATTTCATGTTCCTTGTTTGGTTGTGGGCTTAGGGCGGAATCACCCAATCGACTGTCTGTCCGATCCAAATTTCTATAACTTGTATGTGCTAAGTGATCGCATGAGGGTATTCACACTACGATATTCACACTACGATATTCATACAAAGGTTTTTCATACAAAGGCTTTCATGCAAAGGTTTTCAAATAGAACAATGCTTAAACATCATAAGTATGATAGATACTTGTACTCTACGATTTTGAAACAGATAATTCAACAACTTACACTTAGGGAAAATATAGGATTTTCCAGGGTAAACATTAGTACTTTATAAACATTTGGTTCATTATTCAACTAACGAATATTCATTATTAATTCCATGACTCCTTAGTTTATGCATCCAGGTTACGTATGAATAATATCTGATAGACTGTGGAATGTGTGGTTTCCGCCTCATTCCCTGTTCCTTGTTTGGTTGTGGGTTTGGGGCAGATCCACACAATTAACTGTCTATCCGATATTGGTTTCTACGTAACTAGTATGAACTAAGAAGTCATAGAAGGAATGGGTTAATCATGCTTTACATAAGAAAATATTGGATTTTCTTGAGGAACACTTTCAACAGATACAGTTAACTTTGTAAGTATCTAGTGAATACTTCAGGATCATGTACATGAGGATCCAACAACCAGTGGAATGTGTGGCCTCCGCCTCTTTTCCTGTTCCTTGTTTGGTTGTGGGCTTGGTGCGGAACCACACATTCGATTGTTTGTTCGATCTGGATTGTACATGATTTGTATACACTAAGTACTCGCAGGAGGAACTAGTAAAAATCATTTTTACTTAACACTCAATACATCAGAAAATATAAGGTTTTCTGGAGGAACATAATGTACTGTTACAAAGAACAAAGAACGGTTTTTCTAAAACAAAACGCTTATAGCCTCACCAGCTTTATGCTGATACTCTTTCAAAACCTACTTGTATTCTCAAGACATTAGTAGACAGGTACACGCACCGGGTTCAGGAAGACGGAGCATTGTAGTTCGAGTCTTTACTTGCATTTACTTCTGTAGTCAATCGTGTATGATTAAAATGTAATGTAAACATTATACTATTAATAAAATTGTTGTTGTTGCTTTGGTTACTATTATTCAATTGTTGTAATACTATACATGACGTCCTCCGCCCCCGAACGTTTCCGCCGTTTCAGTTTGGGGGTGTGACATTGAAGGGAGGTGGAACACTATGGTACCCTAAACCCTTATTTTGATTATCTTTAAATGTTAATTGTTTTTCAATCATTGATGAAACTACCTCACTTGACGCATCAAATTTCTTAAACGTGAATTTAGCATCATTATATTTAGATTTCAATGCATCAAGTTTGGTAGTCAAGTTAGCAAGCTGTTCCTTAAAAAATCTATAATTCGCACATTTGTTGCTATACTCCTCTTGAAGTTTTCTAAAGTCCTTGGTTTTGGCCTCTAATTGTGCTTTTAAGGGTTTTTGACCTTTCCTAAGAGTATAGTCTTCATATTTAAGGTCCTCATTTTATCTTTTTAATATATCAATTTGTTCACGAAGAAATTTAATCATAGTTTCACAAGATTGAGAGCATGAAACTTCATTGACCGGGATGTTTGAGGAACTCATTGTTTACCAAAAATACCCTTTGACTTGAAACCTCGAAAGTCAACCTTAAAAGTCAAGTTTAAAAAGTCAAACTTAAAAGTCAAACCGAAAAGCTAAAAAATTAAAATTTAAAGGTTAAACGAGAAAGTCAAAGTTTAAAATCAAAGGTCAAACTTGAAAGCCAAAGTCAATTTTTAGGGTCAAAAGTCAAATTAGGAAGTCAAAAATTAAGAGTCAAAGTTTTGGTTTGAAAATGAAATTTTAAATTTTGAAAAATTGATTTTTTTGGCTAAAATTGTAAAAAATCCGAAAATAGGAACCGAAATAACGAAGCTACTTGAATTAAACGGGGAAGACGTACAATAAGTGGCTAGCTAGACGGATTGGTAAGGTGGCGGGTTGAGTATGCGAGAGACCCGGGTTCGAATCTTCTCCACCCCGGATTTTTGAATATTCGCTTCTAACCGCCTGCGAACCGAACACGTGCGCAACACTCCTCGGACCGTACACGCGATTTCGGATGTACACGCGACGCAGTGAACTGCTGAACCCCAAATGCGAGATGCTGAACCAGAAATGCGAGATGATGAACCAGACAGAGAACTCTCGCACGAATGCCATGACCGAACACGTGCTAGAACTCGGACCGAACACGTGCGCAATGTCCAAAGCTGAAAACGTTGTTGGGCCGAAAACTTGCGAGATCTCGGACCGTAAACCCCCGAACCGAAAACAAATTTCGGTTGTAAACTCCGGGGAAACCCTAATCCGAGATTTCGGCCGCCGGCATGCCCTCGCTGGAAGTCGCAAAATTACGTCAAAAAACAGCGTTTTTCTCACTTTTTAGCTCCAAACTCGATCAAAAAGCTATTTTGATCAAGAACACGAAGACCAAACCCCCAATATTTCTTCAAAAGCTATCCAAAAACGCAAAATCCTTCAAGAAAAAGTGCAAAAATGATCCAAATCTTGCCAAGATGATTGATACAATCCAAGTTCTGATACCAACTGTAAGTCCCAGATTTTGCTTGATGTATCAATCAGATCCACTTGATGGTGCGGAATCCCAATCAAGTGGATGATGCAAGATCAAATGGAGAAGAAGGAGAAGAAGAAGAAGATGAATATATGATGTATTGATGATAAGATTGATGCTCCAACACAAGATTCACACACACACACTTCTTCTTCTCTCTAACTTTCTCTCTCTACAATATGATTATGAATGAATGCCCCATTCCTCACACTATGGCCGAAAACAGCTCTACCCTCCTCACTTAGACTAGAGCTCCAAAGGAATCTATTTATAGTGAACAGTAGCAGCAAACAGTTTACAACCGTAAACTTGTTTGCAACCGCAAACACTATAGGACCGAAAACGGAACGTTTTCGGTCCACCCAACCGAAAACTCAACACAAGCCCTAAATAAAACAATAAATGCCTATAAAACATATATGCCTAGAAAAGAAAAGTATAAACCAAATTTTATACCCAACAGGATTTCTTCTTGGTTTGCAACATCTTGAAGGTATAAAGCTTGCATCTTTTCCACTCCGTCTTGTAGATTTACTTTTTTGCCCTCATAAGTCACTTTTTGGTCCTAAAATGATGATTCATGAACAAAGCATGTTCTTGACCCACTAATCTATCCTTTCAGACCCTTGGAACGGTCTTAAGTCATAAAAATGGGTTATAAATGGTTGGTTATACTCCATGCATCATTTAGAAGGTCTTAATAGATTAAGAAGTTGAGTTAAGAGCTTAATGGACGTGCAAAGTCATAAAGTTGGAAACTTTATGACTCTTCAGGGTATATTAGCCATGGATATAAAAAATAGACATGAGTGCTTAACGAGATCTTCAATTCTCGTTTACGTCGTGTCAGCTAAAAATCGATCGATCTAAAATTCGATTTTCGGGCTGTATATTGCTACGCTGAATCTTAGAAAAATCATAACTTCCTCTAACAAAGTCAGATTAGGACGTTCTCTACATGTACGCTCTCGGTTTAACATCTACTACGACTTTCGTTTAGATTGCTAAGGCTAAAAAGTATTTTGTCAAAAATTTACTTTTTACGATACGCGGAGCCATGCCTGTTTAATCGTGAAACTTTGACAAGACATAACTTCTTCGTTATAAGTCGAATTTCAGCGTTCCTTATATTTCCAGAATCCTTATTACAACTACTTCAACTTTCTTCAAAGATATTGGGTCCAATTATTATTTTATTTTAGACGCGTATTTTTGTTCCTATTTTATTATTTCATTATAAGCACGTATATTGCACATAAATCACATAATACTCAAATAATTCTTCTTCATTACAGAAAATAGGTTACAATTGTTGACCCTAACTATTACATCATCATAATAATGCTTAGCCAAAAATGTGGGCGTTACACCGCCTTACTTCCGAGTTCCAGGATTTGTTATCACCGTAATCAGGTTGGCCATGTGAAGGCCAACTGTCCATTGCTCGCCGCCAAGCCGGCGTAGGCCTCGGCGCTAACTACTTTGTGGATCACTGATGGGCGCCAGGGGAAGACGGAGTCTCCAAGGGTTCGAGGCCGTGCTTTTTAGCTTACTGCCGAGGAGGCTAGAAAAGCCCCAAATGTCGTCATTGGTATGTTTCTATTTAATATTCAGTGATTACGTTTTATGTTATGCTCATGTATATGCTCATAACAGGTATGTTCTTAGTGAATTATTTGCCTACTCTTGTGTAGGGAGTTTGATATGCCTATTGGGGAGTTAGAGTGCCCGTTTTGGGTTTCTATCGCCAATGAACATGGGGTTTCTGGATCTGCAGTGTATCAGGGTTGTATATTGGAGATCTTCGGGGTGCCTTATCCGATTAATCTGATTCCTATCCCCATGGGGGATGTATGCATGATAGTGGCTATGGACTGGCTGAGCAGGTTTGGTGCCATGATTGATTGTGAGGGCCAGCGAGTGGTAGTTCGAACCCCAAGTAGGGGAGAACTGGTTATATATGGAGAGGCCACCAGGGTTGATTCAGGGTTTTCTTCAGCAGCCAGGGCTCGTCAGTATATTCAGCACGGGTGTGCAAGCTATTTGGCTTATGTGAATAATACTCGGGTTGGGTATCCATTTTCAGTTTCAGAGGTTCCAGTTGTTAGAGAGTTTACTGATGTGTTCCCAGAGGAGTTACTTGGTGTGCCTCCAGAGAGGCGGGTTGAGTTCAGGATTGATCTTGTGCCAGGTGTGACTCTGATTGCCAAGGCGGCGTACCGATTGGCACCGCATGAGATGTAGGAGTTGTCATCTCAGCTGCAAGAGCTGTTAGGCAAGCAGTTTTTCAGACCGTGCAGTTCTCCGTGGGGAGCGTCGATTCTATTCTTCAAGAAGAAGGATCGTTCACACCGGATGTGCATTGATTACCATGAGTTGAACAATTTAACGGTGAAGAACTGTTATCCCCTTCCGCGGATTGACGACCTCTTTGATAAGTTGCAGGGTGCATCTTGGTTCTCCAAGATTGATCTGAGGTCTGGGTATCATCAGGTGAGAGTGAGAGAGGAGGACGTGGAGAAGACCGTGTTCCAGACTCGTTATGGGCATTACTAGTTCGTGGTGATTCCATTTGGGATCACCAATGCGCATGTTGTGTTTATGGATCTGATGAATCGAGTGTGCAGGCCGTTGCTCGACTGATCGGTTATTGTGTTTATTGATGATATCTTGGAATATTCCAAGACCATAGAGCAGCATGAGGATCACCTTTGATAGCTTTTGTGGGTTTTGAGGTGAGAACGGCTTTATGCCAAGTTCTCGAAGTGATAGTTCTGGTCATGAGAGGTTCAGTTCCTTGGGCACCTCGTTAACCAGGATGGGATTTTGGTCTATCCGGCCAAGATCGAGGCAGTGATGTAGTGGGAGGTTCTGAAATCTCCCTCAGAGATTAGGAGTTTCTTGGGTTTGGAAGGGTACTATCGGAGATTTATTCATGATTTTTCCAAGATTGTAGTGCCCCTCACTCGTCTAACGAGGAAGGGGTGGATTTCCGATGGGGCCCTGAGTAGCAGTCATCATTTGAGACTCTTCGGCAGAGGTTATGTGAGGCCCGGATATTGACCCTCCCGATGGGGGTTAAGGATTTTGTGGTATTTTACGATGCATCCATCACCAATTTAGGGGCGGTCCTCATGCAGAGAGGACGAGTGATTTCTTATGCTTCACGGCAGCTAAAGCCGCATGAGACGCGATATCCCACACATTATGTCACAACTAGAAGTTTCAAGTCCAAAACCAAGCCAAAGGAGTCCCGGGTGGATAATAATTATAACTATATTACTAGTATGATATGTGTAATGTAATTTTTGAGAAATATACTACCCTAAAGTCTCCTAAGTCAATGCAAACAAATAAGAAATTTGAGTTACGTCAAGATATTTGTCATATTACATAAAACAAATACATTAAAGTTCATATGCATTCTTGACCATGAACACTTCCCTAGGAAGCACCCAAGGCCGTGAACCATAATTCTTGGACCTTAGTTGGCCATGAACTACTTCAAATGAGCCACTTTCGCCGTGAACCACCCTAAACATCAAAGCCTTGGTCGTGAACACCCTTAAGGCATGAGGATTGGCCGTGAACACCATTTAAGGAGCAAGAATGGCCGTAAACTCCATGGTGGACCTCACTTAGACCGTAAACCACCTTTGGTGGACCTCCTTTAGACCATAAACCTTAGTTTAAGGTCCATCTGGACCATGAACCCCTTGCAATTCAATTGTGTTTACGGATTGTGAGCTGTAATTGGCTATTTTCCAATGCAAATCTCAGTAATCTATGCATTACCCACCAGTAATCCAAGCATATATCAAATCAATTTCTCTATTCCATATGAAAGGGGCATAAACCCCATTTCTCATTCCACCAAACTCATTTCACATTCTGTGAACCTCCGTGAACTCTCCCAAGAATTCAAGCCAAGTTCCAGAAGCCATTCCCTCACAATCTCTTCTAAGTCCCTGTAAGTTAATTCATGTCTAGTAAATGTTTCATACATTTAGTTGTTGAATTCTTCTACTCACATATAAATTTATGTGTTAATAAGCTTAGGCTAGTAAAAATCCTCAAGAGATTCATCCAACACCTTAAGTGTTCTACGCTCAAATATCTCACCTCATCTCTTCAACCACACCTTCTTCTACCCAAGGTGAGCATCATACCCTTATTTTTGAGTTTTTCTTAGTTTTGGGGGAGAATACAAGTCATAGTCTTGTTTAAATCTTGATCTAGTGCTTGTCTATGCATGTATGTTATGTTATATGAGCTTGAGGTTATGAAACTCCTTATAAAGAGTCCAAAAACTCGATATTTTGGTTAAGTCTCAAGATTTTGGACTATATTTCACATATTATTTGTTGATTAGAAGGAAAAACTAGTGTTTATATGAACCATAATACATAAAACCTCATGTCAAGAATCACAAGGATTTGTTCAAAGAAACTACTTAAGCAAGTTGTTGGACATAATATTTTGAAGATGTTAAATTATGAAAATATTAATATCTTGGACCATTTTCGGCCAAAAATATATATAAAGGGTCATTTTGAACATTTTATTAAATATAAGTCTAAAATGAGCATTTTAGAAGAAATGGGCCATTTTCAACAATTCTCGTATTTTTGGAGCACTAATGACACTTTTTGACAAATGTGGGTCTTATTTGATAATTTATAAAAAGAAGGGCCATTTTTGCTAACATCGACAATATTGAGTCATTTTTGATAAATATGATTTAAAGTGGATTATTTTCAATAACGAAACGAAACACCTAGTCAACGAGTATAACGAATGTTACGAAACAAAAACGAAATATCTAGTCAACGAGTACAACTACTGTCATTTATTAAATAAATAATGGACTTCAACTATGTGCGTAAATATCAGTTAGTATTCTAGTTAGACGCATCTTCACCTTACCTATATAATAGTGTACGTTTAAAGTCATGTAAGAGTTATAACCAGAGTCTCCTGGAGGGAGAGCGAGAATTTGTGTATAGATCTATACGAGGTTGACACCCCGCACCTTCGATGTTCGCTACAGCTAGACCGGCCAGTCTAGGGTGACAAATGTCTTCAACGAAACCGACGCCTGAAGAATGTCTAGACAGGCACTTCGTCCTATTAGTATGGTTATAATGACTCACTTAGAATATAACAAAAATATATTTACGCAGATTACACCTTTTGTTTATAATCAACTATGATTTGGTTACCTCAAACGAAATTTTATCACACAAGTCTTAGGGTTTTAAGGCTACTACTTTGTATATCAGAAAATATAGGATTTTCTTGGGGAAAAACGATTTTTATACAATTTTCGAAAGATGATAAACTAAAGTACACATGCAACTATACTTGACTAGAAACAAGACTTACAACTATTTTAATAGAAAATATTGGATTTTCTGGATTCAAAACTATCACAATTTTTATGTAAAAATGCTTATGAACTCACCAACATATTTTATGTTGACGCTTTTCAAACGACTTGTATTCTCAGGAAATCAGTAATCAAGTTTATGGATCGCGGATTCTGGATTATTTTGCTGTAGTTGGGAATTTACTTACTAATGTCTCTTTTGTGTAATTTGAGAACAAATACATGATGTAAAAACAATGTAAGTTTGTTATCTTAATGTATGATGTTTGGATTTGCTCTGTGTCATTTATATTTAATTGTTATGATACTGCACAATGACGTCACCCGTCTCCGGACGCTTCCGCCGTTCTGGTCCGGGGGTGTGACAGATTGGTATCAGAGCATTGTTTATAGTGAACTAGTATATCTATCCATACAAGATATACAACTATAAATACAATGGGACTAAAATACTCTGACTAAAAGAACACAAACATGTGTACATGTTAGAACCAGCATCATATCAATCGAACAAATAAAAGTCTTTAGAAGAGTTGGACATCGCATTTAAACCCGGGCAGTTATGTAATCATATTGGGGACAAATATAGACTGATCAACTATACTTGTTCAAAATACGACCAACATGTGCTTGGTGGTAAGCATGGTGGACAATGAATCTAAAACTTACCAATTAATTATCCCAAAGTTTTAAGAACCAAACCTAAACAATTAAAAAATACTATAGGAGTATTTTGTCGCTTCGTAAAATTTTCTACACCCTTCTCACGCCCCTATTCTCGTACAGACGACATGGCAGGATTTCATTTGCCAGGTGATCCCTATTTCCCTAATCAGGAAAATGGAGGGTGGATCGAAGAAGACCCAGAGGAAGAGCCTATGGAAGAACTTGAAGAAGAGGATATCAATGAGGAGGAGGAAGAAGAAGAAGAAGAAGAAGAAGACGATGACGTGTCGGACGCCGAGTCCGAAGTCATCGACCCTACTTACGTCAATAGGGTACCTCCACACCGTCTAGGTCACAATGGCCCTATACCTCCATGGGCTTACGACATCGAGAGATGGAGAAGGCATCAACAACAACCACCTCCTTATGTGATGGAGCAAAGATTTTACGATCTTCGTCAGCGAGGACCCGCTGACCGCGCTCTTCCAGTCGTGGTCCGGCGGATCGGAGATATTGGCGATCAGGCTCAAGTGACCGCCGATCAGATGGTACAAATGAGAGCTGCTTCGGAACAAGCGAATGCTCGCATCCAGGACCTTGAACGAGGCTATGTTCCAATAGAGCGCCTGATTGAAGACCTTTCCGCTACACGAGCGGAGGTAAGAGAGTATCAGGTGCAACACGCTGCTCTTGAGGAGAGAGTACGTATTGTTGAGCGCCGATTAGCTGCCATCATCGACAGAACTCTCTTTTGCTTATGAAAGTAGGATTAACTCTAAAAACTAAGTAACCGCGCTCCTCGTAGAAGCTATAAGCTAGCAGATTTCGTTTCCTCTATGTACCGAACGCCTTTCGAAGGCAAATTTTCATGCGTGTACTAGGAAACTATCGCTAATGAAACAGTTATGTCTTCTATTTGTAATGTATCTGCTATGTTTTTTCTATTATTGGTTAATGTTGCGTAAGCGAACCACCACGACCTCTAAACCATCACCAATATCTGAAATCATTATATACTCATCTTCCCTCTGTTCCATGACAAAAAGATGCCTAGAAGACCGACTCACAGAAATAACAACACAACACCACCGCCGCCGCCTCCTCCAGATATGAACACTACAGCCTTTCAAGCAGCAGTCTCAGTTGCAGTGACAGCGGCTCTAGCCCACATTCAAACCAGAAATAATGGTGGTGGGAATGGCCAGGGGACAGGAAGCTCCCACCAACGGATGAATCAAGGGCATGTAAAGGTCTGTACCGACAAGGATTTTTCTAATGCAAGGCCTCGCACTTTCAACGGGACGGGAGGAGTCATAGCCTTGAAACAATGGATAGAAAAGGTTGAGTTGGTTTTTGAAATATGCGAATGTCTGGAAGGTAGTAAAGTGAAATTCGCAGCCTGCACATTCATCGACCAGGCATTGTCATGGTGGAATGGCCACATTGAGGCTATGACGCTCCAGGTGGCAAACGCCATGTCATGGGAAGAACTCAAGGAGATGCTAATGGCTGAGTACTGTTGTGACATCCCCAAATTCACAGCCAGAAAAGACCGGTTTTAATTTATGCTTTTAAAATAGTTTCAGAGTAATCCTCTGATTAAAAGAGTTGCGGAATTTGTTCCCAAAACGAAATATGATAAAATAAGATTTACCAAAACATTTCTTAAAGAAATGTATTTTCATTATATAACAAAACTCGGGATGTCAAGTTCCGATACAGACCAAAAGCATAAACGACACATTATAAGCCTTACAACAATTATATACACTACAGGCCTATAATCAAAATATCTTGATAAGTCGTTCAACTTATGCTCTCGCGCCACTACCTGTAATACAAAGAAAACTGAGTG